>NC_056731.1:443755731-444428231 GCF_019279795.1 Protopterus annectens
ACTGGCTCTATAAAATTGAGACCTGACAGTACCTCTAAAAACATGTGGCGCATGCATACTACTTGCATGAGTGTACCTTCCTGCACAGACTTCCTTTCTATGGAGGCTTGTTCTAAGTGTACCACCGTCAAGACTCAAGTTGATATCCAAAAAATTAATAGTAATTTCAGATGAACACATTTTGAACTTCAAAAAAGATGAGATTGAATTGATGTACAGCATAAAATCATTCAAATGTGTTCATCTGAAATTACTATTAATTTTTTGGATATCAACTTGAGTCTTGACGGTGGTACACTTAGAACAAGCCTCCATAGAAAGGAAGTCTGTGCAGGAAGGTACACTCATGCAAGTAGTATGCATGCGCCACATGTTTTTAGAGGTACTGTCAGGTCTCAATTTTATAGAGCCAGTAGGTTTAACACGGAAGATCCTAGCTTCTCTGAACAGTTGAATGAGATGATAGCTGATTTCACTAACAGTGGTTATGATGCTACCATCTTAAATAATGAGAAACTAAATGTGCTAGAGGAAAGAAAGTCGAGGGTGGCCCCTGTTATGTTAAATGACGCCACAGAAATACAAGCTGTTGGCTTGCCCAATGTGTCCATCCAGAATGAGATGAAAGTAAGGTACTTGCTTAGTACAAAGACACCATGTATTAAACGTATCCATAAGAATTGGCTAATCTTGATGGCATCTGAAGAGTTAAAAGCAATGCTGGGCAATGTCCCATTTTGCATATCGTAACATGAGAACCCTCAAGAGTGTCCTCTGTTACAAAGATTTTCCTACAAATATCACAACACATCCATCCAGCACTATGGGCACGAAAATGTTATAATTGCTCATGCTGTGATGACATTGATGATGAACATTTAGGTATCTTTGAACACCCAGTCAGTAAGAGGCTGTTTAGGTTCAATGTAACTGCTACTTGTGTTACCACCCACGTGGTTTACCTCGCTACCTGTGTATTATGCAATTCTTTCTATGTGGGTAAAACCACGCAGAACTTAAAGATAGGATCACAGAACACAAGTCTGAATCCGTAGATGTGTGGACACTAATGCTTTATATAAACACAGGCTATGTTTTGGTGAACAGCATGTATTTAAATTTAAAGCTATAGACCATGTTTCACCCTCACCCAGAGGTGGTGATATCAATAACAAATTAGAAATTAAAGAATACAACTGGATAATTAGATTGATGGGTGACTCACCCCTGGTCTGAATAGTACTGTCAGCCTTAAACCTATTTTGGTTAGAATGAGTAGATCTAGATTATGAGATTTTCTCTTTATGTATATGATTGTACATTTGATTTTTAGGTTAAAACTATGCTTTTTTTAAAAAACATACATTCTTGCTTTTTTTAAATGTTCTTTGTTTTCATATATGCATTATGCTGTTGCATTTTTTAGCTTTGCATATTTATTTATTTCTACATGTTTTGTTTTAATGATTGGGTCATGTGACTTCTTGGCTGCCGGTCATATGACTTTTTTAGACCTATATATACTCTGCATTTGCATTTGTATTTTCAGTATTGATAAAGGATTTTATCCGAAAGCTTTGCTCCTCACATTAAAGTGTTTTTTCTACTGAGAACGTTGTTTGTCTTGCTGGACCTCTTGGCATTTGTGTTTGGACATTTTCTTCTGCCTTTTCAGAAGATTTGCTACTTTCAAGGTCTTTTTGTTGGCAGTCTTTTTGCTTCTCTATGGCAAACTCAATGACTTCCATTAAATCTCTGATTAACATTGAGGTTAATCCTCTGCTAACTGTTGTTGAAAATACCAGTAGCTTATCTATGGATGTACCTGCACCTGCCCATGATGTAATTTTGGATTTTAACAAATCCTTGCAGTTATTGGAGAGGAAAACAAGTTTGTTTAAGCGGCTGCAATGGCAGCGCTTTAGTTTCATTGCTTATATTAACAAAGGTATTGTTCCCAGAGGGCTGAGAATCCTGAAAATGCCCTCTTATGGGAACACTTACCCTGAGTTACTTAAGAAATGGCAACAGCTAAACATTAAACTAGGAATAGACTACATGCATTTGATGAATGATTTCTTCCAGACTATTGAAGATGATCTCAAGAAGGAGATTATGTCAATGGAGAATGACTTAGTTAATATGCCTGCATTTACGAGCCTATCTAGTAATTATGAGCATGGTGGAAAAAATGCAGTTACTTGATTCAAGGATGGAAGCTACCAAAAAGCGTAAGCTTCTCCGAGATGTAAATGATTTCACAAGAAGTAACATTTTTTCTTGGCCTAGAGACAACAGTCATAAATACAGAAAAACTGATGTAACTGTCCCTGTGCACGTTCGTGATGATGGCTTGGACTCTCTTGATGATTTTGGGTCGAGTAGTGTTCAGTTAACTCAGAATGACTCGGAATTAAAGTCAACTACCCCCTTGGTACACGGAGCTGATGGTTCTGTCCGCACTACATCCTCAACGTCAACAGGAGGCGTTGCCGGCTCCTCTGAGAGCCTCACAGACGGCAGACATGCTAGTGCTACTACTGGGAATACATATGCATACAAAAAAACTCCGCAGATGCAGCAGACTAAAATAAACTTTTCCAATAAACGCTTCAGTCTGGACCATCCAGAAGCGGTTAGAGAGCGTGTAATTAACACGAGAGATTCGTCGAATACACGGAATGAAACACCAAATAGAATAAACAAAAGAAAACTGGATAGCCCTTTAGGCTCAGGCAAGATGAGCCGCAAGTTTACAGAGGTACGTTAAACTTGTCAGATTTCATTTTACACGAGACACACTATTCTGTTCTATCTAAGGGCTTGAACTTCATCCCCACATGTGCAGATGATTTAGTTTCGACACTGACAGATCTGAAAAGGTTCACGAGACTGTTAAATCTAAAACTGTTATTTGGCAATACACAGATGTTGACTCAAGGCTGCAAATGCCTTAGTACATACATCCCTGTCAATGTACCTGTTGTTAAAGCGTTCCATGATGTATGTGAAGCAGAAATAAGACAAATGTTTGATATAAATATTAAGAAATATAATGATAGAAAATGTTTTAACCTTAGCTATGAAGAGTTTCAAGCATACAAAGACTTGCAATCTAATATAAATATTGTCATTAAGCAAGCTGATAAGGGGGGTGCAGTTGTGCTTATGAATAGAGACAAATATTTTTTGGCTATGTCTAGTTTACTTAGTGATGACACTGCATTTAAGGAAATCACCCCTTTGGATGTTAAGAAATGTATCTCATACGTGAATATGGTAATTTATGACCTACAGATCCAAGGTGACATAGACTTGGATCTATTCAATTATTTGACCGTACCGTGCCCAATTACCCCACAGTTATATGGCATCCCTAAGATCCACAAATCCCTCACTGATCCACCAATGAGGCCAATTGTTTCAGGTGCTGGTTGGGTAACAGAGCCGCTTTCAGTTTATTTGCATGATCAACTTCAACCATATCTTAGTCATTGTGACTCTATCTTACGTGACACCATTGATTTTGTTCAGAAGCTTAAGCAATGGTATAACATAGAGAAGGCGTCTCTACATCTAAGAAGGTACCTTTTGGTAACCCTAGACATAGTATCTTTGTTTACTGTCATTCCAACTGATATTGGCCTGGATTTGTTGAGGGAATTCTTAGTCTCATGTCCTGATCCCAACTTCCAAAAAATTGAAAAAATATGTACTCTCATGGATGTGGTGTTGAGAAATAATGTTTTTAATGAATCCTTGTATCTTCAGCTCACAGGTGTGGCTATGGGTACTTCGGTAGCCAATACTTATGCCAACCTAGTTTTATACCAGTGGGAAAGGAAACATTTATTTAGTGGTTTGAATCCATATAAAGATAATGTAAAGTTCTATCAACGATTTGTGGACGACTGTTTTTTGATTTGGGGGGGCACGTTACAGGATTTGAATGATTTTATGCTGTACATCAATTCAATCTCATCTTTTTTGAAGTTCAAAATGTGTTCATCTGAAATTACTATTAATTTTTTGGATATCAACTTGAGTCTTGACGGTGGTACACTTAGAACAAGCCTCCATAGAAAGGAAGTCTGTGCAGGAAGGTACACTCATGCAAGTAGTATGCATGCGCCACATGTTTTTAGAGGTACTGTCAGGTCTCAATTTTATAGAGCCAGTAGGTTTAACATGGAAGATCCTAGCTTCTCTGAACAGTTGAATGAGATGATAGCTGATTTCACTAACAGTGGTTATGATGCTACCATCTTAAATAATGAGAAACGAAATGTGCTAGAGGAAAGAAAGTCGAGGGTGGCCCCTGTTATGTTAAATGACGCCATAGAAATACAAGCTGTTGGCTTGCCCAATGTGTCCATCCAGAATGAGATGAAAGTAAGGTACGTTACTTCGTATAGTACAAAGACAGCATGTATTAAACATATTATCCATAAGAATTGGCTAATCTTGATGGCATCTGAAGAGTTAAAAGCAATGCTGGGCAATGTCCCATTTTTTGCATCGTAACATGAGAACCCTCAAGAGTGTCCTCTGTTACAAAGATTTTCCTACAAATATCACAACACATCCATCCAGCACTATGGGCACACGAAAATGTTATAATTGCTCATGCTGTGATGACATTGATGATGAACATTTAGGTATCTTTGAACACCCAGTCAGTAAGAGGCTGTTTAGGTTCAATGTAACTGCTACTTGTGTTACCACCCACGTGGTTTACCTCGCTACCTGTGTATTATGCAATTCTTTCTATGTGGGTAAAACCACGCGTAAACTTAAAGATAGGATCACAGAACACAAGTCTGAAATCCGTAGATGTGTGGACACTAATGCTTTATATAAACACAGGCTATGTTTTGGTGAACAGCATGTATTTAAATTTAAAGCTATAGACCATGTTTCACCCTCACCCAGAGGTGGTGATATCAATAACAAATTAGAAATTAAAGAATACAACTGGATAATTAGATTGATGGGTGACTCACCCCCTGGTTTGAATAGTACTGTCAGCCTTAAACCTATTTTGGTTAGAATGAGTAGATCTAGATTATGAGATTTTCTCTTTATGTATATGATTGTACATTTGATTTTTAGGTTAAAACTATGCTTTTTTTAAAAACATACATTTTTGCTTTTTTTAAATGTTCTTTGTTTTTATATATGCATTATGCTGTTGCATTTTTTAGCTTTGCATATTTATTTATTTCTACATGTTTTGTTTTAATGATTGGGTCATGTGACTTCTTGGCTGCCGGTCATATGACTTTTTTAGACCTATATATACTCTGCATTTGCATTTGTATTTTCAGTATTGATAAAGGATTTTATCCGAAAGCTTTGCTCCTCACATTAAAGTGTTTTTTCTACTGAGAACATTGTTTGTCTTGCTAGACATGACACATGCCAGCATATAGTACCAGTTGTGGCCCACAACATGTGGCATGGCAGAACATTACTGCACTACACAAGTACATGTCAAGTAATGTAGACACCCAGTGCATCAGACACACAGTAGCATTTCCCTGCATTAGTGGCACTGATGGCAGAGATGTGGCACAGGTATCAGTCACAGGCACAGGGTGTGTTGTGGAGGCCTAGGCTGTGCCAAACAGTTGACAGCATTTGTGTGAGTCAGGAAAGGGTGCGGGTTAGATGGGCCATGGAGAGGTGCCATGGGTGTCAACTGTTGACCTGCATGTGACACTGATGTTTGCTTGTGTGTGTGTGTGTGTGTGTGTGTGTGTGTGTGTGTGTGTGTGTGTGTGTGTGTACATAGTCAAGCCCATTGCTAGCTCTACATGTGTGTAACTTGGACAGATGTGGACCGTACATGGTAGAGTGGACAGTTCACTGTCTCCGGTCATGAACACAGGAACTGGCTCTCCAGGAGTAGCACTGGCATCATTATGCCCAAGGTCAGATATGCTGCCAGTACCTGACTGTGATTGCTGTCTGCTGAGTCTGTGCCCCCCAGGGGACTGCTCAGGACCATGTGCCCATGGCCTGCCACATAGTGGTGTGGACAGCACACTTCCCTCTGTAGCGTTGAAGGTACTGCCACTATGGGAGCGTGACTATGCATGGCCACGTGGACACTCAGCAGATGGTGATTCTGACCTACATCCATGTGTCTGACATCCAACTCCAACCAGATATTCCAGCACAGATAATGTGTGGTCCATGGCAGACACTCTGTCAGCCCACCTTCTGTCCACTGCATCAGTGGACCGATTCAGGGTGTCCCCAATGTGGTGGAGGCAGTCATGGATGTCAGACTGTGCTGCGTCTTTAACCCACCCTAAGCATCCGTCTAGTGTTGCATTCAAAATGTGCCTGTGCCTCTATGATGGCCCAAAACATGCACTGAGTGACCCGTGATGTGACACCTGCAACAGCTGGTGAATAGACAGCAGTCCTCCTAGGAGCACCCCTGTCAATCCACCTGTGTAGCACCTCACCAACTCTCTGGTTATGGCCAGTGTCTACAGTCGCTGATGCCATAGTTGCCACATTATCCAGTTCAGTGTCACCACCCTATGACTGTCCAATTTCTGTGGCCTCTGGGGACTGGATATGTGTGAGCATACTGCCTGTGTGCGGTGACAATGGGGCCAGATGAGGGATGTTAACCTTTGGGACGGATTTAGCCCCCAATAACCCCACCTGTGCTTCAATATGGCCACCGACATCATCAGAGTCTGGTGAGACACTGACATTAGGCTGTGACGGGGGCAGACTCCAACCCCCCCCCCCCGGTCATCTGTGAAACGAAGAAAAAAGCAGTACATTACTACCTGCACTTTTATGTAAGGTAATCCACACAGAAACAAATGAGGATCCACAACTGCATTTACAGTCTCACATCTTCTCATCTTCGCTCCCATGCACAAGAGACAGCCTCACAACAACATAAACAAGTCAAGCCCTTTATAACATGCACATCAGTCACATCCAGTCAAAGTTGCCAGTGCAATCTGCTTATTAGGTATGTCATATGACACTATATGTGATAGAACTACACATAAAACCATACCTCTCAAGTGTACCTCATTACGAGGAATGTACCTCATTTGGGGTCTTAAAAAGTTCTTGCTCCTCAAAGTTCCACATTGAAAGAGTCTGTCACACATTCAGTGTTAGGAATTTTTTTAAGTGAAATCCATGGTAAATAGAAATTAATCATATTAATTCATTAAAGGATCTTCTTTATAAGTAAAACCAGCATATTTTAACTACCCTATGACCTTCCTAGTTGAAGTTGTTAGTAAGCCATTAGTATGTGTTCCACATTTTGCCCATTTGTTCCACATTATGAAAGCGAGTGTTCCTCATTTTGGAGATGGAAGGTTGAGAGCTATGCATAAAACCCAGTATACCTATTTTGAGAATGACATGCCAGTACTAGTGTCTCTGCCTCAGGTATGTACCATCTCCCTTTTGCATTTGAACAGGCATCTTGGAGTAATTACCTCATGTATACCAGGCTGTGTAGCCACTCATAACTATAAGTACAAATGTGTCGATGTTCGTTCAAATACACACCTGTGATTACCCAGTCTGTGAACCATAGTTAACTGTTACAGAATGGAACATACAAATATACTACTCTGGCTAAACACATTTGTACATAGGGCAGTATGGCAGCCCTTACCTTCCATAGGGTAGATATGATACATAAAAACAGCATCACACTTAACCAGTTACAGAATCATGGACTTGGGCCACACCTGACAGACCTATGAAAAAGTGAGGGAGAGGTATTGTCAGTACCAAGGTAATATGTGTATATATCCACTTGTACAGTACCTACTGTGATACTAGCTGTATTGCTGACATTCTGAGTATGTGTGCACAAGTGACAGTAAACCCGAACACCCCCTCCCCCCAATGCAGAGAGACCTGACTCCCAATGTACAGGTATGTACAGCTTGCCATAATGACTGAGACAGTATTACACTGGTGAACACATTATGCTTACCTGGACACTCCTCTGCTCTAGACACTGTGGCACCCACCTCCATGATGTATGGTCTGATGGATGCCTAAGAGCTGTGTGTTCCTAGGTTCATCAGGAATTCCTCCCTCCACTGGTAGCAGCACGGTCCCTAGCAATAATAGGTTCCCTTCATTGTGCAGCATTCAGCATGTCTATGGCATTGGACTTGCTCATAGCTCCTGTCCTGTTGGCCAATTTGATTGACATCCTGCACAAGGTCTGCCCACAGTGCTGCCCACTGTTCCCAAGTATGCTGCCTCCCGGACAACAAGATTTGATGGTGCTGTCTCAGTTCATCCACTACTGTGTCATTCTCTGCATCCGAGAAAGGGGCATGTCTTCTGTGGTACATGGTTCCTGAAAGCGAACAGAAGGGGAACACATTACACGACCAGATATGTTGACATCCACCATGTACAGATCTAGCACACCCATAATGGCCTGCACTATACACTGCTCCCTCACACGTCATACCCCAGAGTCTGGCACCACACTACATGTGTAGATACCACCAAGCTAGTAGCAATACTGGGGTATGTCCCTGTGTGCCATGACAGTTTCTGCTCTGTGTTCCTACACCAAGCACTGCGGTCTACTGTGATGTGTCCCCTATGGGCAAACTCCCACTGATATGTCATACAGCTACTGCCAGACAAATAGCAGTGTGCTATTACAACCACTATATGGGGACAGTCCAGCAACACCAGTGTAGACAGAAAACAATGCAAACCTGCTATAGTACATGTTCCATGTAGGCATCATACCTGTCAACTATACAGATGTTTGCCTCTTTGACTTTTAGTCATTTTCACACAACATTGTGGATTTCTAACAAAAGGTTGGCCAGTCATTGATGACTGATGTTAGAAAATGAAGATATCTGAGTTTGACATCATACCGTTCAAACCACAGTTATGCTAGTGTAATATCTGTTCTTCTATTCACTTTCTTACTTCGTAGGAGCAGTAATTATAGAGTCCATAATTTTGGGCCTTTGTCCCTCCATTAGTTATCACATTGTTCAGATACCTTGCTGTAACAGGTCGACAGCTATGTTAGGCATAGCTCTCAACGAGACAGGGAACAACATAAACAGGATCATGGACTTAGCCAGAGTACATCAGGGGCAACCAGGGACACTGTTAAAATGTTAGATATATATATGTGAGACATTGACAGATGGAGAAGAGGTGAATTAGTGTACATCATCTGACATTACATGAGTATACACCCTTACCTCTTGTCACTATGTTCTACGTGTCATTCACTAGCTTCCCTACAGCAGCCAACCACTGTAGGTGGGAATAAGAGGGTCAGAGCTAAGATGTGAGTGGAAATCAGGGACATTTCAGAGGCATGCCTGTAGGTATGGGACAGCTGAGTATCAGTGACATGCCATTACCATAGATCTAAGACAGGCTTACTGCTATAATCCCAATTACCCATACCTGCATCCTCCCATCTGCATCCTGTTACATGGAGAAAACAATTACATACCTGGCTGAGTGTAGTACTCCTTTGTTGAACTTTGCTTCCTGTCTTCTTCTTTTTTTCTTTCTGCTGTTCCCATTAGGGGTTGCCACAGTGGATCATCTGTTTCCATTTCTTCCTGTCCTCTGCATCTTGCTCTGTCACACCAGCCACCTGCATGTCCTCTCTCACCCCATCCATAAACCTTGTCGTAGCCCTTCCTCTTTTCCTCTTATCTGGCAGCTCCATCCATAGCATCCTTTTCCCAATATACCCAGCATCCCTTCTCAGCACATGTCTAAACCAACACAATCTTGCCTCTCTGGCTTTTTCTCCAAACTGTCCAACCTGAGCTGACCCTCTAACATACTCATTCCTAATCCTGTCCATCCTTGTCACACCCAGTGCAAATCTTAGCATATTTAACTCTCTTGTGGACTTTCCCTTTCACTCTGACTGGTACCTGTCTGTCACAAATCACTCCTGATACTCTTCACCCACTCCACCCTGCCTGTACTCTCTTCTTCCCCTCTCTACCACACTCACCAATTACTGTGAACTGTTGATCCCAGTTATTTAAACTCATCCACCTTCTCCAGCTCTACTCCCCGATTCCTCACAATTGCTCTGTCCTCCCTCTCATTCACACACATATATTCTGTCTTAGTCCTGCTGACCATCATTTCTCTTCTCTCTAGAGCATATCTCCACCTCTCCAGGGTCTTCTCAACCTGGTCCTTACTCTCACTACAGATCACAATATCATCTGCAAACATCATAGTCCACGGGGCCTCCTGTCTGATTTTGTCTGTCAACCTGTCCATCATCATTGCAAATAAGAAAGGGCTTAGAGCTGATCCTTGGATCTAATCCCACCTCCACCTTAAATCCATCAGTCACTCCCAGCGCAGACCTCACCACTGTCACACTTCCCTCGTACATATCCTGTACCACTCTTACATACTTCTCTGCCACTCCGGACTTCCTCATATAATACCACAACTCCTCTCTAGGCATCCTGTCATATGCTTTCTCTAAGTCCAGAAAGACACAATGCAACTCCTTCTGACCTTCTCTGTACTTTTCCATCAACACACTCAGAGCAAACATTGCATCTGTAGTGCTCTTTCCAGGCATGAAACCATACTGCCGATCACTAATCATCACCTCCCTTCTTAACCTAGCTTCCACTACTCTTTCCCATAATCTCATGTTGTGACTGATCAGTTTTATCCCTCTGTAGTTACTACAGCTCTGCACATCACCCTTATTCTTAAAATCGGTTGCATGATTCAGTCATTAATTGCTGTCTACAGTAATGTAATTGAACTGCAACACATGGCTAGATTTGAACCTAGGACTGTGTGTGGCAAAATGCATGCAAGGCATTTAACAGATTGAGCTACTGAGTCACTGCTATAGCAGGTATATTTATAAGATATATGTGCACACATACAGGATGTATTTCTGCACCGGAGTATCTGTTAAATATGTCTTTTGCCATAAATTCCTTAGCAGGTGTATTTCTACATGTTGCTGATACAAGGGCACATTTACCTGCTATCACAGGCCTCACTTCCATCCATTTTTATGTCTCTGGCTGTCTAGTGGTGTATTATTGCACCAGAGCCAAAGGTACACTCCCATTTTTCCCATTAATTTTTAATTCCAATTTGCATGGTGCGGCACAGCTTGCAGCTCCACTGAGACACTCCTAATGACTGTATGTGGCAATCACTATGTTTTGATGAAAACACCAACTTTAATTAAGATTTGCTGGGCATGGCAGGTTAATGCAGTGTGCTGCAGATGTGATAGGCTTGGGTTCAAAATATGGCAGAGGTGTTTATTTTGTACATGTGGCTTACAATGCTATAAACACATATACTCATAAGAGCTCTATTTAGCTGAGCTAAGTGAAGCTGCGTGACGCAGGACATTGCGTAGCTCCTCACTAAAAAATATAAAGAAAAGAAAAAGGCGGATAGGAAAGTGGTGAAACAGGGGCAAGCACGGAGAACAACATAGTAAAAGGCATGTAGGGATGTGCAGGAAGGGTGTATGAAAGAACCATAGCCACCCATTTCTTATACAGCAACAGCTGTGCACTTTGACCGATTTTGTAGATGAATTTGAACTTTCAAACCCCAGAGAGAGAAGGGGTGAGGACAACATAACTACATGTCAAGCCAGATGGACCACATTAATTGTGTCCAGTGGAAATGTGTGTGAAATGGAGAGCTATGTATGGGGTGATATATATATATATATATATATATATATATATATATATATATATATATATATATATATATGTTTTTTTTTTTTTTTGGGACAAGTGCCTTTTTTTTTTTTTGTTAAGGTGAGTGGAATGTCAGGGAAGGGACTTAGGTACATGTGGAGAGGTAAGTTGGGTAGGAGAGGATGCATTTTCAGACAGACAAGATAGCAGACAGGGGAGGTGTGTGATACAAGAGGTGGGTGAACATCTTGGATAAGGAGGGTGTTGTGGAACCCAAGTCGCACGTACCTCCAGACAGTAGCAGCGTGACTCACGTCCTCATCCATGGGACAGTCGATACGGCTCCTTCACTGCCCTAAGAGTGGCTGTGCTGGAGGCTGGGTGCCAGGGTGAGGCTGCATCACCAGGTTGGCCAGCATGCCCTCAATCCAGCGGAGGTGGCATTCATAGCTCCAATGAGCAATCCTGCGCACCATGACCAGAAGTTCAGCCTGGCTGACAACTCCCCCACCGCTCCCAGGGGGAGGCTGGGCCCCATCCCCTGAGGCAGTCCCACCCAATGCCACAGGTGGTGCATTGGCAGTGGAGGGGGCACCACCGGTCTGGGTCCCAGACTTGCTAGAACCTGGTGACACAGCCAGTTTAGGCAAGGTAGGCAGATTGCCCAGAACCAGTCTACAGTGATGTGCAGTAGTAATGGAGGTATAGCAGTAAGTGTATGTTAGTTGTAAGTAAATCATTGTTAGTAATAACAGCATGGCAGAACATTGGAAATAACCCATTTACATGTCCATGCATATTATGTGAAACACATCAATAAATAACAGAACAGTCAGTATGTTAACAGCATGCAAGTAACAGTTGCAGCATAACGCCAACAAAATTGATACTGTAGTAAGGTATGTTAATATGCAGCCTTTATAAAACAAAACAATAATAAAACACATGTGCCAAAATACAGTTATTGTAACAACATATGTTAATAGTAAACCATAACCAATAAATAACAATAAGAAATAAATGAAGATTGGGGTGGTGAGAGAGAGAAAACAGACAGTACAGACACTAAACAGCTGCCATGCCTTAGTTGGTAGGCATGGGAATAGAACCCAACAGCAGTGACTGCAGGGGACATCTGCATATAATGTATTAATTGACTGCAGCAACTTTTAACAGGCACTCCAGTGATTCAGCCATAACGGGATTGCACATTTTATTTCTGACTGAACATTGTTGCTAATGATTTTAACAGTCTGTGACATCTATACACACAATTATCTACTCATAGTATGGGCTACCTCATCCATTTACCTATAGTTGCTGTGGAAAGAGAATTTGTAAGCATTCCGTGACTGCTACTGTAATATTTAGTGCTACATAGCACTGGATTTGACCCCATGATCTGTGTGTGTCAAAATTTACTATATACAGAGCATTTAACAAACTGAGCTGCTGAGTCACTGCTGATTACTGACTGACTGATATTTGCCTAGAGCACACTTGGAACCAAAATATGACCTGGTAGTATTACTACAGTGTTAGTGTTATACTAGACTGCAGTAACAGCAGAACACACATGCATGAAATACAAGCATAACACAGATAGTAGGTAAGCTGCATATCAGTATAAACATTGCTGGTGTACACAATTTGTTAGTGGTTTGAAATATCTATGAAGTCAATAAAAAATAGCAGCTCATGGAGTGGGCTACCTTACCCATATTGATTTATTACCTGATCTATGTGGATAACAGAGCATTATGTAAACAATATTGGCCTAGAGACAACCTTGGACAGTACTATACGAGTTAACCAATACAATTTGCATCCATTGGATTTACATTCTACAGCTATGACAGTGTTATACTTGACTGCAGCACCTTACCTTACAACCTGAACGCATGCAGCTGTACTGCAGTGGTTACAACAAGACAATCCTGATGTGTATCATTTTCCTTGGTGTTATTGGTATTGTTTCATGTTTCATTGCACAACAGTTGGCATTATTCATTTATTGTAATACAGCTTAAATTTCACATTTATTGCATTACAGACTTTATTGAATATACTTTAATGCAGTTACTGGTATTGTTTCATGTTTTGATTGCACTATAGTCAACATTATTCATTTCTTGCAGTACAGCTCTAATTCCACATTTATTGCACTACAGAGTTTATTGTATATACTTTAATGTAGTTACTGGTATTGGTTCATGTTTTTATTGCACTACAGTTGGTATTATTCATTGCTTGCAATACAACTGTAATTCTACCTGTATGGCACTACAAACTTTTTGTATATACTTTAATGCAGTTAATACGTTACTTTTTCTTGCTTATTTCACTAAAGTTAGTATAATACATCTGTACTGACCACACTCATGGCGCAACCTGTCTAAGCGTCAGGCATGCGACTTGACATTGTGAGCCCTCTCAGCTCCAGCTGTTGGGAGAGAAGCACACCATTATGCATACCAGCTTTGCAGACAATCAGATTACATATTGTTAAAACAGAGGTAAAATTACTTGCGTACTTATGGGGCATTCCCTGCCCGAGCTTCTTGGACCCAGGTGTCCAAGAGTCACCTCTTTTTTTGTTTCAGGTCATCATGATGGTGACATCACTACTCACCTGTGTGGGGGATACCAGTAACACTGTTGAGTTTTCTGGCCATCCAGTCCCAGGCCTCCGCCTTACACTCTGAACCTTGGAAACCTCCCTGCAGCAGCCTGTCATCATGTTTTTTAACTAGGAGTCCAACCATGACCCTGGACTCCAGAATGCCCCAACACTGCACCTGAAAGCGAGCACCTTCACCAACACCAGCTATAGTAACTGTCAGAGAAAGAATTCCAATAGGTTCTTCTGTATTCTTACTTGTTGGGCTTAATATAGGCTGTTTTCCCACCCTTACATGTCATTAGGCAACATTCGAAAAAGCGCCGTGTTGCTTAGCACCACACAAACCAGCACAGCTGATCTGAGAGGAGCAAAATCTCACAGAACCATGGTCTTAGCAGAGCTTAGCAGTGCACAAACCAGCCAAGCATAGCCGAGCAGGGCACATACATTGGCAGCAGTTGCCATGTTTATGCAGTGCTTAATAGGTTTCAGCATAGCTGAGCAGAGCTTGGCAGAGCAAATGCATAATATGTATATCAAAATTAAGTACATACTTTCCCTTCCATGTATTCAAACCCTGGACCTACTGCACTTGAAGCCGTAATTCTACCCATTTAGCTACGAGAATATTAAGAAATCCAGTATACCTTCACATATACCACTGAGCTACCTATAAGCAGTGCTGAGCACTGTGCTGTGCCACACAGGCATGCTTAGATACACCTTTAAATAAATAATTACATCTGGTTTCTATTTTTAGATGTCTGGCAGGTGTCTGTTATCTTATATGTGAGCGCAGCTTGGTATTGCTGTGGTCTGCGCCGCACAGCACAAACATGCTTTAAAAAAAAAAAAATGAAACAATGGACATTGCAGAGAGTCTCATACTCATCTGCAACCACTGTTAGCACTACACCTTTCCCTACAATTACCATGTTCCTCGGCTCTCCCTTGGCAGTGGGCCATCATTAATATGCATAACATGCTGCTGAGGGGAAACCATGTACACAAACATGGTAACAGTCCATGTAGGCTCTAAATGGTGGCTACACGGATTTTATTAAACCCTGGGGATTGTTCATTTCATCAAAACGAACCACTCTTTCTTTACAATGGGGATTATTTACATGCACATTTTTGCATAGGACATTCACCACACCACATAAAATTGAATTAATGTGCAAAAGAGAGTTGAGATGCATATCTCAGTTAAAGGCAGACTGGGAGCATATTTTTATGATTGTGAAATTATAAAACCCTTCTGGAAAAGTGCAGTGTTTCAATGATAAATTTACTTTGACTGAATCTTCGGTTTTATTTAATACACCAGTTCATGCAAAAGTTATTTGAAAGACTTATTCATTATTTTGGAGCATTTAAGCCATCACAAGAAAGGCCATCACTATGAAATGGGAGAAAGACTCTACTTCTCATTTGAAGAAAGATTATTGCTGACGTTGTTTGTCAATATGAATTGGCAACTATTAAAACAAGAACAAATAAATGTATCTCATTTTATAATACTTGTTTAAAATTTAAGGAGCTTTTAGATGATTTTAATTTTAACAACTAATGTTAAAAATGATAAAAAGGAAATGTATTTATGTTAATTTATAGACACCACTGTAAATATATTTTTTTTCTTTGTTTCTTGAAAATTTTAAACAAATGTTGATTAGATACTTTATTTAATTTGCATTTCTTTAATTATTTTTACAAAATCTATTAAAATTAAAAAAAGTACTGCATGGAGCGTGGTGATTATTCTTCTATGTTTGGAAGAAGACAAATCAGTTAAGCAGTACTATAGTGTAAGACCCAATCTTAAATGCTAAGCACCTTCTACTTAACTTGTTAAGGCTGGGTCTGATGCTAGACAGTCAGATCCGTCAATACTGCCCCAGAAAGCCAGCTGCAAAATAAAAAAATATATATATTTGTTTCTGTCTGTTGTCTGTAGCAGTAACTTGTCCCTCACAAACAAAAGTTATTTATTTATTTTACATTTGTTGACTGGGAGTGTCCACCTGAGCCAAAGCCCTTTTTCAGCGGAGGCCCAGAGAGAAAAGCTCCAGACATGTAACATTCATATAATCGAACAAAATTTAATTAAAAATTATAAACTTAAAAAGTAGCTAGAATAACAGAACGTGTGTTTGCCTTCATTTTCTGAAGAATATGAAGTCTTAAACTCAAATGTGTACATTATTTAGTAACTGAAATTCTCAAGAGATTTATCCAAAAACAAAGATTTTATGAGGAACAGACAAAGCATATGAGGCAAATATCTAGACATTCTGTGAAATTCTAGGCTTTTGAGAGGCATGGTAAGGTGAATATTAACATAAGGGACTCTTTACACTGTTTTTCTTACAGCACTTGCCAAGTGCTTTATGGTTTTGAAAGCCATCAAAACAGTTAGCGCTTTGTTTCCTGTAACTAGTAGTACATGGAGAAGATAAAGCTCCTTGCACTACAAAGAGTTACAGTTGGGTTTTTGATCATAACCCTTAACTCTGTGTTCTCAACATGGATGCCAAGATTCATTTGTCAAGCTTTGCTCTCGGGGTGAATTTCTTAGCTTCCATATCATGACCACATAATAAGCAGGTTATGATCAGTGACCCATTCGTAATCCTCTGCATTATACACATATTACTAAAAAAAGGAACTGCATACTTAAAAGTTACATTTTCAACCCTTGTGATATCCTTCTACTCATTAATGACAAAGTGGGAATTATGTTTTAACATCCTCCTACCAATTTAACACACTCTACAAAGTAACCAACTTTTAGCCTTTTGAAGCAAAGTTCTCATATCTAAATTACATCTTATGGAAATGAGACTTTGCAGTTTGTCCATTTATTTCCTAATTTCACATTATTGTTAGTTTTCTTCATGCTTATCTCAACCACCTTCTGAGGTACTACTGATTTTTCTAGTCAACTCCTTGACTTTTTTCTACTGGTCTTTCATTTTTCTTTGGAACAGTTGGAAAGGTTTTACTGGTAAGTTCTACCTATGGACTTTACTGTTGTGAGAGGCATGAGATGCAGGGCCGCCTTCAGCTTGCTGGCTCACTACGTAGCTTACATCCAAAAATGTCTTTGATCCACAAGGAAAAAATAATTGAAAAACTGTTTGAATCTCACACCTGCCTGTCAACATCTTCTGATTGCAAGGATGTTTGCTTCTCTTCTACCTGGTATACAGTGAATAATCATTTTCTGCAAATTCTCTGGGGGCCCCAATTGTTGATACTTTCCACCTGACACAATTTTGTCAGGAGTTGCTGGTATGACTGCATCTTTGCTGCTATAGATAGATCTTGCCTTCTTTCTCATGACCAAATTTGGAATATACACACTATGTATCCTTTCAGTTAACCTATCCTGCTGTTGATACCAGTCCAATTCATTATTTGTGCTTTTATAAAATTAATGCTGTCTATCCCTTCTAGTTTCTCTAGTATAGCAGAACATCTCAGATTTTTTCAGAATACTGTGCTACTTAACTCTGCTATTATTTCAAACATCTCTTCTTGAGAAGCCTCATATTCAGCCAGTCTTTTCCTTCAATTCAGTCTTTGATTTCTACAGTTTTATCAGCTCATCTGAATATCTACTTAAAGCTTCTTTTATTCTTCCCTGCCCTTTGACATTTTGCTTTATGTATTACTTGAGTTTCTGACTTATGTTAAACACTTCTGAATGCATTTAATTTATTTTTCCTCTGAATTACTGGAAGCCATCTCCTACACAAAAGCTGAAACCTGAACTGCTTTTTGCTGAACAACTGCAAGGCTCCTCTCCACCAGAGTTTTATCTTAAATGTTTATGGTTGCTTTCTCTTATTTTCTCCAGATTTCTTCTTTGCAGACATCCAGGCAGATAGTACCTGAATTTTACCCAGACAGTCAACTTCCACTGGCTTCTTCATTTTTGCTTTCTTTTTCATATTGGAAAGCTTTAATCACACTACTCTTCAGAGGGCAGCCATCTTGAAATCTTAGAATTATATTGTTTATGTTACTGTTGTGAGGGGACACCTTTGATCTGGAAAGGTATTATGGGAATTGAGGAAAGCACTAGAACCTGCGAAAGCTTATAACTGCCTAGATAACTAATGCCTGCAGCAGTTAATTCAACAGTTGAAGTGGCCAATATGGATTATGAAGATCTAACTTTATGGTGAGTGTGTAACATTCATTTACTATGTCATGAAAATTGATATGTACTACAGGAAGAATTGCAAGTTGTGGTATTATAAAAACGAAGACGCCCGACAAGCACATTTGCTTGGTGGCCAAAGATACATGATAAGTAAAAATACATGTTATGTCAAGTGGAACAGAAAATAATTAAATAAGCACCATTTTATCCATACAAATTTTCAGAAGAATTTTGAAATACCAGGGGATGCTCATAAATAGATTATTGATAGTTATGGTGACTATATATTCGGAGTGGTTCAAAGTGTAGTGAGTATGCGTGTGTGTGTGTGTAGTGCAAGTTGCAGCAAGATTTCTGAAAATTTTATCTTATTTTTATTTTATTTATTTTATTTTACTTTTGCTTACCGGGAAGTCCAACTGGGCACAAGTCCTTTCTTAGCAGAAGCCTGGGGAGAAAAGATCCATGTAATGAAAATCTAAAGCATTTATTTATACAATAGAAATATCAATATGCACACAATTACAGAGCAGTACTATTGTGTAAACATTTACACGTGTAAGAAAAGTAGCAAAATGCACGCAGTTGCAGAGCAATTACTAAAGAGCTCTCATAAGTATATACAGCATATGGATAGAGTACACATAGTTATGTACAGTAATTACAGTCAGATAACATATGTAAGAGTTACAGATCAATAGATGAGTGAGGTAAATACATACTTTGTATGTTGAGGGAGTTTACATTTAGTTCTGGTAACAATGGAAAAAGAGCAGGAAAAATATGTTGTGTGGGTTATGGGTGAGAGCTGCTGTCTCTCCATGGATATTGCATGAGCATAGTCAAGATTTAAATAGTAGTGCTTTAAGTATCATTTTAAAGTGGAATAGGTTAGTAGTAGTTATGTCAGAGAGAGTTTATTCCAGTTTTTGGCTATATTGTTAGAGGGATTCACCTGCAGCATTGTTGACTTTAACTGTTGTCAATAGAGTTTTATTTCTTATGCATAGACTGCGGTTACTGGAGTAAGGGAGTAGGAGATTTTGGAGGGATGGAGTTTTCTCTGGATAGTTTAGATTTTTATGGGCTGTGGTGAGTTGGTTATAGAGTAGAAGCTGGGATAGTACTAACCAGTTAAGTTTCTTGAGTGCTATGCAGTGGTGTGACCTAAATGGAGAGTCTGTAACAAACTTGGCAAATTTGTTATAACATTATTCTAGTTTAGCTTAGTCTGATTTCTTTAGGTTGGTGAGAATTGATGAGGTATGGAGATGAGCTGAAATGAAATGTGTTTGAGCAATAGTTGCTTTTGTATTTTTAGTAAGATATCGTTCATTTCTTTTTTGTGCACTGTTTTATTCTTTGTGAAAAATCTGTGTGGGTTACGGGTGAGATGATAGTGGTATTCAAAGACATAATATTGAAAGTGGGGACTGGCAAAGTGTGCCTTGTGGTTTGAAAAATCATGAATTTAGTTTTGTTAGGGTTTAGAATTAGTTGAGAATTAGATAGCCATGTCTCCACCTTTGAAAAGAGTCTTGTGTTATTAGTTGTAGAGATGAAGATGCACATATCAATGTAGAATCATCAGTGTACTGAGTGACAGAAGCATGCCGTGTTGCAATATGAAGTTTGTTAGTAAATAGTGAAAATAGTAGGGGACCCAGGACTGATCCTTGAGGTACTCCTACGGTAACAGGCAGAAGACAAGAAAGGTTTTGCTGCCATTGCACGGCTTGTTGTCGGTTGTTTAGGTAGTTTTGGAACCATGCAATAGTAGCTGGACTTAGATTCAGGTCAGTTAGTACATTGATCAGTTTGTTATGTGAGACCTTATCAAAGGCTTTTAAAAGGTTGGGAAATATAGAGAAGGCACATTTTCAATTGTTTCTATGAACATTAACAGTACTAGTGAAGGACATTAGAGCAGTGGTAGTGCTGTGGCAGGGGCGGAAGTCATGTTGAGTGTTTGATAGTAATTTGTTAGTTAGCTTTGTTTACCAGAGCACATAATCATGGATATTCATTAATTTTCATTACTTGCTTTATCCTGTTTTGGATTGCTAGGGAGCTAGTACTTATTCTTACACTCATGTGACACAAGGCAAGAGATTAATCCTGTATGGATAGTCTGTTGTAGGGCACGTATGTGTGCATGCACACATATGCATATACACCCATGCACATGCAAGTATGGGCAGTTTGGATGCTGAACAATTCATGTGTAGCACATCTTTAGGATGCTGGAGGAAGTCAAAATACCCAGTGAAAACAGGGAGGATAGCTTTGTGATCTGATAGGACAACAAAGTACTCATTGAAAATGTAGGGTGGCACTTGGAAGATGTGCAGACTGCACACAGAAGGCACCCCAAATGAGAGCTGAATAGCAGTAACTTCTGTGAGGCAGCAATGCTACCTGCTGCACAATTGTTCTGCTGTAGTCATGGGCACTGGTACTCAGTTAATGTCAGAAGAATTTCATCCTTTGGTTAAAGTAAATGGAGTACATCATTCCAGTAATGTATCAGTCTATCCTGCAGTCAGTAGTTTAGCAGAAAGATAAGTTAGACATCAGACCTGTTATAAAGAAATTGTGACATGCAGAGTCGGATGCAGAGGGTAGAGTTTTGTTATTCCTGTTACAGTACAGGACAGTACAAAATGCTACAAGTGATTAGTCACCAGCAGATATATTTCTAAACAAAGATGTCACAATGTAGCATGACCTGATTAATCCAAATCTTGCTGTGAAACTGAAACAATACCTACAGAAATGTAAACCTGATAAGGCTGGCTCTGTTGTACAGAAGGATGGAGCCCTGCTTGTGACCCATGATTCAGTTAAAGAACCCCATCTCTGCTTAGTCAGATGGGTACGTCAAAGCAGCATTTTTGTCAGTTCACTATCCAAAGGGGCAAGGTTTACAGATAAGCTTTAGCACTTCCTAGTGAAGACCAAGGATGTTAGTTTAGTGTTCTGTCCATACATAATGCATACTGTGAAATATATGGGAGAGTGGATAGGAAATACCAGAGGGAAAAAAACTCTACAGCTGTTTTACGGGAAAAGGTTAAAGGTTGGAGCAGAAGACTGAAGAGGAACTTCAGGACATGGCCGATGACAGACTGCTGCTGTGGGAACAATAATGAAAAATCAGTATGCAGTGGAAAGGTTCTTTTAAGAATCTGATTCATTGCACCTTCAAGATGTTAGAACCAAGTGGAGCCTAGGTGTGATTACTAAACAGTGTGGTCCATTCTTAGTTTGTATTGTAAGAATTCAGATATCACTTATATTATGCATAATTATCAGATGAGATACAGAGTCAGTGATATCATTCTCCATTTTGAAAAAAATGATTCCAAGTACAGAAAGAATAGCTGTACTTTTGAACCTTTGGAAGATGTCCATAATGCCAAATTGTGAGTCTGATATTTCAGGGACACTTAAGTCTGTGACTGAGAATAGATTATTTTTTTGGCTTTTTGATATGAAGGTTTACTGTATATTCAGTAGGCTTCAAAATAATTGAAAAATTCCAATTTTGCTTCTGAGGAGAGTATCGACATTGAAATGGCTCATGCATGTAAGATATTCAGTCTATAATTAAAACAGCAAAATTCTTCTGAGTGTCCATTGTGCTGCCTTTGACAATATATTTGCAGCACCATCATCAGTTCTTGTATTGGTATCCTCAAGGATTATGTCAGGTCCAGAGGATATTCATCTGTGGATATGCTTAGCAATGCACCATTGTTTTATCAGTCTAGGCCCAGTACTGAGTCTAATTCTGCTCCTGTATAAATGCAGTCTGTCTTTAACCTTAAGAACTTTGCAAGCAAGTATTTCATTACACTGCAAGGAGATGTATTGAAACAGTAGGAAACTATTTCATCTGGAAGTTGGCACAGAGGGTTACGACTTTGAGCTGTACTGCCCATAGACAAGGTTTGATTCCCCTCAGCCATATATTGATAGCCTCCTGTGTGATGATTGGGAACTCACTTAACAAGACAGTGCTTGAGGACAACTACAAATTTGAACTAGGCTCCTCATTGTTCCCCTGCATTACAAGCCTAGTAACTACTTATGAACTATCAACTACCTTTGTCAGACTGGTACAAGTCTAGGGTTAGAACACAGAAACCGTAACTTTTGAAGGTACATGTGTAGGTTTGAGTGAATAAAAAAAGTAAACTTCACCTGATTCATCTAGAGAAGATGAAGATTTTTATATGATATTAACAAGTCGAAGACTCGGTCAACCCAAATCTGAGTAGTGGCCTAGATGCTGGAGGAGCCAATAAGGAGTGAGAGAGGAACAACTTCTCTTTCTTTTTTGTTTTTCTAAAAGTAATAGTAGAATATTTGCTTAGCTCTGCTGCATTTATTTGGTTTTGGCTTGCTGAGAACCGTAGTAACAGGCAGTGCACGGAAGTATCAAAAAGGGGATTATTTCCCAAAATTAAGGTTCAAAGGAGATTAAGATCAAGGTTAGCATCAACTTTCATTATTTTAACATTTTGTAAACTCTGATCTGTTTGTAGTAGTGCAGCATTGCTACTTCATCAGTATACTGGGTGATATTTAAGTTAGCGTTATAAATCCTGATGGAATTTATCAATATAGCAAACAGAATGGGTTTTCTAAATGGATTCCCCCAAAAAAGTAGAAAGTAGTTTGGGAGAGAGGAACATGTTTTAATCTGAAATTAAAAATCACATTCTGAGAGGAACTTTTTCAGTAATTAAGCTTGGCATATGAAATACTGTTGGAAGTCTTTAGTTTATGAAATTGGATAGAACTGGGACCATCTCCATGTGAAAATGAGGGGAAAATATCCCAAGATGTTGTAAGAATTTTTTTCTCTGCAGACATGTTTGAAGCAGTTTCTTCTATTCTTTCAATATCAACTTTAAATTAGTATCAGTTATTTTTTTACTCCTTGCAACTAAGGATCTGACAACTTTCTAGAACTGTTTCGTATTTTGAAAAAGAAAACAGGTGATTGCATACTTTTAAGATACTTTGGCTTTTTATTTGTTTTTGTAATTATTTCTTAATAAGACAAATGTGTTCCAGTTTTCTTTTTATTTATTTATTTTACATTTGTTGACCGGGCTAGTCTAACTGAATATATGTCCTTTTTCAGTAGAGGCCCGGGGAGATAAGCTCCAAGACACAATCTAATACAAAAATATAGGTACAAACAACAAAAAAAATCAAATATTATAATAAAAATAGCAATTATCCTAGTAAAAAAAATAATCAACAATGGTAATGTGAATTACAGCATAAAGGTTGTAACAGGATGTAACACTGAGGTGCAGAGTCATAGTGCAAATTTAAAGTACAGAGACTTAATACAGGTTAAGTCAGAAGTAGATAAAGGAAGTTAGATGTGTAGTGATGTTGCAATGGATTTATTTAACAAAAGGTATATAAAGAGGATAGAAATATTGAAAAAAGGTAGATAAGAAAAATATAATAAGACGGAAAATGTAACAGAGGATAGTAAGCACTGGATAGGTAAGTCGATTTTGTAGAGGTAGATGACTAGTCTGGTTTGGAACAGGGGCATAGCCAGTATGATTTGAGGAGAAGTTTAAGTCTGTTTTTAAAGAGAGCTAAAGAGGCGAGTGAGGAAAGGTCATTGGGGAGAAGATTCCAGGATTTACCTACAGTATTAGAGAAGAGAGAATCCCCAGTTTTGTTATTAGGTTTTAGAGGTGTAAACAAGAAGTTTGTGAGATGAGCATAAGGACTTCAGATTTTTATAGGGGGTGATGAGGGTAGATAAACTTGGAGTATTAGAAGGTTTATAAAGAATGTTGTGGGCAATGGTTAGTTGGTGAAATTTAATCAGGTGTTGTAGTTCTAACCATCCTAGCTGGTTTAAATTTATACAATGGTGGTTTCGGAATGGGTTGCCTGTAGCAAATCGTGCAATGTTATTATAGGACATTTCCAATTTGC
The DNA here is from genome assembly GCF_019279795.1 of Protopterus annectens. Classification (NCBI taxonomy): domain Eukaryota; kingdom Metazoa; phylum Chordata; order Ceratodontiformes; family Protopteridae; genus Protopterus; species Protopterus annectens. The sequence continues at coordinate 443,780,234 of NC_056731.1, forward strand.
TGAGGTTATTTTTGGAGAGATTAGTAAAAATGGGTGAGGCATAAAGAAGTGTAGAGATCAAATGGGTGTGGGCGATAGTAGTTTTAGCAGTAGGGGAAAGGAAGGGTTTAGTCCTATAGAGGGTGCCAATTTTTTTGTTGACAGTCTTTATAGTATTATTGATGTGGATGTCGAAGTTCAGATTATTGTCGATGGTGACATTTAGTAGTTTGGTGGTAGAGTCAGAAGATATTATAGTACCATTGGTAGATGTCACAGAGAATTGAAGAGGAGAAGACTTTTGAGTAGGAGTGAAGAGGAGGAGTTTGGTTTTCTTTGGGTTCAAAAGAAGGCAATGCTGAGTGAACCATTGTTCAACTATGTTGAATACTTTTTGGGTGAGAGAGTGAAGGTCATGGGAGGATGTAGCTGAACATAATAGTGTGGAGTCTTCAGTATATTGTATGCAAGTGGCTTGTGGGATAGCTAGATGAAGGTCATTAATAAATATAGAGAAGAGGTCCAAGTATGGACCTCTGAGGGACACCTAAGGTAAGGGGTAGATGGGTGGATAAAGTATTATGCCAAAGTACTGCTTGCTGTCGTTTGTCAAGGTAGGATTGGAACCATTTTATGGAAAGTGGGTCTAATGACAGAGATTTTAGGATGTTTATGAGAATCTGGTGGTTTACCATGTCAAACGCTTTAGACAGGTCGATAAATAGAGCAGAAGAAAGATTATTCAGGTTTCGGTGCCTGTTAATGTAGTCAGTAAAGGACAGGTGGGCAGTGGTAGTGCTGTGTAAGGGTCTGAAACCATGCTGACAGTTGAAAAGTAAATTGTTTTCGATTAAATGGTGGAGTAGTTGCTTATGGATACATTTCTCCATAATTTTAGCTAGGGGAGAAAGTAGGGCAATAGTTTGATATTTCAGTGGAATGTCCACCTTTATGTAGGGGGATAATATGGAAGACTTTCCATAAGGTAGGGATGTAACCTTCAGTAATAGTTCTGTTGACCAGTATGGTAATAGGATAGGCTATAGCCTTGGATGATAGCTGTAGATATTCAGAAGGCAGTAGGTCTGCAGAAGGGAAGCATGGTTTCAGTTATTCAAAAGGGTTTGAATAAATGTGGTTGTGACAAGTTGAAATGAAAAGGGGGAGTGGGGTTGAGGAGTATGAAGGTAATGTGAAGGTATTATGTGATAGCTGACTAGCTAGTGTTTGGATAGCATCTGTAAAGAAGGTACTGAAGGTATTAGCTGTATGTATGGGATTTTTCTGGTCTGTATTTTGAGGGTTTGGTGTAGTGGATTGACCTGGGTGGAGTAACTGCTTAATGCTAGCGCAGAATTTCTGTGGGTTGTTGTAATTAGGTTGTTGATACTGTAAGCAGTAGTTTTGTTTATCAGAAAGTATGGCCTTTTTAGTGTAATTTCTTAGCTGTCTAAAAGTTAGTTGGTCAGCAGGGTTTTTTGTCATTCTCCACTTGGCCCAATATTTATTTCTTAGATGAATTTTGTGTTTGGTTTCGTTAGAAAGCCATGGGGAATTTTGTGTTTGGTTTCGTTAGAAAGCCATGGGGCAGACTTGGCCTTCATTCTAATAGATCTGGTTGGAACGTGGTGATTAAGAATGGCAAGGAAGGTAGAATTAAAGAAATTAATGGCTTCATCTAAAGGAAGTTTTGTAAGGGAATCCAATTGCATGCTCTTAGTTCCATTTGGAATAGATCAGGGTTAAATTTCTTTTTGGTTCTAATATGTCTGATAGATGTTGGGGTGGGGGTGTTGGCTTATGTCTGATGATGTAGATAAGTGAGTGGTCACTTATATCATCAGGGAGGGTTCCAGAATTATAGTAGTGAGTATGATTGTTTGTGAGAATCCAGTCTAATATGCTTGCTTTCTTGTTAGCTTTATTTATTCTGGTGGGGGAGGTAATGGTTTGAGAGAAACCATACAGGTTTATGTGGGTGGTAGGAAGGCTACTACAATAGGAATTCCAGTCTAAATTCATGTCGCCTAGGATTATGGTTTCTTGAGGCAGGTGTTGGGATAGCCAGCAGAGGATATTTTCCAAGGTGGCTATGTTATTTTCACGGGGCAGATACATACAGATAATATAGATTGATTTAGCATGGTTAAGTTCAAGTTTAGAGATGAGAATCTCAGCATTGGAATCCAGAGGTAAATTACAGTTGTAAGTGGTTAATTGAAAGCCAAATTTAAATAGAATAGCAACCCCACTACCTTTCTTAGCTACTCTGTCAACTCTTAGAATATTATATCCAGGTGGGATAATTTCATTATCTTTGATGACAGGTTTTAGCCATGTTTCAGTTAGGCAGATAATGTCAAAGGAGTACACATCTAGGAGAGCATGGAGTTGAGTCACTTTGTTGTTAATGCTACGTATATTAAGATGGGCTAGTAGGAGAGAGTTGGAAGGTATAGCAAGGGGAGAATTGATAGACTGATTATGGTTATGAAGAGAGATATAGGGGTTGCTGTTGGGCCAGGGTTAGGATGAATATCACCATCCTTTACTGTGAGGAGTTTTTAGTTTACGTTTTCAGTTTTTTAGGCACAATTTCTGGTTTCACATGCCTTTCGTAGATTAGTACTTAACCAAGATCCTGTATCAAGCCATCTCAATAGCTCAACAGGTAGCACACTTGTCTTTGCTGCACAAAGCTGTGTGGGTTCTATTCTCACATCAGGTAGTTGGATTATTTTTCCAATACTGACAGCAGTGCATCATAAGGAGGGTGCTGCACTGCTGAGCATGCCATCCTTTGGATAAGATGTTAAGCCATGGCTCCTTCAGATAAGACATTAAAACAACACTCCATTTACTTGTCTGAGGTAGCTCAGGTGGATGTAAAAGATCCCATGGCACTTTTGGCTTTGCAAATACAGGAAGGTGGGACAAGCACAAGGGAGGGACAGGCCGGAAGTAAGGAGGAGAACAGCATAAAATAGCAGTATGGCAAGCTTGAGCACAGGCCAAGTACCAGGTATGTAACAGAGAGAGAAGGTGGTAGTAGATGCAGTGCAGATTTTCATCTGACCTCTCAAAAGACATTGACATATAATCCATCTAACTAAATTAGCAAGACTAGGGTTTCACTAGTGTTTCAATGACAATACCAGTTACCCCGAACCAAAATACTGTTAGTAACTTGGATGTAAGAACAATAAGAGCCTGCACCACATTTCATCATTGTCCGAGTATCTTTCTTATCAATAACTTTCTTCTCAAAAATATTTTTAAAGTTCTTGCCCCTCATGAATACATTTACATTGTCCCGTAATCTTTTTCTAAGTAAATTATTAGAACTGATCACTATCTTCCTTTTTTTAAATAACTTTTAGTACTTTTCATTTACTTCAAAATGGTATTCTCATGGTATTTTTAAAGTCAACATTGTTGTCTCTTTCATTGAAAGAGTTTTTTTCCATGGCATGTTTCCTAACCAAAGGATTACAGGGATGTACCAAACACTTCTCCTAGCAATTACTTCCTACTCAACTTCCTCAAGTAAACTCATTTTTTGCTGGTAAGGGTGAAAGCTATTGTACAATAAGTAAGAGTTTGTAAACATGGGTTTATGGTAGATCGTTGATTCAAATCTATACATAACCCTGTGCTCATATAATGCAACGTCTAAAAAATGAATACTGTCAAAATCGTGATGAAAAGTAAATCTTAGAAAATCAGTGGCATTATTGATAAATTCTACAAGCAAATTCAAACCACCCACTTCACCCTTCTGTAATATGAGTATGTCATCCAAAAAGTGCAAATGTAAGACAAGATGGCTTTTAAATTCTGATCCAAAAATAAAATTACTTTCCCAGTCCCACATGACAGTTTTGGCATAAATTGGAGTAGATACCAAAAACGAAGCATGCCTTTCTTTTGTTTAAAGTGCTCATCTTCAAAGTAAAGCTATTATATAAAACTAGCTTCATGAAAGCACAATGTTCATAACATCACTATTTGAAAAAGAAAGGTTAGCGACCAATGTTTTTGAAAAACACTCAAGATCAGTGTCATGTGGGATATGGGGAAATAATTTATCTACATCAATGGTCACAAACAAAATATTAGGTTCAAAATTCAACATTATGTAAAACCTGTAAGCAGTGCCATGAGTCACATAAAATGTGAACCTTCTTAAGATGCACAATGAATTCCATATCAATGGCAGCCTTTCTCCATCAAGAAAAAGTCCTATCCCTGTCCACCTACTTCAACTCCTTGCTCCCCCTGGACTTCACTTCATCAAGATAAATGCAATACCTGTGTTGCCATTCACCAGACTTCACATGAGAAAGATCCAGTAGTAGTAGTAATTACGGCACCTTTGTCTCAACACTACTAGTAATTGGACTTCAGAATCCCTCTCTTGCCCTTTCTAAAGAAGGAGTTCAGTGGTGGGTTTTTCAAATTAATTTCAGTCCTGGGCTAACTTTCCACCCACCCACACACACTGAAGATCTCCATGTTGATGTTTCAGATCTGGCTTAGAGTATGTGGACAGTTCCCACAAGAGTTCATGGTCTGTGGTCCCCCAAAAGAGAAAAGGGGCTGCATAAATGTGAAGGAAATAAAGACTCTTAATCAAGACCTTCAGTTGTTCTGCCATCTCTGGAACCAAGGCCCCCTCAGGATTTTCACAGACAACACCATGGCTACTATCTGTGCAGGCTAGCCATGCTGGCTTGGGTCTGTGCAGTAAAAGTAAATTTGTCCCTCCAGGCCGTTTTCCTTCAGTCAGAAAACAATGTTCTTGTAGACTCACTGAGCAGGTCCATGGAAGACCCCACGAATGCACGTTAAACAGAGAGTTGTACACACAGTCCACAGATGAGGTGTTGCTCAAATAGATCTGTTTGTAGCTCAAGCTGTTCTGTTCCAGGATCTCTTCTCTGCAGGTCTGGCGAATGAATACCATGTCCTTCTGCTGGGGGTGTCTCCCCCTGCATGCCAAAGTTTCTTCTGAAGGCCCAAAGGGACAAACCAAAAATCTTGTTAGTAACTCTCTTCTGACCCAGGCAACATTGATTTCCCCCTTCTTCTCTGCCTATCCATGGGTCATCATTACAAGTTACCCCACAAAGTAGACTTTCTCATAGAGAAAAAGGGCTCTCTGAAGCATCCCAACCTCCAGACTCTCAGCCTGACTTTTTGGGTAATGGAATCTGATTCCTTTTCAGACACCAATTTGAGAGAGAGAAACCTACCACTAGAAAATCTAACATCTCCAAGTGGAAAAGATTTTCAACCTAATGTCTCAAGAAAAATAAGGACCCCTTTCAGTTGAGGAATTCCATTTATTCTATTTTACTTGTGTGAGTTATTCAAAAGTGGACTAGTCTATTCCTCCATCAAGGTGCACTTGTCTACTGTTTATACTTGCATGCCTTTAAACCTTCCTTTGCATTTGAGAATTGAGGTCAACAATTTTTAAAAGTGAGCCTTCACATGAACTCACCTAAGGGAGCTGTTCCACCTCACTGGAATCTAATCTTTGTTTTGGAAAAACTTACTTGACCACCTTTTGAACCAGCAGCCTCAACCTCATTAAAACTGTCTACCTGGAAAATGATTCTGCTGTTTTCTCTTACCGCTGTCAGAAAAGTTTTGCATCTTCAAACCCTAATGGCTGTAACTCCCTTCATTGTCTCTTTAAGGGCTAACCCCTGTTTTATGCAGAAAGTAGTAAATGAGCTTTCACTCAATGAGACCATCCATTTGCCTATCTTCTTTTCCCAGTCCACAGAACATGGGTGAAAGACTCATCCATTCCATGGATGTACACAGACAGCTACAATTCTGCTTGGACAAGAAAAGATTTTCAGGAAAACCGACCAGCTCTTCATCTCCATCCAGGAGTGTAAGTTGAGCGACCCTTTTTCCAAATAGACTATCTCCAACTGGATTTCTAAATCCATCTCCTTCTATTTCTCGTTGGATGGCAAGTCCCTGCCTTCACCTATGAAACCCATTTACCTAGAGCAGTCTCCACATCTGGAGTCTTTTTGAAAGGCATTCATTCCAGATGTATTCTCAAGACAGATACCTAGTTGTTTGTTTACATTTTTACCAGACAGTACAGTGTGGATATATTTTCTAGCTCTAGAACCACCTTTGCTAGATCTGCACTGTTAGGACTGGTACATAGCTCTCCTGTCTCCAGCCCATCCACCCTTAACAACATGTAGCTTTGGGAATCACCCATCAGTATTAGAATAGTGCCACAGTGATCTGAGGAAGAAAATAGTACAGTTGTGTAAGACATTATAACAGCTGCAGTGTTGTATCCCTCCCTCCAACCCCCTTTTTCATTCTCTAGCTCTCTCTTGTGGCCTCTCTTTACCTTGTGGATGAGGTGGGGAAACAATTCCCTTCCTCTCTTCTTGGCTGGACTTATTTGTTATTATTTGTACTCAGGCTTCTCTACGGTCTCCTGGCCACAGATAGTCTCAGGATCTTATGCTCATACAGTGGATATAAAAAGTTTACACACCCCTGTTAAAATGCCAGGTTTTTGTGATATAAAAAGGAGACCACAATAAAGCATTTCAAAACTTTTCCCACCTTTAATGTGACCTATAACCTGTACAATTCAATTGAAAAACAAACAAATCTGTTCGGGGAAAAAAATAAAAAACGTATAATAAGCTGGTTGCATGTGTGTGCACACCCTTAAACTAACACTTTGTTGAAGAACCTTTTGATTTAATTACAGCATTCAGTCTTCTTGGTTACATACCTGCCATCAATTAAAGAGACTCTGATAATCCCAAATAAAGTTTGTCTGTCCTAGTAGGATTTTCCTGACATGTTACTCAGTTGCCTGCTACAGCCAAACCCATGGTTCGCAGAGAGCTTACAAGGCATCAAAGGGATCTCATTGTTGAAAGGTATTAGTCAGGAGAAGGGTACAAAAAAATTTCCACCGCATTGGATATACCATGGAACACAGTGAAAACAGTCATCAAAAAGTGGAGAAAATATGGGACAACAGTGACGTTATAAAGAACTGGACGCCCCTCTAAAATTGATGAAAAGACAAGATGAAAACTGGTCAGGGAGGCTGCCAAGAGACCTAGAGCAACACTGAAGGAGCTGCAGAAATTTTTGTCAAGTACTGGTTGTGTATTACATGTGACAGCAATCTCCCATATTCTCCATATGTCTGGGCTATGGGGTAGGGTTGCAAGACAGAAGCTTTTTCTTACACAGAAAAACATCCAGACCCGGCTAAAATTTCCAAAACAATACATCACTCTCCCAAAAGCATGTGGGAAAATGTGTTATGGTCTGATGAGACCAAGGTTGAACTTTTTGGTCACAATTCCAAAAGGTACGTTTGGCACAAAAACAACACTTCGAATCACCAAAAGAACACCATCCCCACGGTGATGCATGGTGGTGGCAGTATCATGTTTTGGGGTTGCTTTTCTTCAGCTGGAACTGGGGCTTTAGTCAAGGTGGAGAAAATTATGGGCAGTTCCAAATACCAGTCACTTTTGGCCCAAAACTTTCTGGCATCTGCTACAAAGCTGAAGATGAGGAGGAATTTTCATCTTTCAACACGAGAATGACCCCAAGCATACACCCAAATCAATAAAAGAATGGCTTCACCATAAGAAAATTAAAGTTTTGGAATGGCTCAGACAGATTCTATACCTAAACCCAATAGAAAATTTGTGTGGTGACCTGAAAAGGGCTTAGCACAAGAGATGCCTTCGCAATTTGACAGATTTGGAGCTTTTGCAAGGAAGAGTGGGCAAATATTGCCAAGTCAAGATGTGCCATGCTGATAGGCTCCTACCCAAAAAGACTGAATGCAGTAATTAAATCAAAAGATGTTTCAACAAAGTATTAGTTTAAGGGTGTGCACACTTATGCAACCAGGTTATTGTATGTTTTTTATTTTTTATATTTATTCCCCCCCTAACAGATTTGTTTGTTTTTCAATTGAAATGTACAGGTTATAGGTCACATTAAAGGTGGGAAAAGTTTTGAAATTATAGTCTCATTTTTTTATATCACAAAAACCTGGCATTTTAACAGGGGTGTGTAAACTTTTTATATCCACTGTACATCTACTTATGTATCCTTACACATGCAGGCTGAGGTCATATGCCAGATTGCATGGTTCATCAGGAAGGTTTTGGCTTTGGTATGCCAACAGGACATCAGGTTACCTCTAGCAGGATAGTCCATCAGTATTGGAATACTGCAACAGTGATTAGTAGTTTATCTGTTATGGTAAGTTCTTACACAAGTGTACTTTCTTCAGACCAAAATAAAATTAAAATAACAGATTTTTGTCATAAGAGTTATTATGATCTATATTGACAGTCAGTCAGGAAAAGGTCTGAGGTTTTGATCGGTGACAATTTAGTGTCTAATTGTTCTGAACTGTGGTAATTTAGAATACTTTCCCTTGTTAGTAGGCATGGGCACCACTTATTGCAGCAGAAATAGCCTGTGTAGAACGTCACCTTAGACCTACTTGTAGTACTATACTGAGATGATTTACTATTTTTTTTTTTGGAAAGTGTATAGCCTAAAACCAAAGGTAGACCTCATTTGCAAAGTTGTGAACCACCCCAGGGTTACATTTGCTGGTCGTAATACTACAGTCTGGCCCCATGCAACCTTAGAGGTTTTTTTTTTTGTTTAAATCATGAGACTATTCAGCCATGACATTTTGTGCTATTTTTTTTCTTAGCTCTTGTCTGAGACTGAGTCAATGGAAAAAAAATTGTCTTATTGATTAAGTAAACCGATGGAAATTAAATTAAATTTAGGGATGGTCCTTACTTATGCACTGCATACTTAGGCTATAAGTGAAGCAATTAATAATATTTGGGCAATTTTGATGACTCAACCAGAGTTTCGAGATTTTTTTTGTGATAAATGTTATTTTTATTATTAAAGGGAGTCAAGGTATAAAAAAAATGTTTGAAGGTAAGAAGCAACTCCAACTTGGTAATAAAGAAGGATACCTGCAATTTGCTCATAATATTTCATCCCTTTATTGTAATAATCCTGATAAAAGTTATGGAGCACTGTAATAATTTAACTGTTCCTCTGCTTTTGTAGTTTATGTTGCAAGATATTCTACAGAGGTTGGATTTATGGACACAGTTATGCACTTTTTAAACATAATTTTGTCTGTTACTGACTTTGTGAAAGCTGTCATGGGGGATGTTGTGAGAGGATTTTAGTTTTACCTGCAGGTAATTCTGAATGTCTTAATACTCATAGCATTGAATGAACCTTTCAATTTCAGAAGTGCTTTAAAAATGAAGAAATTTAAAGCAAGAGTATGTTATTTACATTTTTCTAAGTGGGTGTAGACATTTAAAAGAAACCAACTACATTGAGAGGAATCATAGACAATGTTAATACATAACTCAGAAACAAAGCAGAAAAGTAATTGTAAATGCTAGAGGCGATGATGTGTGCTTGCCTCATTGGTCAATGTAAGCTTATTCTGTGTAATAGAAATATGGCATTTCCTTGCCATAACTGGTTTTATTGTTATTTATTTATTTGTGTTCATGAACAATGTAAAATAGAGCTTATCTCTCAAAATCTTCATTCTTGAGTTCAAGTCTTTATTGCACTGTTGTTGAACACATTTTATATGCATGCATATGTGTGGGATCAAGGGGCCTATATTATAAGATCAAAACTTTAGGTAGTCAAATACCTAAAGCTCTATCTGTAAATATCGAAAGGTAAAAAACGCTAATGGCCACTGCCACTTCCGCAAATTTTTTGTCAGGGAAAAAATTTGGTTGGCCGTTATGTGGAATTTGCCCTTTAGTTCAATGTAGAGCAATCTCGGAGTTGATATACTTAGTTAGGGGGAGGGGGTGAAGCCCCCCACTTGATTTGGGTTTAAAAGTTTTTTTTTTAATACGGCCAAGAGAATTCTTTCCCTGTGTGGAAGTGGCCGTTAGTGGTTTTTAGCTTTTGATATTTACAGATCGAGCTTTAGGTATTCAACTACCTAAAGTTTCGATCTTATAATATAGACCTGTGATCAAGGCACCAGTGCACATTTTTTTTTACAAGTGATATACTTAGCACTGACAGCTATATTAAAAAAAGCAGCTAGACTTCATTGTGGAGAGATGCATAGATGATTAAAAGCTTTGTTTGCAAGCTCTGAAATTATTCAAATATAATTTTATTTAAGTACAAAGCACTGTATTCTTACGTAGTTCTACATATGACTGACTGATGCTATTGTATTGTTTCAGGCTGTGTGGACGCATTTTTTGCTATTATTGTAGCAGTCATTTTGTGATGACAAAACATAGTGGTAAAAAAGAGCGGTGCTGCCGAACTTGTCTCCATGAGCACAGTGCTGTAGTGCAGCGATTAAGTGAGTCTGAATCCAGTTCAACAAATAGTCCTGATCATTCTCCCTCATTAGAGACCCAGAGATCACTGCAGGACAGCAGAGTCACAGGTATTATTTGTATTTTTATTTTATTCTATTTTATCTGTTTGTTGATTGTCTGAGCCATTTCTGGAGTGACTCAACAATGTCTGATTAAAGAGACTTGCTCAGAGTTGCTTAGTGGGCAAATAATGACAGACGATAAGGTGTTGCTTATTTTCATATCACAGCAATTGATATACACTCTTAGCTTAGTATTGTGATCTTTTATTGTAAACAAACAAAATTCTGTTTTCTTTGAGTGTAATACATAACTTTTCTTTAAGGCATTATGCACTAAGTTGCTTTTTTTCCTTCTCTTGTGGTTATAGGTCCTCATCATTTTTTTCCGTTACTCACAAGATACTTGAGTCCATATTAAGCATTCCTTTATAACATCACATCTAGTGATGTACAGCAGGAACAGATTACAGCACCTCACTATATTGTTTAGTTCATAGCCAATCCCCACACCTGACTGCAGCTTGATGCATATACCGGTGTTATCACACAAGTGTGCTTGGTTTTATTATTAGTGCACAATGGAAGTGCTCACATCGTGCCAGGTTCACACCAGGAAATTTTGCATTAATGATTGAGCAGCTTGGATCTCCACGAAAAGTCTTATTCAGTTAAATGCAAATCATAAAATATTTATTTTTCAGACAGCATTCAAACTGCTTAATTGGCCAGTGTTTAAATGCCAATCTATTAGTAATCATGACCTTCATTTTCTGTGCTTTGGCATCTGATATGCTGCTAGTCATTGGTATATATTCACTTCTTTATAGAGTTACTGCCACACGTGATGCAGGTAAGTTGCATATGCCTTGTCCTGACAGTTGTTTCACTTATTTTAACAGTATCACATTAACTCTACCATCTGTTTAGTATGCAGAAAACTGATTTATTACACATTACTTTTCACCATGACACTGAAACATGTTCTGTTGACCTGACTTATTTCTTGAACTCCATTCATAAGTGCGGTGGTATCATTTTTTTCTTGGGTGTCTGCATGCCAGCCCAAAGTTTTTTTTTTTTTTGTAGGTATCAGCATTCAGAAGCCTACTTGAATTTTTATGGTTAACATTTGTACTGCCTTCTGCCAGTACTCTTTCTCACTGTGCATTAGATTTTCTGCGTCAAATGTTCTGAAACAGTGCTGTTTTATTGCACCTGTTTGGTATTGTACACCAGGCATGGTGGCATTAAATTTCTTTGTCAGGAAAACCTATGAAAATAACAGTCAATGAGTCACTATATTATAATTGTTACTTGATAAATAACAGTGAGTCACTGTGTCATAACTGTTACTTGATAAAATGGCAGTAAATTAGTGTATCCTAACTCTTACTTGATAAAGCAGAAGTTAATGAGCCATTATATCCTAACTTTTACATGATAAAATGACAGTGAGTCACTATATGATAACCCCCCACTTGATTAAATTAAATTGAGCCAATATTTCATAACCCTTACATGGTAAAATACAGTTAGAGAAACTCTGTATCTTAACTGTTATTTGATAAAATTACAGAAATAAAATGACAGTGAGTCAGTTATTGTAACTGTAATTTGATAAAAATGACAGTGACTCCATTATTAGGACTGTTACTTGATATAAAGTGACATTCTTTGGCTCAGTCTGTGCACATTTAGAAAAAAAAAATATGTATAATATATATGTATGTGTACATATGCACATACATACACACAAACGCACACACACACACACACACACATATATATATATATATATATATATATATATATATATACATATATATATATATATATATATACATGTTTTCTTATAAGAGATCCCCGATAACAGGTATGGTAAAAACAAATATCTTGTACACTGTGTAGCTATTTTTGATTGTCTACACTTTTGGTGTATCAAAACCATTTTGTCTGCTTTCTCTAGAGTGCTGTCAAGGCTAGTTAAATTCACCTGAACTGGTCATATTTATGTGCTCAATAGTACTGACCTTTCAAAAAGTCCCCGCCTGCATAAATCAACCCCTTTAAGGCAAGTCCACACTTAGTTTAACAAAAAAATTAAGTACAATAAAAAATAAACTGAAAGAAGAAATGCATTCCCAATTTACTACACTGTCTAAAAAACTAGGTTACTAAACAAGTAAGTTAGTTAGTTTACACACACAGCTGTCAAAAAGCATAGTAACCACCTAAATCATTGCCTAGAGATAACATTTGTTTGTATTATAATGAAAAAAATTAAAATAAAACAAAGAATTAAAAGTGACCTGATTCTGTCTAAGCTAACTAAAAAATAACTTCAACAAATAACTTCAACAACTGTAGTGTAAGCCTATGGAATCCTAACATAACCGTCACTATACTGCTAACATGTAGCAAAAGCATGAAATAACAGTAAAAAATTACAATACCTCAGCAACTACAGGAGGAAGCCTCCGACAAAGCAGTCAATTTATGAAAATTCACAAAAGTTTCCTAAATCTGTATTTAGTTGATAGTTTGGCAACTAATGTAGCCTAGTATAGTCAAGGAGAAGCACTACTTAGATGTAGAACAGCACAGTAAAATACAGGTAAATGGAATACGTGAGTATCTAGTTAGTATGTCTCAAGTAATGTCTCATAGTACAGCATCAGAAAACGTAGCCGCATAACAAACTCATTCTCTAAACATATGCATGAGACATACATCTGTACATGCATACATAGATGCATAGCTAATATTAGGAGCATTGACCTCTGAGACTATTCTATTAAGTTCAGGAATGCAGAGGGCAAAAGTAGATATTCTTTGTGTTTCACTGTTGTAGTCATCACACATGGGTTATCTGCCTGCAGGTAGCCCTCAGTCAGCCCGAGTACCAGAGTCTTAGTATTTCTGCATCAGATGCTGTCGCTTCTTCCATGACGTCAGTTTGTCAGGGGTATAAAACAGGCAGCCAATGACATTACATCAGTCTTTCTTGCCGAGGAGGAGCCCGAAGCAGAAGCAGTTTGCAAGTGCCAGTTGGCCGCTACCTGAAATTTTCGTTTTCGAGTTTATAATACTGAAGTCTTCTAAAGCTAAGTACCCTGTTGGGGATCCTTTTTTCTTGCTCTAACCGATGTCAGAAAAAGTTAACAATTGTATTGCCTGTGGAAAGCAAATACCTCACAGAGATTTTCATTCTTACTGCGTCACCTGTTTAGGCCCGACCACAAAGTCCCTCACTGTTGGTTTTGTGCCTTGTTTAACGCCCGAACCATTTGTCGGGCTATCTTTGTCACTAAATTCTTTCGCTCTCATTCTCCTTATTCCAAAATGGCTTTGATAAGCTATCCGACTACCAATCTTCCGAAAAAACTTAAAGATAAAGACAGAGAAATACCGCATAAGTCTAAAGTCTTAAACTGCCGACGACGCTTCTGTTAAGCTAGTCGCCAGTCCGCCGGTACACAGTAAGTTGCCTTTGCAGCCCCCGATGCCTGCTTCTGTGGATTCACAGGCCTCTGCTGAGACCCATTCGGAGTCCAGTATACCGCAAGATGCTTCTTCGACTATGGAACCTGCTGATGTCTCTATCTTGGATGGGTCTGGAGCCGCTGTGCAGGCACCAGCTTCTGAGGGTGTATTCCGTCTTACCGATGTTTGAATCAAACGGACGACTTCTTTTTTAGCCAAAACTACTGAGTTTCTTAGGCCCAGAGTATGCACTACGCCTAGAAAACTGACGACCAAAGCACATGCTCAAGCTCCCATGCCACAAAAACAAATGCTTAGAATGGCTAAAGACCTTATTAACCTAATTAGAGAAGCCAGCCTTCCCCTGCTAAGAGACAAAGAATTGTGTTTCCTTCTGACTCTACAGACCAGGAGTCCGATGACTCTGACCCTTCTTATCAGGACATTCCCTTATCAGCCTATGAGGATTCAGATGCAGAGGAATCCATTCCCTCTGTCTCCCCATCCAGAGGATTTTTCTTTTGGTGAAACCTTGCATACTTTAAAAGAGCATTTCCACTGGGAATGCCAACACTACCCTCAGTCCAAAAAGAGACTCAGAGAATTTTTAGAGTTGCCTCAGCACAGGCCTGTAGCTATACCCCCTGTCCTGGATGTTGTACATGATGTTCTTATGGAATCCAGTCGTACTCCAGATACATTACCCCCAGCCCCTAGGAAACCTGGCAGGTAATACAGAGTACCTGATTCCCACAAATTTCTTTTCAAGAATCCTACTGCTGATCCAGCGACCATTTCCCAGGGACCTAAAGGTATTAAGGCTACTACAGCCAAAAATCCTACCCCTTTAGACAGGGATTCCAGAGCTTTAGCCAGATGGGGTAAGAAGGTATATACCGCTGCAACTCTTGCCATCAGGGCATTGAATTGCCAGTTTCACATGTTGAAATACTAGCAACATATTATGGAACTAATTAAACAAAAAATGGTATTATTTCCAGATTGTGCAGAAAATAAAGATTTACAAGAGCTAATGCATTCTGCAAACCAAGTTAGTAAGCTTTGATGCCCTAGAAGCATCTTGGAGGGCTGCAGTCACTGGTTCTGTACTGAGAAGGCATGCTTGGCTGAAGGAACAAACCTTGCCAGATCATGTCAAATCCAAATTACTAGATGCTTCTTTAAATAAGGACTGTTTATTTGGCACCAAAGCAGAAGTTGTTCTTAAAATGATGGAAGAAAAAGCTAAATCTATGCAAACTGTTAAAGGATTCTTACAAGTGCAACCACCTAGATTCAGTAGACATTGGCCTTCAAAAAACGGGTCCTTTCCAGCCCATTCCAGGGCTTCCCAGACAAGACCCAGAGGAAACAGGCCACCCAGACTGCAGTCTCAGGGTATACAGGGATGTAAACAATAGAGTGGCCCCACCCCAAAAACAGGGAGTGGTAAGCCGCCTCGTATGGAAAAAGTTCACAATGACTTCTCAATTCTCCTTCCCAGCCCTGCCCAACTGCTTGTGCCCCTAGGAGGAAAACTTGCCCTTCATGCAAAAAACTGAATGTCCATTACTCTGGACTGATGGATCCTCAACATTGTATCCCAGGGGTACAAAGTCTGCTTCCATTCACTGCCAACTCCAAACGGGTTTCCAGACCTTCCTCTGAACCAGTGGGCAGAGGCTCAAAAGCAAGTACCTTTCCCTGCTCAATATCAGAGCCATTCAACCTGTTTCAGTAAAACAAAGGGGTCAGGGTTTCTACTTAAGACTTTTCCTGGTGCCCAGAAAAGAGGGCTCTTGGCACCCAATCCTGGATCTTTCTATTCTCAATACCTTTCTGGTGATCCCAAAATTCAAGATGCTTAACCTGCAACAGCTTCTTCACATGCTAGCCAAGAATGCCTGGTTAGTCACACTAGACTTAAAAGAAGCTTATCTGCACATCCCCATAAGGGAGTCATGCAAGAAATATCTACGCTTCAGGGCAGGCTCTATGCACTATCAGTTCTCTGCACTTCACTTTAGCTTATCTACTGTGACCAGAGTATTCACAAAGTGCCTGGCTCCAGCCATTGCATACTGCAGGCAGGGAAATATCCAAATTTTCCCATACTTGGATGACTGCCTGATTCAGGCGGACAGTCAGAAATTGCTACTTCAGCAGATGGCATTTGTAAAAAGCCTTCTCACTTCATTGGGATACACCATCGATGAAAATAAATCACAATTGGTACCCAGTCAAAAGATTGTATTCCTGGGAGCAAGCTTGGACACAACTTCCCAGATGGCATTTCTCACTTCAGAAAAACATGTCTATCTGATAAACCAACAGACCCAGTGCAATATCCACTGATCAAGAAGATGTGGGATTCAAAGAATCATTAGTTTTAAATTTGTCAAGAAAGACATTAAGTGAGCTTGAAATAAGTGTACTTAATAAAGGTTTATCCTTTATTCCTGCAAGGAATGCAGATATTTCGCAAACATTAATAGACTTGAAAGTTTTTACTAGAAATGTTATGCTTACATTGATGCATCCAGAAAATGAGATTATGCATATTTATGGTTTTAAAAGGTTGAATAATTTTGTACCTGTGAATCATCCCATTCTCGAAGCATATGCTAGGATTTGTGAAGGTGAGTTACATTATTTATTTGATGAAGGGGGGTATGGCAAATGTTTTCACAGTCTTACGAATGCAGAACAGCAAGCCCTTAATTTGATAAAGGGGAATAGTACTATTGTCATTCAACCTGCTGATAAAGATGGTATGATAGTAGTAATGGATAGAGAATACTATTATAATTCAATTAAAAATATGCTTGGAGAAAGGGATGTATACCGTAAAATAACTTCAGGATATATTAGCTCCATTATTAGGAGCATTCAGATGAGGTTAAATGAGCATTTAATGAGTTATTCTATTACTACAGAGCTGATGCAGTTTCTTACTGTGGATTACCCGATTATACCCATGTTGCAAGTATCACCAAAGGTGCATAAAAGTTTGGTTGACCCACCCTTTAGGCCTATTGTGGTGGGTAGAGGGTGGGCAACCGAACCATATAGAGAAACAAGTGAGACCTGTCTTAGACAAATCTGACATTATATTAAGAGACACTAAACATTTTCTACAGGATTTGTATAAATATACCAGTACAAATGTTTTAAGTGAATCTGTTTTGTTAGTAACTATGGATGTAGTGTCATTGTTCATGGTTATACACAATGAACAAGGTATTGAGTTCATGAGAAGGTATTTGAGACAGAGTAGCAGCTATGAAGACAAACAAATCAGATTAATATGTAGTTTTATGTAAATAGTACTGAAGAATAATGTTTTTGTCTTTGATGGTCAATACTATTTACAACAACATAGGGTAGCCATGTGTACTAGCTGCGCTAATAGTTATGCAAACTCAGTTGTGGTACAAAGGGAAATTGAGAAAGTATTCTGTACTGATATTTTTACTAAATTTGTTAAATGTTATTGTCGTTTTTGTAGACGATATGTTTTTGATTTGGGAGGGGAACTGAACAACAGTTAAACAGTTTTGTGGAGTTTCTACATACTACGTCTGACTTCCTTAAATTTACTATCAAGTTTTCATCGGATATGGTTGATTTTCTAGATGTCATGGTTATTAGGATCTATCCTTTACTACTAGTCTCTATAAGAAAGAATGTTATAGGAATCGTATTTTACATAGAGTTAGTATGCATCCTAGAAGGACTTTTAAAAATGTGGTTAAAGGACAGGGTATGCGTATGTCGAGATTACAGCATAAGGATGAAGGATTTCAGGAAGAAATAGAACAACTAGGAAATATTTTTGGAGCTAGGGGATGTAAAACTAATGAGACTAGGCAAATATTGAATATTTTAGGCAAACAGATACATAGGAAACAGGTGTGACTAAGTTTAAGAAAGAGAGATGTGGGCAAGTTAAGTATACTATGTGTTATACTAGCAATGTTAATAGTATTAAGCAGATCGTTGAGGAATTGGCCTATTCTTCTAACAGATGAGAAGATTGCTAAACTAGTGGGTACTAACCCAAGTTACTGTTATAAGAATTGTTAATCTATGAAGAAATGACTTTATCATCTTGATAGGGGTAAGGATATGAGTAAAATATGTGAAGGGACACATCCATGTGGTAAATGTAAATACTGTGAAAATATAGACCCAGAATCCTTGGATTTTTTACATCTGGACACTGGGAAGTTGTATAAGTTTAATGTGAGGACCAACTGTAATACTAAACACATAGTTTATATGGTGAGATGCATATGTTGCTCAAAGTTTAATATAGGGAAGACAGATCGTACTCTCAAAGAACGTGTGAGAGAATGGAAATAGGAATAATGCTATAGCTAAGTATGTTTTGAACACTAGACTTGAGCATGATTTTAAATTTAGAGTAATTGAAGTTATATATGAAACAGCCAGAAGGGGGAATATTGAAAATAAAACTAAAGAGGCCAAGTTAAGATGGATTTTGAAACTTAGGAATGATAAGTGAGCTGGACTTAATGAAGTGGTCTCTATTAAACCTGTACTAAAAGCTAGGGGTTTGCCTAGGTGATTTGTGCACATATGAGTTTGCATTAACTATAGTAGGGACTGAATATTTGTTATACATCTAACAAAGTGTTTTATGTCTTTAAAGCAACATGGAGAATGATGCCATTGATGCATGGGAGGGATGATGCATATGACTGGATGCTTTAAACTAAGTGTTTTATAAGTGTATGTTTTATTGATTTGTGTTATTAAGGTCTGAAGAAGCCACGTTGATGTGGTGAAAGCGCTTACTTGAATAAAGTGCGATTTGGTTTTATATGCTTGCTGTGCTTCGTTTTGCCTATAAGTATTTAATTTTATTGTTACTTCAAACAAATGGCCACCAGAACCCAGCTATCTGCAAGAAACATATTGCAAGCCCTAGGGTTCATGGCCTCATGTATTCTGCTAATTCCATATGCAAGACTGCATATGAGGAGGCTTCAATGGTACTTAAAAAGTCTTTGGTGCCAGCATTCTCAAGACCTGGAAGCAGTCATTCCTGTCATACCTTGTCTAAGGGCAGAGTTTCTTTGGTGGCAGAAGCATGCAACCACAACACTGGACTGCATTTCACTCAACCCCTTACCGCCCAAACCCTGACAACAGATGCATCAGACTATGCATGGGGGGGGGCTCACATGGCAGGCTAATGCATTCAGGGTCACTGGAGCCCAGGGCAGATTCTCCTGCACATCAATCAAAAAGAGATGCTAGCTGTACAGAATGCTCTGACAGCTTTCAGACACCTAATTCTTCCAGGACAACTACTGATAAAAACAGACAACCCCACAGTTATGTGGTACATAAACAAGCAGGGGGGAACCCATTCTTACCCACTCTGCAGGTTAGCCATGGCCCTGTGGAACACAGCTTTGAGCAACCAAGTGCATCTACAAGCTAAATTCCTGCTAGGCAAACAAAATTCACTGGCAGACGACTTAAGCAGAAATCTCCTAGACCCACACGAGTGGAAATTGGAGCCCAACACCTTCAACCTTCTGATCCAGAGGTGGGGGACACTGGAGGTGGACCTCTTTGCCTCTTCCGAGAACCACCAGTTAAGCAAATACTGTACCAGGAACCCTCACAGCAGGGCCTGGAAGGTGGATGCCTTATCCTTTCAATGGGAAATCTCTCAATCTATGCCTTTCCCCCTCTGCCCCTTCTCTCAAGAGTACTACTCAAGATAAAACGGGACAGGCCAAGGGCAATTCTTATTAACCCAGACTGGCCATGCCAGCACTTGCACCCACTTCTACGCAGCCTAACAACGGTGCCACCCTGGCACCTACACCAGACTCCTAGCCTGCTGTCTCAGCAGGATGGACAGATTTTGCATCCACAATTGCAAACCCTAAACCTTGCAGCCTGGCTTATCCCTTGAATACCCCACCAGCAGCCCTCAGCAAGCAGGTGCTGGGCATCATTCTTGACGCCAGAATGCCTAGTACTATTAAATCCTATGCTGAAAAGTGGAAAAGATATTGTTCTTGGAATCAGTCTAAAGGAAAGGACATGGCAGTGCCCTCCTTACCTCTAATCCTGGATTACCTAACAGAGCTACTCCACAGAGGCCTATCCTTCTCCAATAAGATTCATGCCTCTGCCATCTCAGTTCATTATAATACTGAGCCACCTGTATTTTTTTCACCCTCTCATCAAACAGTTCCTGAGAGAGGCTAACAACTTAAGGCCCCCTAGGAGAGCACCCACCTCTGCCTGGGACCTTAACTTTGTACTGGAAAAGCTCATGCTTTCCTGTTTTGAACCTGCTGCCTCAACACAGTTAAAATTCCTCTCTTGGAAAACAGCCTTGCTTGTAGCCATAACTTCAGCTAGAAGAGTGTCTGTGGTACAGGCACTAATGGCTGTGGAACCCTTCATTATTTTCCATGCTGACAGGGTTTCCGTCAGGATTAACCCATCCTTGATGCCTAAGGTGGTGTCAGTGTGGTGCTAAACCAATCCATCCATTTACCAACCATCTTCCCTAACCCTCAGAATAAAGGGGAAAGGATCCTGCACTCCTTGAACGTGCACAGACTGCTCAGGTTTTACCTTGACAGGACTAAGCCTTTCAGAAAATTTGACCAGCTGCTAGTCAGTTTTGCTACAGGGGCAGAGGGTAAGACCATTTCAGAACAAACCATTTCCAAATGGATAGCACACTGCATCCATTTCTACTACAAGCACCATGGAAAACCTACCCCACAGGGGGTCAGAACACATTCCACTAGGGCTACTTCCACCTCTACAGCATTTCTCAAGGGAGTCCCTACCAGGGACATTCTGGAAGCTGCAACCTGGAGTTCTGTACACACCTTCACCAAGCATTACTACTTACCTATCTTTTCCAAATCCAGGGCTGGATTTGCTACAGCAGTCTTGCAAGGCCTACTAACCAACCCTAACACTTCTTGACTGCCTCCACCCATCCTCAGCTTTGGGAATCAACCCATGTGTGATGACTGCAACAGGGAAACACGAAGAATATAGTACAGTTGTGTACACTTATCATAAATGTAGATGTTCGAGTGTATTCACTGTTGCAGTCCTGGTTTCCCTCCCTCCAGCCCCCTGGTTTTCTCTGTCTTTCTACCTCTCCTCTCTATGGCCATTCCTAATGGCATTGGTATTTATTTTTCTGGTGGTGTTCCCCACCATATACTAGCTCCCTATTGGGGGCTCCTGACATTTGGCGCAAGAGAAACTGATGTAATGGCGTCGGCTGCCTGTTTTATACCCCTGACGACCTGACGTCATGGAAGAAGTGACAGCATCTGACGCAGAAATACTAAGACTGGTATTCGGGCCTACTAAGGGCTACCTGCAGGCAGATAACCCAAGTGTGATGACTGCAACAGTGAATACACTCAAACATCTACATTTATAGTAAGTGTACACAGCTGTACTTTTTGCTTGAAGGCCAGTATTTATACACAGCATGTAGACAGACAGGCAGGCATTTAGACACACACACACACACACACACACACACACACACACACACACACACTCACTCACTCAAAACAATTGTACACATTTACGTAGCTGTTTAGATATAAATATAAAATGGTGAGTGTTTGTTACAATTTATGCCCCTCTTGTACTATGTAAAAATATTGTTATAGAATACTGCAGTAATCAACCCATCTTACAGATAGACTGTCTGTGTAATCTATACCATACCAAAATTAACTGTATCTTTATTCATATCTGATAATAACATAAGAAATCAACTGTAACTAATTAAAAAAAGCTTTAATATAGTTTGTGATAAAGCTTCCCTAAGAGGTTTCTTTGCCTGTTCCCCTTTGGACTTCTGTGCCTTCCAAATGGCCTAGGGATCCCAATTCCTTAGGTGAGGATTCTGAGTCTAATGAAGGGTCCTTGTGTTACTCTTCTCCAGATACCTTCACCTTTGGATTATGGTTCTGATGAAGAGGAGTCTGTTAGTCCTGAATCTCCTTTAGAGAAATAGTTTTTTGGGCACACAATAGCTAGAATAATGGACTACTTTAAGTGGGATTCTTCTCCGGTGTCTGAAATTCAGAAGAGGTATTACGAGTTGCTTCAGGTGGACATTCCTAAACCTTCTGCAGTACCTTCTGTTCCGGCTTCTTTGTTAGATCCCCTTATAGCTGCTTGTAAATCTCCTGATTCTCAGCTTTCTGCTCCAAAGAAACCTCATAGGTTCTATAAGGTTCCTGAGGATTGTCAATTTCTATTTGTGTCCTTCTGCTGATCCTGCTATGGTGTCAGTCTCCTCTGTCAGGCCTTCTGAACTTTTGCCCTCTTCCAAGTTTCTGCCTTCAGATAAGAATAGTAGAGCAATGGAGAGGATCTGTAAGAAGGTTTACACTGCTTCTACTTTGGCCTTATGGGCCATTAGTTAACAGACGCACATGACCAGATATGCTGTGTCCTTGATCTTCCAGGCTTGTCAGGTTATTTCTGACCTCCCTGATTCTGAAAGTAAGTCTTCACTTTATTTGCTTTGAGTTCTACCTCTAAAGTGGCTCAGCACTCTATCAAGTGCAGCTATGATGCTGCTGATGCCTCTTTCAGAGCTGCTACCTTTGGGTCTTTCATGAGGTATTACTCTTGGCTTTGTCTGCAGTCTTTACCTGAAAACATTAAAGCTAAGTTGCTGGAAGCTCCTCTGGATAATAAAAATCTTTTTGGGACTGTTGCTGATGTGTTTAAGTCTCTTCAAGTAAACAGTAAAGCTTTGTAAGATCTTAGATATACATTTGTGCCTCCTACCCCCAAGTTCCAGAGGAACTATCCTGCTAGGTTTGCTTTTGTTCATAGACAGCCTTGTCAGTCCACCAGAGGCAGGAATGCTGGTAGGTGAACTCCTACTGTTAAGTCTTCTCAGGCTAATGTGGCTCAGAATCATCCTTTAACTGACAAGCCTGCTTCTGTTTGACATCTTACCCCCACCCATCATCCAGGTTTCCTTGTCCCTTCGGCTCTGACTCTCTCTTGCAAACTGGCACCTCATCACCTCAGATTCTTGGGTTTTATCTGTCATCCATCAGGGTTACTTCATTTTTCAGGGATTCCCCAACCTCCTCTGGAACACCTTCCTCATCTCTCAGAGGTCCTTGGGTCCCTGGTGGACCAGAGAACTATTCAACCTATCCCTCCTTCCCAAGTAGGAAAGGGATTTTACTCCAGGATATTCCTGGTCCCTAGATAGGAAAGCACTTCGAGACCTATTCTGGATCTCTCCTTGCTCCACACCTTTTTCAAGGTGTCTTCTCTTTGGATGCTTACTCTTCAAACTCCATTCCCTCTTGTACTACCCTAAGTTTTTCTGGTGTCCTTGGACCTGAAGGATGCTCACCTTCATATTCCTATTCACCTTTTTTTAGCAATTTTTCACATTTCTCTGTTTCTTCCCCTCATTTCCACTTCTTTGCCATTTGGCCTCTCTGCTATCCCAAGAGTATTCACAAAATGCCTAGCTCCTCTGATTACCTTTTGCAGGGTCCAAAGCTTTCAGATTTTTCATTATCTAGATAACCTGTTGCTTCAGGTGCCTTCTTCCAGTTGCCTGTTACAGGATCTGGAGTCTGGGGTTCACTATCAATTTCCAAAAGTCCGTTTTGACTCCCTCTCAGGATCAGGTGTATCTAGGTTGCAGAATTCAGACATTGCCTATGCTGGCCTCTCTTCCACCTCCAAAAGTTCTGTCTTTGAGAACTTTCTTTCAGTCTTTTCTACCTTTGCCTGCTAATCGAGCCAGAGAGTTTATTTACACCCCGGGATTCAAGGTATTTTCTATTCCAGTATATTCCTTCTTGCTCCACTGCACATGTGGAAGCTTCAGTGGTGCCTCAAGTCAGTTTGGCTTTAGCATTGCCACCCTCTGGATTTCAGAGTGCTTCTCCTTCCTTGTCTAAATTGGGAATTCGAGTGATGAATTTAGCAACCTACCTAGTTCTACCCTTTCAGCCTCTGGTTCCTTCTCAAAACTGTTCACTGATGTTTCAGACAAGGAGTGGAAGGCTTCCTGTGGTCACCTGAAAGTTTAAGATCTCCACCCAACCCCACCAGAAATCAGACCATATCAACATCAAAGAGATGAAAGCTGTGATTCTGGCCCTTCAGTCTTCCAAGTCCTCTGAAGGTTTACACGAACAACACCACAGTGTTGTGGTATGTCAACAAGCAGAGGGACACAGTCTTATCTTCTCTGCACGCTGTGTCTTCAGCCCTGGGATCTGGCTCTCAGTTGTCTGTTAACCCTTCAGGCAGTGTATATTCTTTCAGAGAACAATCAAGTGCCAAACTCTTTGAGCAGGTCCAAAAACACAGACTTATGAATGGATGCTTCACAGGGATGTGTTTCTGGACATCGTCCATCGGTGGAGTATTCCTCAGGTATATCTTTTTGCCTCCTCTCTGAACAGGCAGCTCCCTCTTTTCTGTCCCAGAGTGCCATGCCATCTTGTGTGGAAGATGGCTGCCCTTTCTTTTCCTTGGAAGGGGGATGTTTATATCTGCTTTCCTTCACCTTTCTGTACTTCAAAGAGTCCTGCAGAAGATTCAGATGGGCTTCCCCGAAATCTTGCTAGTGACTCTCTGTTGGCCAAGACAGCAGTGGTTCCCCCTTAATGCATCCTTCCAGGGGCAGTCACCTCCAGTTACCTCACCAATTGGACTTCCTCACACAGGACAAGCAGTTTATTAAAGACATCCTACATCTTAGACCCCGACTGACCCAGGTTCAGACTTATTTGATGGCTCTTACTTCTGCTTGGAGGGTTTCTGAGCTTCCTTCTTTTTTGTTTTTTTTTTACAGGGACAGTGTGTCCTTTGTACTAATCCTTTTTTTATTCCCAAGGTTGTTAATGAGTTGTCTTTGAATCAGGCAGTACAACCCCCTTCCTTTTTCCCTTCTCCTTCAGTCTGCTAGTGACAGTGTGCTTCATACCTTGGATTTGCACAGACAGCTCAAGTGTTATTTGGATAAAACTAAGGCCATTCGTAAGTCTGACCAGCTTATGATTTCTTTTCATCCCATGACTTTTTGGCTTGGCTGTTTCTAATCAAACCATCTCCTCTTGGGTATCTAAGGCCATTTATTTTTGTTATTCTTTTAATGGCAAATGTCTGTCTATTTCAGTCACAGCTCATTCCACTAAGGTTTTGCCTGTTCTGGTGCTTTCTTCAAGGAGTTGGACACCAATTCCATCCTTGAAGCTGCTACTTGGTCTTCAGTGCTTACTAAACATTATAAATTGGATATGGTTTCTAAGGCCAGAGCAGATTTTGTTAGAGCCATTCTGCATGGATTCCTTGAGGGCTCTTCCCAGCCTTCCACCTCCCAATCCTTTTCAAGAGCTTTTATACTCTCCCTAAGGTGAAGAATAGTGCAACAGTGATATAGAAGGACATAATACACTTGTGTAAAATCTTACTGTAACAGCAGATGTCCTTCTCTTCATCATTGCAGTATTTGATCTCTCCCTCCAAACCCCTTTTTTCTTTTGACTTTGTTTTGGTTTATCACCTGACCAAGGGTTTCCCTTTTCCATCTGCATTTTTGCCTTCTGGATAGGTTTAGCCTCTTTTGTCCTTTGAAGACTGTCCTCATATAGGGCAATTCAGTTCTGGGTAACTGCATCCGTGCGTCAACTTTATGCCCTACATCCTGTACAAGGAGCATATGTGTGACTTGCAGTGCATACAAGATCTAAAGGCTTTGGTGTACTGGCCAACATTGTGCTATCCTTGGCAGGAGATCCCTAAGGTGAAGAATACTGCAACAGTGAAGAGAAGAAATACACTGTTATGGTAATTTTTTACACAACTGTACTTTCTTTGTAAGGTGTCAACTACTTTAACACCGCCCCCTAAGATACACATATATATAACTGAATAGTAGTGGATAGTGAGGAAAAGGAAAAGCAGTCTTGAAATTCAGCCATGTCTTTTTTCAGTGTTATCTTTTGCATGTGTTGCTTTCAGGTAGATATTTCCAGATTGACAGAAGACACAAGCAAAAATTAGTAGGACAATTTTGAATATAACAAGTAGGTAGTTTATACATGCGTGTTATGTACAGACATGCATATGTAGTTATATAGCCTTATACTGACATCTGTTTAGCTTCTGCTCATGCTTGTGCTGCTTTCGATCATCTTCCCTCCATAAATTAGAAAGTTCCTTGCCTTCATACTCATCAAGTAGTGACATGCATGGCTAGGATTTCTGTCCACCAGAGCCTGAAATTTATTTATTTGTTTGTCTTTGTTGACCAGGAAGGTCCGACTGTGCAAAGCCCATTTTCATTTCAGGCCAAGGAGAGAAGGTTCAGAAGGTGCATTTAAGATACTCATGACAAAACAAATTTTTAGCAAAGAAACATTATGTTTTTAAGGCATCTAGATACAAACAGGGAGTTCTTCTGTAGTGACGCTATGTAAAGATATTCCTTCTGTGGTGACATTATTCATGATATTATAAACATTTAGTATGCAGTCAGTTTAAATGCAATATATGTGTGACAAGCAGACTTCAGATATGACTTATAAGACATGGGTAAGGAGGATCACAGGAGATGCTAGGAATAATTAAAATTAATCTAAAAGAGTATGAAACATTACTTGGTAGGTCGATAATAGTTCAAGCTAGAAAAGGGAAAGAGGCATTGTATAACTGGTGAGTCAAGGATAGTCTGGGTAAAAATACAAGGGTACATACTGAGATAGACCTCTTTTATAACAGAGTGGTGAGACTAACTGAAGATTAAGTGTAAAGGTCAGAAAGAAACTGAAATGTAAAGTAAGGATTAAGACAATAGGGAGTGGTAGAAAGGATTGATATGTAGAAGGGAATAGAGAAAGTAGTGCTTCAGGAAATATTTTAATGGTGAACATTTTTCAGCTGCATGTATAAGACTGTGTGCAGTAAAGAGTTTTCGTGAATGTGTTAAATAGTTGGGTAGCTCAAGACAGTTTAGTTTCAGTGCTGTGCAATGAAGAGTCCTCTACATATGGTTTGCAGCAAGTCTAGATACTTTAAAATAACAGAATAACAATTGTAAGAATAGGTAAGGCATATATTAGGGATGGAAGATAGTAGGTTGATATTAGTGTTAGTCTTGCTTATTCTAGCAGGTAGTGTTTGGTTCTGTATAGGTAACTGCGTTTCTGCTATGTTTAGTCTTCAAAATGTGTTGATCAAATTTCAGATTATTGTCAGTTAGGACATGCAGAAGATTTGGTTGGGTTACAGTTTCAGTTATATTGGATGAGGTTCTTTTGAAATCTTGTGTTTCATTTTGGTTTAGGGGTGAAAAGCGTCAGATTTGTTTTCTTAAGATTTAAAGTAAATTTGTATCTTTTAGCCGAGTTTTGATAGCAGTAAAAGAATTTTATGTGATGCCCTGAAGTGTTGGTAGGGATCAGGCTGCACACATGTAAGAGTTGAGTCATCAGCATATTGAACTGTGCTAATGAGGTGGGTGGCAGTATGTAGTTTGATTTAAAAATGTTGAATAACAGGGGACCTGACATTAATTCTTGTGGCACTCTGACGGTGACTTGTAGAAAGGAGGAGAGATTTTGTTTCCATTTGACTGCTTGCTACCTGTCAGCCAGATAGATGTGGAACAATGAGGGAGAGGGCTGGTTGAGGCTGAGGGAAGACAGTTCACTAACAATATGTGGATGGGATACAGTTTTCATACCTCTAAGAATACTGACAATACCAGGTTATTGTCATTCGTATGTTGGTTTATGATACTGATGAAGTTGAGGAGAGCAGTGGTAGTGCTATGGTGCGGTCCAAAACCATGCTGGGTTTGGGTGAAGGTTGTTAGAATTAATGTGTTACTTAAGGTAAAAGTGGATGCATTTTTCTAATAATTTTGACAGAGGGGATAGGATGGTAGTAGGTCTATAGCTGGAAAATTCTTGATTTTTCCAGATGGATGGCAAATATCTCTCAGATATGGATCCGTTTATCTGTGTAGATACAGGGAAATACATAAAATAAAAAAAATTTGAGAGAATAATTTTCAGGATCCGTTTTTTTATCTACATAGATATGGGGAAAGCCACTACATCAACTGCTATTTTTAGGAATTATTTTCGAAGTTGATCTACAGCTAAAGAGGTTGGTTTTAGTTTCAGTACAAATTTCCATATAGTAGAGGTGGAGCCTGGTAGGAAGGATAATGAATGTGATTGGTTATGACAAGTTGAGGGGAACAAATTGTTGTTGTTATTAATCTGACATAGAACTGTCTGTATAAAGTAGGAGTTGAATTGAGATGGTATTGAATTAGTGGTGTTAGACATAGAAGGAGAGGGTTTGGTAGTGGTGAGTTTGCCAGTATGTATTAATTTGTTTAGTGATGACCAAAAAATAGTCTTGAATTTTTGGGGGGTGTTTATATCGGATGTGGTATAATAGGGTTGCTGCCCATCTTAATGCAGTGAGATTTCTGAGATGCCAGTCTTTCCAGGTTTTGTTTCTTTGAACCATGATGTTTTTAGTTTCTTTATTTACCCGTGATGCAAGGATTGGATTTTACTCTTTTTAGTCACATAAGGGGCTAGGCTGTTAAGAATATTTATAAATATTTATAAAAGTTTCAATAAAGTATGAAATTATATCAACAAGTGGCATAAATTTTGATATGTTCTAGTTATATTTGGTTAAGATATAGTGTCTTTGCTAAATTTTGTTGTATTGCATATTTGTTTATAAATTGTTTTTGATTGTGTACTTAAGTTTCTGATTGTATAGTTTGGAAGGTAGTCACTTATAGTGTCTAGGATCCAAATGTTTCAATTGTGGTTGGTTTGTTGGCAAGGATCCAGTCTTAAGTTGAGTGTCTGTCAGACGTTTTATTGATTCTAGTGGTGGAGAACTGTGTAACACCATATACTTCAACCAATTCTGAGGGATAGTTGCTCTTCAATTGCCAGTCTATTTTTGGTATGACATAGTATAATAATTTCTTGTTGAATATGGTGAGATATCCAGTAGAGGATATCTTCTGCTGCTGAAATGTTGTTACCAGTTAAAATATATATATAGCATTACCACCAACTTTGCAGTAATGTTATTTATATACTCTTTATCTAGCTATTGATCTGTTTGGCTTGTCAATAAACATACAAATTTACCCACATGTTTTAGATACACGTGTTCAAATGGGATGAAATAATACAGTGGCTTTTTATTTCAGATTGCTAGCTAGAATGCTTGACTAGACCAGACCATTTTCAGCAGTGATCTAGTTAGAACAACTCCAGCATTTTATTGAAAATCACCATTTATAAATAAGTCAAGAGTATGGGGATGGAAATCACATTATCTAGTAATTATATTATATAGTATTTGACCGCAAACTTTTCTTTAATAAATTCTACATATCGCTTACTCTCAAACTTTAATCTTTATCCTGTTCCTGTTCCATCAGGTGTTAAAAGAAGTTGACCACCCTTCCACCTGTCTGTAGCATAATGCTTCTTCTTTCATTCCAGTGGTGTGCAGTTCCTTACCCTTTTTTTATAAGATCCTCACCACCACATAATACTTTCAGATCACTTTCATTTCACCATTTCCAAGACTCCACGAAATAGATATGCTTCCCAGTGTAAACATTTCTTTCAATCCAACTTATCTTAATTTGTTCTATGTCTTACTCATAGTATATTTTATTTTCTATATCGTCTATCCATCTCTCCTACTTTCAGTTGTTCATCTTGTATTCATTATTAATAATCCTTAACATTCTTCAGATTTCTCTACTGCTTAGCTGCTTAATATGTATTACTCCATAACTGTTGAATTGACACAGTTATTGTAACATAATATACTTTTCTTGTTTTTTTCATACATCTGCAGTATTTGATTTTAGTTATTAAATGCTTTAGATACAGCTAGGTATTTTCCTTGGTTTTATTCTTGTGACAGTAACTGCTGTATAAGTCATATTTATTTTGTCTGTATCATGTTATGGTTTGTACCTTTGGGTCAGAGCATCACTGATAGGGGTCTTCAGACAAATGTAAAAAAATAAATAAGATCAGTCTCTCAGTCAATAATTGAGTAAATCTGTCGGTCACTAATACGTAAGTAAAAGGTAAGCATTGAGTGGCATTTATTAAGGACTAGTGTTAAAGTCTGCATTTTTAAGCCTATGCAGTTTTCTTCTTATTTAAAGAATCAGTATTGGTTTATGCATCTGTGTCAGAGGTGGAATCAGTGTAGTGATTGGTGGTGAAAATCATCTACTGAGATATCTAAGTAACTGAGAAGTGTGAACTAAAAGACAGAAGCTGTTTTTAATCATAAAAGTCTAGGGAATTTTGCTGTAGATATTATTTTACAGGTTTCTGAAACATTTCATTTGAAGAAAATTATTTAGTGTTTTGGATTACAAGTTGGCATGAAACTGACATTTCTAAGGCTAACAAGCTAGCAGTTTGTATAGCTAATTGTTTTAGTTTTAAGTGTAAGAATTTGTCTTATAAAGTAGATGAGGCCTTATTTTGAGCTTGTTTGAAGTATTTTGCTTAACGTTGGTGACTTTACTTTTTGGAAGAACAGTTAGGTTTTGACGGTATAAAGGAGGATTTTAACAAAACAATGTTGCCTGAGAGAGTTCATACTTGAGGGCGTTTGTAAATGCCTTGATTTATTCATTGTGGACTATAGAAAGAGTAGGAGTAATATAGTTTGAACAGCTGTTATGTGCAAAGTGAATCAACTGATATTTAGGAAAAATGATATAGGTGGAAGGAGATGATTGTCATAGTGCTAGAGGCACAGGACATCTTACCTTCATGCCTTAAAATGTGTAATATTTATTTATTTATTTATCCATTGTTAACTGGGTTAATACCACTAGGCTAGTAGCCACTTTTCAGGGGAGACCCGAGGTGGTATTTATACTACTAACAAATTTTTGACCAAGGCATCAGGGAGCTTTCCCTCCTCTTGTCGATAGATACAGTGGGATTGTTTACATCCTCCTGAGCTACCACCAACTTAATCAGATGAGGTTCTCAGTTAACATCTTATCTGAAGTATGCCCCCCATACTGCACTGCTGTGTCAGCAATTGATCTACCTGTTATGAGAGTAGAACCCACAGCTTTCTGCACTTCTGCACCAAAAGCAAGTATACTACCGGTTGTGCAATTTACACTACAATATTTAAACCTGAATTGTAGAAGAGGAATGAAGTGATTCCATTTCACAGACTGTGCTCTTCACATAATTTCCTTAATTAAATGAGTCACTAACCTATTTACTACTCTGGTGAAATTAGTTAAGAGAATATTAGCAGCCAAATTAGAAATGCAGGTTTATTGGTTGACCTTGCACCACAAGGATTCACTTAAGGGGCGAGGGCCTGTGTACTTTGGCTAGATTTCAGAAGTGCATGATTATGAGTACGGTTGTAGTCTTTGCCTTTTTGTGAATGTTGTGCATGTATCAGGGTTTAAAGTGCCTTTGATTGTCTAGCATATTGTAGTATACATTCTAGATCTTATTGACAATTATTATTATAATTGACTGGATATTGAATTTTCTTAGAGGAGAGTGCGGGGAGTTAAAGTTCAGAGTAATATTTCATATTTGAATTCTGCTTTGCTGTCACATTTGTGAGTGGCTGCATGTAGGATTTGTTACTGGGTTTCCTCAGTCCAAAATTGGTAGCACTGGCTCATTTGAAAGGGGTATTGATTGAATAAGTTGTAAGTTAACATTCTTTTAATTAGGTGAATGACTACCTGTATATACTGGAAGAGGAAATACCTTTCATTATATAATCTAGGATGCATTCTTTTGAAAGTAGCATCATCCCTTAAGGATTGAGGTATATTTACAAACAGTACCTTTTAGCTACACTATTAGCACTAGAATCTCAGATAATATATGTGATGAGCACTGAGGTCCTCTATACAATATGAACATACATTTAAAGTGTCACTCATTTGATTTCACCATATTCCTATATAGCTGAATTTATTAGTGATTTTGTTAATTTGTTACTATATTGAATGCACCCTTTTGGATGGGGGTAGGTCAACGTTGGTTTTTGGGGGTTTCAAATAGCATAGCTTTGGTTTTCTTTGGTTGAATGTATGTTCTGTTTTGTAAAAGCATGAGGAAAGAGAATGTTGTTTTCAAAAGGTTTTTTAATTATAGAGGAGAAGATGTTAGAGTTTTTGGGGGAGAGATTGGCAAGAAGTCAGTTTATAATGACTGTACGCATGAGGATAACTAGGACATATCCATGAAGAATACGCATTGTTAAAGTGGCAGAGTTGGAGTGTGAGGGACCGGTCTTAACATGGGAGGATCTGTTAGACAGGAAATTCTTTGACCATTCAGTTGCTTGATGCCAAGTCTGCATTAAAGAGCATGGTATGGTTAACCAGATCAAAGGCCTTGGTGGGATCAGTGAATACTGTGCCAGTAAGATAACAGTTGTCATTAGTAATAGAATATTTTCAGTAAGCGTTCATTTAGCCATTGTACTTCTTCCTGTCCAGAAACTATACAGATATCTAGACAGAAGGAGTTATTTCTGGTTATAAAGAGAAATTTCTGAGTAAAGTAGATTTTTAATAATTTGCCAAGGTTGGGAGAATGGAGATGGGCCTTAAGTCAGATAAAATCATGAGATTGCGAATTTTAGGCAAAGACTTTGTTATTGCAGCTTTCTGTATTGTGGGCATTTAGGAAGATATTAAGACTAAAATGTATTTGTCTTTATAGTACATTATATAGATTAGTCAGAGGACAACTGTGCCTGGTATTTAAGGCTATAATCAAGAACCTGAGGGAAGAACTTGGACTGACCTTGGTTGAATCCTAATCAGAAATTAGGAATCAGGGACCTACTTGCATAAAATAAATCATAACAAGCTTATAAGGAGGGATAGGTATGTGACACAAGTGATACGTAAGTTGTGGGATTTCCAGTAATAATTAAACAATCATGTTGATTAAGTGAGTTTAAAAAGATTGAGTATATAGGAGATGAATATAAAGTTGGGGGACTACAGCATTGATGGTTTAATGAACCGTATGCAGCAAGACAATAACCATGTAACTGAGTGGTATAAGTGGATGAGGAGGTATTCTATACATAGGAGTAGGAACCCAGGATACAAGTTTTCTATCCCCTTTTTGAAAAACATCTTGTGGAATACTTGTCTAAGGAAGTAGAAGAGGAATGAAATCTCAAGGGTAGTAGTTCTAAGAGGGATGGGGGAATTCAGTGAATTTTTTGTTTGTGGTGGGGTTGGGAGGTTGAGGAATGTTAAACAGTTCTTGTGGAAAGTTGTTATAGTTGAGGGCAATGTTGTTTTGCTAAGATGATGCTAAGAGATTGAAGAGCTTAGCTTTTGCATTGATTTGGTTGTGAAGTTGACTTGTTTACAAGACTGTTTTAGGTTTGTAATCTGAGTGGTTTGTTTTGGTCTTAGAAATAGGGCTTTATAATTCCTGACTCCTTTTTTGGCTAAGTTTCTTAAAGTGATATATCTTTTGTGGGGCTTGGGAAGCTGGGATTTTTACTTTTTGTACAATACTTTGTTCTTTACTTTCACATGAGATTTTAGTTAGGGGTAATCCATTTATAAGTTAGGGATTTTCTTAGACTAGATAAAATAGGTAAATATTTATTTTGAAAATCAATTTATTATTTTATTTGTTGACAGGGAAAGTCTGACTGGGCAGTGACCCATTTTCAGTGGCATCCCAGGAAGAAAAGCTCCAAAACATTATATTCAGTTTTTATTTTACAATGTAAACAGAGAAACAAATATTTCTTACAATAAGCAGAGAACAACAGTAATGTAGATTTCCATACAGCATAATAATAGTGGTACAGTTGTATTTACATTGTAAGGAAATACAAGTGTAATATGTATTTGTGTATCAAGGGAGGAGTAATGCATTATATTTGCAGGAGAGGAGCAAGAGTATATCCACCCCTGACAAGATAATGTAAAGGATAAGTAAATTGGAAATTGGAAAAAAGTCTGTGATGACAGCTAGGAAGATGCAAGTAGGTATTTAGCTGAGTAGGAAAAATTGGAATGACTGAATGGTGAAGAGCTGAAAAACTAAAGTAAAGAAAAGTCTGATGACTGATAGGGAAGAGGTGAAGAGATGAAGTAATTGG
This sequence comes from Protopterus annectens, assembly GCF_019279795.1. Classification (NCBI taxonomy): domain Eukaryota; kingdom Metazoa; phylum Chordata; order Ceratodontiformes; family Protopteridae; genus Protopterus; species Protopterus annectens. Next base: position 443,814,390 of record NC_056731.1, read on the forward strand.
TAAAGGAAATGAGTATTAAGTCAGTGGGTTAGGTTGTCCTGGTGAGGTACATTGAACATACTCAGTTATGGTTTAGGTACTGCTTGGGTTGAGATTTGAAATCAGGTAGTTTCTGTATTTGTCTGATTTTGATGGGATGGAGTTCAAGAGTTTTGCGGCATAGTTGTAGTATAGAGAGTCACCAGCATTATTATTGGACATGGTTGTAAGTAGGAGGGATTTTTTTTGCTGGATCTTAGTTCTCTGGGAAAAGGGTTGTAATGTAGCATGTTCTGGAGTGCAGGGCATTTTTCCAGACTGTTAATAAATGTTTGAGCAGTGACTAGTTGGGAGTTTGACAAGTACTGGCGTAGTTCAAACCACTGTAGTTCTTTTACAGCTTTATGGTGGTGGGATTTGTATGGCAAATTTGTAGTAAACTTGGCAGTTTTATTGTAACTGGTTTCAAGTTTGTTTTTATCAGTTTTGTTCAGATTGGTGAGAACTGGTGAAGCATATAGTATGGCAGGAAGTAGGTAAGTTCTGACAGTGGTTTATTGAGTAGCATCAGATTGGCCCTGTAAACACAGCCTAGGTTAATATGAGATTTTTGCTGATCTGGACAAGGTGTTCATTAAATTTTAATTTGTAGTCAATTAGGACACCTAGCAACTTATTTTGGAGGGCTGTTTCAATTTTGGTGGTGGTGTATGAATAGATATGAAATGAGTTTGAGTTTTAGTTCAGTAAGTTTTGTAGGAGTAAAGAGAATTTGTTTTGTTTTGTTTTGATTTGCTTCAGAAGCAGTTTGGAATTGTTTAGCCAGAATTTTACTGCTGAGAAAGAGTATTGGGTAAGTTCTTAGAGTCTGGAAAAGGTTGGGGCAGAGCAGATGAGGGTAGAGTCATCTACATATTGGACAATGGATGCCAGGCTTGTTGCACAATAAAGTTTATTTGTGAATATGTTGAATAGGAGTGGACCCCATATTGATCTGTGTGTGGCACTTACTGTAAGTGGTTGAGATGGAGAGAAATCTTGTTGCATTTTACTGCTTGTTCTCTATTGGTTTGGTAAATATGGCACCAGGACAAGGACTTGGGCCTGAGATCGAGACTGAATAGTTTAGACAGTAGTTTATGGTGGTACATGGTTTCAATGGCTTTAGAGAGATCAATCAATATGAATGAAACTAAGTTGCCCTTGTTCCTATTTTGGTTGATTGCATTACAGAAGCTGATGAGGGCTGTAGTGGTATTGTGACTAGGGTAGAAACTGTATTGAGTTTTGGATATTAGGCTGTTGGAGGTGAAGTGGCTTAAGAGTTTGGTATGGATACTTTTTCTAGTATTTTGGATAAAGGAAATAGCCTAGTTATGGGACAGTAGTTTGATATTTCAATTGAGGTACCACCTTTGTGTAGAGTTATTATATATGACATTTTCCATAGGCTGGGTACATGATTTTCTGTTATGGATTTATTGATTAGAATAGAGATGGGGTTAAGAAGGTTGTTGACTGTGGTGGCACCAGTGTTGGAGTCCTTGGTTAGTAGAGTATAAATCAAAAAATTCTAGTGGTTATTCATATGCTGCTCTTTATGGTTGACTTGAATACTTTCTCTACAAATATATCTTGCTCTGGACATAAGATGAGCAAGTATTACAGATTTTCATATTCACAAAAGATTTTAATGGTAGCACTTGCAGTGGGTTGCTTAGATGCTGAATTCTTGTGGTAACTCGGACACTGGGATCCTTGGTATAATTTCCATGCTTTCTGCATTAACTTCAGGGTGGTTTAGAGCTCACTCCTCACTCCCTATATCTTACTGCTCCTCACCCCATTGAAGTCTGAATGGAGAGATGATAAATCAGCAAGCAATGGAGAGCTGGAATTGAATTCATCCTCAAGTCTTGGTGAGTACCTTCACGAGGTGACACTGATGTATAGACTGTATTTTATATAGCATATATCATGGACAGAAGCATGTTAAAATATAAAAAAGATAACTGGGTGCACAAAACCCAAAATAAAAAAAATCCCCAATCCTAGTAGGTGCACTGCTGCCAGGACTGGAAAAATGACAGTGTAGAATCCTCAAGACACTGAAACATTCCTGCAATGGGGCTAGACCAGGCTCAGGGGGAGAATAGCCCCCCCCCCATTGTAGAAGGAAGTAGTAGGTCACAAAAATCACAAAAACTGATAGGCCATAAAAGAGCCATAAAGATGATAGAGTGGACTACTGAGGATAATAAAGAAATTATGTATTGTTACTATTATGCAAGAAGCCCAGAATTACCAGACAGAAGATATACAAAAAGATTAAGAGAGAAATTAGAGGAAAGAAAAATACTTGCAGAAGAAAAACTGTCAGAAGCTTCAAATGCAAATTTCCGTTCATTAGTGCAACAGATTTGTGAAAAACATTATGTAGATCAAGAAACCTTGGGCCATTTGGAAAAAGAAGTGGCTGAGGAAGTGCATAAATATAAAGAACAATATCTAGACATGTTTGAAATGTATAAAAAAGAAATATGGACACTGGAAAGCGAGATCTGATATGGTGCAATACTTGAGGAAAGCAGAAAGCCAAATTAATCAATACAAAAAAGCAGCCCCAAAAATATTAGAAGAGAAATATAGGCAAAGGCATCCAAATATGGAAAATTTCACAGTACAAAAAATAAGATCACAAAGGGGGAAGGCAGAACAGAAGATTAGTAAAGTAGAAGTTAAAAAACATAGAAAATAAAGTTATGGAATACCTGTGAAGTGAAGAATTTAGTGTAGAAAGTCTAACACAGGTTATATCACTGTAAGGATGGAATGAGTCTCCCAAGTAAGGAGAAACAGGAGGAGCAGGAGACATCTGAAGAAAAAAATATGAACACGAGAAGGAAAAAGAGATTTCATATGGTGTAATGTTTATGCAAAGGAGAAAGCAAATCTAATCAATACAAAAATAGCAGCATCAAAGATGGTTGAAGAGAAATACAGGCAAAAGCATCTGGATATGGGAAATTTTACAATACAAAAATAAGAAAACAAAAAGGAAAAGTAGAAAAGAGGGTTACTAATGGAGAAGCTAAAGAAATAGAAACTGAGGCTGTGGATTACCTGCGAAATGAAGGATTTAGTGCATAAAATCTAACTCTGATAACACCCCAGCAGGATAGAGCAATGGATCTCCAAATTAAAGAGAAACCAGTGGACGGCGAAACATCTGATCTGGATCAGTTGCCATATGAATATACTTTGGAGTCTTCCATAGGAAACTAGTACAAATGTTCAGCCAGAGTTACACAGCAAGGGAAGAAACAAGAAACTGTGGCAACTCTGACACAGTCAATCTTTTGGAGTGATAGTCTGGCCAGTGAGTTCCTATATGAAGAAACAATGGATGACACAGGATGAAACTGAACAGGATGTGGCACAGGAAGATGCTCTGGAATTTTCTGTAGAATGCCCACAGGAAATGTAAAACAAAGAACGTGCATTCAGTTTAGAAGAAAATGATCTAAGAGAAGAGTTGCTTGATTTAATAGAGATGGACAGACATATTAAGATCAGTGAAAGAAATAGACTACAGAATGTCAGTTAAACCCAAAAAGTTAAGTTTGGTAAAACAAATGAGCACAGTAATTAGGACTGTTCATAGAAATTCATGTGGTATAACAGAAATAAATAGGATATATTACTAAGCAGCTAAATTAATAACAAACAGTCTTACCACAAAAACACATGGCAGTAAGGGAAAGGAAGGGGAGAAATCAAATACCATTACAAAAGTATTGAATAGGGAAAACTATAAAGCAATTAAGAAGTATCACTGCTAGAGGAGTATAGCAGAAGGAACATATCAAGAAAAATAGTCAGAAAGATAGACGTGATAAAAGCAATGCACATTGTCAGAGCAGGTCAGGATCTGTTATGTAGTATTGTAAATAATAAACTAAAAATATCTGCACAAACAGAAAAACTTGTAGGATGTGCAGATAAATATAAAGAAAAGGTACAAAATAAGGAATTTATTGATGATCCAAAAAGATTTATAGAGAATTGGGAAACCAGGCAAAAGGAACTGAAACAGCACCAAAAAAAAGAAGAAATAAATACATTTTGGAGAAATATTTATGAAGATCCTGTGGAACATAACAAAGATGCTGAATGGATAGAAGAGGTAAAAGAAAGAATAAGAGGTTCAAAGATACAGGATATGAAATGGGATGAAGTAACAGCCAGAGAGATTGAAACAAAGTTAAGAAACTAAGAAAAAACAGCAGTTATCTGTTGAATGTCACCAAGCACGATAGATTCCACCACAGTTAAGAACAAAGTGCAAAACACAATTTATTAACGCAATTCTAAAATCAAGGCGTTTTCGTCCTATAGCTGGACTTCATCAGATAATCTCTTCCATTATTTATTAACATCCATTATATACTTCCTTCGTTTTTCATTTTCCAATCAAAGAATACCAATTCATTCAAATAAACAAATCAGCTTACTTTTTAAAAAAGCTCATTAATATTAAAATACATTTCATTTAATCACATAAATACATCACATTTCTCTAAAAAACTTTAAATTATGTCTATTCATCACTTTAAAATCAATTCCATTCATATTTGCAGGGGCTAGATATATTTTATATATACATGTTTGTAAAAATGTTAACATTCATAAAACTTCCAATCCATTAACATATATTTCATCAAATAACACCGTCTATTGACCAGATAATTTATTGCACTCAGGATTATATTTTAGCTGCCTTTAGTTTCAGGAGAGGTAAAATTAAAATATATTCATTCAAACCTGGGGATTTATTTGCTTGCAACGTGATCTGCCACCATAATTCTCTAAAACCTATGGTGTCTTCCCATGGCCCCCCTCTGATGTTATTCTTTATATGTTCAATTACAAAAAAATGAAAAATACTATCTTCACATATCTTCCTGTGTCTATACAATGCATTAGTCTCCTTCATTTTTATTATGTCATAGGTATGCTCATATATTCTTCTTTTTAAAGTTCTCTCCGTTTTACCTATGTAAAATGACCCACATTTGACACAGGTGGCCAAATACACTAATCCTTTAGTATCACAATTGTATAGCCCATTACCCCTAATCAATTTACCCCTACTCTCTATATATATATTCTCCTTATTTGCTATATATTTACATTGGCCACATTTCCCACATGTATATGTACCCTTTTTATAATTCAAGATGGTACCTATATTTTTATTTTCCTTTTTCTTTTGTTCTAAATATTCCTTTATATTATTAGCAGTTTTGTATACTACCCTTGGAGTATCTCTAGGTAAATCTTCCAAATCTGTAAGAGCTTTGAATCTTTCCCATTCTCTATAGAAAAGTGATTTAATGCTTTGATTCAAACCATTATACTCTAATACAAAGGACATTTTATATTTTTCTTGTAAACTAGCATCACTATTATTTCCCATATAGCTGCCCATAGTCTCTTTAATACCTAAAATGGGCTCAAATTTTCCCATTCTCCCTCTTTCTATTTCCAATCTTACACTATGTACCAAACGTTTGTTATATCCTCTATCTAGAAACATACCTTCTAACAAGTCACATTCCATCGTAAAATCTTCCGATTTACTTGTCATTCTTGACCCCCTCACAAATTGGCCTTTTATTATATTTCTTTTACTATGTTCTGGGTGTGCACTGTTATAATGCAAATACGAATTACAGTAAGTTATCTTTCTATAAACTTTAGATGCAAAATTACCTTCACTTTTAGTTATTTCTATATCTAAATATTGTAAAACCTTCTCAGAAACATTATAGGGTAATTTAAGAAAATCAGTAGTTTGATTAATGTATTTTATAAATTCTTCTAATTTTTCTTTCCCCCCTACCCAGAATATAACTATGTCATCTAGGAACCTCTTATAAAGATTCCAATAAATGTGGAACTCCGATTTAAGTACATATTTTTCTTCCCAGCTAGCTAGTACAATATTTGCATAAGTAGGTGCACAGGCTGCTCCCATGGCTACTCCCTGTGTTTGTTGAAAAAATTCCCCATTAAATAATAGGAAAATATTTTAAGTACCATGTCCATCAAGCCTGTGCAAATTATTTTATCATTATGTGTCAATATCTTATCCATAAATATTTCTTCTTCAAACATATTCATACCTTCTAAACTGGGAATGGATGAAAATAAATCTATTATATCAATTGTTACAAATAATAGATTTTCAGTGTACATACTATTATCTATCATCCTTAACAAATCCCAAGAATCTTTTAAAATAGCAAGCTTGTTAACCCATATATGTTTTGTTTTACTATCTATAAATTTGGCCAAAGGTAATGTTTTTGAACCATCCGCTGAGACAATAGGTCTCAGCGGTGGGTTCAATACATTTTTATGAACTTTAGGAATGCCATAGATAACTGGTATTTTCGGTTTTTCTACCTTTAAATAATTTAACATCTTTCCATCAATTAATAATTTACTATACATTCCCTCTAGTTCCATATCTATCTTCTTATAAGCTAAAGAAATTTCATTCTTGGACACCACTCTATATTTATTCTCTTCTCTCAATATTTGATTCATTTTTCCTTCATAGGTGATAGTGTCCATAATGACTGTCCCCCCTCCCTTATCGAGCTTCATGATTCTTATCTCTGAATTATTCCTTAACTCATTCAGTGCTTTAAATTCCTCCTTACTAATGTTCATCTCATTTCCCATCTTTTTATATGTTTTTCTAATTTCTGCTTCCATAATACTTTCCACATTTTTAAGTTGTGGATGTAATGGGGGATTAAACACTGAAGATCTCACTAAAGTTCTATCAATAAGGTGTGAATTTACATGTTTATCATTCCTACCATATATTAATTTTAAATTAACTTTTCTCAAAAATAATTTTAAATCAAGGAGTGTAGCTGTCAATTCCCCTTTTACTTGTGGAATAAATTTGAAACCTTTTCCCAATAGGCAAAAATGTTCATCTTGAAGCTTCACATCACTATAATTATAGATAGTAAAACCATTTAAAGTATTTATAATACTTGCATCATTTATATTATGTTCATTTAAATCAATACTATTAAAAAATGCTGGGTCCGGGGTACATAAACTTAAAGATGCTGGGTCCAGGGTACACATATTTAGTATCGCCCCCTCCCCCCCCATATGAAAATTTTCATGGGACAATCCATCCATTCCACTATTAGTCCTTACTCTTTCCAATGGGGGAAATTCCTTATCATACAAATCATCTCTCCATCTCTCTCCCATTTCATCAAATTCCCTATCATTTCTATTAATGTATTTATTTTTATTTAAAAAATTGTTATTAATATTCCTATTAAACCCTTTCTTTCCATTAAATACATTTCCATAAGCACCAGGTTTAGGATAACTTACTTCATTTTCATAATCAATCAAATCACGTTTTAATTTCTCCATTTTTCTATTAATTAATCCAGTGCATTTTTCATCTATTTCACCTCTTATTTTATAAAATTTATCTCTCTTTTGTTGTATATCAAAAAATAAATCATCCTTTATAAGCCCCTCCAAAACTTCAATATAATTTTGTAACACAATCAAATTTCTATTATTTTCCTTAATAATTCATTTTAAAATATCCAAACCACTATTATTAAAAACTTCTAACAATTCCTTGTGAAAAGTAGAACCTATTTGCACATTGTTAGGATATTTATACATTCTAAGACCTTTTGGAACAACATTTCTCTTGATACATTCAGTAAGATATGCATTTTCAATTTGTAAACTTTTATATTTAAACATATTCTTGGACAAGTTATCACTCATTTTACTATATGAATCACCATTTTTTTTCCTTTTGGGCAATTCATATCAAGTTTAAAACAAATACTTTTGTTTAGCCAGTCTTTTGTTAAAACGGGTCTACCAGGAGAAACAGTACCTGAAATTGCATCACCCGTATGTTGCGGGTTAGCGCCAACACTTTCTCCTCGATTAATTCTGTTTTCACAGTCCTGTAACACCTCTGGTGTGGAGGATGGATTAAAAGTTCCACCATTTGGTTCTGAAGAGTCGCCGGCGTGTAACCCATCGCCCATCAGCTCTCTCTTCCTCTTACTTTTCTGCCCTCTCGGCTCACCATTTCCGCTTCCTGTCCCCTGGAACGCTTGCGATTACCTTCCTACCAGGGTGTAACACAAAGGCGTTAACAAGTCTATCAGCTCGGTCAATTGCCCAACGAGCTTCCTGGACTGGCCAAGCTCATCTTGCCCTGTATGGGTCGGGGATCCATTCTCCATAATAACTGCAATTACACCAATGACCAAAAACAACAACCAAGCCAAACAGCAACCAAGAAAAAACAGCAGTTATCTGTTGAATGTCACCAAGCATGATAGATTCCACCACAGTTAAGAACAAAGTGCAAAACACAATTTATTAACGCAATTCCAAAATCAAGGCGTTTTCGTCCTATAGCTGGACTTCATCAGAAGTTAAGAAACTCCCAAAGGGAGATATTCCAGGTGACTCTGTCACCGCTGCACTTTTATCTTGCCCTTAACCCATTAAGCTGTCTGCTTAACAGATTAGGTCATGGCTACAATTTGGCACCTAGAAAACAAAAAATTGTAAAGATTTCTCATCTTTTTTTTGTGGATGATTTAAAACTATATAGTTCATCAGAAGCCAAACTGAAAGCACAACTACAAATAGTCAAAACATTTTTCTGATGTTATACGAATGTCATTTGGTGTTGATAAATGTGCAAAAGCAACCTTTAAATCAGGTAAGCTGCAGCCTCAAGAAAACATCAGCCTGGGACAGGAATGTGTTATAAAAGAACTTGAATAAGAGGGAATGTATAAATATTTGGGAATTGATAAAGGATAAACAGTTAAACATGAACAAATGTGAATAAAACTTAGTAAGGAATATTTTAGAAGACTAAAGTTAATACTGAAAACAGCACTGACATTTAGGAACAAAGTTCAAACTATAAACCAATTTGCTGTTCGTGTCCTAACTTAAAGTTTTGGAGTGATTGACTGGACTCTAAAGGTGTTGGATCGGTTGGACAGGAAAGCAAGAAGGATGCTTCATGTTTATCAAATGATTTATAAAAATCAGTGTATAATACTAAGGCAATATAGTCCCTGTTCTGAAGGAAGTATGGCCCTCCTCGAAATTGGTTACATGTAAAGATCTGCAGTCATAGGACTGCATACATATCTGCTGACCTCACAAGACCCAAACATAATGAAAGTCTTAAAACATGATGAGAATAAGTCTAACATGACTTCTCTGCTTAGTTTAGCAGAAGCATATCAGTGTCAAATGGGATGGAAATCAAACCAGAAGTAGATAAAAAGCAGGCACCAAGTGAATGTGCCAAAAACAAAAGAAAGAATATAAGGTGAAGGATCAGGTGAGAAGGCCAAAAATCTGGAAAATGCACAAGTATAGTTGCAAGTATAGAAAACTCTTGGAACAACCTCATGTTGATCAAGATCAAATGCAGGAATGGTTAAGAAGAGGTGAATTTAAACCAAAAGATGAAAGGTTAATATTGGCAGCCCAAGATATTGGACTATGTACACATTGGCGTACTAAGTGTATTAACACATGGGAGAAACAAACAAATGTAGGTTTTGTAAAACAGAACTGGAAACAGTCGCACATCTTGTTGCTGGTTGTGATATACTAATGGCAGAAGGACTGTATACTGAAAAGCATAATAATGTGACAAGACTGTTGCACTGTGGATTGTGCAAACATTATAATACTGAAGTAGCTGAAAAACATTGGAAACTTGGGACAGAAAGCATTATAGAAAATGATGATGTTTATATCACATGGGATCACTCATTACCAGCAGTTGAAAAAATAGATGTGAGAAAACCAGATATAGTAGTCTATGAAAAGAGGACAAGAGTAGCAGTGACCATGGAAGTTGCTACACCCATTAACTACAGTGTCTTAACGTATGGAGAAACACAAAGTCATAAAATACCAGGATTTGTAAGCAGAAACGAGGGCAATGTGGAAGAAGGATACCCAGACAGTTCCAATAGTAGGAGGAGCAACGGTTCTCATAAAAAAGAAATTACAGTCATACTTCAGTGTTTCCAATACATGTAACTCTGTATGAATTGCAGGAGGAGTCTGTAGTAGGCACATTACAGGTGCTACAAAGAGCACTTCTGGCTAACATCAAAGATTAACACACTGCAGACTAAGAAAATGCTGGAACAAACCAACCCATCCAATAACTAGGTAAAGCAGCTCCACAGCAACAGCTTGTATCAGATCCAATTTTTATTAAATGCAAACGTTAAAAAATCGTAATATAAGCACTTTCATCTGCCTCTGCAGACTTAATCAGATACAAATGGATAAAATCAAACAAATGGATTTAAATAAATAACACCCATCAGTACATTGGTACACACCCACACCTTCTTACAGCATTTAAAGTGGCCCAACACCTTTTTTCCTTTAATCTGCACACCGAATAAATACAATGTATAACAATATTAAAATACTTATATTAAAGACACCTTTTTATCATATTACTTCGATAAAACTTTCTTACTTAAATTAAGATTTTATTTTTTATATTGCATTTAATAACACTGTGGATCTGAGACAAGTTGTTGCCATGGGGCTGCTTTACCTTACTTTTGGATGGGTTAACATCAAAGATTGAAACAATGCTAATTTCATGAACTTTAATCACACTTTGATTTCGGAATGAGGTCCATTCCCATTATGGTATTAGAAATCTAAAAGTCTTGGAGAAATTAAAAAGTGAGAAACTGTACAGCACCCCACCTGCAGTGATGAACCCCCTCAAAATTTTTCTAGCAAGGAAGTTTGATTGCATATTCACAACTGATAGTTATGTTATTGCCTGTGCACAGGAACAGGACAAATCATTACCACTGGTATAAGCTGTCAGTTGTACTACAATTCTTTTGGTGTATTTAATCACTGTATGCATGATACATTATTTAAGTGCCTGTTCTGTGCTTTCCATGTACATTGTCACTTACCTTGTTCATAACCATCTTTATTAGCCCATCACCATCCTGTTACTAGTTGTACTTTCTATAATTGTGTATAGGCAATCTCTTCTTTTTTGTACTTTATCATTACTGAAAAAAGTCAGTTACACTCAGTGTAACTTACCTGGTTATTGTGTGAACTAAATAGGTAAATAGGTAATCTCCATCTTGGGGCCTATGCAAATGCAGCCTGTCACGTGAATTCACTCATTGCTGAATCTGCTTAATCTGCCCTTAGACACATCAGAGAGAAAAGAGGCAAAAATCCTACAAAAGCAAAGTGATTCAACTTTCTTCCAGAGACCCAGTAAATCAGGAAGTAATCATTTCTTTTTAATTTCTAACCATTCTGAGCATGTTCTGAACATCAATGATCTGAACAGTGCCAAAAATGGAATTCTGTGTGATTGCACTGCTTTATTTGCTTCATCTCCTTCATTATTAGAATCTTTGTTGTTACATTTTTAACTGAGTTGTTTGTCTGGGTTGAAACTCATTTCACTGTAGCCACAGAATGACTGTTTAGTTAAGTATCTTGCTCAGAGTCACCCTGTAAACAAATGGAAACTGAGTAATTTACACCTAGGGCTGTAGAATTAAACTTATTAATGGCTCATAGCTGTAATTCTCTAGGCTTAATCCTCAAACTTTGAACCTTTAAACTATCAATTGACAGTTTTATATGATCTCCATTGTCTGTGTTACTAGCCTGTGCCTTACTAGACATTTTTGCAGTTTCAACATGTAAACCGTATTTCTTATTTTACATGCATTTCACCTCTCCTTGACACTGTAATTGCTCATCAAGTCAAACCTGTCCACTATTCAAACATCACACTTGTTAAAGGTAGACAGCTGCTTCACCCTCCGCATAGTCTGTGTTGTCAGTCAACCAGTTTATTTTCCCTTTTTATAAGCTTAAGCACTGCAGTGAGCTCAAAGAAATTCCAGGCTCAGACATCTTATGGAAGAAGGTGTTTACCTGGTTTCTCTGAGTTGAGAAGCACTGCAGGAAGCTCAGACTCTGCTTATTTATTGGCTAAGGGTATAGGAGTCAGTTTCCAAGCTTTTTTTTCTCTGAGCAAAGGTACCTACTGGGCTGCAGTGGTTAGCACTGCCATGTATAGTAGCAAACACCTAGAAAGTAAAGTTTACCTATAAAGTTAGAATTAGATCGGAAACATGTTACAGTGTGACATTGTGCAAAAATAAGCTTAGAGCAGCTAGCTTGTTCATCAAATAGCTCTGTCATATCCTACCATTATATAACTCCAGAAACTACCCTAGGAGACTCCTGATAAACCCATTTCTTATTCCTAAACAGACAACCCTATTACAGGACCAGACAACATGTATATGCAATTTCCAAATATCTCTGTGGCCATCTTGGTAGTTTTGGGCATCCCAAGGCAAGGTAGAAATTGTCTCATTCTCAGACAAACAGTTAATCATTAAAGAAAATAACACAGTATGCAAGAGATGTAAATACACAATTTTCTTGGAGGCAAACATGTTGCATATAAATGACATTGTCAGGAATACCTGCACTCCTCACATATACAATTCACCACACACACAGATTGTCTTGTTGTCTTATGCTGAGGTGCGTAAAAGAAACATTCCCAAATCTCAAAAACTTCCAAAGCCGCCTAATGGCAACAGTGCTCCTCAGCAATCACTAAAGCATATGCCAAAATCAACAACAAACTCTCACACAAGTCTATACCTAATGGTCCCCCAAGTGCAAAGCCCATAAGGCAGTCATACACTTTACCTAATACTCTTACCATTGAGGACTCCATTATGTGATACACAGATGCTCCACTCACCATGTTGTACTAGGAGAAGATAGTGGTTAGTTGCCTGTCTGGAGCCAAGATCCGAAATATTAAAGATACTCAAGTTACTGCACCCCAGGTACCATTATGATTTTACCATAGTCCATTTATGTGAAAATGACCTGAGACATACCTCACTGGACTATATGAAAACAGACATAATGGATCTCTCAGAATATGTGTCACAGATAGGTATGAGCCTTGCATTGAGCAGCATTCTACCTTCACCAAGGATGGTGTCACAGTATAAACAAAAAATGATATGATTGATTTTAATAATTGGCTTAGTTTCTGGTGATACTCCAGGGGGATCCAATATCTGTCAGCATGGGAGAACCTGGTTAAAAGACTACATTGATTTGCCAAGGATAGATTGCACCTGTCATCCCTAGACTTTCAGATATTACCTAAGACTTTTATCGACCCCCTTAGAGACTTTTTTTAGATGATGTCAAAAAGACAAAACTACCTACATATTGAAAAAGTCTACATGCAACCTTAGGGTGTTACTGTTCAATGCTCTGAGTCTAAACAAAAAAAACTCCACACCCGTCAAGCGCTCCTTATGAATGAGACTTGGTTTATAACTGTAGAAAGTGCTCTGGAAGTGCAAGACTATAGTAGCTTCCATACATTTAGACCAACAACAAACACCAGCTGGGACCAAAGGTGGAGGTGTGTTCATCTATTTTAGTAATACCTCCAGGTTGGTTAAACAGTATGATGCCATGGACGTTATCTATGTGCAAGTCACCATTGGAAAGGTCCCTCATCATATCATGGCTAGCTACAGGTCACCATCTATGCCCCTGGAGCTTCACAACTCTTAAACCTACTAGAGGTACTCACCATCCAACTAAGCACCCTATTCATGGGTGACTTTAACTTCCGTTCTATAAATTGGGAAGTGTATACTGCCCCAAACTCACAGGCACTGTGCTTCCTTGACTTTATTATCACAAACACCCTGGAACAGATAGTGCACACTCCAACTAGAGGATCAAACAAACTGAAACTGGTACTCACCAACGTGGGAGAACTTTGCACCCCACTGTTTCACATCCTTCCTATTGAGATCAGATCACAAAGCTGTCTCATTTGAAGTAAAAATCAACCCAGAAAATCGAGCTAAAGCAGTAACAGGAACTATTCAAAGGCAAACTACATCCTATTAAGTGACATTTTGACAAAATTCAAGGTCCCCTTAACCTAGAGACCATAGCTACCCATGCAGTGTTATTAACAGAATTACTATGCAGACATGTAAATGGCTGCATAGAGGCTGCCGTACCTACCAGAAATAAATGCAAAACAAACACTAAAAACAGTCCTCACTGGTGGACTCCTCACCTAAACAGGGCATATAGTAAAATAAAAAAACTCATGGCCAAAAACAAGAAACTAAGAGGCCTAATTAAGCCCAACAGGGCCAACTGTGAGGTCAAGATGGCCTGACAGGCTAAGAATAATCAGAAGACTTTCTTCAGCTAAGTCCAGGACTTTAGATTTAACACACAGCACAGTGCTGAATTGGTGGCACCACCTACACTAATTAGCGTGGCATAGCAATTCTGCTGGCTGATAAATTCAGCTAAGACTTCTTCCCCCCACTCCCCAACCTTGGTCCACCAGGTAAAATCCCCTCCAAAATACTTGAACCGCTGTCTTCAGGGACCAGGTGATGGCAGCACTTGCTAAAGCCAAGAACACTGCCACCATGGGTCCCAACAACATCCCCAATTGCCTCCTAAAATATGACTTATCAGGACCACTTGATGCATGCTTCAACTACAGCTTGAAACAGGCTGTGTTCTAAGTGAATGGAGGACTGCAGTAGCCATTCCCCTGCAGAAGGGTGGACCATCAACTAACCAAGGGCTGTACAGACTCATCTGTTTAACAAGCATAATATGCAAAGCCATCAAATTGAGTTATCATAGAAATGACAAAGACATTGGCAACCTAAAGACACTAGACACATCCTAATTTGGCTTTGTTAAGGTAAAGTCATGCCTACTTAACCTGGCAAACGTATTTGCGAAAGTCACCAAGTCAATTGATGAGTGTTAAACACACACTGTGTATCTTGACCTGGCTAAGGCATATGGTATAATACTCCACTCACGCATTGTTGATAAGCTGTCTGAGCTAGGTGTAAACCTTTACATAACTCACTAGATTGCTGCTTGGCTCACAGACGGGAACCAGGAAGTCAGCATTGGTGAGACCACCTCCGCCAAGAGACAGTCACCAGTGGTGTACCCCAGGGTTCTTTGTTGGGCCCGCTTCTTGACATCTACTTCTCAGAAATCAAGGCTAACATTAAAGGCCTCAAGCTCAACAAGTGTGCAGATGACTGTAAATTGGAATCTATTATAGATTCTTACCAAGACACAAACATTTTGCAAATGGGTTTAACAGAGACAAATGACTGGTGGCAAAGCTATGGCCTGAAATTCATTGCCAAAAAATGCATTATAATCCCCTTTGGGAAACTATCAATGCAAGTCAATTACTTCATTGATAAAATGCTTTTAAGAGTTGACCCAGTAGCGAGGGATCTGGGGAACATATGTAGACAGCAATCTGACCTCAGACCAACATGTAGCTAAGATAATATGAAAATCATTCTGTGTCACCCGACTACTAAGTAAGGGTATGACATCCAGATCCAGTGAAGCAAGTAACACTCTACTCGGCCTTTATCGGACCTAACATTGAATACAGTGCTCCTTTTGTCATGTATCTGAAAAGACACTTGAAACAGAACACCCACAAAGGTTTCTGACCCAGAAAATTCAAGACATGAATACCCTGCCCTAAACTGATTGCCTAAAGTCTCTGTCTCTGCATTCAGTCACTACAGGTTACTGAGAGGAGATCTTTGCCTGACTTACAGGGCTTGCTCAGATCCATAGTTTCATAGTATAGTACTAGGCTATCTGCCCTAGGGAATTTATAAGCCTAGCCAAAGTGTATGTGGCTTTCGCCACCCCATGTAATGATACAAAAGTGTACAAAAGTGTACAATTTAAATTTAGTTTACTGTGCCTCTATCTAGCAATGACACAGAGATGACCCCCGGGGTAAACCTACGATCACCCATCCATTCGTCCAGATTTCTCTTGAAGAGAGTCAATGAGGGGCTATGCCTAACATGGCCGGGTATCCTGTTCCAGAGTGCGGGAAGCCTCTGGGTTATGAATCTGTCCCTCCAGCATGTCCTATTCATATCTGTGCTGAGGTTTAGATCTTTAGCTCTCGTGGCTCTGATGGATTTGGATTTTTTGAGGTGGAGCATGTCCATTAATTCTGAATTGGACAACGCCTTGTACGTAAGGCACAGATCACCTCTGAGCAGGCGGTATGCTACTGAATAGAGCTGGAGCTTTTTCAGTCTGGCAGCATATGACATATGTTGGAGACCCTTGATCCTCTTGGTAAGGTATTTTTGGGGTCTCTCCAGCTGCTGCAGGTGCCGGGTGAGGTACATACCAAATGGGGCATTGTACTCAATCATAGGCCTGATAAGGGAGGAATATAAGGGTACAATGACATCCTTTGATCTGGATATGAATCCCTTCATGATAAGGTGGGCAAGGTAGAAGGTCTTTCTAACCACTTTGGCGACGTGGGTGTCAAATGAGAGGTCACTGTCAACTTGGGTCCCCAGGTCTCTGATTACTTTTTCCGTACTTAATGGATTACCACTTATGTGGTAATTTGTGCGTACTTTGTTTTTTCCAAAGGGGGTGACTATACATTTTTTGGCATTCAGTTTAAGGCCATGACTCTGGCACCAGTCGTCTGTTTCTGTGAGGCCCTTCTGGAGGGTGCATGTGTCAGCTGGTGTGTCGACTATGGCGCCTAGTTTGCAGTCGTCTGCGAACTTTGTCAGCCACAACCCCCCCTATGTTTGCCTGCACATCTGAGAAATAAATGCCGAACAAGACGGGTCCCAAGACAGAGCCCTGTGGGACTCCACTTGTGACTGGCTTAGAGTCTGACATAGCTCCAGCTATTCTGACTTTGTAGGTTCTGTCCTTTAGCCAGTTTGCAACCCATCTTGTGACAAACGGGTTTACATTTAAGCTGTTGAGCTTGTCGATGATGCCTGAGTGGGGTATTGTGTCGAAGGCTTTTGCCAGATGCAGGTAGGCTGTATGAACTGCTTTGCCTTCATCTATGGCTCTAGTGACTGTTTCAAAAAAGTCCACCAGGTTTAAAAGACAGGATCTGCCTTTTACAAAGCCGAACTGGGTAGGGTCAATTGTCTGTAGGTCCCCGATGTCTTTGTTTATGAGTTCCATAATGATCCTTTCCATAGCTTTGCAGACCAGGCTTGTCAAGCTTATGGGGCAGTAGTTTCCAGGGTCTGTAGAGGTGCCACCTTTGTGGAGTGGGACCACTGTAGCTGTACGCCAGTGTTCAGGGACGTATCCTGTAGCAAGGCTAAGATTAAACAGCATTCTTATGTGCGGGTTTAGCTCCTCTAGGAGTTCACGTAGCATGCAACCCGGGACACCGTCAGGTCCCATGGATGCTGTATTTTTAGCTTTTCTGAGGGCAGCTCTCACCTGGACATCTGAGATTTCAGGGAGGTTGCATTCAGCTGAGATACTTATTTCGTCTTTTGGGGGAGAGGGAGGGGAGAAATTTGCACTGAACCTGTCTGCCAGTATGTTGGCAATATCTGTGGGTTCAGTGTATTTTTTGCCATTATGAACTAACTCTGCGCATATCTGAGGGTTTCCGCCAAGGTTTCTAACATAACTGAAGAAGGCCTTGTGATTATCTTTAGTGTCCTTAGCGATTTTTTTCTCGAAGTTGGCCTTTGATGATTTTATTAGCGAACATAGTTTTTTGCTAGTGCTGATCAGGGATGCCTTCCCTTTATGGGATTTTGCTCTGTCTTGCAGTAGCTTCCTTCTCTTGTTATAAAGTTTGTTTATGGCTGGGGTCCACCAGATAAGTTGCCTGCCTTTGGTGGAAAGGGTCTTGGTTTTATTTGGGATTGCATGATCCATGCATTCTTGGAGATGCTCGTAGAAGCATTTGTGAAGGATTCAGAAGTGTGGGATATGGTTTCCACTGGCCCAGGGGGCTTGAAGGATACCATTTCAGTCCTAAGGAGTGTAAAGTCGGCTTTTGAGAAGTTTCTCACTGTGGTCTTTTGTGCTGGGGGTGGAGGTGGGATATGAATATCTAGGGTTATTAGTTTATGATCTGATCTCACTAGTGAGGGGTATACTTCCGGTGTTGAGCATTTTGTCCCCATGTTTGTGATGATCAGGTCAAGTATATTATTTTCCCTTGTGGGGGAGGTGACTAGTTGTTCCATCGCATTTCAGTTTATGAATTCCAGGAACCTTTGGGCTAAGGTGTTGGGGCTTGAGTAATGCACCAAGTCTATGTTTGGGTAGTTGAAGTCTCCCAATATGATGGTATTTGGTGAGACATTCATATCCTCCAGTGTCTTCAGGAAGGCTGAATGGAGTTCCTGAGATTGCGATGGTGGTCTGTAGCATGCTACAAGTTGTATAGCGGTTTTGCCTACGGTTAGTTGCACATGGATGGTCTCTGATGCT
Organism: Protopterus annectens; assembly: GCF_019279795.1. Classification (NCBI taxonomy): domain Eukaryota; kingdom Metazoa; phylum Chordata; order Ceratodontiformes; family Protopteridae; genus Protopterus; species Protopterus annectens. The sequence goes on from NC_056731.1 coordinate 443,832,882, forward strand.
TCGTGCGTTGCCACTAACCTGGAGGTGTGGGTGTCTTTAATGAATATGGACACTCCCCCTCCTTTTGTGGTTTGGCCCAGGTTTTGGGGCCAAAATGCATGATACGAGGTATAACCTGGTAGGGCTGGGGTGCTCTCAGGAGCCTTGAACCAGGTTTCAGTTACTGCACAGACATCGATGCTCTCCATACTGAGGAGTGCTTCGAGAGCCTACATCTTGAGATTTAGACTTCTGACGTTGAGCAGCATTACCCTTAGTTTTTTCCTTTATTGTTTTCTAAGGTGATGGGTTTGTCTTTTGAGCCTTGCCTAAAAAAGACACTATGGGGGTGGCAAGAGCCTTAGCCAATGTCCGGAAGCCCAGTGGTGACAGGTGCAAGCCGTCCCTTGCGAAGCAGCATGGCTTGTCCAGCATGTCATCCCAAGCAGACAGACATTGGATCCCCCTAGAATGACACCAGTAATTGAGCCAATTATTAAAGCTGATCATCTTGTCTTTGTATTGTGGCATCATTCTTGGTGAGGGCAAGATGCTGCTCAGGGTCAGGGTCATACCGGCCTGGGCTACATAATCAGAGAGCTCCTCTATGTCTCTTTTCATGTAGTCCAAGGAGGTACGTCTCAGGTCATTCACGCCGGAATGGACAATGACAGAGTCATATTTGTACTTGCTTTGGAGTGACCTGAGTGCTTGTGTTATGTGGCGGATCCTAGCTCCCGAAAGGCAGCTCACCGTTACCCTCTCCTTGTTCAGCCTGGTAAGCGGGACGTCAGTGTGTCTGACTATAGAGTTACCTATTACTAGTGTATTAGGCATGGTGTTTCGCCTTAAGGGCTGTGATTGTTTGGCACACTGACTTTGTGTACTATGTGTTGCTTGTGCAGAGTTTTGAGGTGGTGTTTTCTTGGATGTCTGCTTTGGGAGCCTCTGTTGTTTTGGTAAGTTTTTTATTAGAACCTCCGAGTATGTCTTTTTGTTACTATGTGTTTGGTTTGCAGTTGTGGTTGGTTTATGTGAGACTGGGTTTGTTGTGTGTGTGGTTACCTTCTCCTCCTGTCTAGTCTTGCTAGTCCTGTGTTGAGAGAGTTCATCCTCCAGTTTGGCTATATAGTTGCATCTCTCACATGTGTTTGTGTTTGCTGGGAGGAGGAGAGGGTTGTCTGTGTACATGAGACAATTGTAACATTGTCTCAGGATTCCCAGATTAGCCAGCTGAACTGGAGAGGACGTCAGTAATATACCACTCGACATGCCAGAATAGTATAAGGGGGTGATGTGTAACTGGGTCAGAGAGAGGACTTTGAAGGGAAGTGGGTATCAGCACGGGTTGTAGGTGGATGTAGTGCTTACGTTAGTTTAAGGGTGCTTCACTTAAAAGAAAGGTTTTAGAAGCAAGTGCTAGGCTTATGATAAAGCGAATAGACTGGTTTTGTTGAAAGTAGAGCTTTCTTACTTGAAAATTTGAAGTGCAGACTTGGCGGAGCCAGGAATAGTTTAAGCCTGTTTAACCAGCGCTGCGCTATGCGCACAATCGGGCAAAGCTGCGCTAACACGGATTTTAAACAGGGAACTTCAAAAGAGCTGGAAATGGTCCAAAACGACCAATTACTACAAGCTCTTGTGCTGAGGTCACTCCTTCAGGGACAGATAGGCTGCTCAAGGCTCCCCACTCCCACTGGTGAGCATAGAAACTTCCTTCTATCCAAGTAAGGCAATGGACAACACAGGAACTACACCACAGTCCAGAATACAGCAAAGCCTGTATTCTGGTCTAAACTAGTCGAGAAAGGCAGGAAAACAAGGATATATATTTTTTTTTTTTTTTTTAAGTTACAAAAAGTACACAGAAATGCAGGAAAAACAGTAATAAATCACTTACACAGGCTAGCTCACTTTAGTGGGGAGCCTCAACAGTTAAATTTAACAACAAACTTTCGACCAAATGTAACTTTAAGTGCATATAATGTACAATGCAAAAAACAGGTAATAAAGCAGTATAAACTTGTTCAAAGTAAGAAAAGGAAGGTCTCTCAGGTAAAAACAGCAAAAAAATACTTAGATCAGGAAAGTAGTCACTTTTCTCAGTTCTCTGCTGCTAGCACCACTCTGCAGGACCACTAGGAGCTGTTTCTGAGTAGTATAGCCAGAAAAAAACGCTCAGGGGAGGATTTTAAACAGGGAACTTCAAAAGAGCTGGAAATGGTCCAAAACGACCAATTACTACAAGCTCTTGTGCTGAGGTCACTCCTTCAGGGACAGATAGGCTGCTCACTCCCACTGGTGAGCAAAGAAACTTCCTTCTATCCAAGTAAGGCAATGGACAACACAGGAACTACACCAGAGTCCAGAATACAGCAAAGCCTGTATACTGGTCTAAACTAGTCAAGAAAGGCGGGAAAACAAGGATAATTTTTTTTTTTTTGTTGTTTTTTAAGTTAAAAAGTACACAGAAATGCAGGAAAAACAGTAATAAATAACTTACACAGGTTAGCTCACTTTAGTGGGTAGCTTCAACAGTTAAAATTAACAACAAACTTTCGACCAAATGTAACTTTAAGTGCAGATAATGTACATTGCAAAAAACAGGTAATAAAGCAGTATAAACTTGTTCAAAGTAAGAAAAGGAAGGTCTCTCAGGTAAAAACAGCAAAAAAATACTTAGATCAGGAAAGTAGTTGCTTTTCTCAGTTCTCTGCTGCTAGCACCACTCTGCAGGACCACGAGGAGTTGTTTCTGAGTAGTATAGCCAGAAAAAAAAACGCTCAGTTGGGGATTTTAAACAGGGAACTTCAAAAGAGCTGGAAATGGTCCAAAACGACCAATTACTACAAGCTCTTGTGCTGAGGTCACTCCTTCAGGGACAGATAGGCTGCTCAAGGTTCCCCACTCCCACTGGTGAGCAAATAAACTTCCTTCTATCCAAGTAAGGCAATGGACAACACAGGAACTACACCACAGTCCAGAATACAGCAAAGCCTGTATACTGGTCTAAACTAGTCAAGAAAGGCGGGAAAACAAGGATATTTTTTTTTGTTTTTTTTTTTGTTTTTTAAGTTAAAAAGTACACAGAAATGCAGGAAAAACAGTAGTAAATCACTTACACAGGCTAGCTCACTTTAGTGGGTAGCCTCAACAATTAAATTTAACAACAAACTTTCGACCAAATGTAACTTTAAGTGCAGATAACGTACAATGCAAAAAACAGGTAATAAAGCAGTATAAACTTGTTCAAAGTAAGAAAAGGAAGGTCTCTCAGGTAAAAACAGCAAAGAAATACTTAGATCAGGAAAGTAGTTGCTTTTCTCAGTTCTCTGCTGCTAGCACCACTCTGCAGGACCACGAGGAGCTGTTTCTGAGTAGTATAACCCTGATGGATCTGTTGCACATGTGCAGAACAAACAGCACCAGAAATACTAGATCTAGGGATCTGAACTTCCTTTGTTACATAAACAAAACATACTGGATAGACAGATATATGTCCCAAAGGATCCCCACACTATGGAATAGGAGTCTTCTCATCCATGTTAAACAGAGTTCGTCCAAGATACTATTCAAACATAACCTTGACAACTGGATGGGAAATTATAAATTTACCCCCAGTCTGACACCCCATGTCCTTATGGGACAGAGGCTGCCCGTAAGAAAAGTATTATCATAACACCCCCCTACAAATGTTTAGCTACTTGCCTACTAATATGCCCCATATGATACTTGGGACCCAGATGGTTTGGAGTATGCTGGGCTTGTAAGGGTCCTTAGCTGAGTAACAACCTATGAAGTGCAAGTCATCAAATCCTGAATGTGTAAAGATAAACCTGTTTACAACCTTTCTCTGAAATAATAGCAATAAAAGTCCTTGAAATCCAACCACTCCATATCATAAAATAGGCAGACAAATGATGTGCAGTGGTTATCCTGGACTATGTTGACTATATTGCAGAAGCTAATCTAATTTCTGATCACACTTACTGCAGACAGCTATATAATGACTCAACTGTATGTACTACATAGAAGAACTAAGGAACCTTATTAAATCCTTCCCTTATCAGTTCCAAATCAGAATAGGCAAGGAGTTTTTTTTTGCATGCTACAAAAATTCATAAGTCAGGAAAACCAGAAAGAACAGAACTGTCAGGCAAAAGAACCCTAACAAAAGGGATCTCAGGGTTTGGGTGTTTCATCACTCTACGCAGACAGTCCCACAAGAGGATGGCATTGCTAACAATCCACACAGTGGGTGTTACATCACTCCACACAGGCAACCACATGGAGATGGCATTGCTAACTGTGTCCCCACAGTGGGTGTTACACCACTGCACACATGCATCCCTCATGGGGATGTCATTAACTGACCCCACAATGGGTCTTACATCACTGCACACAGACATCCCACATGAGGATGGCATTGTTAACTGACCTCACAATGGGTCTTACATCACTCCACACAGACATCCAGCACAAAGATGGAATAGGAGTCTTCTCATCCATGTTAAACAGAGTTCGCCCCTGATACTATTCAAACATAACCTTGACAACTGGATGGGAAATTATAAATTTACCCCCAGTCTGACACCCCATGTCCTTATGGACAGAGGCTGTCAGTAAGAAAAGTATTATCCTAACACCCCCCCCTAACTAGGATCCTAATTTTTAAAAGGCTCTCATAATTTTTAAAAGGCAACTGAAAATGTATCTCAATAAACACTGGCTATGCTCCTGCAATAACCCAGACTAACTCTGCTTCTTCTTCTCTTTCTTTTCTTTTTCCATAATTTTTTCCCTGTATCCTTGATAACTTTCCATTTACATAACATTTATGTATATATATTTTTTCACATATATATTGTCTGACTACTGTAATTCACATCATGTGGAAAAAAAAATGTTATTTTATTACCTATTTTGGTTTGCTGCCATCATAATATCTGTTATAACCTGTATTGTCTATTTCTGTTTAAACTTGTAATAACTAGTGGAGCTTTTCTCCCCGGGCCTCTACTGAAAATGGACATATATCCAGGTAGACTAGCCCGGTCAACAAATGTAAAATAAAATAAATAAATAAAATTAACTGTGACCCCTCAATGGGTGTTACATCACTCTGCACAGACATCCTGCATGAGGAGGACATTAACTGCCCCCGCAATGTGTGTTACATCACACCACACAGGCATCTCACAAGAAGATGGCATTGCTTACTGTCCCCACAATAAATGTTACATCATTCCACACAGACATCCAACAAGGGGATGGCATTGCTAACTGTCCCCACAATGGGTGTTAGATGACTCCACACAGACATCCCATAAGGGGGTGGCATTGCTAACTGTCCCCACAATGGGTATTACATCACTCTTCATAGTCATCCCACACAAGGATGGCATTAACTGTCCCCACAATGGGTGTGTTACATCACTTCACACTGCCATCCTGCTCAAGGATGGCATTGTTAACCGTCCCCATAATGGTTGTTATATCATTCTACTCAGACATCCCACGTGAGGATGGTTTTGTTAACTGTCCCCCCAATAGGTGTTGCATCATTCCAGATAGACATCCTGTATGAGTATGGCATTAACTGTCCCCATAATTACATCACTTCACACAGACATTGCCCACAAGGATGGGATTGCTAACTATCCCCACAATGGGTGTTACATCACTCCACAGAGACATCCTGCACAAGTATGACATTATTAACTGACCCCACAGTGGGTGTTACATCACTCCACACGGACATCCCAACAAGAGTATGGCATTGTTAACTCTACCCACAATGGATGTTATATCCTGCTTGAGGATGGCATTAACTGTCCTCACAATGGTTGTTACATCACTCCACACAGGCATTTCACATCAGGATGGCATTAACTGTCCCCACAATGTGTGTTTACATCACCCTACACAAACATCCCACATGATGTTAAATTACTCTACACAAACTTCACACACAAGGATGACATTGCTGCTTGTTTTGAATCCTGGATTTCAGCAATGTCATCTCTTTGGACTAACTAGTTCAAATTACAAGGGGTTGTAAAATATTAGACCTGGTTCTCTCAAATGTAGCCCCCATGCTCAGACCCCACACTTAGCAAATAATTTGTCCAGTCTGATCATCACACAGTTAAGAATTACTCTAGGTGTGAGGCCTTTTCTGAAAATAAGCCATTGGCTCCCAGTTATCAAAGGACAAATAAAATAAAATAAGTGAGTTGTCTTGAAAGCCCTCCATGTCCAGGGACTATTCCAAGGCAAATCTGTTCTAGTTAACTGATGACCTGTTGAAATTCAAACAACCTCCTCCCTTAGATAACCGTTTCACACACTGCAGTTTACATGGATAATTTCTCTGCTCATCTCCAAGCTAATATTGAAGCCACAGTCTCCATGTGACATTAACATAGTGCCAAATTTAAGAGCAAATGTATATAGCAACAAATTATACACGAAGAGAAAGAAACTTGTAACCCATATAAGCAAGCTTAACATGCACTCAGCTAGGGATCAGCTCAAAATAATCAACAAAAAACTTAAAATCAAATCCTCCAAGAGCAAGTACAAATGTAAGTTGCGAAAGGTCACTCATGCTAATGCTAACCACAGAGCTTTCTTCAGTTATTGTAGGAACCTAAGAAATAATACCGAGCTCTGAGCTAGTACAAAATAACATCACATACTGTTACCCTGAGGACATTGGCAACATATTAGCAGACAAAGTCATCTCTAACTTTACCCTCTGTCCCCCCCCCCAAATTGCTCACAGCATGTTAGCATGCTTGCTTCATCCCCAAAAATTGCACCTGAGCATGTCCAAGGTGTTCTCTGCAAGGCTAGAAACATTAGCCTGCATGGACTCTAACAATGTATCAGGCTGTATTCTTGTCCATGCCAAGCACTGTGTGGTTGACTCTTTTAGACATGTGTAGTGTCTCAACCTTGCCACTGGATTCATGCTGGAAGTATGGAGAACTGCTGTAGTCATACCACTCCAAAAAGGGGACCCATGACTGACCAGTGAAACTATAGACCTATCAGTAAGGTAGTGGAGTGCATCATTATGGACTTCATAAACAAGGATATAGGCAGTCCTCAAAACAAGGACCAGAAACAGTTTGGACTTTTTAAAGGCAAATCCTGCCTATTGAAGTTGGTGGACTTTTTTGAACAAGCCGCTGGAGCATTAGACGCTGTTAAATCAGTTCACACAGCATATCTGGACTAGGACAAAGTCATCAGTACCATTCCACACTTGTCAATCACTGATAAGCTAATCAAATTCAATGTAAACCCCTATGTTACCTGCTAAAAAGCAAACTGGCTTACAGACAGAACCCAATCTGTTAGTGTTGCACTCTCAAATAAAAGAGTGGTTACCAGTGGTGTCCCCCCAGGGACTGAACCTGGGACCACTCCTCTGTGGTATCTACTTCTCTAAAGTTAAACCAGATACCATAGGCTTGTGAATGATGAAGCTAATGACTGTATTAAATATCCCCAAGAAGACCTACATATTCTTCAGGAGTGTCTAACTCATGCTAACAGGTGATTCTTAGGCCATGGTCTCAAACTAAATGCCAGAAAAATGCACCATTGTATCCTTTGGCATACCCAGATGTTTCTGTTACTGTTGTATAAACGATACATCCCCCCCCCAAAAAAAAAATTGACTCAGTCATTAGGGATGTGGGCACCTTTGTTTACAATAAACTGTACTTTGGCCACCATGTGACCTCTGTTTGGAAATATCTTTATGGAGCCAGACTAATAACTAGGGGACATGCCATCTAGATCCAGGGAAATCATTGTAATCCTCTACTCCTCTCTTAGCAGATCGATACCATAATATAATGCCCCCTTTAGTATGTGTGTGACTACGTATTTAACCCAGCTCAAAGGACCACAGTATTTCCTTACCAAAAAATCAAGGGTATGTCCTCCTTGAGTTACCCTGACCACCTTAAAGCATTCTCACTCTTTTCCATATCCTTTTGACTACTGAGAGGAGATCTCTGCTTTGCTGAAGGAACCTTAAAAGATCCAGTCTTTTCTAACCTTCTATATATCCACAAAACTAATAACACACTAATTAACCACTCAGGAGACCTAAACTTTCACCAAAATAGAAATAGGACTTGTTGGCTGGATAGATGTCTTTCACAGAAAATACCTCTTTTTTATGGAATAGACTTCCCTTAAAGATTGAGCAGAATAGCTCCATGATCCTTTTTTAAGTGTAGCCTAAGCAAATATAATTACATTCCTTGTGTGGCCCTTGTAGCCCATATGGAAAGGGGCCAGAAGTATGTTGTGGTCTTAAATTAATTCATGCGTTTATAAATGGGTGGGATCATTGGTTAGGCTACAAATGGTCCACTGGATCAATGGCCTAGTATGAACTTATGAATAAATTGCAAATTACAACTTTTTGTTTTCCTTCTCTGGGTTTAACTAATCTCTCTGCACATATTCTCTTAAGATGTTATCTTCATAGCTAAACGTACACGGACTCAAGTGTAACATGCAGGGAGTATCTTAAGTTTTATCGAAGACCATAATATGCTCTTTTAAAGTTACAGGCACACACGCATGCACATGCTCGCGTATATATATATATATATATATATATATATATATATATATATATATACACACACACACACACACACACACACACACACATACACACACACACACACACACACACACGGTGTCTGTCTTTGGGGTGTTGTTGTTAAGCTATGCATCCAAGCTACACACTTTCTTTTCACTTGCGCATTTTTTTGAAGTGCATTTTTTAACCAAGAAGAAAAAAATGATGTGCTTCCTTTGACAGACTCAAGTGGATACTTAAGCACTGCATCTAACATCATTAAGTTAATAACACCTGATGAAGGGCTCCTGCTAGCCCAAAAGCTGAAGTATTTGTAAAACCTATTTTCATCCAGTAAAAGGTATTGAGTCACATCTGTGTTACAGTGTCTTTCTGTTTATTTTTGGGGGTGATAGTTATGTATGGATCTTCATTTCAGCATTCTGAATTTCACGACTATACCAGTTGGAGTCTGACTTTGTGCAAGGATTCAATGAGGTCTTCCCCAGCAGCTCCATTGAGGTCTCATCAAGCTGCAAGCAGATGATGCTTGCTATTAGATTCTATATAGAGGAACCTTGCATATGGGAATTATAATAAATTGTGTGCTTGACAGTATTTAATTTCCATAGGTTTATTTAAAGAAACTGATGTCTACATCAGACTGACTCCCTAGAATCATGATTGGGAGTTGCTCTGGACAGTGCTATATGAGGAACATTCTCAGAAAACATTGTATTATCCGTAAACTCCAAGTACAAAACACTCTATTTTCTTTTTTTATATCAAGAAGAGAAGCACTCCAACACCTGCACCATATTCTGAAGTTTGCATATTTCTTTGACTGTTTTTCTCTTGCATAAAAATGTTTCTTTAGGCATGAGAAGGAAAATACTGTTTGACCTTCATTGTTCCTAAATGGCCTGGCAAGTCTAGGGACTAGACTTATTCCATAGGACTACATCTTTTTTTATTTTATTTTTATTTTACAGTTTGATATCTGGGTATGTGAGTTGGCTTACTGGCCCTTTTCTGTCACGACCTGGGTTCAAAGTACATTAAAACTTCAGCAGGAAAGTATAGTAGAAAATTGGTACAAAAGTACCATAAAAATCTGTAAACTAAAGTATGCATAGTACAGAAAATCTGAATTTGGGAAGATTAGTAACATTTTACAGTACAACAAATTGTAACGTAGCATAATATTTATATAAGAAAATACTGTATAAATGCTACAGAGTGAACAAGTTGTAACAATATGTAAGTTGCAAGTCTAACATATTTGCCAGTATTTTCGTAGGTGTTCTATTTAAAAATATATGCAACTAGGTTGATTAGAGTACCTGCTATACTAATCTGCCCATGTGCCATTGTCTTGGAAGCAAGTACATTTAGTTTAATTCTGGAAGTATTACCTAATTATTACCTCATTTCAGTTTTTTTTTTATGTTGGTAGGTAGTTGATTCCATATGGTGGAATCTAATCTTTAGAAGGTTTTTTTCTGTGGTGGCAAGTTTACATCTAGTCCTAAGCATTGTGAGGGTGTTTTCTTGGTTGCTTCTAAGGGAGTAGTTTTATTCTCTGATTTGAAGTAATCTTTAAAGGAAAGGACAATAGCCTAGTATTAGAATTTTAAATATCAAAGTACATGATAGATAGGTAGCTCTGTTAGTAAGAAGCAGCCATTGTGCCTCTTCATGTAAGATGCAATGATGATAGTTTAGATATGCAAGGAGAACAAATCTAATTGTTTTAGTTTCAGAATATTGGATGATGTCCTTCAAGGATGCATCTGCAGTCATAACATATGGGTTGTCCTGCCTCAGGCAGCCCTGCGGTCGGCCGGATTCCAAAGTCTGGGTCTGGCCTCGGCTGATGTCGCACTTTCCCCGACGTCAGAGCTTCTGGGGTATAAAGGCATCAGCCGACGCCATTTTCCTCAGTGTTTCTTGCCGCGCGGTGCCCGAAGCAGAAGCTGTTCGCAAGTGCCGGTCGGTCAGATCCAGAGATTTCAGCTACCGAAGACTTCTAAAAAAGCTAACTACCCCGTTGGGGACTCTTTCTTGCCTCAGCCGATGTCAGACAAAGTAAATAATTGTTTAACTTGTGGGAAACAAATACCTCATAAGGATTTCCATTCTTACTGCCTTCCTTGCTTAGGCCCAGACCACGACGTATCAGCTTGTTTAGCCTGTGCCTCCTTCAACCGACAGACTCTTAGACATCGGTCGGAGTTTGCAGAAGAGTTTTTTGGATCCGCTTTTGCATATAAAATGCCGTCGGAGACCCCGACTACACATTTACCCAAAAAAACGCAAGGAAAAGGACCGACACTCGCGGCCCGCGGTTTCGGCTGAAACCAAGGTCAGGTCTACTGCGAGTGTCTCGGTTTCGGCTGAAACCGAGTCCTCGGTTCTTACTTCTGCCGAAATCATACCTCCGACAACCGAGACCAGAGAGGCCCCGGCTGAGTCGGCTACAGAAATTCCTACCGAAGAAGCAAGCGCACAAGAATTGTCCGACACCATCCCTTTGGACATTTCTACTCCTGCATGTGGGGCAGCTAGGCCCCCTGCTTCTATGTCTATTAAGGCCTTCTCCAGGGCTAAAGCAGCTAAAATTTCAAAGGCTTTACCTGCAAAATCACCCTCTCAGAGACCTTCCTCAAGTTCTCAGATTCTCAGCCTTGCTGAGGACCTTATATCTCTGATTAGGGGTTCCCAACCTCACCCAGACAGGGCCTCTCAACCTCCTCCTGACAAAAGGCCTAGGACTGAACCCCCTGAGCCTCTCTCCTCTGATTACTCCTCGGATGGATCTGATTTATCAGACCATCAGGAAGGGCCATACTCACCTTATGAGGATTCAGATGCAGAAGACTCTATTCCTTCTGCCTCCTCCAGAAGAATTTTCCTTTGGGGAGACTTTACACTCAATGAGGGAACACTTTCAATGGCAGGGTCAGGATTTCCCTGATTCTAGAAAAAGACTTAGGACCTTTTTACACTTGCCACAGCATAGGCCTTTAGCCATACCACCTGTGCTAACTGTAGTTGATGATGCATATAATGATGTCAGTTCTGCCCCTGATTCTCTTCCCCCGGCCCCTGCCAAACCTGACAGATATTACAGGGTCCCGGATTCTCATTTTCACTTGTATAAAGCCCATGCTGCAGACCCAGAAACTATTTCTCAGGGCCCATAGGGTGTTGCAGCTGCCACTGCCAAGAACCCCCTACCCTCTGAAAGGGAGTCAAGAGCATTAGAGAGATGGGGAAAGAAGGTTTATACATCTGCTACTCTTTCTGCCAGGGCTTTAAACTGTCAATTCCATATGATACAGTACCATGAATATTTGTTAGATCAGCTGAATAAAAAGCTTTCTTCTCCTGAACCTTTAGACCGTAAGTCCCTTCAGGATTTGGTACACAATTCTCAGCAGGTCAGTAATCATTTCTTAAAATGTGGCTATGATGCACTGGAGGCTTCATTTAGATCAGCTATGACTGGAGCAGTAATTCGAAGGCATGCCTGGCTAAAAGAGCAATCCTTGCCAGACCATGTCAAGGCTAAACTCCTAGATGCTCCAATGGAGAAACAAAGTTTATTTGGCTCCCCTGCACAGGAGATTCTAAAGAAAGTGGAAGAAAAAGCAAAATCTGTGCAAACAGTAAAGGATTTTCTGCAGGTCCAACCTCCGAGGTTCAGCAGAAATTGGCCTTCAAAGAATTGGTCCTTTCCAGACACCTCCAGGGCACAGAGGGGCAGGAATAGACGCCCAAGAGGCAGAGGTCAATCAAAGGGTGCCTACAGGGGTAGTCAGTGGCAACCTGCCAACCAGAGGAGTACCGCCACAGCTGCAACTACAACCACTTCCACAGGACAGACACGATAACTTGGCTCTGACTCCGCCTACCAGGGAACAAATGGAAGCACCCTTGGGCGGAAAGTTGGCTTTATTCTCGAAAAATTGGCATTGCATTACAAAAGACAAATGAACATTGCAAACAATAGGCAAAGGATACAGGTTTCACTTCCACACTTTACCAAAAAAGAGCGGAATGCCAAACCTTCCACCAAACCAGAAGCCAGAGGCTCTAAGGCAAATCAACAGTTTACTTCAGATGAAAGCAATAGAAAGGGTACCACCTATGGAACAAGGCCAAGGATTTTACTCCAGACTAATCCTTGTACCAAGAAAAGAAACCCAATGGAGGCCTATTCTCGACTTGTCCGCACTAAACACATATCTCATTGTACCAAAATTCAAAATGCTGACCCTACAGCAACTTCTTCCCATGTTGGGCAAGGAGTCTTGGCTGGTGACTCTAGATCTCAAGGAGGCATACCTGCACGTCCCTATACGACCAGATTGCAGAAGACACTTCAGATTTCTTGCAGGATCAGAGCATTATCAATTCTCAGCATTGCCCTTTGGCTTATCTACTGCGCCCAGAGTATTCACAAAATGCCTGGCATCAGTAATTGCACATTGCAGGCTTCAGGGAATTCAAATCTACCCATACTTGGACGACTGCCTAATACAAGCGGACAACAAGACAAAACTAATAAAGGATTTGGCCTATGTCATACACCTGTTACAGGCCTTGGGATACACAGTCAACATCCAGAAGTCAAGACTAGTGCCATCCCAAAGGATAACATTTTTGGGTGCGGATCTGGACACAATAACTCAGATGGCTTTTCTCACAGAAGAAAAACAAAAGCAACTCCCAGTCTACTTCATGGCTTTGACAAGACAAACTCAGCTTACTGCAAGGAAAGTCCTGCAGGCCCTGGGTTACATGGCATCCTGCATAATTTTGATCCCGCATGCCAGGCTGCATATGAGGAAATTACAATGGTACCTAAGGAATGTATGGTCTCAACACAGACACAGTCTAGAAACCATGATACCAATCATTCCATGCCTGAAAAAGGAATTCCTGTGGTGGGCTCAGGCCTGCCAGACCAACAGAGGGTTGCCTTTCAACAAACCACAACCAAAGCAGACCATCACCACGGACGCCTCAGACCTAGGATGGGGAGCACACATGGAAGACAAGTGTATCCAAGGCCTATGGTCTCAAGACCAGCTGAATTTGCACATAAACCTAAAGGAGATGCTGGCAGTGAAGCATGCAATCGAGGCATTCAAATCATTCCTCCTGCAAGGACATCTGCTGACAAGGACAGACAATACCACAGTCATGTGGTACATAAACAAACAGGGAGGCACGCATTCCTACCCTCTATGCCGGATGGCAATGGATCTGTGGAACCTAGGCCTGAATCTCAACATCCAACTGCAGGCCAAATTCGTACCAGGAAAAGAGAATTCACTAGCAGACAGCTTAAGCAGAACTACCACGGATGCTCACGAATGGATGCTGCATCCACACATCTTCAAAATCATAACAAACAAATGGGGAATGCCAGAGATAGACCTGTTCGCCTCCCCACTCAACCACCAACTGAACAAATTCTGCTCAAGAGTATACCACCCACAAGCCTGGAGGGTGGACTCCCTCTCTTTCAGCTGGAAGGCCCTAACAGTGTATGCTTTTCCACCTCTCCCATTAATGTACAAAGTTCTTCTGAAGATCAGGGAGGAACAGCCAAAGGTGATTCTGATAGCTCCAGACTGGCCAAGGCAACATTGGTATCCGCTACTCAGAAGCATGTCTCGGACGAACCCATGGCCTCTACCCCTATGGCCTTTACTTCTAACGCAGAACAACTACAAGATCCTGCATCCAAACTTGAAAACACTGCAGTTAGCTGCCTGGAAAATTGCTTAAAGCAAAACCAAACTGTTTTATCTCAGAGGGTCAAGGACATTATCCTGGAGGCTCGCAGACCCTCCACAAGAAAAACATACTCAGCAAAATGGAAAAGATTCCTCATTTGGAGTGCATCAAAGGGTACAAATGCCACACTGGCAAACCTAGCACACATCCTAGAATACTTAGCAGAACTGTTCCACAGTGGCCTGTCCTATTCTTCCATTAAGATTCATGCTTCAGCAATTTCAGCAGAGTACAACATGGATCCTCCTATCTTCTCTCACCCTCTCCTCAGACAATTTTTAAGAGGGATCAAAAATGTAAAACCTTCAAGGAAACCTCCTCTGCCTACATGGGATCTCAACTTTGTGCTGGAAAAATTAACACTACCCCCTTTTGAACCAGCAGCATCAGCAGACTTACAGTTCTTATCTTGGAAAACTGCTTTTCTTCTAGCAATCACTTCAGCAAGAAGAGTATCCGAGTTACAGGCACTAATGGCAGTGCAGCCTTTCCTTATTTTTCACCAGGATAGAGTGTCTCTCAGAACCAATCCTTCTTTCATGCCAAAGGTGGTATCCAGGGTATCCTTGAACCAAGCTATTAATTTGCCTACATTCTTCCCTAACCCACAGAACAGGGGGGAAAAACTATTGCACACCCTGGATGTACACAGACAACTACGCTACTATCTGGACAGAACTAAAACCAGCAGAAAAACTGACCAACTTTTTGTAGCATATGCAACTGGAGTGCAAGGAAAAGCAATATCCAAACAGACAATTTCAAAATGGATAGGAAATTGCATTCGATTCTGCTACTCTTTTCATGGAAAGACAACTCCTGAAAATATCAGGCCTCACTCCACAAGAGCCACAGCCACCACTACAGCTTTCCTACGAGGGGTGGCTACCAAGGACATTTTATAAGCTGCTACTTGGAGCTCCGTGCATACATTGCCAAGCATTACAATCTACCTTTATACTCCAGATCCCGAGCAGGTTTTGCAACTGCAGTTTTACAGGGGATCTTAACTACACCATCATTATCTTAGTACCTCCTCCCCCAGTTTGGCTATGGTATTCTACCCATATGTTATGACTGCAGATGCATCCTTGAAGGACATAGTACAGTTTTGTACCTACCATAAATGTAGATGTCCGATAGGTATGCATCTGCAGTCAGGATTACCCACCCTCCTTCCCCTCTGTGGTATTCCTAGGGTGCTTACCCCTCTTTCAGCTAGCTGGGGGAATCTATTATGGTGTATTTGTTTGTATGTATATATGTATATATATTTTGTTTACTACTGTTTGGAAATTTCAACATTTATCCAAATTTAGCCTTCCTAGAGGGCACCTGGCATCTGGGGCAAGAAACACTGAGGAAAATGGCGTCGGCTGATGCCTTTATACCCCAGAAGCTCTGACGTCGGGGAAAGTGCGACATCAGCCAAGGCCAGACCCAGACTTTGGAATCCGGCCGACTACAGGGCTGCCTGAGGCAGGACAACCCATATGTTATGACTGCAGATGCATACCTATCGGACATCTACATTTATGGTAGGTACAAAACTGTACTTTTTGGGGTGTTATGCTCTGAATAAAAAACATTCATGGATAAGAGATATTCAGGCTTGGGTATTAGGACATTTTTGTTTAAAGCCATACAGGCTGCTTGGGACGTGTGGTACTCGATAACATACGTTTAGTTGTGTCAGAACTGTGGTTGTAATATTGTTTGTGTAAATATTAAAGTTTAGTGAAGTGTCAAATGTTACACCAAGATATTTTTTTGTGTGTGTGCAATATTTGGTATAGTGTTCCCATCCGAGTCTTTTATGACTGTTTTGGATAGGGAGTTTCTTTGAGGTAAAGTAAAGCATGACATTTGACTTGGTACTGTTAAAGTTTATTTTTGTG
Source organism: Protopterus annectens (assembly GCF_019279795.1). NCBI lineage: Eukaryota > Metazoa > Chordata > Ceratodontiformes > Protopteridae > Protopterus > Protopterus annectens. The sequence goes on from NC_056731.1 coordinate 443,849,184, forward strand.
GCACAAGTTACACAGGTCTATAGACTGAGATTGTAATCTTTTGGAGGGATTGGTGGGGTTTGTGGCCTTCTGGTAGAAAAATGTCATCTGCATCCATGATTAGCTTGAGGTTTGGTAATGTGATATCATTAAGAAATAGATAGGAGAGGAGAGGACTTAGAACAGAGCTATGTGGAATTCTGATGTTAAGTGTTTCCAGTTAAGATGCCTTGTTATTAGAGCAGACTTGAAAAGCTTTATCCTGCAGTAATTTCTGAACCTGTGTGAAGTGTTTTTACCAAAATTAAGTTTCTGAAGCTTTTCAATTATAAGGCTGTTGGTCAATGTCTCGGAGACGATTGCCATGACTAAAAACACACCAGCAGTAATGAGTCCTTCATTAATGTTACTGTAAATGCTTATAGTGGTTCAGTCTGTGTACGAAAGAGTTTCTCAAACCATGTTCTTGACCATAAAGTATGCCATGACTGTTTATACATTTAAACAATTGTTGTCGTATTAGGTTTTACAAAGATTGTTAGTACTGGGGCAAAGATTTGAGCTTGGTCTGTAGTCTTTAAGTTGTGAGGGTGTGTGCACTTTAGGTAAGGGAGTCATGGCTGAACACTTAAATGCTGGAGGAACTATACCTGTAGTTGGTGGGAGGTTAAGTATGTATGTAAGAAGTTTTGTAATTTTGCTGCAGCTAGTTAGAGGAATGATAGATATAGCTTGCAGAATTTATCACCTGAGGACTTCTGTTTAGAAAGAAAGGATTTAGTCTGTTTTGCAGTTTTGACAGTGAAGTAAAGAGTGGCAGCATAATTAGCTAAATAATAAAGTTGGGGAGTGGAGGCATGCTGTGTCAATAAGGCAGTGGAGCAGAAGAGCTGGTAGTGTAACTTATACTTGACAAAAGGTAGTTTCTAAAGTCTTTGATAAAGTAATTTGGGTTGTCATATCGCTTTCTAGTATAAGTGTTAGTCAGTTATCTTACCTGTTAGCTGTTTTATTTCTTTTCAGGATAGATTACATTTGGATGTGTGAGTTTTTTTGCTTTTGTCTTAGGTGTAAGGGGTTGGCACTATTGGTGTTAATTCTGGTTGAAGTTCATAATACCAGGTATTGCTGATAGAGGGTTTGATTGATGGTGTCCTATTTGCAGACTTTCCATGCCTTACCGCTGTCCTTAATTTTTTGTTTAATATCATTGGTAAGTCGCATTCATTCCCCTTATGCTTCCATTGTAGCGGGACATTCTCTTTCAGGAGTGCACACTGTTTCTTCATTCTGTCCTCCAGCCATAGCTCTCAACCACTTATGTCAAGAGTTACGGACAAATCCAAAAATAATCAGGCCCAAAGTCAGAAAATTAGGGATGCTTTTAAGTTCTTGGTATTTCTGATTTAAAAATTTGATAGATAATAACACTTGAATTAACATGCACTTTCTGAAAATAAAGCAAGTATGTAAACAATAAGTTTGTTGCTATTTGTCAGATATAATCCACTAACTTTTCTTAGAAAGTCACTAATTTATAGGAGAGAAAGTACAAAGTCTTGAGTCCAAATTAGGGGGCATTTGAGAGATATGCCTCAGGTTTCAAGAGTTATGAGAATGGCTTATGCCAAATCCCTGACCTCCCAGCAGAGGCAGATGAGATCATAGAGTCAGTGAAGATGTCATCTCTGCAAAATATGTATGTCAAGCAGTAGGAGAATTTCTTCATTATTTGGGTATCATCAGAGAAAGCTGATGATGCTGGAGTTTTTTTTTAATGCAGAAAATGCTTCTGGATTATTTGATATATGTGTATATGTAAATCATATATATATATATATATATATATATATATATATATATATATATATATATATATATATATATATATATAGGTCTATGTTGCTTGCTCGAAATCCCAAAATCTTGAACAAGCAATATCGACACTCATAAGAGCGAAAGTGCTTTATCGCGAAAGCCGGTTTTCTGAACTGGCAAAAAACAAAAGAAATACTAATAAAATCAGTATTTTGCAGGGGATCAAGCCTCCCTGCATCCCCCCTCCTACTTAAATCTACCAACTCCAAGATCGCACTGCAGTGTGTGTGTATATATATATATATATATATATATCACATACACACACATATGTGTGTGTGTGTATATATATATATATATATATATATATATATATATATATATATATATATATATATATATATATATATATATATATATATGTCTACTGCAGATGGTCGAATTCCCACAATCTCGAACTTCATATGGCTGACCCCATATGATCGAGTTTGTGAAAGCTCGACCGGACTGCATGGAGATCTGCATAAAGCGCATATGTGTGTGTGTGTGTGTGTGTGTATATAGATCTATGTCAGATGATGGAGTTTTCAGAAACTCAAAATTCATATGTACAAGACCATATGACTGAGTTTCCAATAACTTGAGTATCAAAAAAAAAATCAACCCCTTTTTTTTTTTTTTATGTTTATGCAGGGCAGCAAGCCCCCTGTACCGCCCCCCCCACAACCTCTGAAAATCTGAAAATTATATATACCAACTCTATATACCAACTCTGAGCTGGCACTACAGTGAAGAAAAGGGTAAACTTCCCAATTCTCGCTGCACTATAACCTCCTTTCAAAAGCTTTGAGTTTTTAAAAACACGATCATAGGGTCTTGACCATATGAATTTTGAGTTTCTGAAACCTCAATCAACTGATAAGGATCTATATGTATATATAGTGTGGGGACATGTAGGTAACCTCCACATTGGTGGTGCAAGGGGTGGTAGTGGGGCTTGCTTCCCTGTAGACAAATGTTTTTTTGTATGTTTTGTGATTTTGGGAGTGACAAATGTTTTGACTAGCAACCGCCCACGGTTTTAGGTGTTTAGGGTTCAGGTAATTATGTATCAATTAAGTCAGAAATGATTATTCATTATAGACCACTGTTATTTAATTCAATAGGCAGAATATTTTCTCATACTTTATATAAAGAAATATAAATAACCTCAGAACAATTCAGTTTTTCAAGGATATAGAAAAGATAAAGTTGTTCAACAAAAGAAAATCTAGAAAAATGAAAAAGGGTAATATTTTATTTTCACATACCTTTTAGATTTTTGTTATGAAAACAGTGCGTAACCTTTTGTAATTTTTTTCCTTCCTGCAAGTTCAAAAAAATGCGTAACCTTTTGTAATTTTTTTCCTTCCTGCAAGTTCAGTGTGATTTTATAGTTTATTCTGTTCTATAAAAGGAATATATAAAAACTGAGAAATAATTAATTTATTATCTCATAGTACTCAGTTGTGTTGAAGCCAGTTTCATGTACCACTACAACATGTATGCCTTATTTTACAATGTGTTACGTCAAGAAACAGAGAGAGAGAGAGAGAGATAATACCATTATGTCTGGATTATTAAAACCTAGAATTTAACTTATACTAATTTCCACTGTAGTTTTCTTATAGCCATTCATGTTGTTACTCAGAAGTGAGTGAGTGAGTGAGTTGTAGTAAAAGTGTTGTTTAGACATAATTTATCTGCAACCTTTATAGCCCAGGATTGAAAGTTGCACATTTGCAGCAAAGAGTTATAAAGAGGAGCATGCCTTTATTCTTTTCACTATAGAAAGTTTCAGATACTTGATCCTAGATAGCGGTACCGATTCTTTGTAAGAGCTTGCCTCATGCATTTAATAATGCTTATAACTCTCTACTCATCTAACTTTATAAAGAAATCAAGGCATTTAGGAGAAACGCAACTATATCTGAGGGCAAAATCATAGCACTATGGCTCAGTCATAACATCTGAGAAGTGTGTTGTTGGAGATCTTTCAGTTTGTATCACTGTGAGAAAGTTGCTGCCTCTCCAGTGACACGTCAACATTCTATTCAGTAAGCGTTAAAAACTCTGCATCTGAAGACTAAAACAGGCAGCCTATTTTACAGGAACTAAACTGTGAACAGAGCTGTGTTTCCACTGAAGTGATTATAAAACTAAAGAAAATAGGATGCTGTAAACATGGCTCCCTATTGAAATGTCAGCACTCAAAATGTTGAAGCCGAAAAAAAGACCGAAAACACAGAAGAGTGAATTTCGAAAATCGGTATTCTCCTTTAAACTTTTTGCAGAGGGTCAATCCCTCCACACCCCCAAACTTGTATATAACAACTCTGAGATCACCATACCTTTGAGAAAAGGGAATATTCCAAGAAATGGCATTGTTGTATATGTAAGTTCAATCTTTCGGCCAGTCAGTCTCCGTATTTCAGGATTCACTCTAGCAGGTCCTGTTGTTTCAAATGGTTACCTGTAAGGGACTGTGTTATTTAACCTTCCTCTCCATATCTGAAAGTTGTGTGGTGCATCTTTTTTATTCACCTTTGAAATGATAGTTAAATCATTAAATAAAGAGAAGCTTAAATTGCCGCTTCGTCTTTCTTAATATATATATCTCTAAGTAGATAGACAAAACCCACAACCACAATGAACAGCTGGAATAAAGACACAAATGGTTTTAGCATTTTCCTTCTTTTACTTATAGAACTTCAGAATAAAATGTTGCACACTTAACAAACTTTTAAACACTATATTTGGTCACATCACTAGAGCAGTTATCCAGTCTAAACAAACAATTAACTTACATTACTACCACGTTTTGATAACACAGAGTACTCAGTGAACATAAAAACTGTAAACATATTTATATCTTAATAAACTTTCGATGGAAATAGTCTCATTCAAACCTGGAAAGACATCTGCACGTATAAACACTTGACACTTAAGTTATAAATATTCAAGAAAGTTATTACATTGTTCAACTAATAGATTTGAATTAACCTTCTGAATGACCAGGAAATAAAATTTTCGAAATGAAGTACAATTAATGCTGTGTTTCACTAGGGCATTATTTACATCTTTGTTTTTCACAGCCCTAACATGTTCACTAATACAACAACTTAAAAGACCTAGTTGTCTTGCCAATGTACAAAAATTGGCATGAACAAAAAATAGCCATATAAACCAAACCTGCACTTTTGCAGCTGAACCTACCTTTAGGTTCAAACACAAAGTCTACATGTAGAAAGGAATACTGACTCTCAGGATACATGAACCTACAGAACCTACATCCATTACAGGGAAAGGTGCTTAAAGGCCCACCTCCCTTTGAAATATAATATTTCTTAACATGCTCTAATAAAAATTTCAGATTGCAAGTTCTTTTGTAAATAAAATTTGGTTTAGTACCTATAATATCACTAAGATCCTTATTACCTAGAAAAATATCCTGAGAGTCAGTAGAGTAATGTTTAAAAGTTTAAATGTGCAACATTTTATTCTGAAGTTCTATAAGTAAAAGAAGGAAAGTGCTAAAACCATTTGTGTCTTTATTCCAGTTGTTCATTGTGGTTGTGGGTTTTGCCTTTATCCACTTTTATTGCCTGGCTCTCACATATCTATAAGTGGTTGGAAACCATGTATGAATTGGTGTAGAAAGAATGTCAGATTACCATGATCATAGGTTCATAGGTAGGTACTAGGCTATCTGCCCGAAGGCATTTATAAACCTAGCCAGAATGTGTTGGATTTCGCCACCACCTTAGATTAGATCCCTGTGCCTCTGTCCAGCAGAGCTACTGAAATGATCCCCAGGGTAAACTTTCTGTATCCCATCCACTCGTCAAGGTTTCTCTTGAAGAGTGTTAGTGAGGAGCTCTGCCTAATGTAGATTGGAATCTTGTTCCAAAGCATGGGAAGTCTCTGGGACAGGAATCTATCCCTCCAGCACGTCCTATTTGTTGTTGTGGTGAGGTTTAGATCCCTAGAGTGTGTGGCTCGAGGGGATAAGGTTTTCTTTAAGTGGAGCATGTCCATCAGTTCTGGGTTGGACATGGCCTTGTATGTCAGGCAGAGATCACCTCTGAGTAGGCGGTATGCATCCGAGTACAGCTAGAGTTTCTTCAGTCGAGCTGCATAGGGCATCTGTTTGAGGCCAGTGATCCTCTTGGTGAGGTACTTCTGTGGTCTTTCCAGCTGTTGCAGGTGTCTTTTAAGGTACATCCCAAATGGGGCTTTGTACTCTATGATGGGGCTGATGAGTGATGAGTAGAGGGGCACAGTGACCTCTTTTGATCTGGATGCAAACCATTTTGTGATAAGGTGGACACTAGAAGGATTTTCTAACCACTTTGGCAATGTGATTATCAAAGGAGAGATAACTATCTACTTGGGTCCCCAGATCCCTTATTACGTCTTCAGTATTTAGGGGACTACCACCTATGTGGTAGTTTGTAGGTACTTTGTTTTTTCCAAAGGGGATGACTATGCACTTTTTGGCATTTAGCTTGAGGCCATAATTTTGACACTAGGTATCCGTCTCATTGAGACCCTTTTGGACGATGTCTGTGTCAGCCGGTGAGTCAATTATAGCCCGTAGTTTGCAGTCGTCTGCGAACTTGGTCAGCCATAGTCTTCCTGTGCTTGCCTGTACCTCCGAGAAGTATATGCCGAACAGGAGGGGTCCTAGAACTGAACCCTTGGGAATGCCACTTGTAACCGGTTTAGAGTCAGACCTAGCTCCCACAACTCTTACCATGTGGGTTCTGTCCATGAGCCAGTTGGCAACCCATCTCTTGACCTAGGGGTTTATGTTCAGGCTGGTGAGCTTTTCTATAATACCAGAATGGGGAATGGTGTTGAAGGCCTTTGCTAGGTCTAGTTAGGCTGTGTGTAACACCTTTCCCTCATCTATAGCCTTGGTAACTGTCTCAAAGAAGTCCACCAGGTTTAGGAGGCATGATCTGCCCTTAACAAAGCCGAACTGGGTAGGGTCCAATGTCTCTGTTAATGAGCTCCATGATGATGCACTCCACAGCCTTGCAGACCAAGCTAGTCAGGCTTATAGTGAGATAGTTCCCAGGGTCTGTTGTGGCTCCACCTTTGTGGACTGGAATAACCATTGCTGTGCACCACTCTATGGGTACATAGCCTGTGGAGAGGCTGAGTTTGAACAGTGTGTTTAGGTGAGGGGCTAGTTCGTCTTTGAGCTCGTGTAGGACACAGCCTGGGACACCGTCCGGTCCCATTGATGCTGTGTTTTTGGCTTTGGAGAGGGCTGTTTTAACCTGAGTGTCTGTGATTTCAGGGGCTCTACATTCTTCTGGTGTGGTTATGGGCCCTTTTGGGAGTGAGAGGGGGGTGACGTTTGCACTGAACTTGTCTGCCAGGATGTTGGCGATATCGGTAGGTTTAGTGTATTTTGTGCCATTCTGTACTAACTCCGAGCAGATCTGAGCATTGCCACTTAGATTCTTGACATTGCTAAAGAATGCCTTGTGGTTATCTTTGGAGTCCTTGGCAATTTTTCTTTCGAAGCTCGCCTTGGATGATTTTATGAGGGATCATACTTTTTTGCTGATCCTGATCAGGAATGTCTTCCCTTCTTGGGTTTTTACTCTTTTCTGTACTAGTTTCCTCCTTCTATTGTATAGCTTGTTTATGGCAGGAGTCCACCAGACTGGTTTCCTTTTCTTGGAGGAGTGAGTCTTGGTTTTGCTTGGGATAGCACGATCCATACATTCTTGTAGGTGCCTGTAGAATGCATTAGTAAAGGATTTTGCAGCTTGGACAGCATTATCCTTTAGCATGGGGGCTTTGAAACTTTCCACCTCAGTCTTAAATAACGTGAAGTTTGCTTTTGAAAAGTTTTTCATGGTGGTTTCCTTGTCCGGGGGTGGGGGCGGAATGTGGATATCCAAAGTGATTTATTTATGGTCAGATCTAACCAGCGAGGGGTTGAACTCCAGTGTGGAGCACTGGTCACCCATGTTGGTGATGACCAGGTCCAGTATGTTGTCACCTCTGGTGGGAGTGTTGACCAGTTGATCCAGGGCATTTGAGTTTATAACTTCTAGGAAATGTTGGGCAAAGGAGTTAGTACTTGAGTAGTTCTCCCAGTTAATGTTTGGGTAATTGAAATCACCCAATATTAGGGTGTTTGGTAGGACCTTTATATTTCCCAGTGTTTCCAGAAATGCGGAATGGGGGTCCTGGGACATGGTGAGGGATCTGTAGCAAGCTGCAATTTGAATTACAGTTTTGCCCATTGTTAGTTGCACGTGGATGATCTCTGAAGCATCATGCTGTGCCACTAACCTGGAGGTGTGGGTATCCTTGATGAATATGGATATGCCCCCACCTTTTGCATTTTGGTCTTGGCTCTGTGGCCGACATGTGTGGTATGAGTTGTAGCCTGGTAGTTCTGGGGTGCTCTCTGGAGCCTTAAACCAGGTTTCTGTTACTGCACATGTATTGATTTTCGCCATACTGAGGAGTGCCTTGAGTGCATGCATTTTGAGGTTTAGACTTCTGGCATTGAGCAGCATTACCCTCAGTTTTTTGTTACTTGTACTATTTTGAGCTTTGCCTAAAAAAGGCACTATGGGGGTGGCTAGAGCCTTGGCCAGTATTGGAAAGCCTAAGGTTGACAGGTGCAAGCCGCCTCTAGCGAACCAGCATGGCTTGTCGAGCATGTCATCCCAGGCGGACAGACACTGGATCCCCTTTGAATGACACCAGAAACTTAGCCAATTGTTGAAATTGATAATTGTTCTTGATACTGTGCTATCATTCTTGGTGAGGGCAGGATGCTACTCAGGGTCAGGGTCATACCAGCCTGGGCTACGTGATCAAAGAGCTCTTCCATGTCTCTTTTCATGTAGTCCAGGGAAGTCATGAAAGTTGTTCAATGTACAGAGTGCTAAAAGAATTGTGTTTAGTATGAAAAATATTAAAAAGTTCATTAATATATATACAGGTAAACATCACCTGTAGAGGCTGCAGAAGAAACAGAGCCAAAAGACACACTGTCAAGCAATAGAACAATCATTTTGCAGAAAACAAAGGTTTTGTTGTAGTAGTTTCAAAAGCAGAAGTGAAGTGCAGTATCATTTTAGTATTTTCTTACTGTTTCCCACCTTTTCTGTATTCATACCATGTTAGCCCTAATGCTCAAATTTCTATTGTTTGTAAGCAGCTCAGTATCATTACTGATGGAATTTGGGCTTATTAGTAGACTTAGTCTACAGGATGTATATCTCATGTCAATAAAAAATATGGATTTAATGCAGAGGTTTTGTAGACTTGCTCTTTTCCCACTTTTTTGTTATCTAGAAGATAAGCTTGCCTTTTAGCACCACTCACATTTGTCTGATCCCCTGTCTGAGCCGTGTATGGTATTTTATTGAGTGATTCTTTTTGTCTCTTTTATTAGTAACTGAAGAAGTACACAGACCACCACTACTATCTGAAGTAGCTAAACCAGATGATGCTACTTTTGACATCATCACTGATGAGGAAGTCTGTGAAGTGAAGGATAGTGATTCTTCATCACATAGCAGAGATGAACCTCAGGACAACCAGGATGAACTTCAAGACCTGCTTGGCACAGAGCAGTAAGTAAACATAACTTATATTGTCAACACATTCCTGCTGCTTGAAATCTCCAGAAGCTAAATAGGTAACAATAATAGATATATTGATATTTCATCATCAGCAATCACCGATGTTCATTTCTGGTTCAGTTGCACATTTAGATATTTCATAATGTGGTACTTCTTTTGAGATTTGTCTAGAGATTCAAAAAGCGATTATTGAAACTGAATTAAGCACGCTTCTTGTAGAAAAGTTTTATAAACACTTTTTTAGAAGAACATTAACAAAGAAACACAACCTGCCGAGTTTTAAAGAAAATGCAATATGATTGAATCAAGTATACCACAATGTATTGATAGTTGTGAGTAGGTCTGCAGAGTCAGCATACAGTGCATATTGGTTTTTAGATGCTGATATCTTTTCAAACCTTTGGTGAAGCTTTGACTGTAATTTTGGCTCTGGATTTACTAATGATTATTCAAGTGACCCACATTACATCAGTTACAGCCACTTAGGTCCATCTGTCTAATCTTTTTGTTCCTTCTGGAAAACCACGTCCATTTAATTCTGATGTACAGTACCTTACGTGCTTGAACTAATTGATATTTTCAGTGGAATGCATGCAGTATAGATGCACGCACTCTTTTTTGAGATATCACTTCCTTTCCCAGTAGTTTTCCGAGAAAAATATCTTTTAAAACTTGATGAATAATGTTATATAACTTTGTTATGCAACACTTTTGAGTGAAGGGTTGTGTTTTCCTAATAGCACTGATGGATGTCTTTTGACTTGTACATACAGTTTTTTTTTCTTCTAATAGAAGATTGTTTGAATAGCTTTTGTACTATGAAACAATACTGACATGAGCAAATGCCTAGCAGGGCATGAAGGAATGGAACCCTAACTGTCACCCAAGAGATACAAGGCTGAGTAGGAGGCCTTACTCTAACAGGAAGAGTCAGCCTGGGGTGTGGGGAGAATAGGAGTGAGTGGCATAATGCTCACTTTCCCCTTATTAACAGAAAGAAGGAAGAGTGTCTTGCTTATAGATGCTCCCTGGTGGTGGAAAAAGATTCTCACTTAGACAAAATGTGCTGGGAAAGTGTTTGCAGACTATCTGCACTGAGGAGTATGCATGTGACAGCATGTCCATGCAGATCGCATTGAGCTTGCTGCATGTTCTGTGCAGTGGTGGAGATAAGGATATGCCTAAAAGGAATAGCTTTCCTCACCTGTTAGACTAGTGCTGCACCAGAACACTCCTATTTCCTTTCTACATTGTCGTAGGGATTGATAAGGCAATCCAGTGTGGCAGATGGAGGATGTTAGGGGAGCACAGAAATCTGAAGAACAAAAATTCTGACAGTAAAAAATGGGAACGTGTGAAAAAGCTGGAGAGTAGAAGTTAGAGTAATTCTTCGATGTAATACAAATGTTATGGTACACTAAGCTTGTGTGTGGCAAGTAATATATCTTTACATTTTGATTCAGTTTGCCATATTCCTGCCCATAGGCAAAAGTACTGCTGCTTGCTAAAGTTAGGTACTAAATAATGGATCATATTCTATATATTTTGTTAAATGGTATTACTAAAAACATTATTGCATTCTGGAGGCACAATAAATATTGTGATAGTTTCCAAGTGTACAATGGCTGAACATTGTCACTTTCCAATTTAATTGTTTTGTACTGCAATTATTATCTTGCCATTTGAGTTAATTTCACAAGTATTTTGATCTGACCTGACTTGTACAAAGAATTACTATAGTGTATATGCATTAGCAGAATGACACTGAATTGAGGTTTTTGCATGTGAATTAAGTACAAGTTGTAGTTCTGACTAATAAGTCTTTACTAAAAACAGACTGATACTGAAATAAACCAAAAAAAAAATTTAAAAATATGTATTTGTTGCAAATAACGTCTTACCCAAAATGTTTTCACCTCTACCGAAGCTTGGATGTCAAACAACCATATCACTCTAAATCCCAATAAAGCCAAACTTCTAATACCCCCCCCCCAAAAAAAAAAAAATCTACTGCTCTGTACAAGAATGATTTTTCTGTCCAATCCCATAATAATACTCTCATTGAAGTCATTACAAGTACCAAACTGCTAGGAGTTATTACTGATGAAAATCTTACGTTTGACCTCCATATCCATAGCAACATCAACAAAACACATAAAAAATTAGGTACCCTCTATAGACACAAATACTATATTAATATTACTGCTAAAAAAGCTGTAACATCATCCTTCCTGCTACCATCTCTACTATACGCTGCCCCAATCCTCACAAATATCCAGTCCTCCCTGAAAACCAAACTGAACTCGTGTTACAACAAGACTGTCAAATTTATAACAAATTCAAAAACTCAGCACACCACTGCTCATCTCTGCAACAGCTAAACTGGCTCAAACTCCCACACAACCTCACTTATTCACAATTACCCACTGCACATAAACTCATATACAAGCCTTCAACATGCCCCTCCCTCTCCTCCTTATTGACTACATACCACCCTAGCAGGCCATTAAGATCCAAAAACACAACGATGCTGAAAGTTGAAAAACCTAACCCTGCAGCTGGTCAAATGGTATACTTTTTTACTGTCTCAAAACTATGCAATGCCCTCCCACCTTCTATCAGAACAATGAGTAACCCTGCTCTCTTTAAGAAGTCTCTCAGATCACACCTCTCTTTTCTCTGGCAATGTACTTGTGCCAAAATAGTACCTCCTAACACCTGATCGACTACTATATCCCTCTACAATATCACTGCTTAAGGAGCTCTCTCTGACTTGCTGAATTCAACTGCTTATGCCTACAAAACTCCAACAAGTAACAATCAAAACTGCTACCATACCTGACAAACTCCATCCTCAATGATCAAATTGTACGCAGTGTTTATGTATAATGTTTGTAAATAACTTGTGCCATTGTGTTTAATATTTATTTCTAAGCATTGAGACTGTATATACACTGTATATTGTGCTTTTTCTTGCATGCACTATTAATGTTATGTCGGGCTTTTCACCCCAGGCCATACTGAAAATGAGCTAACCTAGGCCCAGTAGACTTTCCCAGTTAACAAATGCAATAAGTAAATAAATACTTTTGTGGAGAAGAATCTGTAATATTATATTTACATTTGAAATCATGTGTTGTTTTTTTGCAAGGGGGGTCTGAGTGAGCAGATTATGGTACAAGAACACTTTGGTTTCATTTCTTCGTAAGCTGGTCATGTTCCTTTTTATACTGGAATTTTTTATTGTCATGATTGGAGGTGACAGAATGGCTGTCTAGTGACAGTATGGTGTATGCAGGTTAGTACCTCTAAAGAGTTTAAGGATTTGTACCTGTTCTAAGGTAGAACTGGGTATTTAAATTTAACTTGCTTAGGTTCCCTATTAGATTTTTTGATAGGTTGGCTCTGTTATTAAATTGAAAGAGATAAGGTAACATTACTGACTGATGCTTTATTGCATGATGGATAGCATAGGAAGTTGTTATAAATACCGAAGGGTAGAGAGTTACTGTGGAATGGATATTACTGAGTTTGCCAGTGAATGTTCCTGCTGTTGAGGTTGAGTGGGGTTTTCTCAGGGGCATAAGAGTTAGGGATATAGAAATGACTAAACAGATGTTATTAGCTTATGTTACTCTGTCTTAAGAATGAAACCTTATTTGAAGATAATAGTTTTATAGTGCATTGGATATTACTGAGTTTGCCAGTGAATGTTCCTGCTGTTGAGGTTGAGTGGGGTTTTCTCAGGGGCATAAGAGTTAGGGATATAGAAATGACTAAACAGATGTTATTAGCTTATGTTACTCTGTCTTAAGAATGAAACCTTATTTGAAGATAATAGTTTTATAGTGCATTGGACGGGGGACCTTTGTAGAAATAATTGTCAGACGGTGGTTGAAAGATATTTCATGACCATCTTGGCTTTATGATGATGAAGCATGTTTGTTTTCAGTTTAAGATACAACAGGATGGCCATTTATTCTTCTTTTACTATAAATGTACCATGAACTTTATTTCAGTAATGACTAGTTAGATATTTCACTGAGAAAAATCAAGGGCAATGAGTTTTTTTTCACTTTCTTAAATTGTAAAGCTGTATGTGTCTTGGATTTAAGATGTATGTGATGTGTATTAAAGTGTAGAGGGCTCAGAAAACATGTAGGTACTAATGTAAATATCACAGTTGATATTATTTATTTTAGTTATACTCTGCTACAAGAGAATTTCTTCTTATTTAGGAGTGACTGGAGAAACAGAAAATGTCACAGCATTAGGCTGTCTGAGGAAAAAGCAGGCCAGGTATTGGGTTGCCTGTTAACTATGATAAGGGAGATAAAGATTCAAATGGATGGGTTGTTGGCTTGAGCAAGCTATATAAAGTTAAATTGAATAGTAATTGTTAAAAGAGAAAACGTATGTATAATGCACGAAAAGGAAAAATGTTTATAATGGTTTGTTTTCTGTATTATAACTACATGTGTAACCATTTCACTGTGTAATGTGTGATGTTACCAAATGTGTTAAAGAAGTGAATGGGTTCTGTCATACACTGCTGAAGTAGTTTGCAATGACAATATAGTGTTCTCTTATTAGGCATACAACAGGGATGTGGTATGTAACTAACACCTGTGTTATTGATGAACCACAGTGGGCTCTGCACCATTTGAAAAGTGTTAATATTTGACAAGCTCGTGCTAAAATCAACTTTATTCTGAAAGTTAGAGATCATTTTTTTCATTGCGTTTCTTATAAATATCTTGGTTAAAATTATTACTATTTAACTAGAGATGGAAAGATGATAAAATGGAAAGACACCATGAATTTATTTAAACTGCAGGTTAGAGATTGCCTTCCCTATCAAGGATTGATATCAGAGTATAGGCAAAGAGAAAGAAATAGGTGTCCTAAACTAAAGATCAGCACTGGTAGAGTTTTTAGTAGACTCTAGAACAGAAGCTGCCATTAAAAAAGGAATAATTAGTAGAGCATATAAACTATTGCATGGTAAGTATAAGAATCAGTCAGAAGAGGTTAGAAAGAATTGGGAAGAGAGACTGAATAAGCAATTCACAAAAAAACAATGGGAGGATATATGTGTGTCTCACAAACATGGAACAAATTCTAGAAGATTCAGGATCTTTGCTTGGAAGTGTTTACGTAGGTATTTTTATACCCTAAGTAGACTCCAGATAATTTTTCTTCAAACAGCAAATGTGGGAACAAAGAGGTAATTGGGAACATATTTTCTGGGAGTGTGGTGAGTTGGCGTACTTTAAGAATTTCTTGTGGGATGCACTGTCAGAGATGCTGGGTGGGCAGATTTGAGTTCTGATACAAAATAGGAATTGCCTAAGGCATGGTAAGGTCTTGCTGTGTCTAATTATGGTGGCTGCTAAAAAAACAATTACTAAAAAATGGAAATCAAAATCTAAACCAACTGTACTAAAAGTAGTGAATAAAGTAACAACAACTTGAATTGAGGTGTTTAGAAAAGCATAGGAGCAAACTACATAGGAAAAATGGGAATTGTGAGAACAGTACATTAAGGGGAGGAATGAGGCTTAAAAGAATGCAGGACTTAAATGAGTTATGTAAAGTTTGACTGAAAATGGTTGGGTAGATTATAAGTGATGTATAATGTCTGCAAGTGGGAGTGTGTTATTATGGTTTGTGATGTAAAATACTTGTGATTTGTTTTCATTTATATAAATGTATGATTGCCTATGTCGTAAGTGATGGTTTAGTCATGATGTTTCTTGTGTTAAAAAAAAAAGGGCAGGAACTGAATAATTTATGTAATGCTGCTTAGGCTATATGATATATAGCAGTATATGTGAAGTATAATATTTGTAAATGTGAACTTGTTAATACAGTTTAATTACTTTTATATAAATGTAAATTTGCCTGTGTCACAAGTGATAATTCAATAAAGGTGTTAAAAAAATTACTATATTTCCTCTGTTAGTATGTTACCTTTTCTGAATGAAAAAGTATTGTCTGGAAAGAAATAGCCCAGTCCTTTCCACTGTGTTCCTGTATACATCATATGTGTAAGATTGACTGGATCTTGAAATGATTGATCTGAAGTAGTTGTCTTCATGTGGTCTTCAACCTGTGGGTTCCTGGATTCGTATCGGATCTGATTCTGCCGCATATCTAGCATCTGATCCAATCTCAAAGCTCCTCCCCTACCCCCAATGCCCCTGTGTCCTTCCTCCCTTCAGATCTTGTTTGCCGCCTGTAATGTCCGCATCATGATCAGAGCTCTCAGCATAAAAAGTTGTGGTAAGTGTGTGGTTTTTTTTAGATTAAATCTTCTCTTTTCTCTCACTATCTTTCTTCTCTACTTTCTGCTTCCCCCTCTGCATTTCTGTAGCTTAAAAAAAACTCTGTCTGTCCTTCCTCTTCTGTGTGTGGTTTGAGTGTTTGTGAGTGTGCTGGACCTGCAAGGGTTATGTCTGACACTCCCAAGCCAGGTTTCAGAAAATGTACAGAGTGTGACCATTAGCTCTCCCCAGCTGATGGCCACACACTGTGCATAGTGTGCTTAGGAGCAGCTCATCTCCAGACCTCCTGTTCCATCTGTGCTGGGTTTAATCCCCGGAGCACTTAAGGACAGGAGGGACAAATTAATACATAAGGGCCTTCTTCCCTCTTCAGGAATTCAAGTTCTTGTGTCCCCGGCTTCTGCTCCTGCTGCCTCCCTGGGTTCTGGGACTCAAACCCCCACCAAGAGGCCCATTGATGGGTACAAATCCACCAAAAAGGATAGGCCGAGGAAGCGAACCCCAGATCGCTCGGCTCTGGCCGGCCCCCCACCTAAAGTAAGGTCGACTTCAAGACCGGAGTCTCCCAGGCTCAGTTCTCCTTGGTTCACCCCAGAGCCGGAGGAGCCCCAGTTCCGGACACTGGATCAGGCTTCTCCTCTCCACCCCTCCAACCTGGTGTCAGTCGCCTCCTCCTTCCGCTCAACCTGGAGCCTTAGTGAAGCGGAGATGGATAGGGTGATGCAGAAGTTCATCCACACACAGATACAGATGGGAGTCTTGCCTGCCCCCTTGTCCCTCCGCACACAGCCCTTTTTCAACCCGATTACTCCTTCTCCAATCTGGTCTTCAGTTTTGGAGCCCTTGGATCCGAGGACTCTTGGTGTAGAGGGGTCGGCGCCAATGGTACTTTGTACCTCGATGCTGGCTATGACCTTAAGCAGGTCAGATCTGACTGGCTCACATCCAACAAGCTCTCAGAGGTGCAGCCTCAGCATTGGATCCAAGGGGTTAGTGTTGGCTCCAAATGTGTCGAAGCACGGCCTTCCTCTCGGTATCTTGGCGCCTGGAGGACCGATGCTGACTCTCCTTTCATGTCAGAGGGTGACGGCTCCTATTGTCGTTTCTCAGGAGGTCCATTCCCCTTCAGCTTTTGCTATATTGGAGAGGGTTCTCTCGATTTCCTTGAGACCCTTGACCATCTTGCCCTCGGACGCCGCCCTGACTCCCTCTGTTTCTGGTATGGTTCTTGACACTGATTTGGAGGAAGGGGAAGGTTCCCCCCTGTCACCCCCTGAGGAAGGAGACATCATAGAACTCCTCCGCCAACGAGGGGAGTAGTCTGCCCAGAAACCTACCTTGGACAAATCGGTGTTCCTTGAGGCATTTGGCACAGGACTGTCTACTTCCTGGGTGTCCCCTCCCGCAGATCTTTTAGTGGACCTTATAACATCTCTGGCGTGGAAAGAACAGGATACATTGCAGCCCATTCCCAAATGCCCGGATAAAGTTTTGAGCCCCCCTTTAGATAGTACACACTGGAATAAGGGGTTTCCAGTTGATGCTGTGGTGGTGGCAGCTGCCACTAGGAAAGAGCTCGCTCAGGAGAACTCTATTATTCATCTTCTGGACCCAGAGTCAAGGGCGTTGGACCATTTCAGGAAGCGGGTGTACACTTCAACGAGTTTTTCTGTATGAGCACTGAATTACATGGCACATGTGATTCGGCTGCAGCAAGACCTAGTGAAGGAGATTGCTGAGTCGACCCAGAGTCCATGTCGGCGGAGGACAAGAAGACGTTTTCCGCTTGTATGGCCACTCTAAAGTCAGTTGTAATTCGGGTAGCTGTCTATCGCTACATCTAACAGAGTGGAAGTCCATCACAAAAGATCATTGGGTGTTGCATATTATATCCAGAGGCTATTCAGTCCCATTCCTTGAGCCACCTCTACCACTGAAACACCTCCCGGACTTTCCACCCACACACAGGGAGGATGCAGCATTAGAAATTGCAAAGCTGCTAGAAAAATGGGTCATCCAACATGTTTTTCAAGACCAATCCGGATTAGGCATTTATTCCAGGTTCTTTTTAGTGCCAAAGAAGACAGGGGACCCAAGACCAATTCTGGATCTATCCACCTTGAACCTGTCAGTGGCCAAGATGAAATTCTGGATGGTCACCTTTCAGTCTATCCTGCCTTTCCTTCTTTAGAATGATTGGATGTGCTTCATTGACCTCCAGGATGCATACTATCGTATCAAGATGGACAGATGCTCTCAGAGGTTTCTCCACTTCCAGCTAGGAGCCAATCATTATCAGTTCAGAGTGCTCCCCTTTGGGCTCACCACAGCCCCAGGGTGTTTACCAAAGTGATGTCAGTAGTAGCGGCTCGCCTGAGACTCCAGGACATTCAGGTATTTCCCTACCTGGACGATTGGCTCCTCGCTGCCCCTTCCAGGCATCAACTCTGTCAAGTGAGGGATTCCCTTCTTCTTCTGTCCCAGAGGTTAGGCATTACCATCAGTCTCAACAAATCATCTCTGACCCCTGTCCAAATATTAGACTTCATTGGGGCACGATTAGACACAGTTTGAACCAGAGTGTTTCTTACTCCAGACAGAATGCGCAGTCTGAAGCTACATATGCTTTGCATTCTTCAAACTCGGTCCCCTAGAGTGGATGTAGTATTAAGGGCATTGGGGTCCATGGCGGCCACAATCAATCTCTTGGGCTTGGCACGTCTTCACATGCAGATCCTTCAGGGGACACTTGCAGTACAATGGTCCCTGTTAGATCTTCCATTGACTCAGCCTGTCAGAATCTCTCGAGTGTGCAGGGACTGTCTTAGGTGATGGATTCTTTCCGCTGACCTGGTTGAGGACGGCCCTTTCTCCTCCCTTTTCCCATGGCTACTGTGACTACAGACGCCTCCCAGCTGGGGGGGGGGGGCACTTCTTAGGAAGGACAGTTCAAGGCACATGGTTCCCCTATGAGACCAATCTGCATATCAACATCCGGGAGATGAGGGTGATGCTCTTAGCATTGCAGGCTCTCCATGCTCATCTTCCTTCAGGAATGATTGCTATCCAGACAGACAATATGTTGGTGATCTGGTACATCATCAAATGGGGGAACCAAATCTTAACCCCTACGCCACGAGGCCATGAGAGTATAAGAATGGGTGATCTCCACCATCTGTTTTCTGCTGGCAAAGCACATTCTGGGGAGGTCCAACATTCTAGTGGGCAGGCTCAGCAAATCTGTTCTGATGTCTCATGAGTGGTCTCTGAATCCTATACTAGCAGAACAGATCTTTCACAAGTGGGGTCAGCCTTGCTGCAATCTATTCACCTCTCCTTCCAATGCGAAATGCAGCGAGTTCTTCACTCTGAATCCCCCTCAGGGAGAACCCCCCAGAAATGCTCTGATTCATACTTAGCCCCCTGGTCTTCTGTATGCTTATCCTCCTCTTCCCTTAATATCAAAATTTCTTCAGAAAGCTCGCAGGCTAGGGAGCTTAGTTATCCTCATTGCCCCATTCTGGCCTCGCCAAGTCTGGTTTCCCTCTTTGAGGTCTCATCTGGTAGCTCCACCATGGACTTTGGATCCAGTTCTAGATCCCATTTCTCATCCCTCAGGGATTCCCCATCCAAACCGGGACAGTCTAAAGTTCACTGCTTGGCTACTCCTGTTCCCATGATAGTCAGGACTCCCGGATTATCCTCTCCTGTCAAAAGAATTCTAGTAGCGGCTCATACGTCTTCCACCAGAAAAGTGCACTCCAGTAAATGTAAACATTTCTGTATATGGGCCTCTCAGCCTGCATTAGATCCTTTCACAGCTCCAGTTTCTGCTGTGTTGGAATTTGTATCTGGAATTTTTCATCAAGGTGCCAGTTTTTCTACAGTCAACGTTCAACTTGCAGCAATTTCTAATTATCATGTGGGGAATAATATGGCTTCCTTAGCATCTTCAAAGCTTTGTAAGGCCTGCCTCAAAGGTACCTTTCTTCTTCAACCCCCAGTAAAGGAACCCTACACCACCGTGGGATCTTACCCTAGTACTTCAAGCCTTAGTTTTGCCTCCTTTTGAACACGCAGCTTCAGTAGATATGCAGTTTCTATCCAGGATAACTGCCTTTTCTGGTTGCCATTACTTCTGCCAGGAGAGCTTTGGAACTTCAGGCTCTATTGATCAAAGCTCCTTATATGATTTTTCACAAATACTAATCCATCTTTTCTACCTAAAACATTAATCAGGTAATCAACCTTCCGGTCTTCCATCCAAATTTTCAAAACAAGGGAGAATTCCAATTTCATTTACTGGACGTGCACAAACAGTTATGTTTCTACTTGCACAGGACAAAAACATTTCGTAAATCTGACCAACTCTTTATTTCTTACTCTAAACCCTTTTTAGGGAAACCAATTTCTAAAGTTGCTATTGCTTATTGGATTTCTCAATATATCATTCGGGTGTATTCAGCTGGGGGGATTTCCCAGCCAAGTCAGGTGAAAGCACATTCCACCAGGTCCATGGCCATGTCAGCAGGTTTCTGGTCCAGAGTTTCATTAGATGGTATTTGTTCTGTGCCACTTGGTCCTCATCCCATACCTGTATGTCACATTATAAATCAGACATTGTTTCCGGGAACAGGGCATCCTTTGGCACCACCTTGCTCCGGAGTATCCTTCCATGAGGGCTTTCCAGATGTCTGGTAGTTGGGGACTCTGGACAGGTTGAAGACCAAATGAAGACAACTACTTCAGATAAAGAAGTTATGTACTCACCGTAATGTTCCATCTGAGCAGTTGTTCTTCATTTGTCTTCAACCATTCCTCTCTCCTTCCCCCGGCCTTGTGTGAACAGTGGGTACTTCCTACGAATTATGGAGGTGGTCAGCGTAAGGTGCCTCTTATCCTTGTGTTGTTTTCTTGTATGGACAAGTCTCTGTTGGGTCGGGTGATGGTACTGGACTAGGCAGCAAAGTCGATCTGAAGGGAGGAAGGATACAGGGGCATTATGGGTAAGGGGAGGAGCTTTGAGCTTGGATCAGATGTTGGATATGCAGCCTAGTTGGATCCGTTACAGATCCGGGAACCCACAGGTTGAAGTCAAATGAAGAACAAGTACTCAGATGAAATGTTATGGTGATTACATAACTTATTTTTTTACAGCTGTCTTTGTCCTTTGAGATATATAATAAAAATGATTAAAAAAAGGGAGATCAAGAGAGATGGAAAGAAAGGATGCCACTTGGCCAAGGTCATATCAGTGGCATAGAGGGGTAAAGCCCTGACTGCTATCCAGGTGACCTGTTTGGCTAGAGGCTTGGGCACTTAACAGCACTGGCACAAAAGCAGGATGGGTGCAGCTGAAATCATGCATTGCCAATATCCCTCAGAGTGTAGCTGGCAATGCAGGGACATTGTTGGGGTTAGGCATTGGGATTAGCAAGCAAACAGTGGATCACAGCCTTCATAAGTGAGTGAGGAGATGTGTGCACTCATGCAGAGAGAGCATAGTGGGCCACTGTGGTGATGTAGTTTGTTCCTCTTACCCAGGGATGGGATTCGGCTAAAAAAAAAGCTCTCTTTGCCACAATGCAAGTAAAAGCCACAATGCACCCTCATGGTAGCTTGAATAATGCATCTCCCCACAGTCAGATAGATCTCATGTTGGTTGTGAGTGAAACCCCTAAAGTAGAGGAATGATTGGGCTTTGACTGATAAAGAGGGGAGGGGGTTGATGCTTGACAGGCACAGGAGTAAAATAACCTAAAAATAGAAACAAAAAGGCTTAGCCAGAGAATGAGGGAAATGATTTGAAAGCTGCACAGGCACAGTTTGAGACTAAGATTAGTTTGTACATTTGCAACTTTTCTGTGGAGCTCTGTTTCAAAAACTACTATGTTGCATTAGCTCATCAAGTTGGGACTGACTGAATAGCGGTACACTGTTCAGTAATAAAATAATCAAAAATATGGTGATCTGAAGTAGTTAACTTCATTTGGTCATCAACCTGTGGGTATCGGATCCGACCCGGCAGCTTTCCAAGCTAGAGATCCAAGCTCCTCCCCTTACCCATAATACCCTGTGACCTCCTTCCAGTCCTCAGATATCATTTGCCGCTGCTTGGTCAAGCACGAGTTTTCGAGCTCCTAGCGTTTTCAGGTGATTTGTGAGAGTATTTTTGCTTAAAAATCTGTTTAATAGTTTTAGTGTGCGTGGTTAGTTTAGATTAATAGTTTAAATCCCTTAGCTTTACTCCCTTGTTCCCTCATAGTTTAACTCCTAGTAGGCCCCTCTTTTCCCTTAGGTGTTTGTGTGGCCGTGTGTGTGTCTTTTATCTAGAAATCATGGCCGAGGCCCCAAAGGCCATCTTGTCTCACTGCACTGAGTGTGGCCATAAGCTATCCCCAGCGGATGGCCACACTCAGTGCGTCCTCTGCCTGGGGGATACCTCATCTGACCTCAGGCTGCCAGATTTGTGCAGCCTTTAACCCCGGGCCCTGAGGGGATAGGAGGAATAAGCTGATTCTGGCGGGTCTCCTATCTGCAGTCGGCTTCTTCCGCCTCTCCCTTGGTGGCTACAGCCGCGGCTGGGAGAGAGGGAATCTAAAAAAGATAAGAGAGGGAGGAAAGAGAGAGAGAGGGAGAAAGAGAGAAAGAAAGAGAGGCACAGAAGCCACAAGCGGCAGGCCGACTCAGACCCCTCGACCCTGCCTGCCAAAGTGCTCTCGTCGCCCCAGAAGGCCTCCAGGCCTTCCTCCCCTCGGCTCCATTCTCCACACTTCTCCCCGGAGCCAGAGGAGGAGGCCCAGCTATCTTCGAGGTCATCGTGGCGGCCCTCCCGGCCAGCTTCGGCGGCCTCTTCATGGTCAACCTTTAGCCTGTCCAAAGCTGATATGGACCGGATGATGTGTCGCTTTCTCCAAACCCAACTGCAGATGGGAGTGTTGCTGCCTTGCCCCTTCTGGGGGGGGTTCAGCCCCACTTTTTACCCCGATAGCTCCTTCTCCGATCCACTATCGGGTTTCAGAGCCTTCGGATCCGAGGAGTCGGCACCGATGGTTATCGCTACCTTCACGTCGGCCATGCCCTCAAGTTTGTCGGATCCCTTTTTGGATCCGAGCTCTTGGGGCCGAGAGCCATGCGTCGGATCTGAGGGGGTGAGTGTGTCTTCGGCTCCATTTTGTTCGGAGTACACTTCCCTCTCAGGTCCGAGCGCTTTAGCTCCGACGCTGATCACCGCGCCGGATCCAAGGGTGTTAACCACAGAGCCTAGAGAGATTGGTTCACCCTTGGCTTTCGACGTGGTAGAGAGGGTTCTCTCGAGAGGTTCAAGACCCCCTACTCTTTCTTCGGGATCTGCCCCCACTCCCTTGCAGCTGGGCTTGTCTTCCATCATCCAGTCCCAGAGACAGCCTGCATTGATGCCCCAGCCCGTTCCACTGGCGGAACATGACCCAGTTGGTGAACCCTCCTCGGACAGCCCCACCAAGGAGGTCCCTCACAAACGTAAGTGTAAGAGGAGGCACTTGGACTCCCCTGAGTCCCTCTCAGAGGACACGGATTTGGAGGAAGGGGAAGGTTCCCCCAGGTCACCCACTGAAGACATTTCCTTTGGAGACATTATGGAAATGCTTCGCCAAGAGGGGGGGGTGGTCAGCCCAAAAACCTTCCTCGGAGGAGTCGGTATTCCTGGAGGCATTTGACACAGGCCCATCTACCTCTTGGGTGTCCTCTCCGGCCGACCCCCTGGTTGACCTCATCACTACCAGGGCGTGGAAGGAACTGGACACTGTAGAGCCAATCCTCATGAGGCCAGATAGGATTCTTAGTCCCCCCGCAGATAGGACAGCTTGGAGTAAGGGTTCCCTGGTAGATGCCACGGTGGTGGCGGCAGCCACCAAGATGGAACTTGCTCAGGATAGTTCCTCAGTCCATCCCCCTGATAAGGAGTCTCGGGCGATGGATCGTATCGGGAAGCGGATGTTTGCTTCAGCTACCTTTTCCATAAGGGCGCTGAATTATTTGGCCCATGTAATTAGATTTCAGCGGGATCTGGTGAAAGAATACGCTGAGTCTCCCCGAGTCCATGTCGGCCAAGGACAAATGGACCTTCTCAGCTCGCATGGCCACTCTGAAATCTGTATCAAACACATCTATGTGGCTACTTTCCCATGCCATGGAAGGGTCCACTAGAGCTAGCGGTCCAGCATTGCCTTAAGACGTCACACCTGGCTCTGGCTTTGTGACTTTTCGGAACCTTTCAAGGCATCCTTTGCGAACGCACCCTTCGACAGTTCTACCCTGTTCGGGAAGACCGTCTGCGACACATTGGTTCAGAGCGAGAAAGATGGGAAGATGTTGTCTGCCGTCGGAATCCACTTTTTGGCTCCTCAAAGGTCCTTTTCCAGGAACCAGAGAGGACAAAAGATGATGTGGTTCTGGAAGTCCCAGCAGTCCCGTTACACTCCGGACCCTTCGTCCTTCAGAGACAGAGGGGGACCAAAAATATTTTGGGTCTCTGGAACCTTTTTCTGACTGACCCATGCAGCAGCCCTGAGGGGTTGCCCGACTGCTCCTCTCTGGAGGCAGTCGAGGGGCATTTTTTGAAGCACCTGGCTCAATGGGAGTCCATCACAGCAGATCGCTGGGTGCTTCGAATAATATCCAGAGGTTACTCAATCCCTTTCATAAACCAACCTCTTCAGTCAAGGCACCTCCCCGATGTACCACCAAGTCAGAGGGAGGCTGCAGCTTTAGAGATAAACAAGTTGCTAGAAAAAAGAGCCATCCAGCCCGTCTCCCCAGGCCAGTCCAGATTAGGCAATTACTCCAGGTTCTTTTTGGTGCCAAAGAAGACAGGGGACTTAAGGCAGATTCTCAACCTGTCAACAATGAACCTCTTCATTGCCAAGGAGAAATTCCGGATGGTCACGCTTCAATCCATCCTGCCCCTTTTGAAGGAGAAGTACTGGATGTGCTCCATAGACCTCAAGGATGCATACTATCATATTCTCATGGACAGATGATCCAGGAGGTTCCTCCGCTTTTGGCTAGGGGCCAGTCATTACCAGTTCAGGGTCCTATCCTTTGGCCTCACCACAGCCCCCAGGGTGTTCACCAAGGTCATGGCAGTTGTAGCGACCCACCTGAGACTTCAGGGAATACAGGTTTTTCCTTACCTAGATGACTGGCTCCTTACCGCCCCCACCAGGCATCTACTCTGCTTAGCCAGGGATTGCTTCCTACTGTTAGCATCCCAATTGGGAATCACCATAAACTTCAAGAAGTCATCTCTTCAACCAGTTCAAATCTTGGAGTTCATAGGGGCCAGAATAGACATGCTTCAGACCAAGGCCTTCTTGACATCAGACAGACTTCGCAGTTTGACCCTACACATTCTAGCCCTTCTTCAGTCACCTGCCCCATCAACGGAGTTAGTCCTGAGAGCTTTAGGGTCCATGGCAGCAGCAATCAATCTCACTCCCTTAGCTCGCTTGCACATGAGGGTTCTCCAGTGGACTTTGCAAGTTCAGTGGTCCATCCTTCACCACCCATTGGACTTACCGATTCCTATCAGCAGAGTTTGCAGAAATTCCCTCATGTGGTGGCTCCAATCTCAAGAGCTTTGAGAATGACGACCGTTTGTTATGCCACAACTCCAAGCTACGGTGACCACGGACGCGTCCCGCCTTGGGTGGGGGGGGTCATTACACGGGCAGAACTGTCCAAGGTATGTGGACTCAGACAGAGACCGTTCTGCATATACATGTACTGGAAATTAGGGTGGTCCTTCTAGCGTTGCAAGCCTTTCACGCCTTTCTCCCTCCATGGACTATTGCAATTCAGCCAAACAACGTCAGTGGTCTGGTATATCAACAAACAGGGGCGAACCAGGTCTTACCTCTTTGCCAAGAGGCCATGAGAGTTTGGGAGTGGGCGATATCCACCAACCGTTTTCTGTTAGCAATGCACATTCCGGGTCGGTCCGACATCCTAGTGGACAAACTGAGTCGAACTGTCCTCTCGCCCTATGAGTGGTCTCTGAATCCTTTAGTAGCAAGACGGATCTTCCGCAAGTGGGGTCAGCCTTGCTGCGATCTCTTCGCGTCGCCTTCCAATGCGAAGTGCAGTGAGTTTTTTGCTGTAATCCCCCCTCTGGGGGAAGCCCCCAGAGACGCTCTAGTCCATGCTTGGCCACCCGGTCTTCTTTATGCTTATCCTCCTCTTCCGTTGATGACAAAATTCTTACAGGAACCTCGTCGGTTGGGGAACAAGATTATCCTCATAGCCCCATTCTGGCCTCGTCAAGCTTGGTTCCTGTGTCTACGGTCTCATCTTATAGCTCCTCTCTGGATCTTGGATCCCATCCTGGATCTGATTTCTCATCCTTCGGGATTGAAACCCCCGAATCTGGTCGATCTCAAGCTCTCAGCTTGGCTGATCCAGTTCCATTAATTGCTAGTACTCCCGGTATCTCATCCGTAGTTAGATCTATCCTGGTAGTGGCACATAAGCCTTCTACCAGGAAGGTTTACAATAGTAAATGGAAGTGGTTTTCCATTTGGGCATCTCATAGAAATTTAGACCCTTTCACTGCTCCCATCCCAGCAGTGCTCGATTTTTTATCTCATATTTTTCAGCAAGGGGCCAGTTATTCTACTGTAAAGGTTCAAATGGCTGCCATCTCCCATTTTCACATTGGAGACAATCTCAATCCCCTCGCTTCCACCAAAATTTGTAAGACCTTTCTGAAAGGTACATTTCTCTTGAGACCTCCTATTAGGAACTCTGCCCCTCCATGGGATCTAACCTTGGTCCTTCAGGCTCTGACTGGACCACCTTTTGAACCTGCAGCTTCTGCTAATTTGAAGTTCTTGTTCTGGAAAACTGCCTTTTTGGTAGCTATTACCTCAGCTAGGAGGGTGTTGGAGCTTCAGGCCCTCTGTGTTAAGCCCCCTTATCTTGTATTCCATAAGGACAGGGTCTCTGTCAGGACTAACCCATCTTTTCTACCCAAAGTGGCCTCCAAGACGAACATCAATCAGTCCATTAATCTCCCAGTTTTTTTCCCTATCAAAACAAAGGGGAGTACAAACTTCATTTGTTAGATGTTCATAGACAGTTATGCTTTTATTTACACAGAACAGCTGCCTTCGCAAGTCTGATCAGCTCTTTGTTTCCTTTGCAAAACCCTTCTTGGGTAAGACAGTTTCGAAGGTGATTCTGGCCAGATGGATCTCTAATTGTATTCTGCTCGCATACAAACTATCTGGCCTACCAGAGCCTATAGGGGTTCATGCTCATTCTACTCATTCTATGGCTACATCTGCTGCATTCTTCCCTTGGATGACATTTGTTCTGTGGCTACTTGGGCATCCTCTCATACCTTTATCTCTCACTATAAATTGGATTTAGTGTCCAGAAGAAGGGCGGCTTTTGGCTCTGCAGTGCTTCGGAATATCCTTCCTTGAGGACCTCCCAAGTTTTTGGTAGCTGGGGACTCTGTCCCACAGGTTGATGACCAAATGAAGTTAACTACTTCAGACAAAGAAGTTATGTACTCACCATAACGTTCTATCTGAGTAGGTAACTTCATTTGTCAGCAACCGACCCTCCCTCCTTTCCCCTAACCTGGTTCTTTGATTACCTGGACCCTAGGATGGTTTATCAAGTCTTTTGTTAATCCTTAGGTTACGGTTTTTCAGGTTGTTTTGTGGTTGTGAGGTTATGTAGATGGGCAAACGCAATCTGAGGATTGGAAGGAGGTCACAGGGTATTATGGGTAAGGGGGAGGAGCTCGGAGCTCGGATCTCTAGCTTGGAAAGCTGCCAGCTCGGATCCGGGTCGGATCCAATACCCACAGGTTGTTGACAAATGAAGTTACCTACTCAGATGGAACGTTATGGTGAGTACATAACTTCTTTTTTTCTAAAATGCTGCCACACTTACACAGGACATAGGTTTATGTTTGTTTTCTGTACAAAGTGAGGTACTTCTAAGTGATTTAAAACATTAATGCATTTTACCTTTATTGCTGCTTCCCTGACAAGAGGTTAGGGATAAAGTAACATACATTTGCACACAAGCATACACACTCTTTGGTTTGCACACATTTTCTTTTGTCTTAAGCCTCCCACCAGAAGTTTAGAAATTAAATAACAAATTTAGACTGATTTTAGTAAATGTAGAAGAAAGGACACATATATACATCTCCTTATTCTACAAGTTCACAGTAAGCTGAATTCTCACAAGTTAAAAAATATCCTAGAACTAACAGGCAAGGTTTACTTCAAAAATAGAAGCTTCAACAGTATGTTTCCAAAATGTTATCTTATTTAACTATGAATCAGAAAATAAAGCTAAAAAACATACAAGTAAAAATTCCCTGGACAGTGGACTGGTCCAAGACACCCCAGGAACTGAATTGTTAGCCAACAGATGTTCTTCATGTTTCACTGTTGCAGTCATTACATTTGGGTAATCTGCTGGCAGGTTGCCCTCAGTCGGCCTGATTAACAAAGTCTTGGGTCCTGCGTCGGTTGCTGTCCCTTCTTCCATGACGTCTGGTCGTCAGGGGTATAAAACATGCAGCCGATGCCATTACATCAGTCTTTCTTGCCACGCGGTGCCCGAAGCAGAAGCAGTTTGCAAGTGCCGGTCGGCCGACTCCTGAAATTTTCATTTTCGAGTTTCAGAACCGATGTCTTCAACTAAAAGCTAAGTACCCCGTTGGGGAAACTTTTTCTTGCTCCTTACCGACGTCAGTAAAAGTTAATAATTGTATTACTTGTGGGAAGGAAATACCTCATAAGGATTTCCATTTGTACTGTATTCCTTGCTTAGGCCCTGACCACGACATACCTTGCTGTCGGTTTTGTGCTTTATTTAATCAGCGCACTATCCGACGTTGGTACATTTTTGCTTCTAAGTATTTCTGTTCTCAGTTTAATTATCCAGAAATGACGTCAGTTAGCCATCCGACTACCGGAATACCGAACATAATGCAAAGAAAAAGACAAAAACAGGCCGCTGCGGTCCAAAACTGCCAACGATGCTTCTCCTAAGCCAGTCGCCAGTTTGCCGGTACTCAGTGAGGCACTTTCGCAGCCCCTGATACCCGCTACGTCTGATTTGCAGGCCTCTACTGAGACCCATTCGGAGTCCAGTACGCCATGAGATGCTTCACCTATGGAACCCGTGGATGTCTCTACCTTGGATGGGTCCGGAGCCACTGTGCAGGCACCAGCTTCTGAGGGTGTATTCAGGCCTACAGATTTGTATATTAAACCGAAACCACCTTCAATATTAAGGTCAAAATCTCGATCTGTGTCTAAAAAACTGATGCCCAGGCCACATGCTCAGGCCCCTATGCCTAAAAACAAATGATCAAAATGGTTGAAGATTTAATTACTCTAATCAGGGGTAGTCAACCCCCCCCCCCCCTTCTAAGAGGCCTAGAGTTGAACTTGACTGAATCTTCTGAACAGGACTCTATTTCTTCTGACTCTTCTAATGAACAGGATTTGTCCAAAACT
The DNA here is from genome assembly GCF_019279795.1 of Protopterus annectens. Taxonomy (NCBI): domain Eukaryota; kingdom Metazoa; phylum Chordata; order Ceratodontiformes; family Protopteridae; genus Protopterus; species Protopterus annectens. The sequence goes on from NC_056731.1 coordinate 443,878,461, forward strand.
ACTTATGAGGACTCTGATGCAGAGGATTCCATTCCTTCTGCTTCTCCCCCTGAGGATTTTTCTTTTGGGGAAACTTTACATACATTAAGGGAGCATTTCCACTGGGAAAGTCAGGATTTTTCTGAATCCAAAAAGAGGCTTAGGGATTTCCTTTTTCTTCCTCAGCATATACCTCATGTACTAGACATTGCTGATGATGTGTTTTCAGAATCTAGTATGGTCCCTGATTCCCTGCCTTCAGCCCCTTGTAAGCCAGACAGATACTACAGGGTTCCTGACTCCCACAAATTCCTTTTCAAAAATCCTGTTGCGGACCCTGAAACAATTTCTCAGGGGCCCAAGGGCATTAAGGCTTTTACTGCTAAAAATCCTACCCCTTCTAATAGAAATTCCAGGATGCTGGATAGATGGGATAAAAAGGTTTATACTTCTGCAACCTTGGCAATCAGGGCTTTAAACTGTCAATTCCATATGCTAAAATATCAACAGCATATCATGGGATTGCTTAAACAGAAAATTATGTTGATTTCTGACTGTGTGGAAAATAAGGATTTACAGGATTTATTGCATTCAGCTGAACAAGTTGGAAAACATACTTTGCAATGTGGTTTTGATTCTTTGGAGGCCTCTTGCAGGGCTGCTGTTACTGGGTCTGTGCTTAGAAGGCATGATTGGCTTAAGGAGCAATCTTTGCCTGATCATGTTAAAGCAAAATTGTTGGATGCTCCTTTGCAGCAGGAACGTCTGTTTGGCAATAAGGCTGAAGAAGTTCTAAAAAAGATGGAAGATAAAGCTAAATCTATGCAAACTGTGAAAGATTTCTTACAAGTACAACCTCCAAGATTTAGTAGGCACTGGTCCTTTCCAGTTCCTTCCAGAGCCACTCAAGCCAAACTCAGACATTCCAAAAGCGCCATGTTTCAGTCCCAAGGGACTTTCAGAACTAAGCAATGGGGGGCCTCCGCTTCCAAATCTGGAAATAACAAGACACCTCCCTATGGTAAACAGTCTCAGTGACTTTCCTTTAAAATTACCAAGCACTTACCTCTTAGCCGCCCCTTTGGGGGGAAAACTGGCTTCATGCAAAAAAATGGCAACTTATAACCCAGGACAAATGGGTTTTAAAGATAGTGTCCCAGGGATACAGATTTCATTACCACACGTTGTCAACTCCAAACAGATGGCCAGACCTGCCCCCAATCAGTGGGCAGAGGCTCAGAAACAAGTACTTTCCTTCTTAAACATGGGGCTATTCATCCGGTACCAGAACAGGAAAAGGGACAACGTTTCTATTCCAGGCTTTTCCTGGTACCCAGAAAAGACAAATCATGGCATCCAATTCTGGACCTGTCTACTCTAAACACATTTCTGGACATTCCAAAATTCAAGATGCTGACTCTTCACTAGTTACTTCCTATGCTAGGCAAAGATGCCTGGTTGGCAACTCTAGATTTAAAAGAGGTTTACCTGCATATCCCAATCAGGGAACCTTGCAGAAGATACCTCTGCTTCAAAGCAGGCTACTTGCATTATCAGTTCTCTGCACTGCCCTTTGGCTTATCTACTGCGCCCAGTAATTGCATTTTGCAGGCAAAATAATATTCAAATATATCCCTACCTGGACGATTGTCTAATTCAGGCAGAAAACAAGGCCATTCTTCTAAAACATCTGGCATTTATAAAAAGGGTTCTAACTTGTCTAGGGTACACCATAAATGAAAAGAAATCACAACTGGTACCCTCTCAAAAAATTACATTCCTGGGTGCAAGCTTGAATACAGCTGCGCAGATGGCTTTCCTTATGCCAGAAAAGCAACTTCATTTGGTGACTTGCTTCAAACAGGTGGCCACAAAAACCCTCCTATCTGCAAGACAAATACTGCAAGCCTTGGGGTTCATGGCCTCCTGCATTCTTCTAATATATGCAAGACTGCATATGAGGAAAATTCAGTGGTACTTAAGTTTATGGAGTCAACATTGTCACAGCCTGGAAACAATGATTCCTATCATTCATTGCCTGCAACTAGAGTTCCGATGGTGGGCAGAGGCATGCCACCAAAACAAGGGACTGCCATTCACACCATCCCCTGCCGCCCAAACCCTAACTACAGACGCATTAGACTATGCATGGGGGGCTCATCTGGCAGGGAAGTGCATTCAGGGCAAATGGAGCCCAAATCAAATGCACCTTCATATCAATCAAAAAGAAATGCTAGCTGTACAGAATGCACTGACAGTGTTCAAGGACTACCTTCATCCAGGACAACCAATGGTAAAGACAGGCAACATTAATAAGCCATTGTGTTCATATCTGCTATAAGCACCATGAAAAACCTATCCCCCAAGGGATCAGATCCCATTCCACCAGGGCTGCATCTAGTTCTACAGCCTTACTCAGAGGTGTTCCTACCAGGGGTATTCTAGAAGTTGCTTCCTGGAGTTCAGTTTATACTTTCATCAAACATTATCATTTACCAATTTTCTCTAAATCCAGAGCTGGCTTTGCCACTGCTGTTTTGCAGGCCCTTATAACCGGTTCTAATGCTGTATAAATCCATCGGGAATCTACCCAAATGTAATGACTGCAACAGTGAAACATGAAGAACATAGTACAGTTGTGCACACTTACCATAAATGTAGATGTTCGAGTGTATTCACTGTTGCAGTCCTGGTTACCCTCCCTCCAGCCCCCTGTTTTTTCTCTTACTATGCCTCTACTTTCTTTTTCTACACTTAAAAGCCTTTTTGGTGTATTTGCTTTTGTTTGGAGGTATATTTTTTTGAGTTAAATTATTTATATATATTTTGCTCCCCTTTGGAGGGCACCTGACATCTGGGGCAAGAAAAACTGATGTAATGGCGTCAGCTGCATGTTTTATACCCCTGACGACCTGACGTATTGGAAGAAGGGACAGCAACTGACGCAGGACTCAAGACTTTGTTAATCGGGCCAACTGAGGGCAACCTGCCAGCAGATTACCCAAATGTAATGACTTGCAACAGTGAATACACTTGAACATCTACATTTATGGTAAGTGTACACAACTGTACTGTATAAACAGCTGTAACAAAATAAAATAAACACACTGAAATCACCAAATTCTTAGTATGCAATGGTAGTTTGTTTGGTAATTAAAGTACAAACCATCAGAATTAAAAATGTCATATTGCTGTGAAATATGTATATATTTGTGTTATATATGTGTGTGTGTGTGTGTGTGTGTGTGTGTGTACGCTTGTATGTTAAATATATATATATATATATATATATATATATATATATATATATATATATATATGTGTGTGTGTGTGTGTGTGTGTGTGAGCGCACATGTTAATAGTAAACATTTTTACATATATATATATATATATATATATATATATATATATATACACATAAATATATAGAGTGTTAAACATATATATATATGTGTGTGTGTGTGTGCATGTATGTACATATAAAGTTCTGGTTAACAATGCATTCATTGAAAAGTTAGATACTAACATACCAACAATTTGCAATATTGTCACATCAGAATACTGACACACAAAATACCAACTAAAAAGAACTCAAACCCACAGGAATTAAATCCATCCATCCATCCACAACCCCTTTTTCCCATTTTGCACATGGGTTCAGGGTGTCTCTTCACCAGTGACAATCATCTCGAGCCAAGGTTTACACTGCCGGCTAGCTAGCTCTGCCATGGTAGTTCATTCGTACCTTTCACTCACACACACACTCACCTATGACCAATTAAGAGTGTCCAACAGGAGTTAAACCTAAAAAAATACACTACAACACAATAAAATGAAACAAACAGAAACTCCTCAACCATAGCAATATAATAGGATATGGTTTGTCTGAATAGTGTGTTACAGAAAGGTTTTTCCTAAGGTATAAGGTAAGGTGTAGAGTTAGTATTAACAAGCATTAATAAGGTGGTTTGTGGGAAGGGGCTTTTTATAACAAAAAAAACATTGGTAATACCCTTTCCAGCACTATGCAGGTAAATACTTAGGGGAATTACTTGACCAAACCTTATTTTTTATAGCTGTACTGAAATTGTGATAGCTGGGTTCTCTCCCAACTTAAACTAGATAGTTTCAAATATATTCTCTGTAGAAGCCAGAAAGAGTTTGACTAGTTTTGATTTTTTTCTAAGAGTTTTAATATGGAACAAATATTAGCTATTATATAAATGACGAAGGTTGCTTTTACCACCCCCAGTCTAGTTATATTTTTAAACCGCGTTTTTATGCTACTTGTGATAGTACTAATCTCATATATTTGGCCACCTGCACAGTATGTACAGCATTTTATGTAGGTATGACGTCTCGTAGGTTGAGAGACAGAATGTACAATCATATATATGATATTAGGAAGATGAATACATGCAATGCTTTGGCTAAACATGTAGCCATGTGTCCTGATCATAGTTTCACTTTTAGGGTTTTACAAACTATAGGCATGAACAACAGAGGAGGTGATGCAATGAATTATTTAGAAACGATTGAACTGAGATGGATCTTAAGGTTGAAAGCCCATCTCGAGCCTGGCTTGAATCAGTCTGTTAGCATCAAGCCTGTCCTAAAGGCACGTGAACATTGATTAGCATAGACCAAATGGTCCTATCGATTCATGTTCTTTATTCATTAGGTTCTTAAATATTCATTATTTTATTATTTTATACATTTACTGTTAAATACTTCTACATTACATAGTACAAGTATGAGGTGACTCTTTATTAATTCATTAATATATTTGTAATTCTACTTTTATGTCAACATTATATAGATTGTGCTGCTATTTGTTTCAAGTATTGAATTTTTATCTTGTGCTATAAGTGTTAATCCAACCTTTCAATTTATTATTTTAATTGTTTCATTGGATTGTTTTTTGATTGCCAATTATGCAATTTGATAGTTTTTGGGATTTGTATAAAATGCCTCAGTTGAAAGTTCTATTTAAACCTGATGAAGCGTGTTTTTGGATACACGTGAAAGCGCTTGTTATTTCAATTTTAATAAACAGACTTTGCTTTTACATCGTGGTGGTTTCTACTTGGTTTATTCTCTTATTGGACTTTTGTCTTCTTGTGGAAACCTTTGGATGGTGGCACTCCTCGTTTATATATTCATCATTGTTGCTTTTATACTTCTTGGTTTTTGCCACCTACACACGATGGACACTCCAGCAATAGAACTTGATTATAACCCTGGATCCAAGAGCCCTGGAAGTAAGTGGAGCCATATTCTTCAGCAGAATGCTAATCCGTTATTAGGTATGGACTTACATCTTCCTACAACTACTCCATCTACTACAGGTACTGTCGAGAACCTCAGTGAGTTTTATAATTGTTTAAGAGAACTAGAAAATGACCTGTACAAGTTGTACAGGTTGATATGGCAAAGGAAACACATGGAGGCGAGTCTCCATTTTCAGATTGTACCTAGAGGCATGCGGGTGTTCTGCATGCCCACCTATGGTGACAGCCATCCAGAGTTATTAAAACAGTGGCAACAGTTGAACCTTGATTTGAGCAGTCAGTATATGAGACTTATAATTAATTATTTCACACCGATTGAAAATGAACTCAAAATTAAAATAGAGACTCTGCATAGAGATCTATGTGAGCGTTTCAAGGGTGAGATTTATGAGAGGAAGATTGACTGTATGTATACGCAAATAATGGCCTATAGCGATAAACTACAACAGACTAAGCATAAGAAATTACAGAGAGACTATCATGATTTCTTATCTGGTAATGTCTTTGTATGTCCAAGAACTAATTCTCAACGTAATGACCACACACACGGTTCCAGTCATCCCTCAGATACTGTTTATGAATTACCAACTTTTACAGCAACTGCACCTTTAAATTCTACAGGAGAAGGGGTGGAACGTCTGACTGCTATTGACGTTACATCAGCGAAACATGGTCAACCAATGGGAAGTTCGCAATTATTGGGCACTCCTCCTCCTAATCAACAAGCCATGGAGGAACAGCTTGTTTCCAACAAACTTGGTGCTAAACCTAAGAAAGTACTAGGGAGTTATAATAACGTTTTTCTACAATTACCGATGCAGTATCGTATCAGACAGCAAGCAAGATCCAGCAGCAGAGGGAGACGCAAGAGGAAGTTCTCCGGAGAACCTGCGGAGGTAAGGAGAAGGAGCAGGAATTGAGTATGCTTATTTTTAACCTCTCGAGTCACACGCTTACCTCCAGTGAAGTGACTCTTTTGAACAGAGGTCTTTCTTTTATCCCTACACAAGCTAGTAACCTTGATGAAGTACTGACTGATTTACCTCTCTTTGCCCTGAATCTATCTTTGAAATTACTGTTTGATAAGACAGGAGAGACTGACAGAGAGAGACGATTCATACGTAAAAGTTCTTTTTTGCCAGTTCTATCTCCTAAGGTGGACTGTTTTGTGTCTGTGTGTGAACGAGAGTTTTATCAATATTTTTCTAACATTGCTCCAAGGAGAGTATATCACAATTTGAATGTTGATGAATGGCACTCTCTTCATGAATTATCTTGTAACGGTAACATAACCATACAGTCAGCTGATAAAGGTGGAGGGGTAGTGGTTTTAGATACCCTTATGTACAATGGAATGATGCTAGATATGTTGAAGGAAGATGACACATATAGAATAATATCACAGCATATGGTTGACAGCATCATAAGAAATGTACATGACTCACTATATGATCTTTTAATTTGTAGACAGATCAATAGTGAGCTCTATGATTACTTCTTGATCGAATTTCCCAAGATACCACTGATTAAGGGCCTTCCTAAAATACACAAAGGTATCATCCCTCCACCTCTATGACCAATAGTGTCAGGGGCTGGATGGGTTACCGAACACATCTCACATTATTTAGAATCAGTTCTAGGGCCTTTAGCTAGGAGTGTTCCTACAATTTTGAAGGATACATATCAGTTATTGAATGACTTAGATTGTCTAGTGAACAATCAAAATATGTCTTCATCTGTCATTCTAGTTCCTCTTGATGTTAAGAGTTTATTCACTATTATCCCCAATGATTATGGGATAGAGGCTATAAGAGAGAGCCTACTTGTTTCAGGTACCCTTGACAGTAATACACAGCTGGTTATTTGCACTCTTCTTGACTTAGTTTTGAATAACAATGTGTTCATGTACCATAATGACATATATGCGCAAACATGGAGTGTAGCTATGGGCACCCCATGTACTAATTCGTATGCGAACTTGGTTATGCATTACTGGGAGCGTACACAATTGTTTAACAGTGCCTTTTTTCAACATGTTTTACTTTACAGACGTTTTGTTGATGATGTTCTGATTGTTTGGGAAGGTAGCCAAGATTTGTTATATGATATGGTCAGTTATTTAGAATCTACTACTGATTTTTTAAGGTTCACTATAGAAGTGTCTCAACATCAGTTGCATTTTCTTGACATAACAATTTCTAAAGAAATTGGAGGTTCCCTTTCTACTAATCTCTATAGGAAACCTTCTTGGAGGAATGCTATACTGCATTTTAATAGTATGCACCCACATTCTGTGTTTCGAACATTGTCAAGAGCCAGTTTAAAAGAATCTCTAGACTATGTATGAGTCCCCATGACAGAAAGTTACAGCTAGATTACATGGAAGGATTGTTTCGTGATAGAGGTTATACGACATCTACACTATGTGGTTTGGGCTGTCCAGCATCAGCCATTACGGCCAGCGATACGGAACATCTTGATTTTTTAGAGCCATCTGGTACTAGGTCTAATTATACTACCCATCATAGACATAATAGGGTATTCTTTACTACGAGATATACAAGTGATACTAGATTCATCACTGACATTATGAGAAAGAATTGGGGCATACTACTCACAGATGGTAAGTGTTCCCAATTATTAGGGACGATGCCTTCTTTCAGGTATGGGAACAGCAAAAATTTGAAGAGATTATTATGTGTTGACAAAATTAATTTTTCTATTGGTAGTACAGATAGGCAAACACTAAGGCACTGTACTTTTCCATGCAATAAATGTAATGTGTAAATATATAAATGACGAAGGTTGCTTTTACCATCCCCAGTCTAGTTATATTTTTAAACCGCGTTTTTATGCTACTTGTGATAGTACTAATCTCATATATTTGGCCACCTGCACAGTATGTACAGCATTTTATGTAGGTATGACGTCTCGTAGGTTGAGAGACAGAATGTACAATCATATATATGATATTAGGAAGATGAATACATGCAATGCTTTGGCTAAACATGTAGCCATGTGTCCTGATCATAGTTTCACTTTTAGGGTTTTACAAACTATAGGCATGAACAACAGAGGAGGTGATGCAATGAATTATTTAGAAACGATTGAACTGAGATGGATCTTAAGGTTGAAAGCCCATCTCGAGCCTGGCTTGAATCAGTCTGTTAGCATCAAGCCTGTCCTAAAGGCACGTGAACATTGATTAGCATAGACCAAATGGTCCTATCGATTCATGTTCTTTATTCATTAGGTTCTTAAATATTCATTATTTTATTATTTTATACATTTACTGTTAAATACTTCTACATTACATAGTACAAGTATGAGGTGACTCTTTATTAATTCATTAATATATTTGTAATTCTACTTTTATGTCAACATTATATAGATTGTGCTGCTATTTGTTTCAAGTATTGAATTTTTATCTTGTGCTATAAGGGTTAATCCAACCTTTCAATTTATTATTTTAATTGTTTAATTGGATTGTTTTTTGATTGCCAATTATGCAATTTGATAGTTTTTGGGATTTGTATAAAATGCCTCAGTTGAAAGTTCTAGTTAAATCTGATGAAGCGTGTTTTTGGATACACGTGAAAGCGCTTGTTATTTCAGTTTTAATAAACAGACTTTGCTTTTACATCGTGGTGGTTTCTACTTGGTTTATTCTCTTATTGGACTTTTGCCTTCTTGTGGAAACCTTTGGATGGTGGCACTCCCCGTTTATATATTTATATATATATATATATATATATATATATATATATATATATATATATATATACACACATAAATATATAGAGTTTTAAACATATATATATGTGTGTGTGCATGTATGTACATATAAAGTTCTGGTTAAGAATGCATTCATTGAAAAGTTAGATACTAACATACCAACAATTTGCAATACTGTCACATCAGAATACTGACACACAAAATACCAACTAAAAAGAACTCAAACCCACAGGAATTAAATCCATCCATCCATCCTCAACCCCTTTTTCCCATTTTGCACATGGGTTCAGGGTGTCTCTTCACCAGTGACAATCATCTCGAGCCAAGGTTTACACCGCCGGCTAGCTAGCTCTGCCATGGTAGTTCATTCGTACCACTCACTCACACACACACTCACCTATGACCAATTAAGAGTGTCCAACAGAAGTTAAATCTAAAAAAAATAAACTAAAACACAATAAAATGAAACAAACAGAAACTCCTCAATCATAGCAATATAATAGGCTATGGTTTGTCTGAATAGTGTGTTACAGAAAGGTTTTTCCTAAGGTATAAGGTAAGGTGTAGAGTTAGTATTAACAAGCATTAATAAGTTGGTTTGTGGGAAGGGGCTTTTTATAACAAAAAAAAACATTGGTAATACCCTTTCCAGCACTATGCAGGTAAATACTTAGGGGAATTACTTGACCAAACCTTATTTTTTATAGCTGTACTGAAATTGTGATAGCTGGGTTCTCTCCCAACTTAAACTACATAGTTTCAAATATATTCGCTGTAGAAGCCAGAAAGAGTTTGACTAGTTTTGATTTTTTTCTAACAGTTTTAATATGGAACAAATATTAGCTATTAGACTGTAATCAGATTGTTATTAATATTTATATTTATTTATTCCAATTTGGTGACTGGAGAGGTCCACTGGGCTCGAGAGCCCATTTTCAGTGGAGACCCGGGGAGAAAAGGTCCACAATACAAAGGTACATTACATAGAGAATTACAAGAAACATATTTGCATTGCAATCAACAGGTAGTATAACAATCAACAGGCAGTATTACAATCAAAACAGGTATGCTGATTTCTAGACTGTAATATGTCTTGCCAATTTTTTCATTGTCCACACATTGCAAGTCTCTGCTTTAAAATTGTGAGAATAATATCCTAAGGTTCATTTTCTTGGCAAATGTAAATGATCACCAATATTAAACAGTATATAAAGCTGAATGGTTACACCCTGCAGCTTGAACTTCATTTTCACGTCTTGCTTTTAATTTACTAAATGAGCAATATTGTGCAGCACTAGCTAATACATTTTTGGTATAGGAATCCCATGATTCATTGAGGAGCACTGACAAGTTGCTGTGTTACAAAGACCACACCTCAGCTGGACAACATGTAAAAGTCATTCAGCAAACTTTATTCAGCTACTCAAAGTAACCTCCTTTCAAAAATTACATTTAGTAATAAGTTCACATCTCTAAAGAAAACAATCAAAGGTTGTATAATGCAAGGATGTAAATGTAACCCTTCAGATAAACAGCATACTTTAAACACAATGTTTAATTTTTGATCTGAAGTAGGCAGACTTCATTTGTCTGCAACCTGTGGGTATCGGATCCGACCTCGGATCCGAGCCGGCATTTCAAAAGCTTTAGGCTCCGAGCTCCTAGCTCCTCCCTCTACCCATAATCCCCTGCCAAGCCCTAACTGACCTCAGATTTCGTTTGCCGCTTTCAAGTTGCAATGGACTCCTCGAGCTCCTGGTTACAGATAAGAATTTTGACAGAAAATTTTTGAAAAACTTTAACTTTTTTAATTTGATTAGTTAGAAGTGTATGTGTTAGGCTTTCCTCTCTCTATCTTTTTAATTTTTCTCTGGTTTTGCGTAGTTTGTGTGTTTGTGTGTGTTTTAGGCCTGTTGGGGCTTAAGATGTCTGAAGCCCATAAGGCAGTATTCTCTAAATGTACCGAGTGTGGCCATAAGCTGTCCCCAGCGGATGGCCACACTCGTGGTCATCTTGGGGGTTGAACACCTGTCATCTGGTTGTACCATTTGTGCAGGGTTCAACCCCCGAGCTTTAAGGGAGCGGAGGTCGAAGCTTGTTCTGGCGGGACTTCTCCCTCCAGATGCGGCTCCGGCCTCTGCCCCTACTAGTCAGCAGCCTTCAGCGGGTGCTGTGGTCTCCCCTCCCCCGGCTGGGACTCAACCTCCCTCAAAAAAGCCGGAGGAGAGGGAGACTTCAAGGGAGAAAGAGAAAAAGGAGAGACACAAGGAGAGGCACCATAAACGGAGAGCCGAGACCTCAAGTTCGGCTCCTCCGTCTAAACGGGCCTCCCCTGTGTCTTCTAGATCTCCTCCTCCTCGGCTCCACTCCCCTCGGTTCTCTTCTGGGCCCGAGGAGGAGGAGGCTAGCCCTTCTGTGAGGTCCCCGAGGCGGCTCTCTAGGTCCGCTTCGGTGGCCTCATCTAGATCCACTTTTTCCATGAGCGAAGCAGATATGGACCGGATGATGAGGCATTTCATCCAGGCCCAAATGCAAATGGGAGTGCTCTTAGCCCCCCCCATCCGGGAGGGGCTTCGACCCCTTTTTTTGCCCCCTTGGCTCCTTCTCCGACCCACACCCTGGGTTCGGAGCTCTCGGTGCTGGGCAGAGTTGGATCCGGGGGTGGGTCGGATCCGATAGGTCGGCGCACCTCGGATCCGACCCATCCCTTGAGTGCTTCGGGTACTTCGGACCCGACCTCTATGAGCCGAGGGCCGAGCCTCGGATCTGAGGGAGCTGGTGTGTCTTCGGCTCCGTCTAAGTCGGAGCACACCGGTCTCTCAGATCTGACGGTTTCGGCTCCGGCTCCGGTCCGTGCGTCGGATCCGAGTGGGGGTTGGCTCTCTGGGCTTAGAGAAGCTGGCTCCCCCTCGGCCTTCGACATAGTGGAAAGGGCGCTGTTGAGGACAATCCGGACCCCCGGTCCCTGCCACGGCTCTACCCCGCACTCCCTTGCAGTTGGGTCAGGCTCCCATCAGCCGGTCCCAAGGACAGCCCGCCTCGATGTCCCAAGTAGTTCCCTTGGAACATCTAGCTGCTGAAGAGGACTCCTCGGACAGTCCCCCCGAGGAAGTGCCTCGGAAGCGTAAGTGCAAAAGGAGGCACATGGACTCCCCAGAGTCCATTACCGAAGACACAGACTTGGATGAAGGGGAGGGCTCCCCAAGATCACCCCCGGAAGACATCTCCTTTGGAGATATTATGGAAATGTTAAGGATCAGGGGGAGTGGTCTGCCCCCAAGGCCTCCTCAGACGAGTCTGTGTTCTTGGAGGCATTCGAGGCGGGCCCATCTACCTCTTGGGTGTCTCCTCCTGCCGATCCTCTGGTGGACCTTATATCCACCAGAGCATGGAAGGATCCGGACACCGTTGAGCCTATACCCAAGCGTCCTGACTGTATCCTGAGCTCCCCGGCGGACCGCACTCACTGGAGTAAGGGCCCCCCGGTAGATGCCATGATGATGGCTGCAGCCATGAAGAAGGAGTTGGAACAGGAGAGTCCTTCTATGCATCCTCCGGGCAAGGAGTCCCGCTCGATGGATCGCATTGGGAAGCGAGTTTTTAGTTCAGCAACTTTCTCTTTGAGAGCGCTGAACTACATGGCACATGTTATCAGGATGCAGCGGGACCTGATTAAAGAGTACGCTGCATCCCCCCCAGAGTCCATATCGGGTGAGGACAAACAAGTGTATTCAACCCGTTTGGCCACTCTTAGAGCGGTTTCCAATACGTCTATGCGGCTACTTTCTCACGCTACCGAGGGAGCCGCTAGAGCTAGTGGAGCGGGCCTAGTCATGAGGCGTCAGGCCTGGCTCCGCCACTGTGATTTCGCAGAGCCCTTCAAGGCGACTTTCGCGAATGCCTCCTTTGATGGTTCTGCCTTCTTTGGCAAAATTGTTCGCGAAATGTTAGTCCAGAGCGAGAAGGACAGGAAGACGCTGTCTGCCGTCAGAGTCCGCTTCTCAGCTCCCCAGAGGTCCTTCTCGAAGAACCAAAAGGGACAGAATAAGATGTGGTTCCGGAAGTCGCAGCAGTCCCAACCTGCTCTGGATAACCAGTCCTTCCGTGGCAGAGGAGGACAAGGAGGTCACCGTCCTAGAGGCAGAGGGGCTCCTAGAAACTTTGGGTCCAGAGAACCTTTCTCTGACAGACCCACGCAACAGCCCTGAAGGGTTGCCCGGCTGTCCGTCTCTGGAGGCAGTCGGGGGGCGTTTTTCGAGGCACCTGACTTCTTGGGAGTCAATCACATCAGACCGTTGGGTGCTTCATGTGATATCCAGAGGTTATACCATTCCCCTGATCAAAATCCCCAGATTCCGCAGCCTCCCCGATGTACCACCCGACCAAAGGGAGGCAGCAGCTGTCGAAATCGAGCAGCTGCTAGTAAAAAGAGCCATCCACCGCGTCCCCTGAGATCAGACCGGATCAGGGTTTTACTCCAGGTTCTTCTTGGTGCCAAAGAAAACGGGGGACTTAAGACCGATCTTAGACCTTTCCCTATTGAACCTGTCAGTAACCAAGCAAAAGTTCCAGATGGTCACCCTACAATCTATACTCCCCCTCTTGCGGGAGAACGATTGGATGTGCTCTATCGACCTCAAGGACGCGTACTACCACATTCGGATGGACAGATGGTCCAGGAGGTTCCTTCGCTTCCGGCTGGGAGCCAGCCACTACCAGTTCAGGGTCCTCCCCTTCGGTCTCACCTCTGCCCCCAGGGTGTTCACCAAGGTACTAGCAGTAGTAGCGGCCCATCTGAGACTCCAGGGATTACAGGTCTTTCCGTACCTGGACGACTGGCTCCTAACGGCATCATCCAGGCATCTACTGTGCTCAGCCAGGGACTATTTCCTTCTTATAGCCCCAAGGCTGGGCATCACCATAAACTGGGAGAAATCTTTACTGCACCCCACACAACTTATAGATTTCATAGGAGGAAGGTTGGACACAAGATCAATGCGGGCCTTCCTCACCCCAGACAGGCTGTCCAGCCTGAAGTGTCATATCACAGCAGTCCTACAACCGTTTCCGACGGCGGCTTTGGTCCTGAGGGCCCTGGGTTCAATGGCAGCAGCTATTCCACTTCTTCTTCATGCTCGCTTACACATGCGGGTTCTTCAATGGACCCTACAGGTCCAGTGGTCCCCGCTATACTCCTCTCTCAACAGCCCAATAGCGGTCAGCAAGGCATGCAAGGACTCCCTGTTCTGGTGGCTCCAGTCTCTGGAGCCTCTAGCAGGGAGACCCTTTTGTGCAGCATTCCCCCGAGCCACGGTGACCACGGACGCTTCTCGCCTCGGGTGGGGGGGGGGGGATTCTGTGGGCAAGATTGTCCAAGGCACGTGGAATACCTCAGAGACCTCGTTGCATATAAATGTCCTGGAGATGAGGGCGGTGCTCCTAGCGTTGCAAGCACTTCACAGCCTTCTTCCTACGGGGACTATTGCGATCCAGACAGACAACATGTCGGTAGTCTGGTACATCAACAAGCAGGGAGGAACCAGGTCCTATCCCCTTTGTCGAGAGGCCATGAGAGACTGGGAATGGGCAATTTCCACCAAACGCTTTCTTGTAGCAACGCACATTCCGGGAAAATCCAACATCCTTGCGGACAAGCTCAGTCGCACCATTCTTTCCCTGCACGAGTGGTCTCTCAATCCTCTGGTAGCGAAGAAGATTTTTGCCGTCTGGGGGCAACCCTGTTGCGATCTTTTTGCTTCCCACTCAAACGCCAAATGCGACAGTTTCTTTGCTCTACTTCCCCCACCTGGTGAATCCCCGAGAGACGCTCTGGCGCATGCTTGGCCTCCCGGTCTCCTTTATGCCTATCCTCCACTACCTCTGATGCAGAGGCTCTTGCAGAAAGCCAACAGTTTGGGGAGCAGAATGATTCTCATTGCCCCGTTCTGGCCTCGTCAGCCCTGGTTCCCTTATGTATGGTCTCACAAAGTGAATCCACACTGGATTCTGGATCCGATCCCGGATCTCATCTCCCATCCTCTAGAACTTCTGGTCCCGAATCTACACACCCTGAAATTGGCAGCCTGGCTGCTCCAGTTCCATCCTTGATTAGGACTCCCGGTATCTCGTCACCTGTCAAGGCCATTTTAGTGGCGGCTCATAAACCTTCCACTAGGAAGGTTTATCGGAGCAAATGGAAAAGGTTTTCTATTTGGGCGGTCCAGAAAAGTATGGATCCTTTTTCAGCACCTATGTCTGTGGTGCTTGATTTCTTAACAGACCTCTTTCATCAAGGGGCTAGTTCTTCCACGGTAAAGGTACAAATGGCAGCGATTTCCCATTATCATATGGGTCATGAGTCAGCTCCCCTCATGACTGCGAAACTTTGTAAGACCTTTCTCAAAGGAGTTTTTCTGTTGAGGCCACCAGTCAAAGAAGCTGTACCACCTTGGGACCTATCCTTAGTTCTACAGGCCCTTACTGCTCCTCCCTTTGAGCCTGCAGATCTAAAGTACCTTTCCTGGAAGACTGCCTTCTTGGTAGCCATCACATCAGCCAGAAGAGTGTCGGAACTTCAGGCTCTATGCATCAAACCGCCTTACCTTTCATTCTTTCCAGATAGGGTGTGCCTCAGGACCAATCCATCTTTTCTTCCAAAAGTTTCTTCGGAATCTAATATTAACCAATCAATCAACTTACATGTGTTTTTCCCCAAGTACAAAAACAAAGGAGAATATAAGCTGCATTCTTTAGATGTTCATAGACAATTGCGCTTTTACATTCACAGAACGGCTGGTCATAGACAATCAGATCAGCTGTTTGTCTCCTTTGCTAAATTTGCTTTGGGCAAAGCAGTTTCCAAAGTCACACTATCGAGATGGATTGCTAATTGTATTCTGCAGGCTTATGACACTTCAGGTAGGCCTGCTCCTCAAAGGGTTACTGCTCATTCTACTAGGGCAGTTTCCACGTCAGCCGCGTTTAAGTCCCGAGTACCATTGGATGATATTTGCACGGCAGCCACTTGGGCCTCGTCTCATACCTTTATTTCTCATTATAAGGTGGATGTTGTTTCCAGGGGAAGAGCATCCTTTGGTTCAGCGGTGCTCCGGAACATCCTTCCATGACGGCCGCCCAAGATTTAGGTAGCTGGGGACTCTGTCCCACAGGTTACAGACAAATGAAGTCTGCCTACTTCAGATTTAGAAGTTATGTACTCACCATAACGTTCCATCTGAGTAGGTGACTTCATTTGGATGCAACCATCCCCCCCTCCATCCCCCTGACCTTTATACAACGAGAGTTTATGCATCTATTTAGATACTTTTATTTTAGTATTATATAGGCAAACTCAATCTGAGGTCAGTTAGGGCTTGGCAGGGGATTATGGGTAGAGGGAGGAGCTAGGAGCTCGGAGCCTAAAGCTTTTGAAATGCCGGCTCGGATCCGATACCCACAGGTTGCATCCAAATGAAGTCACCTACTCAGATGGAACGTTATGGTGAGTACATAACTTCTAATTTTATTTTTGTCTGTTTTCTTAAATATGATCTGCTTGCTTCTGTTATATTGTACATATTTGTAATGGCTTTTAATAGATATGGATAACATCTTACAGGTTTTATAAATTTCTTAAAAGGTAGTGCATAGTATCTTACAAGTTATGGATCCACATAAATTCAGTATAAATGTATTGTAAAAATGTATTTGAATTAGATGCAGTTCTTTTTGTTGAAGCACTCACATTTAGCTTTGACATTCACCAAGAACAATTGCTTTTTAATAGTATGTATAAAAATCTGCTTTTTATTATATCTGTATAATACAAGTAATATACAGTGGATATAAAAAGTGTACACACCCCTGCTAAAATGCCATTTTTTTCTGATATATAAAAAATTAGACCACAATAAATCATTTCAAAACCTTTCCCACCTTTAATGTGACCTATACAATTCAGTTGAAAAACAAACAAATCTGTTAGGGGAAAAATATAAAAAATGTGCAATAAGCTGGTTTCATAAGTGTGCACACCCTTAAACTAATACTTTATTGAAGTATAATTTCTTCATTTACTGTTGGCTATTATGAACATCTAAGGAAGTGAAATAGTGGGTATGATATCTCTGTCTTATTGAACTGCGAGGATCAGATTTCTGTTAAAATGCAGATGTTTAATATTCTGCATTTTTATACCTAAAATTTCTGCCCTCATTGGTTACTCTGCTGTCTACTGTCTTCTGATTCCTCTCTTTTTATACCCCCCAACCCTGCTTGATATTCTGGTGTACCACTTAGAGGCAATAAACAAATCCTTCCTTGTCAGCTGACAGATTTTTATGCTATAGATAAATAAACAGATGAAGAGAGACTGATGTTTATGTCCTCAGAGATCACTTGTATTTTTCAGGAATACTGTATGAAATTGGGCATTGGCATGAGAAGAATTTGTGTTTCCCATACTTGTAGCCACGTGCTTTGTTGGGGGATTGAATTTGGTGGGGCCAGTCACTGAGACTATGTTGCAAATTCCATTCTCTAGATCAAATCAGATTCTTATCTGCTTCACTGAGAAAATCTTCATATCTTGACATGCTGTGAGCACTGTTAAGAAAGGCCCTTTCTGCCTTTACAGGACAGGAGTATCTAATAAATAATACAAATGGAAGATATTCCTTGATGTGTAAGAAAAGCTGTCATGAAAGCAACCGTTGTAATTAAAAATTTAGCTATGCTTAAGGCTCTAAGTGTATTACAAGAGTTGAATGAAACTTATGAAAATATTAGTTGTCCTTGTAATTTTAAGAGAGTTTTACTTTTCAGTGAGACTGAACATGTGTGTTTGTAAAATGTACCTACTGTATTACTGGTGAAAGACTATTCTCTTAACATAGCATCTGAAGTAGGATATTCATTTGTCTTCAACCTGTGGGTTATGGATCCGATATCGGATCCGAACCGGCATGGTTTTCCAGCTATGGATCCAAGCTCTCAGCTCCTCCCCTCACCCATAATGCCCTGCTCTACCCTCATGACCTCAGATCTCGTTTGCCGCGCTGGTGACTGGATTGGTATCTATAGCTCTCAGCTAAGTGCTAGATTTATATCTGTTAATTCAGACTTTTTGAAGTTTTTTGTGCATATTTGTGTGAAAGTTTAGGTATCCCTCTTTGATAGTTTTATTTAAAGTTAAATTAAGTATTTTTTTTCCCTCCCCTCGCTGTTGGCGTAGTGTGTGTGTGTGTTGGGCCTGTGTGTCTGTATTTGTTTTAGTTACTTTTAATTAGTAGCTGTATAGATTTGGATGGCTGATCAGCCCAAATCTATATTCTCTAAATGCACCGAGTGTGGCAATAAGCTTTCACCGGCTGATGGCCACACTCGGTGTGTTAGGTGCCTGGGGGTTGAACACCTCACATCTGGATGCTCCATTTGTGCAGGGTTCAACCCCAGGGCACTTAAGGAGCGGAGGTCCAAGCTTGTCTTGGCGGGCCTTTTACCGCCGGACTCGGCTCCGACCTCCGCTCCTTCGGGAGTAACCGTGGCTTCGGTTCTTCCCTCCGTGGCACCCCCTCCTCCTCCTGGGACTCAACCTCCCGTTTCTGGAGAGGAGAGGGATGCTAGAAAAAAGGACCGGAGGGAGAAGCACCACAAGCGGCGGGCCGAGACCTCTGTTTCGGCCCCGCCAGCCAAGCGGGCTTCTCCCCCGGCTCCGTTGTCGGCTCGGTCTCCTCCTTCTCGGCTCCGGTCCCCAGTGTGCTTTTCACCGGGTCCTGAGGAGGAGGAGACCCGATCTCCGTCGAGGCTATCGAGGAGGCATTCCAGGCCTACCTCGGTAGCCTCGTCGAGATCTACTTATAGCCTTTCGGATGCTGATCTGGACCGGATGATGAGAAGATTCATCCAGGCCCAGATGCAGATGGGAGTGCTCTTGCCTCCCCCCCCTCTGGGGGGGAGCTCAACACCCTTTTTCAAACCTATTGCTCCTTCTCCGACCTGCTATCCGGGTTCGGAGCAGCTGGAGCCGAGCAGCTTCGGAGCCGGGGGTGGGTCGGCGCCGATAGTACTTGGTACTTCGGATCCGACCCTGCCCTCGAGTGCATCGGATCCGACCTCTCGGAGCCTGGATCCGAGCCTCGGATCCGGGGGGATCAGTGCTCCTTCGGCGCCGTCTGTGTCGGAGCGCACTGTCCCTTCGGATCCGAGCGCTTCGGCGCCGGCTCCGATCCACTCTTCGGATCCGAGGGGGAGCCGATTGTCGGATCCTTTGATCGAGGTCGGCTCCCCTTCGGCGTTTGATGTAGTGGAGAGGGCCCTGTTGAGGGTCTCCGGACCCCCGGCACTTGTTCCGGCTCCGTCCCGCGCTCCCTCTGCACTGGGCCAGGCTTCCACCATCCGGCCCCTGGGACAGCCCGCTTCAGTGCCCCAAGTTGCTCCTATGGAACAAACTGCTGCTTGTGAGGACTCCTCTGACAGCCCCCCAGAGGATGTCCCTCGCAAGCATACGTGCAAAAGGAGGCACATTGACTCCCCCGAGTCTCTCACAGAAGACACGGACTTGGAGGAAGGGGAAGGCTCCCCACGGTCACCCCCCGAGGATGTCTCATTTGGAGACATCATGGAAATGCTCCGTATAAGGGGGGGTGGTCTGCCCCCAAGTCTTCCTCGGACGAGTCCGTGTTCTTGGAGGCATTTGAAGCGGGCCCGTCTACCTCTTGGGTGTCCCCCCCTGCCGACCCCCTGGTGGACCTTATTACCACCAGGGCATGGAAGAAACCGGACACCGTGGAGCCAATTCCTAAGAGGCCAGACAGGATCCTTAGCCCACCGTCCGACCGTGCCCATTGGAGTAAGGGGCCTCCGGTAGATGCCATGTTGACGGCGGCGGCCACCAAGAGGGAACTGGCTCAGGAGAGTCCCTCAGTCCACCCCCCGAGCAAGGAGTCTCGGATGATGGACCGCTTGGGGAAGCGGATGTTTAGTTCAGCGACCTTCTCGGTAAGGGCGCTGAACTACTTGGCACATGTCATTAGGATGCAGCGAGATCTTATTAAAGAATACGCTGCATCCCCCCCAGAGTCCATTTCGGAGGAGGACAGGGTTCTGCACTCCACCCGTATGGCCACTCTTAGGTCAGTTACTAATACCTCTATGCGGCTACTCTCCCATGCAACGGAAGGCGCCGCTAGAGCTGCGGGACAGGACTAGTCACTAGACGTCAGGCCTGGCTCCGTCCTCGATTTTTCTGAGCCCTTCAAAGCGTCATTTGAGCGCCCCTTCGATGGTTCTGCTCTCTTTGGCAAAACCGTTCGCGAGACGTTGACCCAGAGCGAGAAGGACCGGAAGACGCTGTCTGCCGTCGGAATCCGCTTCTCTGCACCCCAGAGGCCCTACTCTAGGAACCAAAAGGGTCAGAAGAAGATGTGGTTCCGAAGTCGCAGCAGTCCCAGCCTGCTCCGGACAACCAGTCCTTCCGTGGCAGAGGAGGACAGGGAGGACGCCGCCCTAGAGGCAGAGGGGCTCCCAGAAACTTCGGGTCCAGGGAACCTTTCTCTGAACGGCCCGCGCAGCAACCCTGAGGCGTTGCCCGGCTGCTCCACTCTGGAGGCAGTCGGGGACGTTTTTCGGGGCACCTAGCGGCATGGGAGTCCATAACATCGGACCGCTGGGTTCTCCAAATCATATCCAGAGGATATCGCATCCCTTTCCTTCACCTTCCAAAGTTGAAATCCTCCCAGGCGTCCCACCCGGTCAACGGGAGGCCGCTTTGGCAGAAATTGGCCATCTGCTAAAGAAAAGAGCCATCCAGCCCGTCCCCAGACCAGATCGGATCAGGATTCTACTCCAGATTCTTTTAGTGCCAAAGAAGACGGGGAACTAAGACCAATCCTAGACCTCTCTCTTGAATCTGGCAGTCCCCAAAGAAAAATTCCGAATGGTCACTCTGCAATCTATTCTCCCCCTTCTGGGAGAAAATCACTGGATGTGCTCGATAGACCTCAAGGACGTACTACCACATCCTGATGGACAGGCGCTCCAGGAGGTTTCTCCGCTTCCGGCTGGGAGCCAGTCACTACCAGTTCCGGGTCCTTCCCTTTGGTCTCACCACAGCCCCCAGGGTGTTCACCAAAGTATTAGCAGTGGTAGCGGCCCACCTGAGGCTTCAGGGGGTGCAGGTCTTTCCCTACCTGGACGACTGGCTTCTTACCGCCCCAACAAGGCATCTACTTTTATTGGCGCGAGACTCCTTTCTCCATCTTGCTCCTTTTCTGGGCATCACAATAAATACAAAGAAATCCAACCTGGCGCCCACACAGCTCTTAGGTTTTATAGGGGCCAGGCTAGACACAAGGAGTTTACGAGCTTTCATCACTGCGGACAGAGTTCAAAATCTGCAGCTCCAGGTGCGGGCCATTCTCCACTCAAGTTCTGTTCCGGCGGAGCTGGTCCTGAGGGCTCTAGGGTCCATGGCATCAGCTATAGCACTTCTTCCTCTTGCCAGGCTCAATATGCGCATTCTATAGTGGACGCTCTTAGTACAGTGGTCATACCTTGCTCTCCCCATGCATCATCCCATAGCGATCAGCAAGGCTTGCAAGCGGTCCCTCTTGTGGTGGCTCCACTCCCCGGATCTCCACAGAGGCCGCCCATTTTGTGCTTCTCCCCCTCTCGCCACGGTGACCACGGACGCCTCCCGCCTCGGGTGGGAGGGGGCACTTTGTGGGCCGGACCGTCCAAGGCACGTGGGACGATTCAGAGACCTTACTGCATATCAATGTTCTAGAGATGAGAGCAGTGCTCTTAGCGTTGCTAGCACTTCAGGGCTTTCTTCCCTTGGGAACAATTGCGATTCAATCGGACAACATGTCTGTTGTCTGGTACATCAACAAGCAAGGGGGAACAAGGTCTTACCCTCTTTGTCGAGAAGCCATGAGAGTTTGGGAATGGGCAATCTCCACCAACCGCTTTCTAATAGCAACGCACATTCCGGGTCAGTCCAACATCCTAGCGGACAAGCTCAGTCGCACCATTCTGACTCCTTACGAGTGGTCTCTCAATTGTCAAGTAGCGGAACGCATATTCGCATGGTGGGGAACCCCTTCATGCGATCTTTTTGCCTCTCCCTCAAACACCAAGTGCGACAGTTTTTTCGCTCTGATACCTCCTCCCGGAGGTACCCCAAGAGACGCTCTGGCGCATGCTTGGCCACCCGGTCTTCTGTATGCTTATCCACCCTTGCCTCTGATGCTCCAAGTTCTTCAGAAAGCCTCTCGGGTGGGTTGCAGAATGATTCTCATTGCTCCGTTCTGGCCTCGACAGATCTGGTTCCCCTTCCTAAGGTCTCACTCGGTGAATCCTCCTTGGATTCTAGATCCCATCCCGGATCTGATATCCCATCCATCCTGCATTCCTCCTCCGAATCTGGACAACCTGAAGCTGACCGCTTGGCTGCTCCAGTTCCACTCTTGATTAGGACAACCGGTATTTCGTCACCGGATAAGGCAATTTTGGTGGCAGCTGATAAACCATCCACTAGAAAGGTTTACCGAAGCAAGTGGAAACGTTTTTCTTTGTGGGCGGAGCGGCAAGGCCTGAATCCCTTCACGGTTCCTCTTCCTTTAGTGCTTGACTTTCTAACCACTCTCTTTAACGATGGTGCCAGCAGTTCCACAGTCAAAGTACAACTGGCGGCAATTTCTCATTATCACATTGGCTATGACTCTAATCCTCTTATGTCAGCCAAATTGTGTAAAATTTTTCTTAAAGGTACCTTTCTTCTCAGGCCCCCAATAAAGCAAGCAGTTCCTCCTTGGGACCTCTCTCTGGTCCTACAGGCCTTGACCGCCCCCCCTTTCGAGCCAGCGGCTACGGTGGATCTCAAATTCTTGTCCTACAAGACAGCCTTTTTGGTAGCCATTACATCGGCCAAGAGAGTTTCTGAGCTTCAAGCATTATCAGCTAAACCTCCTTACTTGGTATTTCATCCGGACCGTGTCTACCTCAGGACCAACCCGTCCTTTCTTCCTAAAGTCGCTTCTGAAGCAAACATCAATCAGTCCATTAACCTCCCTGTTTTCTTCCCTAAATATGAAAACAAAGGTGAATATAAGCTACATTCATTAGATGTTCACAGGCAACTTAGATTTTATCTGAACAGGACGGCTGGTCATAGGCAATCCGACCAGTTGTTTATTTCCTTTGCAAAATTCAATTTGGGCAAGCCAATTTCTAAAGTTTCTCTGTCCCGCTGGATTTCACAGTGCATCTTATTGGCTTATCAAGCTTCAGGAAGGCCCGCACGAGGGTGTTCATGCCCATTCAACCCGGTCAGTATCTACCTCGGCAGCCTTCAAGGCTAGGATTCCTCTAGATGATATTTGTGCAGCAGCCACGTGGGCTTCATCTCATACTTTTATTTCCCACTATAAGTTGGATCTTGCATCTAGGGGTAGAGCATCCTTTGGCTCCGGTGCTCCGAATATCCTTCCATGATGGCGCCCAAGATTCAGGTAGCTGGGGACTCTGTCCCACAGGTTGCAGACAAATGAATATCCTACTTCAGATTTAGAAGTTATGTACTCACCATAATGTTCCATCTGAGTAGGTGTATTCATTTGTCTGCAACCATCCCGCCCTCCTATCCCCCTGGCCTTTCAGTTTCCTGCATATTCTATGTTACCCTTTTCAGGGTGTTGTTGCTTTGGCAAACTCGATCTGAGGTCATGAGGGTAGAGCAGGGCATTATGGGTGAGGGGAGGAGCTGAGAGCTTGGATCCATAGCTGGAAAACCATGCCGGTTCGGATCCGATATCGGATCCATAACCCACAGGTTGCAGACAAATGAATACACCTACTCAGATGGAACGTTATGGTGAGTACATAACTTCTAATTTCCTCACCTCAGACTGCATTTTCATTCCTGCAAAATGATCTCCATACTGTCTTATAAAAGGGTATGCTTTGCTGTTTTATCTCTTTAAATGGCATTTCTGTACTGTTCTGCTTTCTGAGACTGAAATATGCTGTATTTGTCTGAAATCCTTTGATGCTTAGGAATTTATCTCATTTGAACCTTCATCTTATTTCTCATTGCATATAAGAGTTTTACCCCAGAAAAAAACACACATGGAGAGAAGCTATTTGCAGCCTTGCCTTCTGACTATCCCACTGGGGCAATAATTCTGCTGAGTCTTCAAGACTGCGTGCTTACTCATACCTTTGCAGCATTATCAAGCAAGCATTTCTTAAGGCTGGCTGTTGGCTTGCACTGGGTTTAAGTGCAGCAGTAGTTGTTAAGGATGGCTGCATGAGTAATGTTCAACAGATAGATGTTCAGTGGTCCGAAATGTGACGCGTGTGACTGTTAAGGTAAAAGGTGAAAATCAAAATACAATGTAAAAATAGTTGGCAACTCCATGTGCCCTATATCCAGAATACTTCAGTATAATACTCAAAGGTTGCAATACCTTGGAGTAAGGGAATTCTCTGAGATAGTATAATCTTGGAATTGTTTTACAGTAAAATTCAATCACACTGTTGTGTTCAGACTTTTCATAGTCAAACACGTGTATGTTAGATATTTGCCTTTGCTCCCTTTAAAGGTACGTATATGCTCATTAGAATGAAAATGTATGAGGCAGCTGATAAGTAGAAATTAAGATACTAATTCTGCAGAGCTTTCTGGATGCTTTGTTGCATACGGTTTATTGGTAGCAGGCTGTACATTTCTTTCCATCTTGAGCAAGCAGATTGTTAGAGAATAAATGAGAAAGTTTTTTTCATATTCTTGTGTCTGTGTGGTATTAATTGTGTTCCTTAGTAAAGCTAGACACCTAACATTGCATTATACTCCTCTTGGAAGGTTTGTTGCTATTCCCTTAACTTTTTTTTTAAAAAAACATATCCTGAATCAACAGCATTTTTATATTACCTGACAGCAAATTAAGTGAAATGGTTGTTTGCAATTGCCTTACTGGTTTGCTTTATTACAAATTAAATGTTTGCAGTTTCCCGATCTGTATGAAGGACTACTGTACTGTTTATAATTTAGGAGACAACAACGGGATGAAGTTGTTGTTTTATGTGCAATTAAAAAATTGTTTTGCATAATAAGTGTCTGCTAAATAAGTGTAGATTGATTTTGATGCTAACCAGTTATATGTGAACTACATCTGTGAAAAGTAGTCGCTAAATGCTGGCAGTATAATTTTTCCTCTTATTTGTACATAATTATAAATATATTTTGGGAGGCATTTTGACATGGCTGTAGGAGCAGAATGACAAGGCAGCGGGCTTTTTATTAAAGATTGTGTTTGCAATATGCAATTAGATGTCGGGTCTCGGGACAAAATCACTTCCTAGTGCACTTGAATGACCTCACTAGTGTTATTTCTGAAGACGGTCATAAAGTTAAAATGTGGATTACTTTTGTTTGACTAGTTATTGAGTTAACTAAGAATTTCTTATACAGCTGTTTTCAAAGGTGGAGATAAATTTTCAGATATTACAGATTTCAAAAGGCACATGATTGCTATATATTCTTGCACTATTGTACTCTGGTATTGTGAGATGAAAATGAAAAATAATATTCTGAATTCTAGGAAAATGTACCCAGGGTCATGATGATAGACTATGTCCTGTTTACCCATGTACCCAGGGACATACCACTCAACTTCTTACAGCAAGAAATCTGGACAAAGCTATAAATAATGGGGGGGGGGGTGACCTGCTCTTACAAACTTAGAAAGCTGATATAGATAAACTATGTCCTGTTTCCGTAGCCATGTATCCAGGGACATGATGATAGAGAAACTATGTCCTGTTCCTGTAGACATGTACCCAAGGACATGATGATATGTCCTGTTCCCATAGCCATGCACCCAGGGACATGATTATAGACTATGTCCTGTTCCTGTAACCATGTACCCAAGGACATGATGATAGAGAGACTGTGTCCTGTTCCCATAGCCATGCACCCAGAGACATGATGATAGACTATGTCCTGTTCCTGTAAACATGTACCCAAGGACATGGTGATAGAGAGACTGTGTCCTGTTCCCATAGCCATGTACCTAGACACATGATGATAGAGAGACTATGTCCTGTTCCCATAGCCATGTACCCAGGGAAATGATGATAGAGAGACTATGTCCTGTTTCCATACCCCTACCCACTCATACAGTGAAAACTGAAACAGAATTGAAAGAGAGTAGTACAGTTTTTAAACCAATTTTTCATTCGACTGTTCTTTCTAAGCATGCACTCATTCTTGCAGAGGACTTTCTGAATGGTTAGAGTGTAATGGGTCTGTTAAAAATTAGTGAGAAAATGTCCATAAAGTAGTTTGTTTTACATAATGTTCATGAGATTGCAAGTATATGCACAGAATGCATGTCATGTGTGCACTGGAACAAGAAAATACTGTGTGCATAATACCAGCATGCTCTACTACTTTGTCCTGTTTGTAACAGTAAGCAGAAGTTGGTAGTAATTAAAGATTTAAAACTATCTTGAAGGAAACCTATAGATGAAATAAATTAACAGTCAGCTCAGTAGTGACCATCTGATGTAGAAAGTTAAACATCTTATATCTATTTTAGTAATCTTAGGCTTGGGTCTTGAAGTCAGATCTGCAGAGGACATAATCAGAGATTGAATTCCACTGATTAAACTTCTCAGCTGAATAAATAAATGGCTGGTTCTTAGTAAATGCACTTTTTGTAATAGTATGATGCACATATAGCTTGATGCAAAACTGTAGACTAGCAGATGTTGAAGAATGAATGAAATTTACCTTCTTCAATGTAGTAATGTGAGGAACATTAGATTTATGTACACATTCTTGTAATTTCTTTTTAGTCATACATATTTTTGTCAGTATTCAAGTAAACACTTTCTAGTCCATAAGGAAGATGAAAATCAAAGAGATGTGACTGACTGTGTGGCACATAAAGACAATGTGTGGATTGTGATCCAGATATTCTCACATAAATTAGTAACCTGGACATTAATCCATGTCAGGCTGTCAACATTAGTAACCTGGGCATTATTCCATGCCAGACTTTCAGGACTAGTAACCTGGGCATTAATCCATGTCAGAATGTCAGGATTAGTAACTTGGGTATTAATCCATCTCATAGTGTCAGGATTAGAAGACTGGCATTAATCCATGTCAGACTGATGGTATTAATAACCTGGGCATTAATCTGTGTCAGACTGTCAGGACTAGTA
Source organism: Protopterus annectens (assembly GCF_019279795.1). Classification (NCBI taxonomy): domain Eukaryota; kingdom Metazoa; phylum Chordata; order Ceratodontiformes; family Protopteridae; genus Protopterus; species Protopterus annectens. Next base: position 443,905,697 of record NC_056731.1, read on the forward strand.
ACCTGGGCATTAATCCAAGTCAGACTGTCAGGAGTAGTAACCTGGCATTATTCCATGTCAGACTGTCAAGATTACTAACCTGGGCATTATTCCATGTCAGACTGTCAGGATTAGTAACTTTGACATTAATACAGGTCAGATTTTCATGATTGGTAACTTGGGGATTAATCTTTGTCAGACTGTCAAATTAGTAACCTTGGCACTAGGGCAGCTGGTATATGATAGCCCATCCATCCCAATAGCAGGAAGGTGGTCCTGTCTGCTGCAGGAAGAAAGATTTACAGCATGCGGTGCATTGACTGGTGATGCTTACTTGAATGTGCCAAAGTGCATTTACACAGTAGCTTTCCTTGCACGTGGGATAGGGTTTAGCAGACACTTGATTAGGCATGCACATGTCAGTAGCCAGGGGGTGGAATTAGGACAGAGATAGAAAACCGTCATGGTTGCATAAATAGTGGATGTGGCATAAATGGCTTTTGCCCCATGGGAAAGGAGTAGTTTAGAAGAGTTGCAGTGGACCAGAGAGTCAGCAGGTTTGGGGAAAAAAATGAACTTTTTTGTTGTATCTTTCAGCTTTTCCCGGTTAGGGGTCGCCACAGCGGAACTCAGGTCCGCTAATGATTGGTAGTTGATTTTTACGTGCTGAGTTACCAGCCCTGACACACAACCTTCAATGAAGGTACGCCCATTCACGCATGTAAAAAATCAGACCATGGACAGTAGTACATTCTTGCAGGTTTTAGCAGGGTCAGGAACAAATTACGTAACATACATTTGCATTTAAAGTTAGGTATACATTTAACTGTCTTGTCCTTTTCTGACCAGCACATTTGTGTATCATAATTCTAAAAGGGAGTTGAATATTACAAGAAGGCCAGTCATTATACCTAAAATGAAAAATTGATATGGAGATGCAGGTTATCATAACATTCTGTGGTAAATTTTGTAATAACAGCAGCAAAAAATCAGCAGGTGCAGGTATACAGATTCCTTCAAGGCAGTAAAAACAATCAAAGGTAAATAAAAAACATGCAGAGAAATCCAAGAGCATGGCTTAAAAAGCAAATAAAACTTTAATTGTATAGGTAGGTAAGCACTTTCACATCTCAAAGGATGGTTCATCAGACCATAAAAAAATAACACATCAGACCATAAAAAAAGAACAAAAACACACTGCTTAAATACACAACTTGAAACAAAGTAACTGCCAAAGCTATTTGAAAAGGTCATTTGACTTCAGATGTGGTTTTAAATGTACAGTCCCATTCAGACCATATCCCTGATTTGCTTGAAGCTTGGAGGAATCTGTGTACCTGCACCTGGTGATTTTTTGCTGCTGTTGTTTAGTCACTGGAGCAAAGCATGGATGAAGGGTCTGATGCTGAACTGGAACTTGATTGGCACTGGGAGAGCTAGAATTAAGCTGTAACCCAATGTGCAGCCATCTTGGATGTCTCTAAATCTAAGCACCCTTGTTGATAATTCCTTATAATTTTATCATCATTTCTCTGCACTAGCTCAGAAAGCCTTCTGTCTGAGGGCTCATCTGATTTCCAAAAGCATCTTCATTAAATGAAAAGAAGTCTTAATTCCCATTTACACATATCTTGTTAGACCCCATTTTTGAAAATAATGCACCTTTGGCATGTATTTGTCTAAATATATCACTGAACTTGAAAGACATCAGAGATACCTAACTAAAAAGATATGTGACGTCAAAAATCTTAGTTTTCAGGACTGACTAGCACCCCTCTCTCTCTCTCTCCCTCTCTCTCTAGTTAGTGTCTTATAGACTCCTCCATACAGATCTGTGTCTAACCTTTCAAGACGTGAAAGATCTATCCCTCTTTAACATCTTATTCTTTAGCAGAACAAATGGTACCTCAGTTCCCCAGTTAAAGGAATTAAATCTTCATCAACAGATACATAGGACACATTGTCATATTGGATTCATATCTCAGCATATGTCCATACATATCACTGTTGCAGTATTCATTACATTAGTGATCCCTACCAAGGGTGGCCCAATGTCTGGCCAGTATACCAAAGCCTTAAGGTTGCTTTAAGGTACACCTCATGTCAAACATATGCTCCTCGCATAGCGTAGGGCATAAAGGTGAATTCCAGACCTACCATCATCAGAACTTCTTTGCCTCCAGTCCGAATGCCATCTCTGATCACCAGACTTGTTGCTAGCATATCTAGCCATTCAGATAAGTGCCCTGTTGGGTTTTTTTTTGTTTTTTTTTTTGCTTTTTACTCTCTGTTGTTGTGGGGTTTCATGTCATCCGGAAAAGGTAAATGGCAGTGTGGGAGACATATTCCCCATAAATACCAACACGAGCAGTGCTTGTTTTGTTTAGGTGCTTTTCACAATCATACATCCTGTACTGTTTCACAGGCTTTTGTTCCAAAAACCTTACATAGTCATCTTTCATCCCTCGCTGTCTATCTCAAAAAACAGTGCCTAAAGATTTTAGCAAAAGAGACTGTGGAGTGCACTTCCTGGCCTTAGGGTCAGCTGCCTTCAATGAAGAAGGCCAAAAATGATAAGTAGGATTCTTCAGCTGTACCTCGTACATCGGATGTCTCTCTCAAGTCTGATGAAAGCCCAGAGGTTCACCCAGTTCTTGGGATGGATTTTTCTGCCATGACCAGTTCAGAGGCTGGCATGGATCCAGCTGCTCACACATCTGCAGAGGATTTGCAGGCTCCCATTTCAGATGTTCAGGGGGAACCACAGCTGATTATCACTGAAAGGCCTAGGGGAGTTCCTCAGATACTGGGGAGGAAGGAAGTCCTGACAATGATTACTGAGTGTAAGCCAAGGTTGGAGCCTTCTACGTTTCATAAGATGGACATCCCCTTAAAAAAAGAAGTAAAAGACCAATCATATTTCTTCTGCTCCTAAGAACCCTCAAAGTTTATGGCAGGATTTTACACAGGTCTTCTTTAAAGCTGTTATGGCCTTGAAGCCTCCTCAGGGGATCTCTGTTCCATCTCCTCCTAGGTCATCTTCCCCTCGTAAGAGGTCTAGGGATCAGGATTCATCTGAGGAAAATGAGGATTTGGATAAGGAATCCTTGGCCTAGTCTACCCAGATTCTTTCCTGCCTGGAGTATGGTTATGAGGAAACAGAGTCTACTAGACCTGAATCCCCTTTTGAGCAGATGTCTTTTGGACATATAATTGCCAGGATGATTGGAGCTCTTTACATGGGATTGTTCCGAAGTGGCTGAAGTGCAGAGGAGATATTATGAGCTCCTTCAAATGGAGTCTCCTAGACCCTTTGCTGTTCCTCCTGTTTTGGCTGCTTTACTGCATGCTTTCTCTTCTGCTTCTCAGGCTCCAGACTCCCAACTCCCTGCTTCTAAGAAACCAGACCAGCTTTATAAAGTGCCTGATAACTGCAAATTCCTTTACAAGTGCCCATCTGCTGACCATTCAGTTCTCTGTGGGATCCAGCGGTTCTCTATTAGAAGACCGAAGACGCAGTCTTTCGAATGCGTTTTGGTCTAACTCAAAAGACGGAAATGGCAAAAGATCGAAGTGGCTTTTAAGCAAATTCTTTCCCTGGGAAAGAATTTTCTTGGCCGCTTCGTTACTTTGCCGTTTTTGGCACTGTAGTATGGTCTCGGAGTTGGTATATTTAAGTAGGGGGGTGGGGGGCAAAGCCCCCCACTTAATGTAATGTTTAAAGTGTTTTTTTTTTCCTTTGTTGGAACAGTGATTTTTTCCCTAGGAAAAAAATCGCTGTTCTGACAGTTCAAAATTGTAAGCTTTCGCTTACATAGGGTCAATTAATCACCGTTCGCTTTTTTAAGCGTTTGGTGATCTAATATATACCCACATCCAGCAAGCCTTCTAAATGACTGGCCTTGACTAAATTTCTTCATTATGATAAGGACAGTAGGACCATGGAAAGGTTAGGTAAAAAGGTTTATACTTCAGCCACCCTAGCCTTTCGGACATTATCAGACTCATATGACCAGATATGTTTTGGCTCCCCTTTCTCAGGCTTGTCAGGTTATTTCTGACCTTCTTGATTGACCAGCAGGAAAATGATTGTCTGTGGGACCTGGGTATTCAAGCTCCTATGCAGAGGAGGAAAAATGTCCACGAATTAAATACCCTAGGGAAGCCAAGAACAAATGGATGACCAGGTAGGCTGCCTTAATAAAAGTACGGTGGGATGTCGGTGAAGAAGCTGGGCTACTGGTAAAGCCTTGAGAAAGGCTGTGCATACCCGAGCGCTTGTGGTTGAAGGCTGAGTAAAGCCTTTAGAAAGGCTTCGTATACAGGTGGTAGTTCCGACTGGTCAGGTCGCCTGGTGAGAGGAAACCGCTAGTGTGGCAGCTAGACATAAAAGGTGAAACACACAGAAAAAACAGGCAAAACAATGTAAATGTGGCTCGGCAAAGGAGCTCTGCTCGCCATGGTGACAAAAAATCAACGTAGTCGAAGTTCAGATTCTAGAAGGTCGTACTTTATTGAAGTAAAAAGTACCAGAAGTACAATCACCATCGAAGCGTAGTTCCTTAATGGAAAGAGTGATCCTGAGGATTTCCTTTTATAAGAGTACCTGGGGGTGTGTCAGTGGGAGCCAATCAAGTGTGGGTGAAAAAACCTTTATTGTGATTGGGCACGACAACTTGACATCACACCTTACAATCTGATAGGTTAGATACCCTGAGCCAGCTCATATGTGGTTAGTAGAATCACTCTAAACCTACAATAGTGAAGTTCGGAGATTAGCTAAAATTAGCTAAAAAAAAGTAGTTAACTAAAAACTGCACTTTTATCAAATAATACACGATTTAAAGTAATTTGTTTGTGTTGCATTGAGCAATATCTAGCTGGAAGTTGTGACTGTTTTTTCAGTAGGTCACCACCCACCCTCCCTGTTTTTGTCTTGGTGGTTTTGAAACTGCCCGCCCCTCTTGTAAATTTGCACTTGGATACTCCTCCTGGGCCCATTTCATTTGCTCACTCAAAAAAAAAAAAATAAAAATTTTATCTGCTTTTACTGTATTTGTGTTTCTTCCTACTTTATTTTGCTTTTGCGTCATCTTAAAAGTAGTAATTTGATTAAAGTGTAGCTATCATTCTAAGTCTTTTGGATTAAGCACTTGGGCTTCAGACCAGTTGTTTTACATTAGGAAGGTTTGTGGCCTGCACTGTGGTGGCAGGACAGGTAGCTTACATCCTTCTAAGTTGGGAACTGCTGATTGAGGGCTCAGCGTCTGTTATTCTAAAAGTGTATTAGTTCTGGTTTAAGCACTTGGGCTTCATGCCAGTTATTTTACATTAAGAAGGTTCGTGGCCTGCACTCTTGTGGGAGGAGAGGCTGGACTTTGCCCTTCTGAGCTGGGAATTTATGGTTAAAGGCTTATAGTGCCTGCATATTTGAACTGTTTCTTACTGAAATTGGTACACCTTGTTTGCTGTAGCATAGACTAGATCTGGGCCTACTGAATCTAGCTTTGGTTGTATGCTTGTTATTTCCCTGAAATGCTAATTCCACCCAAAACGCGGCTTTTCAGCGCTTCTGTGGATCCCTAGTGATATCTGCATTGCTTACTGTACTTATTTCCTTGTTTCACTTGAATGAAAGTTACTGTTTGTCATTTTTTCATTTAAGTTACCTGTAGCACATTGCATTTAAGTTACCTGGCACTTGCTCAGTAAAGCAATTATATAAGTCAGCACTAAAAAATTAAAAGCACTACACCCTCACAAACTCCCCTTGAGTACCTTGTTCCCCATTGGCCCTTTTTTCAATTATAAAGGAATTCCCAATACTATTCTAGCATGTCCAAAGGTCAGTTGTCAATCTCCTCTCCGGTCCAGCTGGTGAATCTGGGAATCTTGAGACAATGTTACAACTGCCTCATGTACACAGACAACCCTCTCCTCCTCCCAACAAATTCCAACACATGTGAGAGATGCAACCATATAGCCAAACTGGAGGCTAAGCTCTCTCAACTCAGTACTGGCATAACCAGTCAGGAGGAAAAGGAAACCACACTCACTACAATTCCAGTCTCACATAGACCTACCATGACAGCAAACCAAACACATAAACACACAAAAACATACTCGGAGGCTCTAAATAAAAATCTGCCTAAGCAGCAGAGACCTCCAAAGCAGACACCCAAGCAACCGCTACCCCAAAACAAAACACATGCAACACATAGCTCACAAAGCCAGTGTGCCGAACAGTCACAGCCCTTAAGGCTAAACAACACACCTGATACACTTGTAATAGGTGACTCTATCGGCAGGCACACTGACGTCCCGCTCACCAGGCTGAACAAGGAGAAGGTCACGGTGAGCTGCCTGTTGGGCGCTAGGATCCGCCACATAACACAAGCACTCAGGTCACTCCAAGGCAAGTAGAAATATGACTCAGTCATTGTCCATGCTGGTGCGAATGACCTGAGACGTACCTCCCTGGACTACATGAAAAGAGACATAGAGGAGCTCTCTGAACATGTAGCCCAGGCCGGTATGACCCTGACCTTGAGTAGCATCTTACCCTCACCAAGAATGATGCCACAATATGAAGATAAGATGATCAATTTCAACAATTGGCTTAAGTATTGGTGTCATTCAAAGGGGATCCAATGCCTGTCAGCCTGGTATGACATGCTCGACAAGCCACGATGCTTCCCTAGGGACGGCTTTCACCTATCACCCCTGGGCTTTCGGATATTGGCAAAGGCTTTTGCTACCCCCATAGTGCCTTTTTTAGGCAAGGCTCAAAAGACAAACCCACCTCCGAAGGTATCACAAGGGATAAGAAACTAAGAGTAGTGTACTCAATGCCAGAAGTCTAAACCTGAAGATGCACGCACTCAAAACTCTCCTTAGCATGGAGAACATCGATATCTGTGCAGTAACAGAAACCTGCTTCAAGGCTCCCGAGAGCACCCCAGCACTACCAGGTTATACCTCATACCATGCTTTTTGGCCCCAAAACTTGGACAAACCACAAAAGGAGGGGGAGTATCAATATTCATCAAAGATACCCACACCTCCAGGTTGGTGGCACAGCACAAAGCATCAGAGACTATCCATGTGCAACTAACAGTGGGTAAAACTGCCTTCCAGTTTAGAGCCTGCTACAGACCACCCTCCCAAACCCAGGAACTCTACTCGGCCTTCCTGAGAACACTGGAAAATATGAAGGTCTCTCCAAACACCATTATATTGGGTGACTTCAACTACCCAAACATAGACTGGGAGCATTACTCTAGCTCCAACACCCTAGCCCAAAGGTTCCTAGAATTTATAAACTCAAATGCTATGGAACAACTTGTTACCACTTCCACAAGAGGGGAAAACATACTGGACCTGATCATCACCAACATGGGGACTCTATGCTTCAGACCAGAAGTATATCCCTCACTGGTAAGATCAGACCATAAACTAATCTCACTGGATATTCACATCCCGACCCCACCCCCTGCCCAGAAAACCACAGTGAAAAACTTCTCTAAAGCAAATTTCACACTCCTCAAAACCGAGATGGAATCCATCAAAGCCCCGGGCCTGTGGAAAATACGATCCAGACCACAGAATCCTTTATAAACGCATTCTATGAACACCTTCAGGAATGCATGGATCATGCAATCCCAAATAAAACCAAGACCCAATCCTCCAAAGGCAGACGTCCTGTCTGGTGGACCCCAGCCATAGACAAACTATACAATAGAAGGGGGAAGCTACTACATGATAGAGCAAAATCCCAAAAAGGGAAGGCATCTCTGATTAGTATTAGCAAAAAACTACGGACACTCATAAAATCAACTAAGACCAGCTTCGAGAGAAAAAATGCACAGGACTCTAAGGATAATCACAAGGCTTTCTTTAGTTATGTTATGAATCTGGGTGGGAATTCCCAGATATGCTCAGAATTAGTCCAAAGTGACAAAACATTGCCAACATCCTAGCTGACAGGTTCAGCGCAAACCCCCCCCCCTTCCCACCAAAAGGGCAAATATCTATCCCAGCAGAGTGCTGCCCCCTGACGTCTCAGATGCTTAGGTAAGAGCCGCCCTCTCCAAAGCAGAAAACACAGCATCAATGGGACCAGACGGTGTCCCGGGCTGCGTTTTACATGAACTCCAAGAAGAGCTAAACCCAAACCTAAAACTACTGTTCAATCTCAGCCTTACTACAGGATATGTACCCAAAGAGTGGCGTACAGCAACGGTGGTCCCTCTCCACAAAGGTGGTGCCTCAACGGATCCTGGAAACTATCGCCCCATAAGCCTGACTAGCTTGGTCTGCAAAGCTATGGAAAGGATCATCATGGACCTTATAAATAAAGATATTGGGGACCTACAGACACTGGATCCTACCCAGTTCGGCTTTGTTAAGGGCAGATCCTGCCTCTTAAACCTTGGTGATTTCTTTGAAACAGTCTTCAAGGCCATTGACGAGGGAAAGGTGGTCCACACAGCCTACTTGGACCTCGCAAAAGCCTTCGATACAATACCCCACTCGGGCATTATAGATAAGCTCACCAGCTTAAATATAAACCCCTTTGTCACTAGATGGGTTGCAAACTGGCTCAAGGACAGAACCCACATGGTTAGATTTGCTGGAGCCATGTCAGACTCCAAACCAGTTACAAGTGGCGTCCCACAAGGCTCAGTCCCGAGACCTCTCTTGTTCGGTATATATTTCTCAGAGGTACAGGCCAACATGGAAGGACTGTGGCTGACCAAGTTCACAGATGACTGCAAACTGTGCGCCATAATCGACTCTCCAGCCGACACAAGCATCCTCCAAAAGGGCCTCATAGAAACAGACAACTGGTGCCAGAGCCATGGACTCAAGCTAAACGCCAAAAAGTGTATAGTCAAAAACAAAGTGCCCACAAATTACCACATAAGTGGTAATCCATTAAGTACGGAAGAAGTAATTAGGGACCTGGGGACCTAAGTTGATAGCAATCTCTCATTTGACAAACAAGTGGCCAAAGTGGTTAGAAAAACATTTTATATAGCCCACCTAATCATGTAGGGATTCACATCTAGATCAGGGGAGGTCATCGTGCCTCTTTACTCATCCCTCATCAGGCCTATAATTGAGTACAATGCCCCTTTTGGGATGTACCTTACCAGACACCTGCAGCAACTGGAAAGACCCCAAAAGTACCTCAACAAGAGGATCAAAGGGCTCAAACAGATGCCATATGCTGCCCGGTTAAAGAAACTCCAGCTCTACTCAGTGGCATACCGCCTGCTCAGAGGCGATCTGTGCCTGACGTATAAAGCCATGTCCAACCCAGAATTAATGGACATGCTGCACCTCAGAAAATCCAGCTCCCATCGAGCTACGCGCTCTAGAGACTTGAACCTCAGCACTGAAATAAATAGGACATGCTGGAGGGACAGATTCATAACCCAGAGACTCCCTTCACTCTGGAATAAAATCCCAGTCCAGGTTAGGCAGAGTTCCGACTCACTTCAAGAGGAATCTTGATGAGTGGATGGGGGATCGTAGGTTTACACTGGGTATCATTTCTGTGTCACTGTTAGACAGAGGCTTAGTATAATAACCTCGAAAAAGAGCATAGCAAAATTAATTTAAAATGGGTGGTGAAAGCCAAACACACTCTGGCTAGGCTTATAAATGCCCTAGGGCAGATAGCCTAGTATGAACCTATGAACCTATAATGAATACTGCAACAGTGAAGAGAAGGACATCTAGCATTATGATAAGATTTTACACAATTGTACTATCCCTTACCTTGGCAAAAAATTCCACTATAGAGTAGCACCCTTGACACCTTCATGGTAAACCTAGATAACTGGAAGGGCAGCCTCAAATTTTGCCATAATCTAGTCTGTTTTGCCTTCCTTGAGGCTTGAGGGAACTGTTGAATACACACACACACTGATATATATATATATATATATATATATATATATATATATATGTGTGTGTGTGTCTGTGTGTGTGTGTGTTTGTGTGTGTGTGTGCGTGTACCAATCATCCTATAATGCCTCCACATACTTGTAACACACCTCCAAAATCAAATCCTATTTACTGCCTCATACCCCCACTTGTTATTCTCTACCTTCTCACACCCTATGAATACCAACACCTCCCTGCCACACACTTCCCTAGACATGCTACCATTACTACTAATCCAGCGCATAATTTTAACCTGTTACCTACCACCTCTCATCTAATACCTCTAATGCAAAACCTCAACATCTGTCCTTGCTTGTTATATTAACCCCAGGACTAAAAACTTCTACAAACTCTTATTAAAACTCCAGAAACTTGTTATTATACTACTACCTAACCTCATAGGGGATGGTGACATCCACCCTAACTCAGGCCCAACCCCACTTCTTACTATAAACCTCACAAATAACAACCTTACTAGCCTACGGAACTCAAGTAATGCCACAAACTCATTCTTATTGTGTCATCTAAACATTAGAAGTATAAACAAGAAAAGTCACTGTTTACATGCCTTTCTTTACGTCCACTCCCCTGATGTTTTATGTCTTTCCGAAACCTGGTTCAAACCTACTACCACTGATAATGAAGTTATACCCCCAGGTTAAAATATAGTACGGCTTGATCGCATCTCTAAAAAAGGGGGGTAGCCATCTTGTATAAATCTACTCTTGAAGTATCCAAAACTAGTAATCCAAATACCCAGGCCACTAACAATGCAGAAATACTCATCACAAAGGTCCAACTCAACAAACACAAATCTATAAACATTGTTTGTATCTATATTCCCCCATGTGACAACACAAATACGTTAGAGAGTATCCTTCAATGGCTGTCTACTAACTGCCCCCAGGAAACTATTATTCTTGGAGACGTTAATATCAACTGGTATTCTTGCTCTGCAGACTTCCCCTCGACCCATATAAATATGCATGGCTTCTCTCAGTTAATCTCATCACCTACCAGAATGAATAAGCCCAAGAATAAGGAAAGTATCATTGACTGGATATTAGTAAACAATCCACCCCAGCTATACCAAGCAAGCACCCTACCTGAACACGTTAGTGATCACTCCTTCACCTATATAATCAGAAAAAAAATGACATCCCTCAGCAGTCTACCTTCAAAGCCATTAGAAATAATAAAAACTTTATTTAGACTAATTTCCAGAATGAACTTAACTCATGAAACTGGTCCAATCTAACACTACTTCATCCAGATGAAGCAGTCTCCTACTTTAACTCTACATTTCTTGCTATCCTTGACAACCATGCTCCCAAACGTACTATTAGAACCAATAACAAAGTTGCACCATGGCTCTCCAGTGATACAAGACAAAAAATTATTAGCAAAAACAAAGTGTGGGCCACCTGGAGAACCACTAAATCCCCAAAAGACCACCTCTTATATAAAATGTTGAGGAATGATACTAAGAAGGCTATTATAGTAGATAAAAAGAAATACTACTGCAATCTACAACAAAAACAACCACAAAAATTCTGGTCAGGCATTAATAAACTACTTCACCCAGGTCAGTCAACTACCCTACCCCCCTAACTACACTCTAACAACCTCCTAAAATTGTTGTCAATGCCTTTAATACTTTTTTTACTGAAACAGTGCTATCTCTAGCCAGCAAACTATCTCAAAATACCCTAACTACCACCAATCTCACACCTGATAATAAAATCTCCTTCAAGCTCGATCAAGTACCAATATCTTATATTAAGTCTCTACTGAAAAAACTGAAACCCACGACCTCTCAACAGACCTACTACTTGCTGAATATCTCCAAAATGCTGCTAAGGAAATAGCATACCCCATTTCAATTTTAATCAATAGAACAATTATCTAAGCCTATATCCCCTCCATCTGGAAAATCTCCCATATTATTCCTCTACACAAAGGGGGATATTCCACTGAACTTTCAAATTACAGGCCTATAGCCATTCTATCTCCCTTGGCTAAAATAATGAAAAAATGTTTTCATAAGCAACGTCTTGCCTATCTGAATCAAAACTCTCTCCTAGCCCCCTCCCAGCACGGATTTAGACCCTGCCCTTCTCTCCTTCTCTCATACAATCAATCAAAACCGTAATAATAACAAGCTCTCCTCTGCCCTCTTCCTAGACCTATCCAAGGCATTCGATATGGTAAACCACCAGCTACTCTTAGACACACTAAAATCACTCCCCACAGTGCATCACTACTCTCCATCTCTGTTGGAAAAAAATGGAACCTTCTTCCTGCGGAACTTACCAATGACCCCTCCTTACCCCAATTCAAAAAAATCACTTAAGAAATACCTGAAAATGCATTGGCTTTGTTCCTGTACAAACCCTGACTAACCCCCACACAAACAGAATCTCTAAATGTGAATCTCATCGCAAGATTATATCTGTATTCCACTAACTGCTTACAATTTTGTAAATCTCTCTCCTATGGAAATATTTAAAATTAAGATGATACCATGTATGTTATCATCTTTTGTTACATTTTCCTTCCTAAAAAAAAAATCACTATTTTCTTTCTTAGATACTAACTAGCAACCTACCCTGTGTGTATGTGACTTGAAATTGTACCTGCCTATATATATTGTTAAAAATTTCAGATTTTGTGATAATTCACTATAGTAATTTTCACTGTAATTATACTAGTAATTAGTAATGTAGTAATGTAGACTTGGAGCTTTTCTCCCCGGGCCTCTGCTGAAAATGGACCTGTATCCAGTCGGACATTCCCAGTTAGCAAATGTAAAATAAATAAATAAATTATATATATATATATATATATATATATATATGGGTTCCGTTCAGAAGCTCAAAATACTGACATCTCGAATTTCAGTATTTCGAGCCCAAGAAGCTGAATCCACATAATAGCGAAAGTTTAGAAGCGCGAAATTCAAAACCTTGAATACCGGAGGTTTTGAATTTCGCGCTTCTAAAGTTCCGCTATGGTTATGTTTTCAGGTAAGTGTGTGTGTGTGTGTTAAGGGGTTTGGGTGGGGTCTGTGGTGTGTGTCATTGTGTTTTATTGCTGTGATGTGTGTGTGCGTAGAGAAAATAGCTTGTGTGGTGGTTTTTTGTGTGTGTTTGTATGTAGTACGACCTTGGAGTGAGAATATTTAAGTAGGAGGGGTGCAGGGGTGCTTGCCCTCCTGCTTTCATGTAGTAGAGTGATTGTGTGTGTTTGTGTGGTGGATGGTGTGTGCGTGTAGTAAAACCGCAAAATTCAAAACTTCCAGTATTTGACGTTTTGAATTTCACGGTTTTTAGTTTTCGTTGTTTTGTGGATTCCACTTCTTGGGCTCGAGATACTGAAATTCGAGATTTCAGTATTTCGAGCTTTTGACGTGAATCAATATATAGATATATATATATATATATATATATATATATATATATATATTTTTTTTTTTTTTTGCTACACTGGTAATGGTCTGCTGACTAATTACCTAGTACATTCCTATGGACGTCTGAAGCTAACTGAATCACATAACCAAGTACATTGAGTTGGTTCTAGGTTTCAGTCATGGATATGTGTAATTAATGACTTTGATAATGATCTTGCTGCTGCTTAAATCCAAGAGGTATTAAAATAGTTGAGTGATTGGGCAATTGCTGAAATTACTGACCTATAGATTTAAGCAAACTAGCAAGACAAACTCATTTATTTTGGCAGCTTTTATTTAGATGCCTCTCCTTCCATTCATTTCTTTGAAATAGTTTTGAACACTAGAAATTTGTTGAATAGGAAGGTGATGAGTTTAACAGCAGATAATGATGCCATCTTGAATTTTGAAGAAAGCTTTTGAAGGTGGCATGAAAATATGGCTAGTTGTCACTTCTGAATTTCCAGTAAACCATACCAGGTTCCATATTGTAGAATGAATATTGCAGCTGCCAGCTTGAAAAATGTATAGTAGATTTCTTTTTTGTGTGAACAAAATTGTTTGTGCAGTAGATGTACAGACAGGATCCTATGTGATATTTTGTAGCATGCATATTCAGCTAGATTTGATATAGATGGCATTGCAGAATGTTTCACATTTTATGTAGCTAAAATTCAGTCTGTATTATATAGGGGTGTTCACTGCCCATTAAGCATGGTGCTGATCGTACACACACACACACACACACACACACACACACACACACACACACACAAACATTAAACTGATATCAGTATCTCTTTGGTAACTAATATATATGAACAGTGAAGTTAATATGATCACTACCCATCACCATCTGCATTAACCGTCTGCCTGCAAGTAATGCTGTGTTATATCTTAAGACTATTGAAATCATATTTATGGATGGCGAAACAGATACAAGTATGTAGGAATGGGGAACATATTGAGTATATTGGAACTTGAAATTTTAATTGTATGCCATCTCAAAGCATAAAATATACTTTCAGTTCAAATAATGCAGAAAAGAACTGGCATCTTGTGATTTCATTGAAGTTCTTAGTATGACTGTTATGATTAACTGTGCTGAATTAGTTCACCACGTAGTCCGTGTAAGGACCCATTGCATGCACTGTAGAGATTTTCCTTTATATAAAATGTGATTAATATATTTATTCCTATTATGAGTATATAAACTTTACTGGCACCCACCAAATGGGAGAACAAACTTCCTTGGCAGCCATAGCGGTGCAGCAGTTAACATTGTCACCTCACAGCACGAGGTGCTCCGGTTCAGTTCTCAGCTGGGGTGCCTTCTGTGTGGAGTCAGCATGTCCTCCCTGTGGTCACCATACTTCTTAACCATACCGAATTCCTTGGTATTTACTGATTTTGAGGCCAAAATAATGGAGTGCCATGAATTCCCGTGTCCCCTTTAATTCCCAATTTTTTCATTCATTCATATATATATATATATATATATATATATATATATATATATATATATATATATATATATATATATATATATATATATATATATATGTATATAATATATATATATATATATATATATAATATATATATATACATACATACATATATATACACACACACACACACACACACACACACACACACACACACACACACACACATCACTTGGAATGCACTGTACAGGCAGCTTTAAGGTTCACTAGTCCAACTGCAGTACGTCTTTGAAATGTGTGTGGAAACTGAACCGCTGTGTGAAAACTCACATGAACAGGGAGGACACACAGACTGGACCCAAATCCCATCACAGCCAAGAACCAAACTTGAGATTCTGAGACAGCAATGCTAACAGCTATGCCATTTTACTGCCCTAGTTTTACAATTGTACTAGTCTTTCTAAGTTAAGATTTTTTATATGAGAATCTTTATAAAGTGGTGTTTTATATAAGAATACATTTGTTTCATCTTTTACTGCAAAATGTACTACAGATGAATTATTGAGTAACACTAGCCTTTTGTGAAAACGCACGTGTACAGAGTGTCTAGTGCCACATAATTTCTGATCTTCCATTTTGCACTATTTAAGGTCTGGTGGCTAGATGTGATGTGCAGTTATTGATGCTACATTATAGTATGAGCAGGACACCTGAGTTAGATGCACACATACAAAAGTATTCAGAATGATTAGATGCTCAGTAAAATGCCAGAAGGGCTTGGTTATATCCCTGAACTGAGTCCCAGTTTCTTGGATTGGTTCAGGGTCTTGTTGTCATACAGTTATCCAAAACACACACAACTCATCTGTTCAGCACTGGGTATCATGGTGGCTTAATGCTTAAGATTTCTGACTCATGGTTCCAAGGTTCAGTCCTGATTTATGGATGCCCATTCTTTATTGCTGATTTGTCTCTGACTTCTACAGTGACCCTGTGAACAGCTGTTCACCATCAACAGAGTTTACTTAAGTAGGGAAGAGAAGTAGATTGTCAAACTTTTCTTCCATATCACACAAACACTCTCCTAATGCACATATACAGTCTAGAGTCACCAGTCCACCAGTTGCATGCCTCAGGAACATACCTTTCAACTGTCCAGAGTTTCACAGAATGTCCAGATTTTTGCCTCTAGTTTTTGTTCTGTTCCTCATAAAGTTATGGTTTTCTGGCACATTACTGTGGACTGAAGTTACTAAATAATGACATGCTTTTGAATTTCAGACTTCAGAAAATGCATGCTAATGCAGATCCTTTTATTCTAGCAACCTTCTAAGTTTATAAGACCAATGTTTAAAAAATGCTGTCCCTATTTGTAGGCATTTGTCTGCCCATTATTTTAGGCTTTGACCAGATTTCTTGCATTAAGAGGTATGCTCAGAGATTCAGGAGATCAGAGTTCCCAGAGAAAACTATTCAAAAGTAGACATATCACGCAGTCTCCATACAGAGCTTCTCAGCCAAAAAGCATGCTGCTTGACTGGCTGCTGTAATCACGCTATGCATTTTATATTTACCCTTGCCTAGGTGGGCTTTGTTAGAGCTTTCAAGGATGCAAGATAATTTTTTTTTTAAAAAAGCAACATTTAAAATCAGTGCATATATCACACTGGATTTTCTGTAAGGTGACTAAGGAGTTTTAAATAAATAACTATAATGCAGCTAAAATGGATAGATATGTTCAATGTACATTTGTAATTTTATTGAATATGAATAATAGAAGATTTTTGTGAAATTGCTAACTTTGTATAATCTCATTCTCCTCTTCCTCCCCTAATACATTTTTCACTTTATAATTGTGCCCTCCTAGTATAACTTTAATATGATTTTTTTTTGTTTGTTTTTATTGTTAAATTTCTGTAATGAAATTTAATTAAAAATCAGTACTCTTTTTGTTCCAGGTGAACAGTTAAAGCACCATAAAGAGAAGCCTCCTACTGGTTTTACACAGAGAAGAGCATCCTAAAATAGAGTATTGATTTCTGGCAAGGTGTCTGTGAATGTTGTATGAGAAGGCGTGAATGAATGGCCTGTGAAACAGAGCAGAATCTCTTCACCATAGAAGCAGTACACTACATTTGGAGACCTTCATGTCTTCTTGTATCCAGGATCACATCAGATCAGCATCACATTCTCTGACAGCATGTAGAGGATGAACACATTGATAAACTCTGTGCTACAAGGTCTGATTCTCAACCATCAACAGTTCAGTCTCTAGCAGGTTGTTTTAGTCCCTCTTGGGTACATATGGTTGTTACGGTTTACATTCCCAGTCTTCTATGGCCCCGGTTTAACCTTCTTAATTATGGCTCATCCTTGTCAGTAATATGGAAAAAATAGTTTAACTGACAGTCTTTGAAGAGCTCTTACAGCAGTTTGTGTGTGAGCATGTGTGTATGTGCATGTGAGAAGGGGAATGAGGGAATAGAGTTGTTCAGGTATGTATGGCTTCAATGGTGTGCTTAATGTAATCATTGCTGAATTTTTCAAAGCTCAATAGAAGAACTACACTGTCCTTTTGCCCCTCTGACTGGTATTAACTGTAGGTCATAAAATACTGTGTCAAAGCATTTTTCCAAGAGTTGCAGAGGCCTTCACCACCCCATGATACGAGAGGCTGTGTCCACATATTTTCAGTCTTTATATACACCATCTTCATAAATGTTTCTATTTCTTCTGAGTTGGTCTGACCTTGGAAGTATAGAGTTCAGAGATGTAAGAACAGAGACCCACATTGGGGGAGGTGTAGGAGAAGTGCAGACCCCTGCAAAACATTTACATCACGATTTAAATTTATTTGGGGTGGTATAAGATCGTCCATGGTAAACCATTGGCAGGGCATTAAACTTAGTCATGTAAAGTAGACCCGGTCCCATGCTTGACTCCTGAGATTGCAAAGAGACTTCAGTCTCTCCTGTAAAATTGAGGATTTCTAACTTTCGATTATAAAGCTGATGTTATCTGAGTTTTAAAATACAGATATGTTCTCCTTTATCCTGTCCTGTTCAACTACTAAATTGATTGAGTTTTCATACCATGTAAACGTTCAATTATGCCCAGCTAGGTTCTGCTTCTTGCCTCTTAAAAGTGTCTTCCCTTTGCACTAACTGTTTCATGTTAGTAAAGGTGTGTAAGTTTGGAATTTTTGAGGACAAGCCGAGCCAAGGGGTTTGGCTTGGCTCTTAGAGCCGACTAGGGGCCAAGACAAGGCATGCAATCAGAGCAGTAACAAGATTAAAATGAAGTCTAGAGGAGGTGACATTGTCAGCATTCACTCAAATGAATGAATGCTAATAGTATATTTATTACACTTCCTAAAGTTTGCACCCAGCCACATCATTCACCATGCCCAATCTACAGATTTGCACAACATATAAGTATATCACTCTGTATGCAGTGAAAGAAATGTTACCTTGGCTAGTGGGAAAAAATCTCGTTTTCTTTTTCCCCTTCTTGTCTAATGATGATTTAATGCACAATAGTTTCACCACATTTTACAAGAAATTCTCAAAGAGCACTAAGATAAACGCTAAATACATTACCTAAATGGTGCAACAAAAGCCTTGTGAAATGCTGGATTGTTAGTTTTATGATGTTAAGAAACCATATTTCAGTTCCCCTAAGACAGCCCACAGTAATAAAAAAGTCAGGATTCTCAATAACCTGTTTGGGTACAGAATACAGTCACTGGCCCAGTGGGCTATGTCCCTTCCGAAAATGTATACACCTCTGATTGTGAATTTCTTACAAAAAATAATAAGTGCAAAATTTGCTCTTTGATAGATGTTGCCCTCCAACAAACCAGGTAAATCTTAAGTACCCTTTCTTGTATGACCCCCAAAATGATTACCACCTTTCTGTACACAAATTTCTTACTGAGAAAAGGATGAAAAATCTAAGAACCACAGTAATATTTTTCATTTTGCTGCTTCAGCTTGTGGTTGGTAAACACATATACTGCTCCCAAGAAGTCATAACATTTTTATTTGCCAGCAGTGATCATATGATGACATTGTGATGTCATGTACAAGATGCCTCTACGCCTCTTCCCCAAAAAGGCATCCCAGTTCAATGCACAGCTCTTTTGCTTGATGGTAAGAAAAGTGAAAGAAAAAAAGAAACTACTACAATATTGTACTAATTTTAACATGTTTTTCTTGAAAAAGTATACTGGTCCCCAAACATATACTAAGCACCTCTCAGAAATTCATAGCATTGAACTAAAATCAGGGACAGTTGAGAGACTGGGGTTTACCTCAGTAAAAAACATGACATACAAAAGAATTCTGCCCATGCTGTCCTTAGCATTGTTAATACTTTCATTGCTTTCCTGATCTCTCTTTCTGTTGCTGAAAAAGGTCCCTCCCCCTGTGGAAGGATGCATGCAGTCTGGAGTAAAGGAAATGATGTAGCCCTCATCCTAAAAATGAGCTGCAAATCTTTTTATGAAATAATTGCCCAACCACAATGTCTTCCAATAGTCCTTCTCCATGAAAAATTATTAAGTCTTCCTTTTGAACATTGTGGCACCAACCCCTCCAGCCAATCACAATGCAGACTGGCCCTAATAGAAAGCACACTTATTTTGCAGGTCTGGTCTGATGGTCCAAATTTCACAGGCAGAATTTATGCAAAAAATACAAAAAAAACCCCATGAGATTCTGGCTCGGTCTTTTAACCTGCTGGATCACAAGTCTGAGCTGAGTTTTTGCTCGAGCCATCTCTGGCTTGCCACCTCTACATGTGAGTATGATGAACTTCCCTGAAAAAGCTATTTTGTAATCATAGCAGGGCGAATTATTACAGAGCTCTTCCTTGGCTTTTGTAAACATTGATTGTCATTGCTTTCAAGACTGTGTGCAGTTGCAGAAGCCATAGAAAAAGAAAGAAATTGGGTTGCTATGAAGAATACAAAGAAAAAAAACAATAAAAGCGTTGTATAGGTGGGGGGAGTGGATTTGATGAAAGAATAGGGAAGAAGAAGCTCTTCTGACTAGAAACCAGAATAGACAAGAGGAACATAATGTAAGTGCACAAGATCATGCTTATAGGATGTCAAAAGGGTCACCCTGAAAGAAAAAGGTGGGTAGGAGAGGAGGAATAGATTGTGGGGACCAGGTACTCCTCGGGTCTGTGAACTTACTCTAAATTGAAAGAGTTCTAGACTCTTATGGATTTACCAGAATGAGAACCCACACAGGAATTCAGGAGGACATTGAACAATTATGGACATGAAAGAGGAGAATAGGGGTGGAAAGAAGGTAACCTTTTATATGCATGTATAGAGCATGGTATGTATGCCTTCCCCTTCCACCCTTAAGCAAATGCAATGTTCTGTTATCACATTTCTTTTATTTGTTTAGGTTTCTGACTTTAATTTGGGTCATCCTACTATCAGTTTAGTTTGTATGAAAACTGAATTCTACAGACTCTCTAAACTGAAAATGGCAGAGGTAGACTATTGATTAAAAATGTATGTATGGTGTGTGGGTATGGGTGTGAGTGTGGGTGTGCGTGTGCATGCACACACCCTTGCACACATGGAGCGCATCAGAGACACTTTTTTCAGTGTAAGCGCAGTTTATTTACTGTGAAATGAAAAATAAAATTGGTTTCCATCTTAAATAGCAAGTAAGCACGTTTGCAGACTTGGTATTGTTCCTCAGGCCAGGTTGTCTTGCAGTCTCCAGGTGCATCTATAAATAGGTTCCTGGTACTCCTAGTGTAAATCCACTGGATTTCCAGTGATCCATGTGGTACCTTCACAACAACCTCTGGTCAGAATCCTAAAATGTCTCCAATGTCAGCCTCAAAACCCCTGTCTGTGAAGGGCACAGGTGAGCCAGAAACCTTAATCCCTAAGCCCTATGCTTAATAACAGATTGTCACCAGATTCATATTTGGCTGGATTGTCAAAAGACCATTGAGTTATTATACCATATTGTATGTATGCACTTGCACTGTCACACAGTATGTATTTGGGAAATAGAACATATCATCACTGTGAGGCAGATGGGGTTAACAATTTGGTGTATTTATGTGTACAGTTCCAAAAATCCTGTTTACATTTCTGGCTGCATTGACTGATATGGTTTGCAGTGGTTGGCTATGAAAAATTAGACTTATTTCCTCATTCAGCAGACAAGCTTACAATCTACTGATGTTAATGAAGCTTCCACTACAGTAAACGCATATTGATGTGTTCTACTTCCCATATTCATATTGCAGGGTATCAGGGCTTAGCGGTTAATGTTTTTGATTGCAAGAAAGCTTGGAAATTTTTGTCACTGAAGTTTGTTTGTACATTATTAAAAATCTCTTGAGTTTGAGCACATCCCATTAAAAGAATAGCTGCAACAATGTTCACGCAGCACACTTTACAAACAAACACTATTTACTACTTCTTCAGTATCAGTAAATAAATGTATCAGTATACATGAGGTTGTCATACATGACCCTGCTTGATGTGTGAGGTGGCCATTATTAAGTACTGATAAAAAGGGCAAGAAACTTTTAAGGCCTTTTTGGGCTGTGTGCCTAATATTGTTCTTAGGTTTCTGTGTAACACACTGATTAGCAGTACTACCAAAACTGTCATGAGAAAGCACAACATGGAAATGACAGTAAAATTATTGAGTCTGACTTCCATTATGGTAATCAACCCCCATTCTCCAAGGTGACTTGAGGTTTACAGTGTTAAAACAAGTCTATCCACAAATTAATAATGCTATGTTCCCCTCTGGCATCACTTCCAGGACTTTGCAGAAAAGGCGTGAAGGATTTGTATTCCTTTTTCAAAACAGATGTATTGCTTTGTTTCAGGAGTCATATCTCCCTAATGTGAAACCTGCAGCTTAATTTCCAGTGTAATATTTTATTTATTATTTTTATTATTTATTTTCTGTTTGTTAACTGGGTAGTTTGACTGGTCATTTGTCCGTTTTCAGCCATGACCCAGACTCATGGAAAGCATACAATACATACGTTTAGTTTTTTTATAACTGTAACAACTATACAGTAACAGGAATATTACAGAACCAAAATGGTGGAGAGAACCTTTAACAGTAAATAATCCATTGTGGTTCACAAAGTCAGCAAAGGTTATATGCAGCTTTTACATTATTGTTATAGCAGATTATTTAACAGTCCATTGTGTAAAATACACCTCTAAAGCACCAGATGAGAGAATCATGGACAAAGGATATTAAAATCAGGGACATCTAATTAACATAATATATGCATATTCAAATAAGAACATTAATGGACACGCCCATGTGTTCAGTTACACAAAGGCGGGGTATCATTTTAGATCATTCATTTATTAAAAATAGTTAAATCTATATATTTATACAATCACTGTCCATTAACATTCCAAAACGAGCAGTCTGATTGGGCAGCCCAACCAGCGTGCCCATTGTAAGTCCTGTCGTCTGAACTTTCTTCTGTTAATATATGCTATTAAAATTTTACTTTTCTTTCATTTTTTTTTATTTAAAAAAATAAACTTACAAAAACTGGAGACATAAAATAAACAAGAGAGATGGGACAGAGACAGATATAAGCATAATCAGGTACTTTATACAAAACTAGAAAAAGTACCTGATTATCCTTATATTTTCTCTCTCCCAGTCATTGTTTTAGTTAAAAAAAAAACCTAAAGGCGATCTTCCTTTCCCCATTGCTTCCTTTACACAGCATGGATGTACTGCATAAGCATGGGAATTCAAGTCCCATACACATGAGCAGTACATCAGGAAAACTCCAGGATACCAGGGAAAATGTGGAAGAGCACCAAGGCACCGTTATACAAGGACATTATTTAAGAAAAGTAAGTAACATTTTTCTTTAATAATGTTATTGTATAATAACAATAACCCATGGCTGGGAGTGGGTAATTCTGGATTTACCCGTGATTGGCTTTGTTTGGTCACTCTGGTTTCACCCTCGTGACTAAACCACACCAACAGTGGGCATATCCAGCATTACTCACACCCAGCAGTGGGTTATTACTATCTATATATATATATATATATATATATATATATATATATATATATACATACATACATACATACATACACACACATAAACAAACACATTATTCGTATTTTCAGATAACTATAAATTCAAATAATACATGCTCACCCACCCTCACACCCAAGAGAATTCCATTTTTATTGAGATAGGTACTTAACCATTTGCAAAACACAAATACATACTTAATATGGAAGCCTTTTACACAGTAAGGCAATTCACATTCAGACTATTGACTATACAAATTATTGGCTTCGGGTCTACACATGTTATTTCCTCCCACTTTCATATTAAACTAAAACAATTATTCCCCTTCAGCCTCTTGGCAAGCCGAGTGAATTTCTGCAACTGATGCTGTCGACTGTTCTTTGTTATAAACAGCTGCTGCCTTTTCTGCAGCTTCCAACATTCCCTTCAGGTGTTTGATGCAGTAGCAGTCAATGTCTTCATTCATCTTTATTGATAATAAGGAATGTAATGTTTTTGGGCCAAGTGACTGAGCTCAGTTTTGACTTTGTGAACATGCTAAATGCTTGTTCTGCTTCACTAGTTGAGTGTAGCAAACAGAGGACAGTTTGCATTAGTTTTTAGAAGATTGGCAGATCTTCTGTTGCAAGGCTACCAAGCAGCATGGATCAGTACTTTGAGAAGATCAGTGTTTCTGAGCCATATGGTCAGTCAGTCAGTCATCTGATAAACTGAAAATCCATCAGTCAGTTTGCAGCGCTCCACTCATGAACTTCAAAAAACAAGATGGGTGCCAATATCTGCAATAGTGGTAGAAGAAAACTTCAGTTTCATAGCTGGATCTAAAAAGCTGGCCATGTTCTGCAGCAGAGCATCTCTTGTAGGAAAATATTTTTTTTTTCATTTTTCAGTAGGACTGCAAGCAAAACTGCTTTGCTGTCCTGAAAAGTTACTGTTTAATTATTGTACCCCAATGACATCCATACTGTCATTCAAATAGGTTTCAGCATCAGAACCAATACAGGTTTCACTGGCTGGCAGGATGTTGCCTTGCAGTTCAAGAAATGAATCAGTAGTAGTAGCATTATCCAGAAACTGCTTAGCAATTGGTGATTTGAGTACCCTACTAGCATATGCCTGTAGTACTTTCTGCGTATCATTATGCAAGGTGAGTAATTTACTTTTCACTACCTTGCATTTGCACATTAAAAGTTCTGCAGTGGTTCAATGGCATACTACAAGAGCAAGAATGCCAGCTTGATGTCATGGTTGTGAAGTCTCTTAGCTATGAGCTCCACTTTAACAGACCACTGTTCATAGGACATTAAGTAGGATCTCAGGGTGGGCCACAAGGCAAGCATTCTTTTGATGACTTTTTCAAACTTAGCCATTGAGTGGGAGCATACCTGATAATTTTAAGTAATTCAGTAAACACAACCAGTGCAAACTCTTTAAACTTCTACTCAGTCTGTGCACTGCTGGAAAATTGTCAATAAATGTAAAGTGTTTTTGCTACTGTTTTAACTTCTTTTCTGCAAAAAAAACAAAAGTTCTAAGCTTGTTTCCTGCCTTTCCTGTAACTAGTCTAGTCCAGATATAGATTTGCTGTATCCAGGAATTTTTGTAAGTTTCTGAGACCCCCCACCCCAAACCTTTTTGTGTTGGAGGGAAGCCTTCTAGCTTATCAGTGGGAGTAGTAAGCATACTGGGTAGCCTATCTACCACAAGAGGAGTAGTTTCTGGCCCAGAAATTGTAGTTAATTGGCCGTTTTGGCAGGTTTTCCGTCCCTTTCAACTTTCTGGTTTAAAAGTCAGGGTTTGCCCTTGTTTAAGCTCTGCGGATCCAGTTTTCGCATCCTGCAGACTACAAGAGCAACAGAAAGGAGAAAGAGATACTCTAAGTGCCTCCATTTTGACTTTTTTCATAATTTACTGCTCTCTGCACTTGTTTTTATTGTTTTTAATTTATCTGCATTTATTTTAATTTATCTGCATTTATTTAAACTGTATTTGCCTTAATATTGCTACGCACTCAAGTGTGCTAGCTTGTACTGTATTTAAAGTGTTTCTGCTACTGTTCTAACTGCTTTTCCACAAAAAAAAAAAAAAAAGTTAAGTTCTAAGCTTGTTTCCTGCCTTTCCTTTAACTAGACTAATCCAGATACAGATTTGCTTTATCCAGGACTGCTTTGTAAGTTTTTGAGCCCCCCCCCTCCCAGACCTTTCTGTGTTGGAGTGAAGCCTTCTACCTTGTCAGTGAGAGTGGTAAGCACTAGGTCACCTATCTACCACAAGAGGAGTGATTTCTGGTGCAAAAATTGTAGTTTATTGGCCGTTTTGGGAATTTTTTCCATCCCTTTCAACTTTCTGATTTAAAAGCCCATGTTTGTGCACCATGCAGCGGTGCTCAGCTGAGGTAAACTATTATCGGTGCCAGATAGTTTGTAGCATTTATTGTAGCACACTTAGGTGCTATCAGCACTAGCTGTTCCTATGCAGTAACAGCACCAGTACTTTTTAGTTATGATCGCCCCTCCTTGTATGATTGTGGGGCAATTTCCTGTGCTTTCTCCTGCTAAACTGGTGCACTTGGGCATTCTGAGACAGTGTGGCAACTGTCTAATGTACACAGACAACCCTCTCCTCTTACTTCCCAACACTCATACCTGTGGGAGATGCACTTATATCACCAAACTGGAAGCAGTGCACGCTCCAACCAAGATCGGACTATCTGGTCAAGAGGAGAAGGTCAACACCTGCAACTCGCTACATAGAACACACAGCCCTCCAAAACACCAACCATCACAATCTACACATAGAAACGCAAACCATACACCCACCCTCACGGAGGGTCTCAATAGAAATTTACCCAAACAACAGGGACCCCCAAGACAGAAATGCACTCTACCACCACAACACAACACCAACCCCAGAAAACATAACTCACCACCACAGTGTACCCCTCAACCCAAGTCCTTAAGATAAAACACTTCGCCCAATGTACTAATCATAGCAGACTCAATTGTGAGGCACACTGATGTATCACTCACTAGGTTAAACAAGGAGAAGGTGACAGTTGTCTGTCAGGTGCCAGGATCCACCACATAACACATGCAGTCAGGTCACTCCACATTAAGTACAAATATGACTCGGTCGTTGTCCATGTGGGTATGAAAGACCTGAGACATACCTCCCTGGACTACATGAAAAGAGATGTGATGGAACTCTCAGATTATGTGGCCCAGGCAGGCATGACCCTAGCCCTGAGTAGTATTTTACCATTACCCAGAATGTTACCACAGTACAAGCAGAAAATGATTGACTTTAACAATTGGCTAAGTTTCTGGTATCATTCTTAGGGGATCCAGTATCTGTTTGCCTGGGATGACATGATCGACAGACCTTGATGCTTTGCCAGAGACGGCCTGCATATTTCACCCCTGGAATTCCGTGGGCTAAGGCTCTTGCTACCCCTGTAGTGTCTTTTTTAGGCAGTGTTCCAAAGATCAAAATTCCACCATAACAGCTACAAATAAATGCAATCTGAGGGTCATGCTGCTCAGTGCTAGAAGTCTAAATCTCAAGATGCACTTGCTCGAAGCTCTCCTCAAAATGGAGAATGTCAGCATCTGTGCTGTAACAGAGACCTGGTTTAAAGAGGCAGAAAGCTCCCCTGCATGGCCAGCCTACAACTCTTTCCATACCTTTTGGCCCCAGAATACATCTGGAAGTTACAAAAAGGAGGTGATGTCTCCCTATTCTTAAAGGATAAGCACACCTCTAGACTGGTAGCCCAGCATAAGGCATCCAAGATACTTCAGGTACAACTAACACTGGGTAAGACGGTGATACAAATCATAGCCTGCTACAGAAGCCCAAACATGTCCCTAGACTCTCACTCCAACTTCCTAAGCACCCTGGAATCAATCAAAGGTCCAACCCAATACTCTCATACTGGGTGACTTCAACTACCCTTCCATCAACGAGGAAAACTATTCAAGTACCAATGTACAGGTCCAGCGCTTTCTAGAATTTATCAATTCCAGTGCCGTGTACGCAGCTCATTCTGATCCCCACTAGAGGAAGCAACGTCCTCGGCCTGGTTATCACCAACATGGGAGAGACAGTTGCTCCACACATTTAATCAATTCCTCCCTGGTTAAATCTGACCACAAACTGATCCCCATGAAAATCTCCATCTTACCTACTCCTTGCGCTAAGGTGACCACCCTGAAAAATTTCTCTAAAGCCGACTTTGGGCTCATAAAAACAGAGGTGGCTAACTTCTCGGCACCCATGCCAATAGAAAATAGCTGCATGACTGCCAAATCATGCACCAGTGCACTGTACAAGCATGTACACAAATGCATGGACTTTGCCATACCAGATAGATCTAAGATGCTTTCCTTCAAAAAAAGGAAGCCAATCTGGTGGTCCTCAGCCATCAATAAACTCTACAACAAAAGGAAGAAACTGTTGCAAAAAAAAAAATGAAGTAACAAGACTGGAAAACCTCCCTTATCAGTTTCAAAAAAAGCTGAGACCCCTTATCAAATCCTCTAAAGCCAGCTATGAAGGCAGAATTGTGGCTGACACCAAAAACAACCACAAAGCCTTCTATAGCTATATCAGAAACCTAAAAGGCAATACCAAGATTTGCTGTGAGTTATTGCACAATGGCACCAACTATACTGAACCAACAGATATAGCCAACATACTGGCCGACAGATTCAGTGCCAACGTTACCCCTCTCTCCCCTCCCAAGGGCTCTGTCACAATATCAGAAGAAACCCTGGTACCCACCATTACTGTGGCACATGTAAAAGCTGCATTGTCCAAAGCCAAGAATACAGCATCCATAGGACTTGATAATATCCCTGGCTGTGTCCTACATGATCTACAAAATGAACTGGCACCACATCTGTGTGCCATGTTCAGTCACAGCCTTACCTCAGGCTATGTCCCTAATGAATGGTGCACTGCTACAGTCAATCCCGCTCCATAAAGGTGGATCAACTACAGACCATGAGAACCTATCACCCCATTAGCCTGATGAGTCTTGTATGCAAAGCTATGGAGCGCATTATCATGGACCTGCTTAACAAAGATACAGGCAATCTCCAAACTCTTGACCCCAAACAGTTTGGATTTGTCAAAGGGAGATCCTATCTGCTGAACCTGGTTGACTTCCTTTGAGGCAGTCACCAAGGCTGTGGTTGAAGGTAAGGCAGTGCATACAGTCTAGCTCGACCTGGCCAAGGCCTTTGATACCATTCCCCACTCAGGTATCACTGATAAACTCACCAAACTAAGCATCAATCCTTGCATCACTTGGAGGGCTGCAAATTGGCTTACAGACAGGACCCACAGAGTGAAAGTTACGGATTCCAAGTCAGACTGTCGATCAGTCACGAGTGGAGTACCACAGGGCTTGGTCCTGGGCCCTCTCCTGTTTGGCATCTACTTCTCAGAAGTCCAGACCAACACAGAAGGACTCTGGCTGACCACATTCACTGATGACTGCAAGCTAGGAGTCATTATCAACTCTTCAAGTGATACAGACATCCTACAAAAGGGCATCTCTGAGACCAATGACTGGTGTCAGAACCATGGCCTGAAGCTTAACACCAAAAAATGCGTTATCATCCCTTTTTTAAAAAACTCAGTTCCCACAAATTACCATATTGATGGGGGCCTACTGAACACTGAAGGGGCTGTAAGAGATCTGGGCACCCAGGTCAATAGCCACCTCACCTTCAGCCACCACATAGCCACTGTGGTCAGAAAGTCTTTCTATGTGGCACATCTTATAACTAAAGGTTTCACATTCAGGAAGATGGAGGTCATCATCCCTCTCTACTCATCCCTCATTAGACCTATCATTGACTATAATGCTCCATTTGGCATATACGTGATCAGACACCTACAACAGCTAGAGAGGTCACAAAAGTACCTCACAAAAAGGATCATAGGCCTTAAGCATATGTCCTAAATGGACAGATTCAAGAAACTTCAGCTGTTCTCAGTCTCTTATCGTCTACTTAGAGGTGATCTCTGCTTGACTTACAAAGCCATGTCTGACTCAGCCCTACTTGAAATGCTGTATCTAAAGAAATCCCAATCCTCCTGCGCCATAAACTCCAGAGATCACAACCTCATTGCCACAATTAACAGAACATGCTGGAGGGACAGGTTCATCTCCCAAAGACTGCCCATACTCTGGAATAAGCTTCCCATCCATGTCAAGCAGAGCATTTCGCTGGCCCTCTTCAAGAGAAATCTTGACGAGTGGATGTGTAACAGAAAGGTCACTCCAGGCATCATTCCAATTGCCCTACGGGATATGGGTACTGTGAACTAACATCAGATGGCACAGTAAAATGAAGTTTACATGATGCCAAGTAGTAGTCAAAAAGTCTTACCTGTCTGAGTTGCTGTACTGTAACCAGGGGCAGCTCGTGCTATTGGGCTGCAGGACTGCAGCCTTCCCAGCTGTACAAAGGAAAAGAAATGAATAAAAAACAAAAGAAAAAAATAAAGTAAAAGCAAACGTGAGTCCCTGAAACTTGCGCATGCACACTCACCATATTTCCATGCATTTGTCCAAGTCTGGAACTCACACATGCACACTCACGGCAATTTCCCGAGTCCGGACTGCTACTGAACCAGTCCGGAGCATGCACACAGATCCGGACTGCTGGTATGACAGTCTGGACTCAGAAGACAGCCTGCAACAGCAAAGATCCCAGAAGTCTATGCAGTTACAACTGTGTAGACTGGAAGTGGATCGGACTGCAATGTCTGAGGCTAGAGCCTGCTCTCGCGGGAAGGACAGAACTTAAGCTCTCACGCGGTCTTTTGTGTTTGAAACTGGAGCCTTGGCATTAATGAGTGCTTTGGACTAAAACATGTATGAC
This sequence comes from Protopterus annectens, assembly GCF_019279795.1. Lineage (NCBI taxonomy): Eukaryota > Metazoa > Chordata > Ceratodontiformes > Protopteridae > Protopterus > Protopterus annectens. Next base: position 443,935,501 of record NC_056731.1, read on the forward strand.
TTGTTTATACTAATGGAAGTGTGTGTGTGTGTGTGTGTGTGTGTGTGTGTGTGTGTGTGTGTGTGTGTGTGTGTTCCTGTCCATGTTTGTCTGCATTCCGTCTGTCAGGTATTCTGATTGTATTTCTATCTGTGAATTGTGCTAGCTGTCTGTATATGCACATCTGTCTGTATCTGTTTGCATGTTAGTTTAGCAAGTTATCTGTCTGCCTTCCAGTCCATGAGGGTTTTGCCTGATCAGTCAGTGTCTGTATGTCTGTTTATTTGTGTGTCTTTCTGTATACCTCTCTTTCTCTTAGTCTGCCCATCAACTTCTTTATCTGATGGCAGTATGTTCAGTTGTAGGAAGATATGCAGCTTGCTGTCTACTGTTTATATCTGTGCCTTCTAACTGTTATTTACTACAATACAGCTTCCAATATCATAACATCTGTTCCTTAAAGATTAGCTTGACACGAGTACTTTAAATAGGATTGCAGTTACACACTTTGTATTTAGACAAGGACTTTTGCTTTTTAAAATAAAGGCACCATTAGTAGGTGACAAAGCCAATGCAACTCTTACCTACTGAATCTTCAGAAAGATAAACTGAAGAACCAATGTTTAGAAAACAATCAAAAGAATGGTTACATTGTGTTTCTATACGCAGTAGTTTCACTTCTGAATTTTAATTTTTGTGCTAACTAAACAGTTAGGACTGAATGTGTAAATAGACTATTTTCTGCATTGGCTATACCAGTGTGTGAATAATAAAGGCTTTGGAAAAATTACCTTTGGAGGAGGCACACAGATGTTTGTGGAGCTAAGTAAGTTAACAGAAATGATGTCCTACTGATAAATATATCAACTGACAACTAGGTTGACATATGTAGACTGATTATTGATTGAGTGGCACATATATATGCTTGTAAGCCCACAGAAAAGACAGAGAGAAATATGAGTAGGCTTTTAGGTAGAAAATATTAAACGTGTATCTCTTGTTTGCACTGCAATCACAAGAAAGTCAGAGAGATAATTCCATTGTTTATTCCTATCAACTTATCAGAATTATCAGAAACAAACAAGCCAACAAACACAAAAGCAAAAAAGCAGCATTGTAAATATTTGTGCAATGCATGGGAGTTAGTTAACTTACTGACATAAGATATTTTTAATCTTAATTTGCTGTTGGCACACTGGTACATCAGTTAGTTCTGCTGCTTAAAAGTGCTTGGTTCTCCAGTTCAGTCCATGGCTAATGTTCTTTTTGTCTAAGTCTGCATATCCTTCCTGTGTCTGCATAGTTTTTTTCTAGGTTATCTACTTTTTTTCCACATCACACTGGTAAATGGGCAGTCATCCAAAGTTCTTTTAGGTGTGTGCTTTGTGTGAACATGTGTGGACACTTTACACAATGTTGCGTTTTAGGTGACAGTATGCCCTGTAAAATGAGTAGTTTTGATACTAGTGTGTGTGTGTGTGTGTGTGTGTGTGTGTGTGTGTGTGTGTGTGTGTAATGCCCCAGTAGCTATAAAAAAGTCAGGAAGTATACCTAGTGGCTAGACTCAAACCCTGTTCCTTGGAAGTTGGTAGCAAGAGCTTGAATTCCCTATCCACCACTTGTGAAAATTTTGCCTAATTTTTGTTTTGTTCCTCATACAATCTGTGTTTTTTTCTGGATTTTGAATTCATTAATAGCGACAGGCATTTGAATTTCAGATTTAATATTCTTCAGAAAGTACATGGTAACTCAAAGACTTTTAATCTAACAATTTTCTGTGTATAAGATCAATATTTGAAAATTGTCCCTAGTTTTAGGACTGTATTCCCCATTATTGGCTTTGTCCAGGTTTTTTGTGCTAACAGGTTGAGAGCTGTGGTGAGAACTGAATTCATTGAATATGTTTGGGGGCTGTATTCCACCATTATTGGCTTTGTCTAGGTGTTTTGTTCTAAGACGTTGAGAGCTATGGTGATTACGCAAGCAATGTTTAAAATGTGCCCCTAGTTTGGGGGATTTTGCCCTCCCCCAATAACTTTTGGCTTTTTCCAGATTTCTTGTGCTTCAAAGTTGAGAGATACAGTTGAGTGTCGAGTGCATCTTACAAGGAGCCGAGAACTTGAACAGAAGTTTAGTGCTGCTTATGCTGTGGCTGCTTGTATTGTTAATAGCACAACAAATAATGTACTTGCTTTTGATGCAGATTGTGGGTTCTACTCCCACAGTATATAGATGCATTACTGATACTGTACGTGTTGTACTTTTAAAGGAGGTGGATGCTGCATTCCAGAGGATGTCCTCTTTGACAGAGATACCTAGTAATGATGAATCTGTTATCAGTTTGCCATCCATTCGCTATTGCAATATTACTAGTTTATCATTTTTTAATTTAGCATAGGCAATTTATTCCTCAAGAGCAACAGGCACTTTATTTGTAGATGAAACAATGAAATATAAAGTTGTGTGCTACCAGCAACCTCTTCATAAGTTACAGATCTCTTTAATGTGTAATTATTTAGATGACTTTTACTTCTGCAGAGAGTGTGCATATTTACTGATACTGGTGGATTGTAGAAGTTTGAGTAGACTTTTATAATGGAAATGTTTTGAATTGGGCAGTTTTGTCATTATTGGTGCATGCATTTTGTTTCATTGTGTACTGGAAAAATGTTCAAAACAATACATTTAAAATGCCGTCTAACAACTGTACTGTATTATACAAGGAATATAATTTAATACAGTCAGGAAGTTGTATCAAAGAACACATGTATGTTTCCTGTGCAAGGGGCCTATGATTTGAAAACAACCAAAGTTAGTCTTTGTCTGCCACGGGCCAGATTTATTTTCTTTGAATGTAGGTTTTGATGCTGTTTAAATTAATGTGAGATTCAAGGGCAGAGAAGTTTTAATGCTAAGTCTATTTTCATTGTGAAACTGCATTGCTTTGTTTAGCAGATGTCTATTAGTGTTTGTGCTGTAAAATGTAATCCAAATCATCGTAGAAGTAAAGCAGTATGCACATTACAGTGTTTATGGTAAATGGGGTGAAATAGCCAAGTAATGGGACATTGGAATAACTGCAGGGGGGAAGCCCAATTTGACCTTGATTTTGTGAGGGGGGCAGCAAACTCAGCCCTGGCTGAACTATACCTCTCAACTGTTCAGATTTTTGCAGAATTAATCGATTTTTGCTTCTTATTTTTGGTTTGTTCCACATAACGTTTGTGGTTTTCTGGCAAATCGTTTAGGAATTACGTCACTAAATAATGACTGATATTGAGTTTCAGACTTCATACCCTTCAGAAAAATGCATGCTAAAGCAGAACCTGTTATTCTGTCAACTAAGTTTATACAAGAGTAATTTTTAGTACTGTTTGTATGTTCCCCCAATATATTTGGCCAGATTTCCTGCGTTAAGAGGTTGAGAGGTATGAGCAAATAAATCACCTTATAGAATTAGGTATATCCAAACCTCTCAACTGTTCCTGATTTTGGCTCAAAATGTTGCTCTCCCCCTAATAATCCCTCCTCAAAATGACAAATTTGGAAGAAAACATGAAGGGTTTACAATTAATAAATAATTGTAATGATCAGAAATATGGATTACTTTTGATTTCAGAAATGCATGTAGATTATCTTATTTTGTCAGCTGCTCAAGTTAAAAGTACCAATATTAAAAAAGTGTCCCTTCTTTGAAAAGTTCCCAACTGTGTTGTGTGGGTATTTTATATTTTTGCATTACATTTTTGGTCAGTTTTTCATAAAATTGTGGTTTTCTGGCAAATTAGTGGCAAATCATTAAAGACTGAAGTTAGAAAGTGATGACAGACATTTGAGTTTCAGATTTTATACCCTGCTGAAAATTCATACTAATGCAAGACCAACTATTCTATTATCTTTCTAAGTTTATAAGAGCAATATTTAAAAATTGTCCTTATTTTTGGACCTTTGTCCCACTTCTGTTTATGGCTTTGTCCAGATTTCTTGCTCTGAGGTTGAGAGGTATGACAAATGTGTTAGGGCCATCACCATCAGCCAGAGACATTTCAAATTGTGACATACTTGTTGCACCCCACTCCCCCATGTAGTGACTCTGGATGTGTCCAAGCAAGACAAGGAGCAGTTATGCAGTGTAAGTGTACAAGAGTATCCTCCCATCCAAGGTAGACACAAGTACTACAGTGTGTTTTCATCTGTCCTTGATTTTGCAGAATGTTCTGGTTTTCTGTCATCTTTTTATATTGTTGATTTATGCTTCTTCTTATTCAGAAAGTGCATGTTGTTGCAGAGCCTGTTGCTCTGTGTTTAAGTAGCAGTGCTTTAATGACCTTCAGGTAAGCTTGTCTGAGATTGCAAGATGCAAGTAAGCTTTAATAAGCATACTGTTAAAGAATTACCAACATTGAAAGCCTTTTTGTTGTTGCCATGCAGAGAATATTTACATAACTAGATTGCTTATAAGTCTTCGGTATTGAAATGCATATGGCAGTATTTGTAATAAAGGGCAGGATTACAGTATTTTCAGAAGCTCATTACATTTGTTGGAGACTTGCAGTCATCTTTGCAGGCTTTACCCATAAACTAAACAGAATGCCAATCTATCATGTGTGGTCCATATCCTGTGCAGTAATCCTTTAAGCAATTTATCTTGAGCTTGTTTCATGTTTGATGTTCATTTTTTTACTTTGATCTTGTTTTCCCCATGAAACAAGTAGATAATTGTTGTCAGGCAGCAGGTCTATTTTGGCTAAGAAGCATTTTTACAAGTGGGGTTGTTACAGAGATTGCTACTTTCAGCATGTTACTTGGTACTTTTACAAAACTGAATATTTGTATATAAATTATAATTAGAACTGAAGTGCAAGGAGAAGTGAGCTGAGTTGAGTGCTGCTTGTTTTTTTATACTTGATTTTGACTGGCATTCCAGTAATGTATTTAAAAAGTAATTTTTATATTCCCTCCCCTTCCTGTCCCACTAGCCACTAAAATTCCACTTCCTGCCTATTGCCACAATCACCTTACTACTCTGTCAATCTTGTCAACACCACTTCATCTATACCACTGTCTCTCTACCTACTCTATCTGACCATATTTTATTCCAACATGTATTATTTTCTAACATCTTCTACACTACTTATTCTCTCTATCTCCACCTCTTACCACTCCAATCTCTCTGACCCACTCCTATGTTCACCAACTTCTCATTCATACAACATATATCCAACTACTTCATCTTTTACTATCTCCCCTAATCTCTTTACTACCTCTACCTCAAGTCTATTTAAACTATCCATAATACAGGTTTTTAAACCTTCCAATAAAGCTAAGTCAAAACTATACAAACTCCATCTAGCATCTACTACACACTCTCTCCTCACTAAAATCCTACTTTGTTCTGGAGATATCCATCCCAACCCTGGCCCCTCTTCTCTCCCCAAAACTACCTCTACACTGCCCCCATATTACTCCTCTAACAGTCACCAACTTCAGTCACAACAGTCATCTCCATCCAAATACTTAACTATTTGCTCATTGAATATTCAGAGTCTAGCAAATAAAGTCACTGAGGTGCACTCATGGATAGCTCTCAATTCCCCTCACATCCTCTCCCTATATGAAACCTGGCTCAAGCCACAAATCTCAAATAGTGAAATACTCCCACCATGTTATAATATCTTCCGATCTGATAGACCTGTAAAAAAAGGTGGTGGCATGGCCATCCTCTACTCAAACAACCTTAACCTCTCACCATACCCTTCCCCAATTCCTGACTTCCTCCCAGCTGAAATCATCATCCTTAACTGCCATCTGAATCTCCACAAAAAACTTGCAATTGCCTCTCTCTACCTTCCTCCTGGTAACAATCTGCCCTTTCTTGAAAACATCCTATCCTGGTTCTCCCACAACATACCATATGAGACACTTATCCTTGGTGATGTCAACATTGATTGGTCCAAACTCACAACTGCCCCCCCCAAACTCAGTATCCACCTACACTGCTTCCATCAACTTATAACATATCCCACTCGCTTCCATAAAAATTTCACTTCCAGCTCCATCATAGACTGGATCCTTACCAATTCCCCCCAACAATACCACAATCCCACCACCTTACCTGACTCCCTCAGTGATCATCTCCCTACCACCATCTTAAGACACTTCTCCCATATTCCTAAACCCCACCTTCTCAAAGACCGTCAAAAAGTATCGACTTTCAGTTCATCCCAATTTAACTCCATTCTCCACAACAACCTCCCCCTAAACGATGCTGTAAGCACTTTCAATAGCATCTTCATGAATACTTTAAACTCCTTAGCTCCCTCTAGGAAGATCAGAGTAAAATCTAATCATGCTCCCTGGCTCTCAAAAGAGACTAGGTCCCTTATGAAACAAAGCGATCATACTTTGAAAACCTAGACTAAAACTAAACAACCACATTTTCTTCAAAAATAAAGGCAACTGAGGAATCTTGCAAAAAAAATACAACTAATGACAAAAAGTTATACTATAGCTCTGCTCAGCTTAACAACAAATCTATTCCTAGAAAATTTTGCTCAACTCTCAACAACATCCTCTGTCCTGGAAAGCCCTCTAATCCATCCCCATACCCTAACTCTTCCTCTCAGGAAACAGCTACTTTCCTGAATAAACACTTTATCTCTTCCATCCAAAATCTGGTAACCTCTAAGCCAAACTCTACTTCGACATCCACACCTCCAAGTCCCACTAACACAACTTTGTTTTCTTTTGAGCCAGTTCCCATTACTTACATCAAATCTCTACTACTCAAGCTAAAACCTTGCTCTCCTTCCACTGACAATCTATCTCCTACATTCCTCAAACTTGCTGCTGACTCAATTGCCTATCCTATATCTATAGTAATTAATCGATCTATTCTGGAATAAACTGTCCCCACCCTATGGAAATCTTTCTTCACTATCCCTCTTCATAAAGGTGGAAACTCCACTGACCCCTCAAACTACCAACCCATTGCCAGTCTGTCCCCCCTCTCCAAGATATTAGAAAAATGTATTCACTCACAGCTTCTCAATCACCTCTTCACACACCACTTACTTACCCCTACCCAACATGGATTTTGTCCTAACCACAGCACCACCACTGCCCTCCTCTCCTTCACTCATATCATTGCAGAGGCCCTAGACAACAATAAACTCATTTCCTGTCTCTTCCTAGATCTCTCCAAAGCTTTTGATACTGTCTCTCATCCTCTACTACTATCCAAACTCACAAATATCCACCTATACCCCTCCACACTTGCCTGGTTTAATAGTTACTTATCTGACAGGGAACAGTCTGTCAAATGGCTCTCATCCTCCTCACCTTTCCTTCCCATCTCCGCTGGTGTTCCTCAAGGCTCAATCTTGGGATCCCTTTTGTTTAATATCTTCACTAATAATCTTTACACCTCATGCAAAGAATCCTCCCTTATTCAGTATGCCAATGACTCCATACTTATATCCATCTCAAATAACATTCCTGAACTGCACTCCCTGACCCAACAGGCCCTACAATCCACTGAACAATGGCTCTCTCACAACCTATTGATCCTAAATCCCAAAAAGTCCAAACTCCTACTTTTCCTTCCCCGTTCTCTTTCTCATCACAAAGCCTTCTTTTTTATTGCATCTTCTAACAATACAACTATCCAACCTGACACCCACACAAAACTCCTAGGAGTCATTATCAATGACGAACTAAAGTTCAACCTGCATATACTCCAATGTATAAAAAAAACAAACCAGAAACTAGGTCTGCTATATCGGAACAAAAAATTCCTAACCCCTGAATCTAGACTTACCCTGGGCCAGGCACTCCTCCTCCCCTCCCTCTTATACCCTGCCCCAGTTCTTACCAATATCCAGGCCTCCACTCTAAACAAACTCCATCAGACTTACCATAAAATATCCAGATTCATTACTAACTCCCCATACAACTCACACCACTGCATTTCTTTAAACGCTCTTCAATGGCTTGAACTTCCCCAATTTCTGCTATCTTATCAATTTCATATGCTACACTCTATTCTTTATAAATGCTACTTCTGTCCATCTCTATCTTCCTTAGTCGCCATCTACATCCCATCCCGGACCCTTCGTACTTCTAACCCAACAATTTCTTGATATCTACCACCCAAAAAGGTCAGTAGGCAAACTACCCTACAAACACTCCCTTGCCCATGCTTGGAACAAACTTCCCCTTGACTTACGTTCAATCTCCCACAGCTCACACTTTAAAAATGAACTAAAAGCTTATTTTTTCAATTTCAGAACCTGCCCTTGCCATGACCCTACCTAGTCTTCCTTCCCTTTATGTACCCTCAAAAGGACCATACTTAGTACCTCATTACACCTCTCTCTCCAATGTGTCTACTATGCATTTGCATAATTTTATACAAACAACATTTTTTATTGTTGACCTATTGAACTATATACATGTAAAATTGTTACTTAGCTTCTTTTTAATGCAACTTTAACTTTATGCATGTAACCCAACATATGTGAATCTTTTTGCTATAACTGCTATTATATCAATATTGTTTAAAATTGTACTTGTTCAAAATGTACTACTGGAGCTTTTCTCCTCAGGTCGCCACTGAAAATGCGCCACAAGCCCAGTTGGACAAACTCGGTTAACAAATGTCAATAAATAAATAAATATAAATAAATACATTTCTTTTTTCATGCCTCACAACCTTTTTGTTTCCATCTAGATATTAAGTAAGCTGTCATGTAGCCGATGCATTGAAATGTTTTTTTCTTCTGTACTTCATTTTGTCTTGATTGGGCTATCATAATGACAGTTTAGCACCCAGGGTAGCGTATTTAATTAAAGTCTCAGTTTTTGTGGTTTTTAGCATAGCCACACCCCTTTTAGTTGGCCACACCCCTTCCCTTGGCCCCACACATTCAGCTGTCTCCTGCAGCCCCCCTTTGATTTGAAGCCATCAACCACCACTGACTGTAATAGTGTAAGAAAGGTTGTGTTGCACCCCCTTCCATTACAACTGTGTACCATGCTGTTCTGTGGTTCAGGCATTACTTTGTTTCTGAAGAAAGTAATTGTAATGGTTTAGATAAAGGAAGTGAATGCAAGCCAGAGACCTCTGTAAATGTGTGTAACTCGGTAAGCCAATTTAATACATACTAACATAACTGGGCATAAATTTGAATGAGCATTATTGCAAATGATTCATAATGCATCCAAGAAAAAGCTCATTGTTGTCAGTAATTCATAACACATCCAAGAAAAAGCTCATTGTTACAGGTGATTCATAACGCAGCCAAGAAAAAAGCTTATTATAGAAAATGATGCATAACGCATCCAAGAAAAAGTTCAGGCAAGGAACATATTGCAAAACTGACAGATCACAGATATACCACATATTTGCAGATTAATCATTACTTAGCCAGCTAGAAATTCACAAGGTTCATTTTGCAGTAATATTTTCAGAATGATATGAAGTATGACAATTAGTGACTGTAAAGACAGGTGTGAACATGAGTGATTAGGATAGACCAAGGTAATAAGAAAATCTAACCATTCTGTGGAATTCTGGGCACTTAGTATGCAGTATACCTGTCGCTCATCTGATCAGGATAAAACAGACGAATGGTTGTGGATTCGGTTCAAGCAGCTTTATTACATACAAACACATCAGGATTGAGGCTTAGTAACTTAAACTTAAATAGACTTATAAACAGACTGACTACTGCACTCATACATGTTAACACTCTGGCTGTTCACTCAAAAATGGCACTGTTGACTGCATGTGCTCTCTATTTATATGCATGTGCCCTCACTTTGAAATGCTTCTTAAAGTCACAACACACACTCTGATCTACAACATCTTCATACCTTAATTTGCCATATTCAGACAACTGGTGAAAAAGGCAAATACATTTTTGGGGAACAAAAGGCCAAAATTATGAAGGGTCACATTTTTCAATGTTATTCTTAAACATAGTTTGGTAGAAAAGGTTTTGCACTAACATGCATTTTCTGAAGGATATACAAGTTTAAATATTTACTGTTGTGCACTAACATAGGGTACAAGTGTGATCACTTCCAAAAAGACTCATGTGGGCATATCAGAACACTAATGCTTATGCATGCACATATATCCATAGTACGCATACCTCTAAGAGTTGTGTATGCATGTGTTCATAATACACGCACTACAAAAGTAAAAGTAAGCCAATGGCAGTTATCATTCCCAAGTGCCCTCACTATCGTAGCTACCACCTCTAATGTCCAAGTAAAACACTGCACAGTGATAGCTCCCAGAGTCGTATCATTTCATACACTTAAATACTTCATAAATGTATAGGAAAACACAATAAGCAATAGTAGCTAATATTTTAGAGATGGAGATCATGTGAAAATAATGACTGAAATAATGCAATGTTATTGATGGATAGTCTCAAACTAGAAATGGAATATTAATCCCACCATAGGAAAAAAAGATCGAACATTGTTACTGTCAGAAAAGGAAAGAAAGGAATCCACAGTGTTCAAAATAAAAGTAATAAATGCTTTGAAGACTTTTCCCTGTTAAATGTGCATAAATTAATAAGCATTGTAAACTGTGAAAAACTTATTTTCTCCATTTCAAATCTATGACACAATGCAGGTACACCTAATATCTGTGATTCCTGAACACTTTCCCCACCACATTCAAGGTCAAAAACAGTACTGAAATTGGGCCACATTGAAGCAAACTGTACAAATCTGCAAATCCCACAACAAATACAGAATACTACTTCCAGGAATGCATCTTCATAAATGAACATTACTAAAAACATTAGCAACCGGGGGACAACCAAAAGTATGAAGGAAAAAACTGATCATACTGGACAAGTGTGATTTATCTCTCAACCTCTTAGCTCATGAAATCTGGAAAAAACACTTAAAATAGTGGAGGGGCAAAGGCCCAAACACAGGGACAGATTTTAAATATTGCTCCTAAATGCTTAGAAGAATGCTAGAATAACACAATATGTGTTAGCATACATTTTCAAAATTATATCAAAGTCTTGACACTCAAATGTCTGTTATTTAGTGACTTCAGTCAGTGATTTGCCAAATTGGGCAATCAGGGAATTAAGTTTATTTAAGCTCTCGGCCTCAACAAAAAGTTGACATCCCTCATCAAATCCTCTAAAGCTAGCTATGAAAACAGAATTGCAGCAGATAGTTGACAACCACAAGGCCTTCTATAGTTATGTAAAGAATCTGCGCAACAACACCCAGATTTGCTCTGAGCTACTGCACAATGGTACCTCTTATACCAAGCCAACAGATATTGCCAATATACTAGCCGACAGATTCAGTACCCACTTTAACCCCCCCCAAAGACCAATCACAGTACCAGTAGATTGCCAGACACCCAGTATTACTGCTGCACAGGTTAAAACAGCACAGTCCAAGCCAAGAATACAGCTTCTATGGGACCTGACAGTATCCCTAGCTGTGTTCTACATGAACTACAGAGTGAACTGGCACCTTACCTGTGCGCCCTGTTCAATCACAGCCTCACTTCAGGCTTTGTCCCTACGAAATGGAGCACTACTACAGTCATCCCTCTCCACAAAGGAGGATTGACTACAGACCCTGGGAGCTATCGCCCCATTAGCCTGATGTGTCTGATATGCAAAGCTATGGAACGCATCATCATGGCAAGGATATAGGGAATCTCCAGACTCTGGATCCCACACAGTTTGGTTTTGTGAAGGGTAGATCATGCCTGCTTAACTTGGTCAACTTGTTTGAGTCAGTCACCAGAGCTGTGGATGAAGGTAAGGTGGTTCATACAGCCTACGTTGATCTGGCCAAGGCCTTTGATACCATTCCCCACTCAGGAATCATAGAAAAACTCACTAAGCTAGGCATCAACCCCTGTATAACTAGGTGGGTTTCAAACTGACTCACAGGTAGAAACCACAGTGTGAAAGTAGCTGACTCCAAGTCAGACTGCCGATTAGTCATGAGTTGAGTCTCACAGTGTTCAGTCCTGTGTCCTCTCCTGTTTGATATCTACTTCTCTGAAGTCCAGGCCAACACGAAGGGACTCTGGCTGACAAAGTTCGCAGACGATTGCAGTTTGGGAGCTATTATTAACTCACAAAATAGACAATAATCATAAACGTAATGTCCAAAAAAGCATACAAATCACACCAGAAGAAATTAAATATCCTTTACTGATGTCTCCGGTACCTCAGCTTACGCATTCAAGGAATACATTTTTACTTTCAAGCAGCATTCATTTATACGATTCAATTGTCCAGTGAAGTAGTAAAACAATGAGATAGCAACCCCATTACTTAAAGTTCCCGTGCTTACTAAAATAAAACAGTCATGTCTGCATATATGCTCATTATGCATATTTGTATTGTTAAGACCACTCATAACATTTATATCACAAGATTTTATATATATATATATATATATATATATATATATATATATATATATATATATATGTTTTGAATTTAAAATGAATATTCCAAAATACGTCCTATTTCAATGTGAATAAATGTGACAAATGTGTAACATTCAATATAATAGCATGTCTTGTCCTATTTTACCATACCCAAACCATCCTAAACATTGGAGTGAACCTGGCACATATTCATACTAGATATAATCACTATTACTCAGTCCCATGAAATAAAAGACATATATGCTTTTGCTATTAACTGTTAATATTCAAATCTAATTCCATATTTAACCCCCTGGCGTGTAATGTTCTAAAATTAATTACACATTCTGTTTCCAGTGTGGTCAAATTTCATGCAACTTGTCCTTCGTTCTGTGGTTTGGGTCTGGCCAGCACACTGAAAAAAAGGATTCATCAGAGCCCTCATAGGCCCTAATAAAATGTTCCCCAACAGGACTATCAATCCTGCCCCTTCTAATGTCCCCATGTGTTCCATGATCCTATTTTTTTGCAGCTCATTTTGTTTGCCCTATGTACCACATAGTTGTAGTAGATCCACAGCCAATAATATGTACTACTCCCTCATTTTCACAATTATAGAAATCCCTTGCAGTATAAATCTTCCCATTAGTATTAATCCCAAGTAAATTTCTAATCTTCCTACACACAATACACTTTCCACACAGATAACTTCCTTTCTTACCGTGTTTACTTTCCAATTTGCCTATCGACAACAATTGTTTTAAATTCTTTGATCTACTGCAGGAAAATGTGACCTTATCCGGAAAGATTTTACCATACTTCTCATCACTAAGAATGATGGGCCAGTATCTATTAACCAACCTTCTTAGTGTATCTGACAGTGGGGAGAATTTATTCACGTAGAATAAAACTTCCTGATCCTTACCCTTCTTCATATCTTGCTTACTCTACCCCTCTGACCTAACCATAATGTCTTCACTAGGATGTGCTAGCCCCAACCTCTTCCTAACCTTATTCTCTGCTGAACTTAAATTATTTTCAGAATATCCCCTACTCCTTAACTTATTTATTATCTTGTCGAACTCATGTGTCATGTTTTATTGGAAGTATTGGCAGTGCTCAGAAATTCACCATATGGTAATGATGCTATTAGATGTGGGCCATGCATACTGTCCGCTGCCACGAAATTATTGACTGCGTTTCTCTTGACAAACGGTCTATATGCCACTTTAAAAAACTCATTTATATAAAACTCCAAATCTAAGTACTGTATCACTGTCCTATTGGTATGAAAGGTAAACTCCAGGCCAAAGTTGTTTTTCTGCAGTTGAGATATAAAGTCACCAAATTCATTCATTTCCCCTTTACAGATGAATATCAAATCATTTATATATCTTGTAAATGTCACTACCCTATTTTTGTGAAAATCCGTATTATATATACACATTTTTTCAAAATAATCCATACACAAAATTGCATAGATTGTATGAGGCCCCCATCGCTGTACCTTCTAACAGCAAGAAAAAGTTATTGTCAAGCACAAAACAGTTATGGGTCAGAGAAAATTCTAACACCCTGATCAAAAAATCCATATGTGGGCCTTCCCCCAACATGCTCCTTAACTGCCTTTAGCCCCCACTCATGTTTGATGTTGGTATAAAGGAACTTAATGTCTACAGTTGCCCAATAATACTCATGGGACCACTCCTTATCTCCCAGTAAATCTGCCAATTCCTTTCCTTTCTTAATATGGGAAGTGACCTTACTCAAATGCTGTTTTAAATGGAAGTCCAAAAATATGCCAACATTCTGCAGGAAAGCCCCTTTGCCTGAGACTGTGGGTCTTCCAAGGGGTTTTTCCAAATCTTTATGCACCTTAGGTATTACCTTAAAGAGTGCATTTCTAGGGTTGCCTATATGTAATTTCTTCATATCCCCTTAATTCAAAAAACCCAACTTTTTCCCTCTTTCCAATATTTCCAATAGGTCTTTATTGAATTCTGACATAGGGTTATAGGACAAGTTTTCGTATGTTATACTGTCTTCCAATAGTGTGTTCATAGGTAGGTACTAGGCTATCTGCCCGAAGGCATTTATAAGCCTAGCTGGAATGTGTTGGCTTTCACTGCCCCCTTAGATTAGTTCCCTGTGCCTCTGTCCAGCAGAGCCATTGAAGTGATCCCTGGGGTAAACTTTCTGTTTCACATCCACTCGTCAAGGTTTCTCTCAAAGAGGGTTAGTGAGGAGCTCTGCCTAATGTAAATTGGAATCTTGTTCCAAAGCATGGGGAGTCTCTGGGACAGGAATCTATCCCTCCAGCATGTCCTATTTATTGCTGTGGTGAGGTTTAGATCCCAGGAGCGTGTGGCTCAAGGGGATATGATTTTCTTTAGGTGGAGCATGTCCATCAATTCTGGGTTGGTCGGCCTTGTATGTCAGGCAGAGTTCACCTCTGAGTAGGCGGTATGCAACCGAGTACAGCTGGAGTTTCTTCAGTCGAGCTGCATAGGGCATCTGCTCGAGGCTAGTGATCCTCTTGGTGAGGTACTTCTGTGGTCTTTCCAGCTGTTGCAGGTGTCTTGTCAGGTACATCCCAAATGGGGCATTGTACTCCATGATGGGTCTGATGAGTGATGCGCAGAGGGGCCGAATGACCTCTTTCGATCTGGATGCAAACCCTTTTGTGATTAGGTGGGCCACATAGAAAGATATTCTAACCACTTTGGCAATGTGATTATTAAAGGAGAAGTTACTATCTCCTTGTGTCCCCAGATCCCTTATTACGTCTTCCGTATTTAGGGGGCTACCACCTATGTGGTAGTTTGTGGATACTTTGTTTTTTCCAGAGGGGATGACTATGCACTTTTTGGCATTTAGCTTGAGGCCATTGTTTTGACACCAGGTATCTGTCTCAGTGAGACCCTTTTGGAGGATGTCTGTGTCAGCCGGAGAGTCAGTTATAACCTCTAGTTTGCAGTCGTCTGCAAACTTGGTCAGCCATAGTCCTCCTCTGCTTGCCTGTACCTCTAAGAAGTATATGCCAAAGAGGAGGGGTCCTAGGACTGAGCCCTGGGGAACACCACTTGTAACTGGTTTAGAGTCAGACCTAGCTCCCGCAACTCTTGCCATGTGGGTTCTGTTCGTGAGCCAGTTGGCAACCCATCTCATGATGTAGGGATTTATGTTCAGGCTGGTGAGCTTGTCTATAATAACTGAGTGGGGAATGGTGTCAAAGGCCTTTGCGAGGTCTAGGTAGGCTGTGTGGACCACCTTTCCCTCTATAGCCTTGGTAACTGTCTCAAAGAAGTCCACCAGGTTTAGGAGGCATGATCTGCCCTTAACAAAGCCGAACTAGGTAGGGTCCAGTGTTTGGAGGTTCCCATCGTCTCTGTTAATGAGATCCATGATGATCCATGTGTAGGCCATCCTATTATATTGCATTTTACTCATAACCACCCAGTTCCCACCCTTGTCCGCCTGTGTGAAAACATAACTTCCATTATGATTTCTTAACTTGCGCAAAGCATCCCATTCATTTTTAGTTAAATTGAATGCTCTGAAATGTTTCCTAAACATATCCTGTTCTCTTTCTACCTGCTTGTGTAGAATGTTTTCTAATGTGATACTAGCGGACATCTTCGGTGGCATGAAAGGACTATTCTATGGTACTTGTGGCACTGTCATCTTACCATAACCTGTAAAAAAGCCTTCACCTTCATTAATAACCCTATTGTCAGTGGATTCAAAATCAGTAACTGTATCATATTCTTCATTGAACGAAGCCCCCTCACATTCATAGATCGACATATTCAACAAGGGATCCTCCTCGTTCTCACTGTCCAACTCATGTGTAAGCACACCCTCCCCCCCAAGTTGCATCCCCTACATTCACATTGCCATTATGTACATCAACCTTTTGAGTCATACATTGCCTGTTATACAAAACCACTTTTAGATACAATTTTCATCAAAACTTACTGATTTCCAAAACCAGATCAGATAAGCTCTGGCAAAAAGTGGGGATGTATTTAATACCCTTGTCCAACAAAGAACAGTCATTAGAGTCCAATTGCAGGTCCGACAAATTAATCACTTTCAAATTCTCCAACTTAGTCCTCCAGTACAGCTCTTTTGATTGTGCACCTTTAACTCCTAGTGGGCGTGGCTTGAGTCTTTAAAAAATAAAGTTATCACCTTACAATTCTAACAAATACTCATTGACATAGGTCAAATATCAATACAATTGTGTTTGCCATCATGTATGCTTCAAGATAAAATATTCTGATACCTCGTATAGGGCATGGTTTTGGAATTATTAATGCAAATATGAACAAGCAATATTTGACGCCTAGAGGAGCAGTAGGCGGTAACTGCAGATGCACCTGGAGGCGTCACTCGGCTGTAATGAGTTAACCCCATACCAAGGGTTATAGTACTGTCCTTCCCTCCAACATTGTAGCCAACTGGAACAATTTCAGTTCCGCCTTGTCCTACTCCTGTTATTGCATCGAAATTGATTACCTCGTTCTGCTTGCCGCCGACTCCGTTGGAAACCATCTGCCATCTACGACCTTGGCCCTTGCTGTTCTCCTGATTGTCCTTCCTGGAATGAGACCCTGTTGATTCCTCACTGAGATCATCGAGCAGCGCACTTTGTTTTACTGCTACTCGAAGCCACCTCTCCAGAGGATATTGAAGAGTCCCGAAACTCCTGATTCCTACCACCCTGGCATCTGGCCTTCTGTCTACCTCACGAATCACTTTGTTGCCAGGCGAAAATTGTGTCATTCCTATAATCCCCCATATCTTTTTGTAATTTCCCTTTCTTACGAGCCATTATAGATTCTTCTGCCTTGTCCACCTTTTCTGTCATCTCTTGTGCCTTCGAGTCAAAGGTGGTGCTGGAAACCTTCCCTGCCAACTCCGCCTGGGTTTGGAGAACTTCCGCCCTGAATTTCTCTTGCTGTCGCATGTTTTGCTTGATGAGAACTCTCAACCAAGCCTTGGTGCATGCCAACAAAGCAGTGTTCCACTCATTTAGCAAATCACCTTCATCTTCCGCAAATTCATAGGCTGGCAACTGACTGATTCTCAAACCCCATGGGGAAATGTCCAAGGACAAGTACTTTTCAAGTAATTTTATATCTTACTATAATGTTATCTCCTTAATGAGCATTCTTTCCAATTTAACAAAGTCAACTCCATTGGGGCCTTCCTCCCCTATCATTAATGGATCTTCTTCTGCTGCTCCGGATTCACGCTGGATCCAAATGTCAGCATCCATTCGCTGCCATAATTTTCACCAGTGTTCAAATGAATTGACAAAATACACAATAATCCAGAACGTAATATCAAAAAAACCACACAAATCACACCAGAAGAAATTAAATATCCTTTACTGATGTCTCCGGTACCTCGGCTTACGTCTTCAAGGAATACATTTTTACATCAAGCAGCATTCATGTATACAATGCAGTTGTCCAATGAAGTAATAAAACAATGAGATAGCAACCCCATTACTTAAAGTGCCCGTGCTTACTAAAATAATCTGACAAAGAATTTAAAAGAATTGTTGTCAATAGGCAAACTGGAAAGTAAACACGGTAAGAAAGGAAGTTATCCGTGTAGAAAGTGTATTGTGTGTAGGAAGATTAGAAATTTACATGGGATTAATATTAATCGGAAAATTTATACCGCAAGGGATTTGTATAATTGTGAAACTGGGGGAGTAATATATATTATTGGCTGTGGATGTACTCCCAACTATGTGGTACATAGGGCAAACAAAACGAGCTGTAAAAAAGAGGATCATGGAACATATGGGGACATTAGAAGGGGCAGGATTGATAGTCCTGTTGGGGAACATTTTATTCGGGCCCATGAGGGCTCTGATGAATCCTTTTTTTCGGTGTGCTGGCCAGACCCAAACCACAGAGGGAAGGACAAGTTGCAGGAAATTTGACCACACTGGAAACAGAATGTGTAATTAATTTTAGAACATTACACCCCAGGGGGTTAAATATGGAAATGGATTTGAATATTAACAGTTAATAATAAAAGCATGTATGTCTTTTATTTTATGGGACTGACTAATAGTGATTATATCTAGTATGAATATGTGCCGAGTTCTCTCCAGTGTTTAGGATGGTTTGGGTATGGTAAAATAGGACAAGACATGCTATTATATTGAATGTTACACTTATTCACATTGAAATGGGAAGTATTTTGGAATATTCATTTTAAATTCAAAACATATATATAAAATCTTGTGATATAAATGTTATGAGTGGTCTTAGTACAGAACAATATTTAAAAATATGCATAATGAACATATATGCAGACAAGATTGTTGGCAGATTATTTTAGTAAACACAGGCACTTTAAGCAATGGGGTTGCTGTCTCATTGTTTTATTACTTCATTGGACAATTGAATCATATAAATGAATGTTGCTTGATGTAAAAATGTATCCCTTGAAGGCGTAAGCCGAGGTACCGGAGACATCAGTAAAGGATATTTAATTGCTTCTGGTGTGATATGTGTGTTTTTTTAGCTATTATTAACTCTCCAAGTGATGTTTGAAGGTAGGAGTGTGACACTGAATCAAGAGAGTTGGTAACAGTTAACACGATATCCCAACCCCATGTAGAAAAAAAATGGGAAAAGGGGGGCTGATGATGATGATGTTGACATCCTACAGAATGGCCTTACTGAGACCGACTGGTGTCAGAACCATGGCCTTAAGCTCAATGCCAAAAAATGTGTCTTCATCCCCTTTGGGAAAAACCCAGTTCCCATGAAATTACCACATCGATTTTAGTCCACTGAATACAGAAAGCATTATATGAGATCTGGGAACACAGGTTGGCAGCAACCTCTCTTTTGATCACCACATTGTCACTGTGGTCAGAAAGTCCTTCTATGTGGCACATCTCATTACTAAGGGTTTTTCATCCAGGAAGAAAGAGGTCATTGTCTCCCTGTACTCTTCCCTCATTAGGCCAGTCATCGAGTACTACACCCCATTTGGCATGTTCCACACTAGACACGTGTAACAACTGGAGAGGTCGCAAAAGTACCTCACAAAAAGGATCCTAGGCCTTAAACACTTGTCCAATATGGACAGACTCAAAAAACTCCAACTATTCTCTGTCTCATATCACCTACTTAGAGGCAATCTCTGCTTGACGTACAAAGCCATGTCTGAACCAGCTCTGCTAGAAATGCTGCATCTAAAGAAATTCAAATTCCTCCGAACCACATGCTCCAGAGACCTCAGCTTGATTACCGCAATCAACAGAACGTACTGGAGGGACAGATTAATAACCCAGAGACTGCCCATGCTATGGAATAGTCTTCCCATACATAAACAGAGCACCTCACTGGCCCTCGTCAAGAGAAATCTTGACGAGTGGATGGGAAATAGAAAATTCACCTCGGGGATCACTCGAGTGGCTCTACTCAACAGACGCACTAGGAACTAAGGTCGGTTGGCACAATGCCAGGGTAATCCTATGGCTAGGCTTGTAAAGCCCCAGGCCCATTAGCCTAGTACACACCTATGCACCTATAAAAACAATTGAGTTGCTTCCGTGGAATTCAGGATGATTCAGAGCTGTGGTGCAAAATCTTAGGCAACAATGATTATGTACAGTAAATGCATTTGTTGTTCTGGTAGTTTACCTTATTATTGCAGTATAAGTGGCACTGATGATTTTTATACCAGTGATGACTAACCATTGTCTCTGAAGCATTTACAACTAGATTCATTTTTAATTTGCCTTCACTGGGAGTCTTTGAATTCGTTGTTTGTTGAACATGCCCTTATTTCATTAAGAATGACAGGTCCGGGGGCTGACCATTGTACTATTGTCTTTTTGACTACTTCTTTAAAGAGTATATTTGTTCCCTAATTAGCAGTTTTGTTTTTAAAGGTGTGCAGAATCCCAGTTTTAAGATTCCAAAAAGTAAGATGCCTTGACATTTACAGGCAACCTGCACAGCTCTTTTATGAGGTTGCAGTGATGTGAGAGGGGGTCAGCCAGTCAGGCAAATTTGAAGATATTGTTTTCAGCAGTCTATATTTTATGTTTATTGTATGCAGGGTGCAGTGAAAGCAATGGCAGGCATATTCAAGTTTAGATAGGAAAAAATTTTTGTCCATAGCTCTCTTGGATGCAGGAGATAGTAAATGTGAGATTTTATCACAGACTTTAAGCTGTGTAAGCACCTAGTTTGTAATGTAGTCTGTATGGGTTCTGAATGAAAGTGAAGGATCAGGTATCAAGCGTAAGTATTTGCATTCAGTCATATTTGAGATTATATTGCCTTCTGGGTCACTCTGTATAATGTTGGGTAGCTCCACTACTTTTTTGCAGTAAGGCAAATAACATTACATTTACCTTTGTTATATTTAGCCTAAGTTGGTTGTTAACTGATCATTGACAAAGTTTTGTGAAACTTGTCTGTAAATGTTCTTGTGGAACTGTATTTGATTTTTTAGCTTGTAGGTGTACTGTATTTAGCTCTGGAAGGTCTTCAGTGACACATTATTAAGAAAAAGTGAGAAAAGAAGAAGGCCTAGCACAGACTCTTGTGGAAACCCTGTGTTAAGGATATATATTGGTTGAATGCATACATTTGAAGGAAGGGTCAAGAAAATAATTTGTAAGCCAAGTTAGAGTGCTGTTTCCAAGGTTATGTCTTTTCAGTTTCTGCAGTAGAAGTTTATGGTTGACAATTTTGAAAGCATGTGTCATGAGGAAATCTCCAGCTGTTATCAAACCTTCATTAATGTTACAGTAAATACTGATGATAGCTGATAGAGCTGTTTGGGTTCTAAATACACTGTAGAATCCATGTTGGTGATCTCAAAGCAGGCCATAGCTACTAATGCACTTCATAATTCGGGTGTAGAACAGGTTTTCAAATCATCTGATAATGAGGAAGAGGTTGAAGATTGGCCAATAGTCTATGAGTGTGAACCACTTTGGAAAGGGGACTTTTGAAAATGTAATGATAAATAGAGTGTTTGAAGGAAGGAGGAAAGAAAGAGTAAATATGAGTAAGTGGTTTGGCAGTAAACTTAGTGTTCTTTTGTAAGAAAGGTTGAGAGAAGTACGCTGCAACTTAAGTTTTTTTTTTTTTCGTTTCACGTGGACAATATACAATTTTACCTCTATGGCATATTGCAATGGGGGGGGGGGGCATTATTACTTCACTTCCTTTAACTGCACTTTAGAACCTTGGATGCCATAGGATGCATTGTCATTTCTTTTTTTACTGCTATCACCAGGTTGATCTTATTTTATCTGTCACCAGAAAGACCAGCTGAAGCGATAGTATCCATTTCATAGTGCCTCCATTGCCACATCCCATCCTTACAACCTTAGCTGTCAAGAAGCTTGAGGGTTGAGCAGACCTGGACATAAAACGGTAAACAGCAAGTTAACCATTAGTAACATTATCTGTTAACAGGCTACTTCCTGTGGTACGGGGTTTGATTCCCTCAGCATTCTTTTGCTTAACATGTGACCTTGAGCATGTAACTTAGGTAGTGCTTTGGAGCAATCTGAAATTTGGGCTGTTTAATGGTCCCCTGGTCTGAATGCGGAGTAACTTCTTATGAACCTTTTTCTGCTGTTAACTGCTGAAGCCCTTGAAAATCAAGCTGCATTAATCACAGCTCATATGTGCTAAAGGGAGTGATGCAATTAAAGCTCCTGCTGCTTGTAAAATAAAAGTTGTACTTTATTATATTTGTGACACATCTGCCTTTTTATCAGTTGTAGTCCCATTACGTCTCTCTGTAGTAGTGAGGGTTTGCTAGCTCTTTAATGTGGACATTTTTCTCGAGCAAAGCCCAATTTTCCGAAGAACCATTACAAACACCTACTTGTCTTAGGTTTGAGGACACTGTAGCATGTTCAGACTTTCTTCCCTTTTTATGAAATCCCTACTGACCTTTTCCACTTCACTCTTATCTCTGTTAGATTTACGTAGAACATCTAAGGGAATCTTAAGTTGACATTAGATCTCTGTTTATTTTGGTGGTGTTTCCCATCTTAATTTTAAAGCATTCTCCCCCATTTTAACATGTAACACTTGTTCCACTGGTCTGACCTTTGGAATGAGAAACTACTGATGAACTCTCAGTAGTCGTTGCAACATGTTGCTGTAACAGTAGTGCAGGTTAGTCCATCTGTGCCTCTTAACTCGCATCTCTTAAAATGGTGAAGATGCTTTAAAGGGTTATTTCTCTGTTTTGTGGAGTCCTACCAAACTTTAAGAATGAACATTGGGCGAGAAAGAAGTAATGGGAATAGACACCCACTTCAGCCATGGTGTATGATTTTTCAAATTGCCAAAAAAAGTCAGGCTTACTTGCTTCATGTTGTGAAGAACCTTGAGTAAAAAAATGAAAACTTTAAGTTTTTTGATTTGTGGATGCACATCAGAGGCAATTCAAGAGGTTCCACCTTTGAAATGAATAATGCATCAAAAGTTCTTTGTGGACCAGAGTTTTGTAGGGCACCTATTAACGATAACTTGTTTGTGACTCTGCTTATTGACTAGCAGGATAAATACCGGGTTAGGACACATCACGTTTAATTCTCTACTGTCCAGAATTTTGCCTCATATTTTTGATTTGTTTCTCTTAAAAGTTAGTGTTTTTTGGCAAATATTTGATGATTGAAGTCAGTAAATTATTTTATTTTACATTTGTTGACCGGGCTAGTCTAGCTGGATATATGTCCATTTTCAGTAGAGGCCCGGGGAGATAAGCTCCGAAATTAAAAATTCTAATGATACTAAATAAAATCCCATTAAAGAAATACATGTAAAGTAATCAGATAAAGTTAGATAAAATTAAGACATTGTTACTAGTGACATAATTATAAGATATCAACATGCAGTAGTTAGGAAATAAACAAAAATATTGTAGCACATGACATACATGGAGAATACTATCAAATGTACAGAGAAGTTGGGATATAGGAAAGTAAGAAGAAAGTAAGTACACCTTTTTTTTTTTTTCATAGATAGTAAGAAGGAGTTATAGATCAGTGGATGCCAATTTGACATAGAATTTGGGTATTACAGATGTGAAGTATAGTCAGGGGTCAAGAAATAAAGTTAGTCAGGATTAGTACAGGGGCACAGCCATTGTGTTTTGAGGTATAGCTTGAGTTTCTTTTTAAAGAGAGATTTTGAGGGAATAGACAAAAGTTCAGAGGGAAGCAGGTTCCAATATTTTCCAACAGTGTTAGAGAAAAGAGCGTCTCCGGCCTTGTTGTTTGACTTGACAGTATCTATAAGTATATATAATATAATATATAGTATATATAATAATGAAAGACATTTGAATTTTAGACTTCATATCCCTCAGAAAATGCATGTTGATGCAAAACTTGTTATTCGGGCAACTTTCTAAGTATGTAAGAACAATATTTAAAATATGTCCCTGATTTTGGGCCTTTTTTCCTCCATTATTTTGGCTTTGTCCAGATTTTTCTGCTTAGAAGTTGAGAGGTTTGCAGATACCAGTTAGAAAAGAGTATAGGATGTGGAAATGTCATGTAAAACACGTATTCAAGGAAGAGGAAAAGGAAGGAAGCAGTACTTATTGTTGAAGTAAAACCCATTTTGTTTGTACACTCTTGTATGTCTGGTGATTGTGTGTGAGACTGCTGAGGAAATTCGAGAAGGAGTAGAAGGAAGAACAAAAAAGGAAAAAAAATAAAGGGAGACTGAATCAGAAGAAGCACAGACTTATATGGAACAAGCTCATATGCAGTAGCAGGTAGTATAGGAGATGAGCAAGCAGCTGAACAGAAAGCTTTATAATGAATAAAAGCAAAGACAGAAACATTTTTTTTTCTTTAGCTACTTTTTAGAGTGATAGGAGAAAACAGCCATTGGAAAACTACATTAAAAATTTTGTGATGGGTATGGGGTAGCTTTTTTAGCAAGTTCACATAAACTAGAGAAAAGAAAGTAGCAGAAGTACATAAAATGTGAATGCTGGAGTTGATAAGTAAATAATAGGTCAAGGTGAAAGCAAAAGACAGAAGGCTGTGCACTTATCCCATTATATAAGCACATTCACTTATTTCACATTTCTGTTTTATTGGAAAGAATGTGAAAACTGTACAAAATTGGAGGAACATGAAAAACTCACATGGTAAAATAGCACCTCTTTCGTTCAGAACCATGCTTCAAAACTCCAAGGGCCAAGTTTCAGTTCTGGTTACCGGTGACCATTTTGGTGGAGTTTAGTTTTCTTCCCATGTCATTATTGAGTTTTCTCTGAATATACAGTCTTTCTCCACCTCTCAAAAAGCATGCTAATTGATTGCCTAAATGGTTTATATTTTGTATATTCACCTTTACTGTTATGGATGGGGTTATTTGCTGAAAAGAGGTCAAGATAGATCAGTTAATTTATCTGTGTAACAAATGAATGAATAAGTATTAAACAACTGTGGGAGTATACAGAGGTGTTATATTTTCACTTCACTTGTTTCTTGAGTTTGATTAACAAAGAAGGGTAGGAGGTAGAAGAAAGCTTTCAACAGCAGGGAGATTCAAAAGGCTACCATTTTGTCCAGATGGATTTTCAAGAGTGTTTGCCTCCCCCTTTTGAAACAGACAAGTAAACCAGATTAGAAATAATAACAGAGGGCTGCAGAAGAAAAACTTTATAAGATAAATAAATATGGGGTCCTTTTAGAAACATAGATCAGTGTGGGATCTGTCCACTTCCCCGTGTACTTCCTGTACTGTCACATGACCACTGCATCACAGACAGAGTTATACTGTTGTTTAGTTAGCAAAATTAGATGTATTTTTCGGTTCTACTGTATAAGTATGTCATTACGACCTGAACACCATATAATAAGAAGCTTCTCCCTCCATTTTACAGTGCAGCTTCATTGTCATCTTTAGAAAGATTCACTGGTGTCTTCTGGTTACCACAGTGTATATACAAACTCCCTGCTCTGTGTTGTATTAGTTTTATATATCTTTAGTCAGTGTTATTGATGTTGCAGGAGTGGCTGGGGAAATGTAATTGCAACATTAAGACCTTGCAGCCTCAATTAACATATCATTAAATATTTGATTTCAGACTTAAGCTGAATTTATAGAATTAGTCATTGGATCCACTTTCACCAGGCAGTGCATTGTGGAACACTGGGAGAAGTTCAAGAATTAACTGTTTTTAATAAACTTCTTTTCTTAGGCTTTTCAAATGTATACACCCGGCGTGGCAGAGGCCATTTCATAAGATTCTTGATATTATATTTATTTATCATGCTTTGTTGTTATCTTATCTGTGTTTTTATAATGGTAAAAGCAATAAAAATATTTTAAAAGTTGAACATCAGTTAATATGTTTTAAATGTCCATTTACTACGTTTCATCTTATTGTCATCTTCAGAAATAAACTGCATTAATGTAATACTGACTCTACACATAATATGCTAAGAGTAGCATTCCTATGAATGCTTAATTTTGTATATTTTTTATTTTCACTTACTAAAGCTCAGAGCAGTAGCTAAGCTGTTGCTCAGGTGTATTTCTGCAAGACTTGCAACGTGAATCTGAATGTATCAGCATTCGGCTGGGTTTGTGGAGAACCTGGTTTGCAATGATTATTTTGTTGTCCTAGTGCTGTAATGTATCAGAGTTAGTAAAGATATGATAAGTTAAGCAGTATCAATACCATAATAGCTAGTTGCTTTGGTATACCATACTACTCTTCTATTTGCTGGTAAAAACATCAGTAAAAGGACAGCTGCACAAACAAAAAAAAAAAAAAGAAAAGAAAAAATGTGTACAGCATGTCCTTCTACTACTACATGTTTTTGTAAATGTTCCATCCCAAAATGCCTAGATGGGAGACATTTTGTTGATATGATTTTGTTTTTCATACAATGTTGCTTTACTGACAATTTATTTTACGTTCCTGTAAAACTGCCTCAGGTAGGTGGATTTTTTTTTTTTTTTTTGCTCAAAAAGACTTTATTGTTCTTTTTCAGAAAGATAATAGTCACTTATTATAATAAAATAATGATAAAAGAGTAAATGCACAAAGGATGAACATATTCAAACTATGTACAGTATATACAAGGCCCGAACTCAGTAGGTGACAATAATAAAGTTCCAAAAAAGATTATTTTTTTTTTCTTTTTTAATCATCAGAGGCAAGTTTTGTTGAAAAACGTCTGTAAGAGATATTTTGTCCAAGGATGATTGTTAAATGGTTTAGGATGAATCCTGAGGTATTTTACTTTGGTCTCTCTTAAGGCAGTTTCTTTTAAGAAGGATTAGAAGTCTTCAAAATGTGGTGATGTAGTTAATCTCCTTTTTCAGGTAATGCTTTTCCTTGCCACTGCAAGAATAGTCCATAGCAGAAAGAGATTATTTTTCAACTCATGTCAATCATTTACATTAAATAAGATTAAGACTTGGATAATGAAAATGTGTCAGAGAATAAAGCTTAAAAAAACCTAATCAATATTGCACCAAAACTGACTGAGAGAAGGACAATTAATAAAATGTATCCAATCAGCATTACTTTCTTCCAAACATCTCCAACAGTGTATATCATTGTTTCTGTCAATTGTAGCCATTCTATTTACAGTTAGGAATGCTCTGTGTAGAAATTTCTAAGTAAATATTTGCCAATAATGAGAGCAAGAGGAATGTTTAGTGGATGATAATATTTGAGATTTATTCTCAGAGGGGTTAAAAGAGGCATGACCCAGTGTGATATTGTTCCAGAATTTAACATTTAAATTTATCTTGTATTCTATAAATAATTTTGTAAAGTTTTGAAATTACATTTTTAATTTTGTTTTTTATATATAATTTCATAAAAGAAATGTATTAATTTGGTATTTTCTTTAATTGTGAGTGAGAGGCAAACGTAGTTCTTGTGTTTGTATTTTCACACTTTGTAATAATAACCATTCATAGAAGGTTAAATCATATTCTATAATAAGTTGCTGTATATCTTTGACTTTTAGTTTTTTAAAACAATATTCCCAACAAACAAAATTCTTGGTTTCCTAAATAGTGAATTTGTGAGTATGAGTTTTGTTAAAAAAGATTCTGGTGATGCTAAAGAGAATGAAAAAATCAAACCAGATTTTAATATCTATACAGAGATAATTATGTTTCTAAATGTTTTAAGTATAAAGCTTAAATATGTAGAGCTTGTAGAAAGGGAAATGTTATACTGTATGAAATTACAAAGATAATGTCAAAAGAAATTTTCTTGATTAGTTGAAATTAAGTTATTGTAATTATAATTATTTATCTTATTAATGTGATGTTTATCTGGAAAAAGTGACAGGGCTTGAATTATATACAAAACCGTAGGTAAAAGAACAATCTTTATTAACTGGAGTCTGTCTTCAATGGAAATAAACTTGCTCCATTTAGACATAATATTTAATACATTTATGATATTATCATAATTGACAGGTATTATTTCATCTGTGGACTTCAGTAAAGTGATACCTAAGTTTTCAGACGTGTTTGCCAATAATATGATTATTGTGTATTTTTTTTGTTTTTATTTTTATTTAGTGTTATGCATTTAGACTTTGAAGTAAAACTAGAAGTAGATTGGAATAACTTCACTGTAGATTCTAGTTATAAAAAGAGTTGATTTTGAATTACAAATAGTTAATAATACCTAATCTGCAAACAGCATAATTTTAGAAGCGTAATGATTAAAATTTCTATGCTAGGAATATTTGAATTTGTTTGAATTAAAATAGCAAAAATGTCAATGGCTAAAGCAAATAGAATTCGAAATAATGGGCAATCATGTATAGTACCTTTAGTCAAATAATGTTTTCAGAAGTAAAGAGACCAATTTTGATATAAGCAGAGTTATTTTTACAAACATTCTTTAAAAGTGAAATAAAACATTGTAGGAAAATCTGATGATTCTAAAATTCTAAATAAATAGTTCCAGGTCAAAGAATCAAGTTTTTTTTTTCAATGTATAGACTAATTAGAGAGCTTCTTCATCTCTTCTGTTTACAAAGTCTATAAGGGTTAGTATATGCCTAATATTATCATGATATTGCCTTTGATGAATAAAACATGTTTGATCAAAATTGATTATATGGGCTATGGGTTCTTTTATTCTGTCAGTAATAATAGACATGATCATCTTATAATCATTATTTAGAAGTGAGATTGGTGTATAAGAGGAGCAAAGTTGAGAATTTTTGTTTCCTTTTAATATAGGAGCAATTAATGAATATTTCCAGGAAGGAGGAATCTTTTCTTGAGATTGGACTTCAATATAGGTTTTATAAAAATGGAAATAATACAAGGAGGAACTAGTTTATAAATTTCTATTATTATTCCATCCATATCTGGAGCTTTATTAGATTTTCTTTTTTAATTTTATCTATAACTTCTTTATGAAAGATTTGTTTCTGTAATTGAGCTTTTAATTCGGACAGGATTTTTTTCAATATTAAGAGAGTCAAAATTTATTATTGAGTTCTTAGCAGAATTAGGATCTTGGTTTTGAGAAGTATAATGGAATCTAAAAGCATCAACTATATCTCCAATATCAGTAGTGTTTTTTATATTTCCTTCCTATCTAACCTCAAGAATATTATTAATTTTGATTGCATTTTAACTCTTTTGATAAATTATGCATATGTTTGTGTGATAATGAGCAAGAAGTCATTTTTTAATCTGAGACAAATTTGTTTTATGAGCTTGAATGTGAAAATATTGTTTATTTAATGTTTCTATTTATTTAAAGTTAGAGTTATCGTTTTTAGTAAATTTAGATTTAGCCACTAAGAGTTGTGATTAAATGTTTTGTACTTCTGAATCCCATTCCTTAATTTTGTTTTTATACCAGGTTAAACATTTTCTATATGTGTGTGGATATATATATATATATATATATATATATATATATATATATATATATATGGATCGCCTTCATTTCGTCGACAGCTCATTTCACTGACACTTCATTTCACTGACACTCATTTCGTCGAAAATAATATGTGGCCTGTTCCTCACAGTAGAATGACCCTGAAGTTAGAATATATAGTAAGGGGGCTGTGGGGGGCACAGCCCCTCACATACTGGGATTCTAGAATGGTTTGTTGGTAATAGTTATTGATTGCACTTGTAAGAATGCATATATATACTGTAAAACGTTTATATGTGGGGGGGCTTCGCCCCCACACCCCCCATTGTGGGGGGCTTTGCCCCCCCCACACCCTTACTATATATTCTAACTCCAGGGTCGCTCTACAGTGGGGAATAGGCCATATATCATTTTCGGCGAAATGAGTGTCGGTGAAATGAAGTGTCAGTGAAATGAAGTTTCAGTGAATTGGGCTTGCTGACTTGGTTGTCAGTGAAATGAACTGCTGACGAAATGAAGGTGACCCATATATATATATATATATATATATATATATATATATATATATATATATATACATTTTTTAATGAATCCCAAATAATGATTATATTAATATCAGAAGTGTTATTCGATTCCAAAAAGAAATTTAGTTGAGACACTAACCAGGTTTTGAACTCTTTAGTTATATATGCAGGTATTCTGGTCAAAAAGAATAATCTTTTAAAACTGGTTTGAATTTTTAGAGTAAGAGCATTATGATCAGATAAAGGGCAAGGAATAATGGTAACATTTGATATCTTGGAAATTATGACTTGAAAAAAATAGAATTCTGTCTATTCTGGTCTTTGTATCATGTTTATAGTCCCGTTGAGAAAAGAGCAGTGAGCTGGGACCTTTTATATTAAATGTATCATTCATGTTAATAGAGTCTATACAGTTTTTAAGTATTTTCACAGTGGATGTCGACCTTAGTTTTCTCTTATTACTGGTGTCAAAATCCTCCAATACAGACTTAAAATCCTGTCCAATAATTAAGCTGCCTTTATAATTATTAAGGATAAAGTCTAAGTGTTTCTTGGTAGGACTTTGTCCCATACCAGGAGATGTGCAGAGGTTCACCAAAGTCCATATTTTATTGTTAAACTTTAAAACTATAAGATTAAGAAGACCGTCTTGATCTTCATGTTTATAAATAATTTGTGGGTGATCTATATTTTTCTTCCAAAGTATCACAACTCCCCTTCTGTTAGTTTTAAAAGAAGATTGAGCAGGAATTATAAAGTTACTAGGGTTTCAAATGTCTTTTTCCATCTGTTTAATGTGTGTTTCTTTTCGGAAGACCCCGTTTGCCTTATTAACATTTAGATATTGTATCAGATTTGATCTTTTCCTTGGATTGTTTAAACCATTATTATTTAAAGATATTACTGATAAATCCATCTATATGACAAAATGATTACTTTTTTCTTCCCATCTTCTCCCTTCCCTTAAACAGGAAAGAAAGAAAAAAAGCTGAAACGTAGTAAGTTACTGAATACCTGTCATAATTTTGGAGGATAAAGAATAATAAGTCAGACGAAAAGTAAAAAGAAAGATAAAATTATAATAGTTATGTTGTAAATAATGCGTAGTAATTACAAATATGGAAATATTAAAATTCCTAGTTCAAAAGATAAACAAAAAACATCTCAAGACTTTCCAACATTGACTAACCAGACTTTGACCTAAAGTGGTAACAGGAAAAATCTATCTGCTAGAACTCTGCAGTAAATATTTTATCTAATAGAGGCAGTGTTAAATTTTGGTAAAAGTGTATATATGAAAAAACATAATGTCTAATAATATGAATGTTGAAATAAAGAGATGTATAATGAGGTATATAATAAGAAAAGAATATTTTTACAGTTTTCCTTTTTTCCTACTCCCATTTTCTGTCCTCCCACTCCCTTCTCTGAACAAAGTACTATATAACAATAGTAAACTGAATAGCTAATATTCTACATCAAATGTGGTGGTTAATTATCAAAAATGTGATATAAGTATATGTATAATCTGTTTATTTTGGGGGAGGGGGGTCATGGAACTCGATGCCTATTTATGCTGAGTTTAACATATGCACTACTAGTATTAATTGCAGAACTTGTTGTTGCTTCCAGCTTGGCTGCTTTAATACTTATATATATATTATTTTAAGAAAATTGTTGTTTTTACATTGGTTGCTTATATATATATTATTTTAAGAAAATTGTTGTTTTTACATTGGTTGCTCATTGCTGTGGTAGTATCTCCTTGTTACTGCTAAATCAACTTATAACTTTATTGACAGCTAATACTATCTACATTGGAAAAACTTAACAAAAATCCCTAGGGCCTTGGCTGGAAGCCTTCAAAGGAGAATAAAAAACACAAAAACTGCCCAAGCATATGTAGCACAATCAATTATCATAAATTGCTTGATTGCAAGCTAAAAAAACTTTCCAATTGCATTCCAGATTAATACCTGCTGGGCTTAAAGTCCCATACTTCAAAATAAAAACAGTCTATTTTATACAAAAGGCTTTTGTATAAAGAGACTGTTTTTATTTTGAAGTATGGGACTTTAAGCCCAGCAGGTATTAATGTGGAATGCAATTGGAAAGTATTTTTAGCTTAATTGATTGCAATCAAGCAATTTCTGATAATTGATTGTGCTATATATGCTTGGGCAGTTTTTGTGTTTTTTATTCTCCTCTGAAGGCTTCCAGCCGAGGCGCTCAGATTTTTATTCAATTTTTCTGTTTTGGATCCTGGTTGTGTCGTTTTACTATCTGGCCAGAAGTGGTGGATGAACTTTGTTGTTGCTGTGGAATACTATCTACATTTCCTTGTTAATGTTAGACTCACTTATAATTTCATCAACAGCTAATACTATTTACATTTCCTTCAGTGTATTATACTAATTATTGACAATATTCTTCATATGTAGTTTCTTCTAGCTACAGCAGAACAAATCCTGTGGCACCTTTGTTTATTTACTGCAGGGAAATATGCTTACTAATTATTCTATAGAATTCAGAATTACCAACACATAGAAGTAATAGTGTGATTTTGTTTACCTCACTTCCATTTAGTTTTATCAATTTTAACTAACAATTCAGCCATCATTCTGCTAAACAAAAAGAATATTGCTTACTGTCAACATGAAAAGCAGATAGCTGTGAATGTGAAAGAAGGAACGAGTGATGTATAAAGTAAACAATGAACTGAGTAATGCAAAAACAATATGTTATGATAATTATATTGTCTGATTATCATTAAATAGGGAATATTGTTTAAGAACAAAATTAAATCCTTACCTTCATTTTTTTTTTTCTGAAAGACCAAAAATCTTTGTTACATTTCCTTTCTCTGCTTTCTAAGTCATCTGTTTTGTTTAGAAGCCATATATTTTGTTTTAGTAAAATTTCCATTTGAGATTCTTCTTCTTTTAGCCTTCCATCTGTGTTACTCGGGACATTCTCCATGTCAGATATTTTGATTTACATTTTAAACTTGCTTGTATAAAATATATTTTGATTTGTTGTAATAGTTCTTTAAAAACATCAATATTCGAAGACAGTTCTCTCTGAGGTTTTCTAAAGTCATCTGAAACATTCCTTTTTCAAGATAATTCTTGAAGAGTTGAAATCACTAGTTGTATATCTTTCTTCAGTGATGTCAGTATAAAAATGCTTAGAATTGCTCATCTTCATTCAGTAGTTCAGTCTTTGAGTAAAATTAACAGGAAATGTTTTTATATAATTCCACGAAAATCAATATTTGAATGATCAAAACTTTTCTCAGTAAGATGATTGTAGTATTTTTTTTAAAATAAAGTAGTTGTTTTCCTGTATTTAAGTCTTATTCTGCAGAGCTCTAAAAGGTTGCTGTCTTCACTTAGCCATCTTGGCTTTGCCACATGCAGATTATTTTTGATGGTCTAGTTTCTTCACTAGCTTTTACTGGGGGCGCAAAAACCTTTTTTTTCCTCCCATAGGTTGGCAACAATGCCATTTGTTCTGTTTCATAAACTGACTCGTTATCTTTAAAGGCCATTTCACTAAAAGCTTTTCAGGCTCATTCCATTGCTTTTGATGAGTTGTTATTTAGGTTTTGTTTTGTCTCAGAGAAATCTATTCCTAATTAACTCTGCCACAATTTCCTAACTTGGATGCCAGACTGACTCGACTGAGTGTACTACTTATGTGTGACTGACAACTGGCAGTACAGGTTGCCAGAGGTCATTTATTGCTGGTTGCTTATGACAGTTAATGATGTTCACCATTACCAGTGCCTCAGTGGTAGCATTTTTGGTTATCTGACAAGGTAACCCACTACTGGCCAACTTTCAAAAATGTAGACTCCCCTCCTGTTTATTAAAAAATAATATTTTAATATTTTATTTATGCTGGTGTCTGCAGTATTCCCAGTGGGAATTTCTGCTTGTTGTGGTCTTTGGTTTAATTTCTTGATGAGTGCTTGTGTTACTCTGTCAGAAGTGCAATGTGTATGTGTGCTGACACTTGGGGCTGTCTTTTGCAGTCAAAAGGTTGTTTCTTTGCTTCATTTTCATCTTTTGACAGGAAAATATTGCAAAACATGGATTTTTTTCATGATTATACATTATTTACTCTATGATTCTGCCCTTTGATTTTACATCGGATCAAAATTTTACTACACATTAAGTTATCTGAATGTACTGTGGAGACACTGTCTTACAAGAAAACATATTTTAAATTCCTATTAAAAGTTAGCTCGTAATAGTTTAATGTGGTTAAAGTTTGTGAAGTACATTTTTAACATTCCTTTCGCATATTGGTTGATTTGATGTTTGGACTTTTTGCTAGAAATTCTTTAACTTCTATCAGTTTTAAAGGAATTCTGAACACATTTCAGATTGTGGTAATGGCACAGCTTCCCAAAGTTTATTTGTGTGAGGACATACTTATTACGAGAACCTGTAAATGCTTTTTCTGATACATTATCCAGTACTGTCAGTTTATTATTCTGGTTAATGATCTCTCCCCTGTCTTGATGGATCCTAACTCTGGTACCCCCTCATCAAATCTGGTTACACCCAAAAAGAAAAAAACAAAATAAAATTATGCCTCAGCCTATGGTTAGTGATTCTTTCAGGGTCACTGCTTCTCCCACAGACCACTTACATTTTGCCCCATCTCCTTTTAGTGCAGACACTATGGAACAGGGGTTAGACATACCTTTGGGTTATTCCATTATCTGACACAGATATGGGAGAAACAAACCCTTTAGGAGTAGTCTGGGGTAAGAGCCCCCTTGCCAGACATAATACTCTGTCCCCAGATACTTTATCTAGTAGTGTAGTTCACAAGAAAAAGAAATGAAGTTTCATCATACAGCTGATAATCAGATTATAGCTGTTTATAAGACTGATGTGGTTTCCTTGGCTTAGAGTGTTCTGTGGAATGCTAACTCTGGTGGCTGTATTTCCATACATGGCTCTAGTGCTATTTTGGCTAGAGACTTTTTGGTTGTTTCAGAGAATGATGAGGGATCTGATGAGGACAATGGTGATTTCCAAGTTGTCACAGAGTCCAGTCACTCTGATTCTTTGGAAGGTGAACCTGAGCTTACGTCCAAACAAGTGCATACTTTTCCTGAAATGATTTCTATATTCAGTGATGTTTTTGCTTGGGAGTCAGGAGCTACCTCAGAGCTAGACATGGTATATGATCTTAAAGAATACAAAATGCCCAGTTCTGTGGGTATCCCCCCCTCTATTGCCAGCCTTGGAAGATGTTTTATGAATCCACCTACAGGATACCAGTATCTATTCTTGTTGTCCCAAAAAAGGCTCAGGGAAAGTATATGGTTTCCTCAAATATGATAGGTCTCTTTTCTCATTTGACTACTGACCAAGATGTGGTCACTCTAACTGCTTGTTCAAATAAAAAGTGCTTGGCTTCATCTAATCCAACACTGCCTGATAGAGGGAAGATAGATATATTTTCTTAGCAAAAGGATATCTCTTTCTCATAATCTAGTCTTTAGAATATTAAATTATTAATTTTTATATGTGGAAATTTATTTTACATTGTGCCTACAGTTTGAATGATTTTGCTGCATCCTTACCTGCAGAGCAAAAGACTTGTGTGAATGAAATTGTTTCTAATTTGACTCAGGTTTCAAAACATGCTTTGAGAGATGGGATTGAATGTGCAGATACAGTCTCAAGAAATGCTTCTTCTGTTGTATTAAGATGATAAGCTTGGTTATGTGATCAGAACTTATAATTTAAAAGCCAAAGTTTTAAATGCATCTCTAAGTTTTGAATTCATGTTTCGGCCCCCTGTTACACAGATTTCCATCAGTGGGATGTTAGAGGCATGTTTCATGTACACAAGTTCTACCTAAACAAGGCATCTTCCTTCAAGGGCAGAACAAACAAACACAAATTCCAGCCAAACAAAAGTCAGGAATCCAAAAGGAAATAGGATTACTATTCAAAACCAAGCAAGAGGGGTTCCTTTCCAAAAAAAGGATCAACCTCCTGCAAAGAAATGACTATGGTGAGTCACAGAGCACCCATTCCCCACTACCCTTCCTTCTCGTTTTCCTTCCCCAGGCTCTTTCTTTCTTTCTTTCTCTCTCTACCATGCAACCTGGCCACAAATAGCCTAAGACAAAAATGTTATAGAGAATAATTCAAAGAGGATGCATTTGGCAATGGATAGAACATCCTCCCCCTTTCATTGGAAATCCCCCCACACCCACCAGACCAGACAGTGCTGCTTTCTGCAATGTTCCATCACATGTTAGAAGCAGGGTCATAGAACACCAGTGCCAGCAATACACACAGGCAAAGGATTTTACTTCAGAATTTGTTGAGACCAAAAACGAGAACTCCTGGAGACCAGTCCTATATTTGTTTTTTTCTAAGCACTGTTGTAAAAGTTTCAAAATTCAAAATGCTCACCTACCTTACAGTCTGACATAGTATTGCTTCCAGACCACTGTTTCATGGTGATTCTTGATCTCTAGGATGCTAGTCTCAGGGGCGGCTCGTGGTATCGGACTGCCTGACTGCAGCCCACCCACCTTAAAAAAGAAAAGAAAAATCTGTAAAACTAAAAAACCAAATTTTGACTGCAGTCCGGATAGAGAAACACAGGTTCCCAGCAGTCATTGCTGCAAATGCACTCAAGAATCAGTGCAGGGACGACCGCACAGAAGAGGAGGTCTGGACTGCTTTGGCTGCAGGCAGATCCAATCAGGACTGAGAGAGGTGAGCTGCTCTCATGGGACTTTCGTTGCGCGGGCTCATTCAGGAGGTAGGTGTAGCAGGTTTTGGTCGCTGGCTGAATTGCTCCGTGTCACGGGTGGATTTTGCTGCTTCAGGTCGCTGGATTGTTCGGGTGGTATCAGGTAAGTGAGTTGCTTCCTGACTGGAGGTTTGGTCGTTTTGCTGCTGGTGTTGCAGGTCAGTCATTTTGCTGCTGGTGTTGCAGGTCGGTCATTTTGCTGCGTGCGTGCGTGCGTGTGTGTGTGTGTGTGTGTGTGTGTGTGTGTATGCATGCGTGCGTGTGTGTGTGTGTGTGTGTGTGTGTGTGTGTGTGTGTGTGTGTGTGTGTGTGTGTGTGTGTAAAATGCCCCAGTTACTATATACTGGTGGCTAGAGAGAGCAAATGGTGGTGGATAGAGACTCAGGCTTGAACCCTGTACCTTGGATGCAGGTGGCAAGGACATGAATTCCCTATCCACCACCATTTCTAAAAAAAACTTGCAGAGTTTTGCCTCATATTTGTTCTGTTCCTCATAAAATCTGTGGTTTCTGTATCTACATTTTTCCTTGCAAAGTCTGTAGTGTAGTGGCGCACTGGTAGCATTGTTGCCTAACAGCTACAGATTCTCTGGTTAAATTCTTGACTGGGGTGCCTTCTGTGTGGTGTCTGCATGTTCTCTTTACTTGCAAAGATGTGATTGGCATTTCTCTCTACTCTGCTGAAAATTGTCTTTTGTTCCAAGTCAGACTAGTTTCCTGGTTAAAAGTTTAAAAAATAGGCATTTGAATTTCAGACTTCATATTCTTCAGAAAGTACATGGTAACATAAAATTGTTTTAGCAGTTGTCTAAGTTTATAACATGGATATTTGAAATGTGTCCCTATTTTTGGGACTGTATTTCCCCATTATTGGCTTTGTCCAGGTATTTGTGCTAAGGTTAAGAGTTATCTATGGTGAGAACTGTATTCATTGAATGTTTGGGGGCTGTATTCCCTCCCCATTACTGGCTTTGTCCACATGTTTTTTGCTAAGAGGTTGAGAGCTATAGTGAGAACTGAATTCACTGAATGTTTGGGGGCTGTATCCCCCCCCCCATTATTGGCTTTGTTCAGGTGTTTTGTGCCAAGAGGTTGACAGCTATGCTGAGAACTGAATTCACTAAATGGTAGCCATTTAAGTTTATCTTCCTCTCTTTTACAAAACAGCTGATTTGGCATAGTGGTATGTTTCTCTGACTGTTTTGCACAGGGTCCCCTGGGTTAAAGACGTGGCAGTGAAATGTATGGTGGTAACACAGCATTTTATTCTAGCAACTTTCCAACATTATACAAGCAATGTTTAAAATGTGTCCCTGGTTGCCCCCCCAAAATAAATTTTGGCTTTTTACAGATTTCTTGTGCTGCAAAGTTCAGAGATAGAACTGCGTGTTGAGTAGATTTTACAAGGAGCTGAGAGCTGCAGGGGAACAAAACTTTAGTGCTGCTTATTCTGAGTTTGCTTGCATTAATAGCACAACAGGTAGTGTACTTGCTTTTGATGCAGAAGGCTGTGGGTTCTACTCCCACAGTAGATAGATGCATTGCTGATACTGTACTGTGTTGTAAAGTGGGTGGATGCTGCAGTCTTTTTGGCAAAGATACCTAGAGTAGTAACTATGAACCTGTTATCTGTTTGCCATAGAGTCCCTATTGCGATATGCAACATAGGCAATTTATTCCTCAAGGGCAACAGGCACTTTATTTGTAGATGAATAAACAGTGACATATAAAGTTGTTTGCTAGCAGCAACCTCTTCATTGTTACAGATTTCTTTAATGTGGAATTATTTAGATGACTTTTACTACTTCAGAGATTGTGCATATTTACTGATACTGGTGGACTGTAGAAGGTTGAGTAGACTTTTATGATGGAAATGTTCTGAATTGGGTAGTTTTGTCATTGGTGCATGCATTTTGTTTCATTGTTTACTGGAAAAATGTTCAAAACAATAAATTTAAAATGCCGTCTAACAACTATACTGTATTGTACAAGGAATATAATTTAGTTGAATCAGGAAGGTGTATCAAAGAGCACATGTATGTATCATGTGCAAGGGGCCTATGATTTGAAAACAGCCCAAAGTTAATCTTTATCTGCCACTGGCAAAATGTATTTTCTTTGAATGTGGGTTTCAATGCTGTTTCATTGAATGTGCGTTTCAAGGGCAGAGATGTTTTTAATGCTAAGCCTGTTTTCATTGTGAGACTGCGTTGCTTTGTTTAGCAGATAATCCTAGTGTTTGTGCTGTAAAATGCAAAATAAAACTTTCAAATGAAATCCAGATCATCATAGAAGTAAAGCAGTATGCACATTAATGTTTATGGTAAATGGAGTGATATAGCCAAGTAATGGATCTTTGGAATGGCTGCAGGGGGGGAGGGCTCCATTCGACCATGATTTTGTGAGGGGGAAGGGCGGCAAACTCAAAGACAGCCCCAGCTGAACTATACCTCCCAACTGTCCAGATTTACACAGAATTAATAGATTTTTGCTTCTTATTTTTGGTTTGTTCCTCATAATATTTGTGGTTTTCTGGAAAATCATTTAGGAATTAAGTCACTAATGACACTGAGTTTCAGACTTCATAGCCTTCAGAAAAATGCATGCTAAAGTACGACCTGTTTTATCAACTGTCTCAGTTTATACAAGAGCAATTTTTAGTACTGTTTAGGTTCCCCCAATATATTTGGCCTTGTCCAGATTTATTGCATTAACAGGTTGAGAGGTACATACAAATACATTGCTTTATAGAATTAGGCATAGCCAAACCTCTCAACTGTCTCCGAATTTGGCTCAAAATGTTGCTCTTCCCCTAATAATCCCTCCGCAAAATAGCAATTTTGGAAGAAAACATGGAGGGTTTACAGTTTAGAAATAACTGTAATAATCAGAGTTATAGATTACTTTTATTTCAGAAATGCATGTAGATTCTTTTATTTTGTCAGCTGCTCAAGTTAGCAGTACTATTATTAAAAATGTCTCTTCTTTGACAGGTTCCGAGCTGTATTGTATGGCTATTTTATATTTTTGCATCACATTTTTGACCATTTTTCATAAAATTGTGTTTTTGGCAAATTAGTGGTAAATCATTAAAGACTGAAGTTAGAAAATAATGACAGACATTTGAGTTTCAGATTTCATATCCTTCAGAAAACTCGTACTAATACAATACCTACTATTCTGTTATCTTTCTAAGTTTATAAGAGCAATATTTAAAAATTGTCCTTATTTTTGGGCCTTTGTCCCACTTCTATGTATGGCTTTGCTCTGATGGTGAGGTATGACAAATGTGTCGGGGCCATCAGACAGCCAGAGACATTTCAAATTGTGACATACTTGTTGCACCCTACTCCCCCATGTAGTGACTCTGGATGTGTCCAAGCAAGGCAAGGAGCAGTTGTGCAGGGTATCCCCCCATGCAGTGTAAATGTGCAGGGTATCCCCCATCCAAGATAGACACAAGTACTGCAGTGGCTTTTCATCTGTTCTTGATTTTGCAGAATGGTCTGGTTTCTGTCATATTTTTGTACAGTTGATTTATGCTTATTACTCAAAGTGCCTGTTGCTCTGTGTTTTTAGTAGCAATGTTTTAATGACCATCAGGTAAGCTTGTGTGTGATCACAACATGCAAGTAAGCTTTAATAAGCATACTGTTAAAGAATTGCCAACATTGAAGCCTTTCTGTTGTTGCCATGCAGAGAATACTTAACTAGATAATGTATAAGCATTGGGTATTGAAATGCATATGGCAGTATTTGTAATAAAGGACAGGATTACATTATTTTAAGAAGCTCATTACACTTGTAGGAGACTTCCAGTGATCTCTGAGGGCTTTACCCGTAAACTAAACAGAATGCCATTCATGTGTGGTCCATAACCTGTACAGTAATCCTTTAAGCAATGTATCTTGAGCTTGTTTGATTTTCATTTTTTTACTTTGATCATGTTTTCCCCGTGAAACAAGTTGATAGTTATCAGGCAGCAGGTCTTTTTTGGATAAACATTTTTACAAGTGGGGGTATCACAGAGATTGCTACTTTCAGCATGTTACTTGGTACTTTAATAAAGCTGAATATAAATTATAATGCAGTGAAAGGAGAAGCGGTTTGAGCTGAGTGCTGCATGTTATTCTTATACTTGATTTTAACTGGCATTCCAGTAATGTATTTAAAAAGTAATTTATTTTTTCATGCCTCACAACCTTTGTTTCCATCTAGATATTAAGTAAGCTGTCAAGCAGCCAATGCATTGAAATATTTTTATTCTTTTACACTTCATTTGTATTGATTGGACTCTCATAATGAGGGTTTGGCACCCAGGGTAGCATATTTAATTAATGTTTAGTTTTTGTGGTTTTGAGCATAGCTCCTCCCCTTTCTAGTTGTCCGCACCCCTTCCCATTGACCACACCCATTCGGCTATCTCCTGCAGCCCCCCATTGATTTGAAGTCACCAGCCGCCACTGCTAGTCATCATTTTCCTGTAGCTTACAATTTCAGGAGTTTTTTTTTTTTTCAGATTGGTGTGTCTGTCTTATATTATCAGGTTTTCTGCGTTGCCCTTTGGACTTACAAAGTGTCTGTCCACAGTGGTTGACTATTGCAGAACTGTAGGCATCTACATTTTTCCTTATTTAGACAACTTCCTGATTTGTAAAGATTCTTTATCCAGGTGCTTGTAGTCCTTAGACAAGATTGTACCCTTTCTTTCCCACCCGGGCTTCAAACTGAACCTTCAAAAGTCCTTCTTTCTAGCTCGAAGAAGTAGCTGAATAAAGTCCAAGGATGAGATGTGAGGGAGGTGGGAAAAGTAAATTGTCATCTTACTACAAACAAGCCTTAGCTCAGCTGGACATACATGTACATATTGAAATTATTTACGTACCAGCAGCAACAATAATACAGCAACAGCAATAGGTGACAATGTGGTACAGCAACAAAGATATAACAAACAGACTGAGACAATATTAAAATACAATTCATTTATTAAAAGAACGTAAATAATACAGCAATTTGATGTACAAGCATGTAATGTAGCTCATTTCTTAGGTTTATTCAGATATCTAGAGAGTCCATTCTTACCATTAGCATAATCACAAACAAATTTCTGTTTTAATACTAACTACTCTAGTCTGATCTTTTGTCCCCTGTCCCCTGTTTGCAACATGAGCTACACACCAGCAGTAATAGTACTATAGCAATTCACAGTCTGTGTCACTGTTTTCTAATGAAACTGTAGTACAATGCAGTTATAAAAGGGACATAAGAAGAGAGAATTCACACTCCACTGGAAAAAAAATCCTGTATTCCATGGAATGAGACATTATAAAAAGATGTATGCAGCAGCCATACAACACATTAAGGTTTATAAACACAACTTGCAACATACCTATGCAGGTAGATGCAATATGCATGGTGTGTTGTAAAGACAAATAAATCTTGTGAAATATTGTAAACACATAAGAAAATGTTATGAAATAGCCCTAATATGACATTGCTATGTTCTTCTGCTGTGTTGTTTCTGAAGCTCAGATGGGGGATAGTGATCTCTAGTAGGCTAGAAAGGGTAATAAGCACAATAAAGTTCAGTAGTATTCTGAGGTATGCAGGCAGTTCAAGCAGTGACAGTGCATGTATGCATGGTAGCACAAGACATGATAGTTGTTCAGTAGTTAAGAACTCTTTCAGGGTTCAGGTTTCATGGTCAAGCTGTATAACGGCTGAGCCATTTCCGAGGATCAGAACTGAGTTCCATTGGTCAAGAATGAATGAAGATCGATAATACTGATGTAATATTATGGTGAGTGCATAACTTCTTTTTTATTCAAGAGTTTTGCCAGAACCATGATAAAGGATGCATTATTTTGATTCAACATTAGGACTTCTATACACACATACACACACACACACACACACACACACACACACACGCTTGCTTTGCAGAATGTATACATTACAGTAGTCTGAATACCAGCTACACTGCCTGTGTTTGGATTTATGCCTTTTATATATTTATTTTTTTATTATTGCTTTTGTTTATCTGGACAGTTTTATTGGACCAAAGCCGGATCATGGTCAAATGGGGCCCTAGGCTGGGTAATGGATCAGGCTTCCCTGGCAGCAACCCTCCCCCCCCCCATCCATTCCAGTGTTCCATTACTTTATTCTTTCTTCCAGTTACCATAAGCACTTTTCAAACCCGTGAGTGTGCACACCATTTTCTTCTTTGCTTCTACAGTGATTAGAGATATTTAAAACTTTTATTTCAAATTTTATAGCACAATCGCTGATTGCAGTTTGCTAACCAAAACAATTCAGTCTAATAATTCAAAGAAAATGCATCAGGCCAGTGGTCGGATTAAGATTACCTTAGGGCTATTTTCAAACCATATGCCCCTTGCACACATTTTTTGGACCATGCATACATACATGTGTTCTTTGATGCACCATCCTGATTGTATTAAATTCTATTCCTTGTGTAATACAACAACATTTGTTACAGCGTGTTTTAAATTTGTAGGTTTGAATATTTTCTGATAAGCAATGAAACAAAATGTATAAACTAATAATATCAAAACCCCCCACTACAGAACATTTCAACCAGAAAAGGCCACTCAAACTTATGTCATTACAAGCAAGCAATATCAGCCAGTATGTACAATCTCTGGAGAAGTAAAAGTCATCTGAATAATTTCACATTAAAGAGATCTATAACTAATGAAGAGGTTGCTGCTGACAAATAACTTTACGTTTCAGTGTTTCATGTACAAATTCATTGCCTACTGCCCTTGAAGAATAATCTGCCCATGTTACATTTAAAAAAATTTGGTAAGCTTGTAATATTTCAGTGGAGGACACATTCAGGAGTGCAGCACCCCCACCTCCCATAAAGGTATGGGAGTAGGACCCACAGCCTTCTGCATCAAAGGCATGTATGCTACCTGTTGTGCTAAAATTCATACCACAAACATTGATGATATCTATTTGCTAAACAAAACAGTTACACGTTGAAAATAGACTTAGCATGAGCAACAGTAAAATTCTCTTCCCTTGAAACTCAACATTTCTTGAAAATGCACAGAAACTCAGCAGTCTTTGAAAATGCTCAGAAGCTCAACAGTTTTTGAAAAAAATGTATAGAAACTCAAAGGTTCATAGGTGAGTACTAGGCTAATGGCCCTGGAGCCAACACAAGCCTAGCCCAAGAATATTCCCAGCCATCTTGTTGCCAGATGTTAATTCCTTGAAAATGCTCAGAAACTTAACATTGAAAATGCACTGGAGCTTAACATTCTTAAAAAATATACTGAAACTCAACAGTCCTTGAAATGCACTCGCTGATGACAATTTGGTAGTTGTTGTAGAGGGTTAAGGCTCTAATGTCTTGTACTCAAGGTACAGGATTTATGCATGTATAAGTTAACCAACCTCTTAACTGACACACACACACACACACACACACACACACACACACACACACACACACACACACACACACACACACACCTTTGTCTGGAATGGCAACAGTACCTGCGTTTCACGTCTGGAATTGCAACAAGCAATACTTGATGCTTGTCTCTCTTAAAAGTCTGAAATGGCAACAGCTGTCCATAATAATCAATGCTCGTCTAATCCCACTCCACTCCAAAGTTTAAATGTGAATGTGTCATATTAAAAGCCACATGCACAGCTGCTATTAAGAACACACTCTGTGTGGATCCTTAAGAAGAAATGTAATGCACGCAGAGTGCATTCTTAAAGAAGAAATGTAAGTTTTGTGGCAGCCCCCTTGGCTAGTGGGTCACCACAAGCCAGTGGGCCCTAGGCAACTGCCTACATTGCCTAGAAATAAATATGGCTCTGCACAGGACACTGGTCCCATTTTACAGTGGAGACCCTAGGACAAATGCTCCATTGTACAGAATTAATATAATTATACAACATTTACATAATAAATGGTACATATATAGAATAGTAATAATATGACAGTTAATTAAAACAAGAATACAGTAAAATATTAGTTAATATTGAACTTATAGGAGTCTAGTTATTTCAGCTGCAATTAGATATTAAGTAGGAGAGAGTGAAGGA
Source organism: Protopterus annectens (assembly GCF_019279795.1). Taxonomy (NCBI): domain Eukaryota; kingdom Metazoa; phylum Chordata; order Ceratodontiformes; family Protopteridae; genus Protopterus; species Protopterus annectens. The sequence continues at coordinate 443,980,248 of NC_056731.1, forward strand.
ATTACATTACTAAGGAGCATTGAGGAGGGCCAGGTAATCGAAGCGTCTGTGGAAAATCAATAGTAGTGGAGAAGAATAAGGGAAAGTCATCTAGTTAGAGATTATGAAGAGGTAATTGTGTTATGGTCAGTCAGATAAAAGACTGGTGAAAGTTTGTAATGGTTGGGAGTAGGGGAGATGGAAATTGTCCAAGAACATCACATGTACAGAGCCAGTGACTATATTGGTAGGACTTCAGTTGAGTGTTAAATGATTTCAGGGAGTGTTATTGTCATGTTGCTAGTGGGATAGAATTCCATAATTCATTGAGATAGTTGGAGAATAGTGATTTGACAGTAGAATTATTGGGTTGCATGCATGTCATCAGTATTTGTCCAATGAAAGCAATGGCTTGAAAGGGTTATATGTTTTCATGCTTTTAATTTCTCCAAGTCTTTTGGGTTTCTAATACCATGACAGGAATGGACCGCATTCCTAAGTCAAAGTATGATTAAAGTTCATGAAATTAGTATTGTTTCAATCTTTGATGTCAGCCACTAGTGTTCTTTGCAGCACCCGCAGTGTGCCCAGTAATGACTCATTCTGCAATTCGTATGGAGTTACATGTATCGGTAACATATCTAAATACGATTGTAAATTTTTTTTTTACAAGACCTGTTGCTTCTACTGTTTGAACTGTCCGGGTATCTTTCTTCCACATTGCTCTTGTTTCTGCCTGCAGATCTTGATATTTTATGACTTTGTGTCTGTCTGTACACAAGACACTGCAGTCACTGGGTGTGGCAATTTCAATGATCAACGCTGCTCTTGTCTTCTTTTTTTGGACCACTATATCCAGTTTTCTAGCATCTGTCTTTTGAACTGTTGGTAATGGATGATCCCATGTGATGTAGATGGCTTCATTTTCTGTGATGCTTTGTGGCTCATGTTTCCAGTGTTTTTCAGCCACTTCAGTACCATAATGTTTGCACAATCCCCAGTGCAACAGTCTCACCACATTATTATGCCTTTCAGTATACAGTCCTCCTGCCATTAGTCTGTTGCAACCAGCAACAAGGTGTGCAACTGTTTCCAGTTTGATTTTACATAACCTACACTTGTTTGTCTCTCTCACTTGTTCAGTGGACTTTATAAAGCAATGTGTGCGCAGCTCACTATCTTGGGAAGCCAATATTAACCTTTCATCTCTTGGTTTGAATTCGCCTCTCCTTAACCATTCCTATGTTCGTTCCTGATCAACATGAGGTTCTTCCAGAACTTTTCTATATTTGCAGCTATATTTATGCTTTTTCCACATTTCTTGCCTTCATATCTGATCCTTCACCTTATATCCTTTCTTTTATTTTTGTGGCACATTCAGTTGCTGCCTGATTTTAATCTACTTCTGGTTTGATTTCCATTCCTGCTTGGCGCCAATAAGCTTCTTGCTAGATTAACCAGAGAAGTCATCTTAGATTTATTCTCTTCATGTTTCAAAACTTTCACTATGTTTGGGTCTTGTGCGGTCAGCAGATATGTGTGGAGTCCCACAATTGCAGATCTATACATATAATCAGTTTCAAGGAGGCCCAACCCTCCTTCAGAATGGGGAATATATAATCTTGGTATGCACTGATTTTTATAAATCATTTGGTGAGCATGAAACATCCTTCTTGTTTTCTTATGTAATCTAGTCAACATGTTTTGGGGCCAGTCAATCACTCCAAAACTGTAAGTTAGGACAGCAAATTGGTTTATAGCTTGAATTTTGTTCCTAGATGTCAGTGCTGTTTTCAGGATTAATTTAAGTCTTCTAAAGTATTCCTTACTAAATTTTATTCACATTTGTTCATGTTTTATGGTTGATCCTTTGTCAATTCTCAAATATTTATACACTCCTTCTTGCTTGAGTTCTTTTATTTCACATTCTTGTCCCAAACTGTTTTCCTGGCGTTGCAGTTTTCCTGCTTTAAAGGTTGCTTTGCACATTTATCAAGACCAAATGACATTCTTATATCATCTAAAAAAGTTTTGACAGCTTGCAGTTGTGCTTTCAGTTCCTCATCTGATGAGCTATACAGTTTTAAATCATTGACAAAGAGAAGGTGAGAAGTCTTTTCTAGGAGCCAGATTATAGCCATCGTCTAAGCTGTTGACTAAACAAGTTAATGGATTAAGGGCAAGGCAGAATAGTAACAGTGATAGAGTGTCACCCTGAACCCTTTGAATTTTTATCTGCAAGATAACAATCTATCCTTTATTATGGCTTAATTGCAAACTGGTCTGCCACTGTTTCATGGTCACTGTAATGTAGTCAATCAGTGCGGGGTGTGTCTTATACATTTTTAAGCACTCTTTTATCCATGGATGAGGAATACTATCAAATGCTTTTTTGTAGTCAGTCCATGCCATACTTAGAGTCTTCCCCTTTTTACAGTTCTCCATTATGACTTTATTTAACAACAAATGATCCTTTGTTCCATATTACTTTCTTTTATTGCCCTTTTGCTCCACTACCATAATTGAGTTTTCTTGTAAATGACTTTAAACTCTGTCGACATCAATTCCTGTGCATAGTTTATATGTCATCGAAAGGCAAGTTCTTGGTCTGTAATTTTTAGGGTATCTTGCAGGTTCACTCTTAAGTAGGAGCATTGTTTTTCCTGTTGTTAGCCAGGTTGGTGTCTGTTCTGGGTGCGCATATAAGTAGTTCTTACTCATGGCTAAATCTTCATGCAAAGATGTTAACACTTTTAACCAGAAGTTAGGAACTGCATCTGGGCCTGGGGTTTTCCAATTAGAGGCTTTTCTTAACTTTGTTTCAGTCTCTCAAGCTGTTACTTCATCCCATTTCGTATCCTGTACCTTTAAACTTCTTATTCTTTCTTTTACTTCTTCTATCCATTTAACATCTTTGTTATGTTCCACAGGATCTTCATAGATTTGTTTGTGTCTTTCGACTTTTCCCGGTTAGGGGTCGCCACAGCGGAACTCCGGTCCGCTAATGATTGGCAGTTGATTTTTACGTACCGGCTTGCCAGGCCTGACACACAGCCTTCAACAAAGGTACGCCCATTCATGCATGTCTCCACACAGAAGATGCTCTAGCTGAGAATCGAACTGGACAGCGTCTTACTGTGAGGCGACAACGCTACGGCAGTTCTCCAAAATGTATCTATTTCTTCTTTTTTTGACGGTCTTTCAATTCCTTTTACCTTATTTCCCAGTTCTCTATAAAAGCTTTTTGGGTAATCAATAAATTGCTTATTTTGCACTTTTTCTTTATATTTATCTTCGTATCTTCTATGTTTTTCCACCTATACTGAAATTTTTAGTTTATTTGCGATAGTGCATGATTGATCCTAATCTGTTCTAATATTGCACATTGCTTTTATCACATCTGTCTTTCTTAGTATTTTTGTTGATCTATTCCCTTTTCTGTAGTCTTCTAACAGTGACACTTCTAGACTTAATTGTTTTATAATTTTCTCTATTCAATATTTCCATGATGGTATTCAATTCCTCCCCTTCCTTTTCCTCGCTACCCTTAGTTCCCGTGGTAAAACTTTTATCCGTTATTAATTTAGTTGCATGGTAATATATCCTGTTTACTTCTGTTATATCTCATGGATCTCTGTGAACACTCCTAATTACTGTGTTCATTTGTTTTATCAGACTTCTGACTTTTTGGGTTTTATTAACATTCTACAGTCAATACATCTGTCCATGTTATATGTTTGTATGAGGTTAGAGATGGATAGACATGGATAGACAGGTTTATACATGGTGTCATGGATTTTTGGAAGTTGATTAGGTTAGGTAATGTGGAAATTCAGTCACATAATTTCTCTAGGACAGTACAGTGGTGGATAATTTTTCGAAGGTTGACAGTGAATTGTGGTATTTTGTCGTAGCATTGCTCAGGTTTGTTTAGCAGGGTCACTTGGATGTTGTTAAGGATGGGCGTGGAACACATTACAGTAGGCAATGAGTTTTCTTGTAGTGTCTGAGAGGAAGGGTTTGGCTTTATAGAAAAAAAAAATTACTTTTTGTTGTAATTTTTTTCACTGTATTTTGGATGTGTGCTTGTCAAATTTTAGGTTCTCATTTAAAAATATGCCTAGTAATTTAGTATTTGTGATAAGTTCAAATTTTGCTTTGTAGGATAAGGTAACTGATAAGGAGGTTTTATTGATCTTAAGCTGTTGGAAGTAAATAGGATTAGTTTGGATTTATTAGGGGTTTGGAAATAGCTAGGCATATATCAGCCAGGATTCTATACAGGAGAAGTACTCCTGGGTAAGCTCTTGTAGTTTGTTGATATTTTTTTGCAGTACAGATAACTGTGGAGTCATCTGCCTACTGTAATAGGAAAGCAATTTTACAGGCTTTTATGTAGGCCATTGATGAAGATGTTAAAGAGAGTAGTTTCCAAGACTGATCATTAAGGTACATCATTTAGGAGGGGGGATGGATGAGATGTCATATTTTCACTTGACTGCTTGACATCTATTTTGGAGGTGGATACAGAACCATGGTATAGCAATGGTATTGAGTCCTAGGTTATAGAGTTTGTGTAGGAGAATAAAACTATGTCAGAGGCCTTGGATAAGTCAGGGATGAGGGCAGACATTAGATTCCCATCACTCATATCTGTGTTTACTGCATTTGTGAAATTAAGTAAAGTGGTAGAGATACTGTGGTGGAGGCAGAAGACACACTGAGATAAACTCAGTTCACATAAAACTTTGAACCAAACTCCCTTCTTAAACGCAAATAAAATAAAGCTGCAGCCCAAACCTCAAAATGAAAGGATGGTCTTTTATTCCACTGAATTCACACTTTTAGTTGAAACAAACAGACACACAGTTGATTAAGCACTTTCACCTGGCATTACAGCTAAAAAGGCATCTTCAGAGCTTTGGGTTGCAGCTTTATTTTATTTGCTTTTAAGAAGAATAAAACTGTGTTAGAGGCCTTGGATAAATCAGGAATGAGGGCAGACACTAGATTAAATAATTCCTGTCTGTGTTTACTGCATTTGTGAAATTAGGTAAAGTGGTAGAGGTACTGTGGTGGAGGCAGAAGACACAATAAGATGAAGAGAGAAGGTTATTTTGTGTAAGGTAATGTGAGAGTTGGTACTGGATACATTTCTTGTGTCTTTTAGTAGGGCAGAGAATGGCAGTGGGATTGTAGTTTTACAGTTCAGTTGAATGCCTTCCTTTGTGGAGGGGGAGAATGTGACTTTTTTCCAGATGTTAGGGACATATGCTTCAATGATGGAGTAATTCATTAGAATTGAGATGGGGTAATTTATTGCTTATGAAGCCATCTTAAGATATTTGCCAGGTAGGTCATCAGGGACTAAGGTGGTGGGTTTCAATTTAAGTAATAGTTTTTTTTTTTATCTAAGTGGTGGTGTCTGGTTGGATAGAGAGGTTATGAAGAAGGATGGTATGTGGTTCAGTTGTTTGGTTGTCGGTATTACAGGAATTCTGGAGTAGTGGTGACACTGAATGAAATGGGAGTTGAAAGCATTACAAATTTGGTATAATTGTTGTTAGTATTAAATGTAAGAGATGGCCGAGTGCTGCAGCTGGGATAGAGCAGCTGGTTTATAGAGTACAAGAATGTTTTGCGAGGTTTTTAGTTTTAATGTTGCAGGTCATGTATTGTATGCTTTTTATCTAACTTAATTTTATTTTTGGTTTGATTTCTGAGTTGTCTGAATTTTTGGACCTTCATTAGTATTTTGTTGGATAGCCATGTGTTCCAAGCTCTGTCTCTAAGTCTCACAAGCTGTTTTGTATTTTGAGTCAGCCGGGGGGGTGGGGGGGGCAGGTTTGGCCCTCACTTGCTTTTTAATATGGCTAGAACTCCCCAGGCTAATTCAGTATAATCAACTTACTGTAGCATTCAGGGTTATTAACCATCCAGAAAAAAATGTCCTCCCAAAACATTATCCATCCCTACAAAAACATTAGGCCATTTTGTTCCACTTCATAACTTTTGCTTCAGTCTGTTAAAGCTAACAACCTATCTGGAGAATCTTTGTTTGCAAATTCAGTAGGCAAAACCTGGAATTCGCTCCCATCTGACCTTACTCTGAACCCCTCCCTTAATCAGTTCAAAAAAAATCTAACCCAGTATTTTAAAACTCACTGGTTATGTCCTTGCTCTAACCCTGACTAAATGCTCATCTACTTCCATGTCCCTGCAATTTTTTTATTCACAGCAACTAACCTCTTACATTAAAAGGTTTGAAAAGAGAAACTGTAACATCCTTGCAGATACTGTGTTTATAAGCTGCACCTATGGGTTTGATAAGAGAAACTGTAACATGTTTGTATATATTTCTGAATATAAACTGTATTCTTCATAGGATTGAAATGTGAGACTGTAACTTATATGTTAATATGATATGTTTGTGCATATACTGTAACTTGCTTGTCTTTATCTGTTTATGAGTTTGGAGCTTTTCTCCCGGGGCCTCCGCTGTAAATGGACATGTATCCAGTCGGACTATCCCTGTCAACAAATGTAAAATAAAATAAATAAATAACTACCCAGTGTCTTTTTTGCCTAGGCCCCAACACAACCTTAAATCTTGCAGTATCTGCCACACATTCATTCCTAAGACCTTATTCGTCAGGTTAAAGCTCACATGTCAGCTATTTTTGCTTGTCTGCCTTTATCTTTTCCTCTGGCATCCAGGTTTGAGGTAAAACAATTTCATAAAGGCGTCCTCCACATTAGGCTTCCCAGAAAACCTATTCCACCTTCTTGAGACCTTAATTTTGTTCTAGAGAAGTTGACATTGCCACCATTTGAACCCACCTCTTCTGCCTACTTCAAACATTGCTTGTGGAAAACTGTCTTGCTAGTAGCCCTGACTTGAGCTGGAAGGGTGTCAGAACTCCAAGCCCTGATGGCCGTCCCACCCTACTTGGCCTTTCATAAGGACAGGTTATCATTGAAGACTAACTCTTCCTTTTTGCCCATGGTGGTTAACGAGCTATCCCTTAACCAATCTATTCAAATACGGAACCTTTGTCCCCCCTACACAGTGCTAATGAGAGGATTCTGCACTGAGATATTACCTGGACAAGAAAAAAAATCCCTCAGAAAATCTGAACAGCTTTTCTTTAATTTTCACCCAAGGGTTCTGGGTCTTCCTGCATCCTAGCAGACTATCTCCTTTTGCCACACTCACCATGGAAAGGATCTTGCTGCACCTGTGAAAGACCATTCTATCAGAGCTATGGCTTCATCAAAGGCCTTCTTCAGAAGATTGGATAACAGTGGCATCCTGGAAGCAGCCACCTGGTTACTATTCATACCTTTACCAAACATTACAAACTGGTTGTTATCCCGTGGTGGTGGTGCTGCGGTAGCGTTGTCGCCTCACAATAAGACACTGTCCGGTTCGATTCTCAGCTAGAGAATCTTCTGCGTGGAGACATGCGTTAATGGGCGTACCTTCGTTGAAGGTTGTGCATCAGGGCTGGTAACTCGGCACGTAAAAATCAACTACCAATCATTAGCGGACCGGAGTTCCGCTGTGGCAACCCCTAACCGGGAAAATCCAAAAGACACAACAACAACAAACTGGTTGTTATCTCTAGATCTAGAACCAGTTTTGTCAAAGTCATTTTACATGGCTTCTTAGAGAGTTCCTCTGCTCTGCTCCTTCCTTCCCTCTGATATTCTCCCTCAAATAAAGAACACTGCAGCAAGTGAATAGAAGGACATAGAAAAGTTGTCTAAAACCTTACCATAACCGTAGATGCCCTTCTCTTGACTGCTGCAGTATTCTACCCCCCCCCCCACCTTCCCCACTGGTCTCTTGTTCTTCCTGGATGTTTTAACCACTCATGTTGGTATTCTGGCTTTCTTCCTGGGCCATTCAGTTCTGAGGATGGTATGTGCATACATCTGTTTTATGGCTGATGTCAGATGTACCGCATACCCTTTAGTGGCAACTTTTGTTTTGTATACTGGCTGACATTGGGCACCTTCTGGCAGGGATATCTCTTAAGTTAATAATACTGCAGCAGTGAAGAGAAGGACATCTATGGTTATGGTAAGGGTAAGATTTTACACAACTTTTCTTTATAGATGCTTCTAATCTTTGTGTGTGCAATGTTAATGGAAGTACAAGTAGTGTTTTATTATTTTGGAGTGATGGGGTTTGTGGGGGTTGTAGACTTAAATGGTTGCGGGATGTAGTTTGTCCAGGGTTTGGATGGATGTCATCCCTGAGTTTTAATTTTGAGGAGATATGCCGGTTGTAGGCTAAGCATTTAATTTTAGCGTGTGTATTATGGGGCTGAGTAAATGTAGGCTGCATTTGAGAAAGTTTCTGCTATTGGTGGAGTGTAAGGGCGTTGTTATCTTAGGTGAATTAAGGGTTGAGCATGCAGTAGCATGTTGGATAGCACAGCTAGGATGATGGCGATGGGTTGTGTGGAAATGTGAAGGTAAAGATGTTGGTGAGTGGTCGGAGAAGTGGGATAGTCAGTATGGAGGTTGGTAGCATGGTGGTTAATTGTAGATTGATATTTTGACAAGTTTAAGGATAGATGAGGGGAAGAAAAAGAGGGGTGATGTTTTGATAAATGACATGGTGCTGAGGTGTTGATAAGTAAGAGGATGGGGAGTGTGTTATGATAGTACGTTATGATATACTGTATAGAACGGAGAGCTGACTAGTGGAGGGAATATTGAATTAAATATGGGAGGGACTACAAACGTGTGTCATAGATTATGATTGGGTGTGTTTTGATGTAGATAGAGATACAGGGATTTAAATTTAGAGTAAGTGGGGGTAGATAGGAATTGGGGATAGGGCAGGGGAGCAGAGTGGGGCAGAGCGGAGTGGGTTCCACGTGCTCAGAATGTTATAGGACAGAAAATCAGGCAGTCAGTGAACTGGGTCAAAAGTAGGTAAGTGTGTGTAACAGTTACTGTTTCCACTTTAATACATAAAGTAAATTATATAAAACAGGGAAATAATAAGAAAGCTTACACACTTGCTAAGTAGGCACTGGTAGCAGCAATAGTTTAGTACATAAAAATAAAAGGACAAAAATAAATAAGAAAAGTGTAATTAGGGGTGGTTTGACAAAAATGTAATGCTTACTGGGGAACTGTTAAACAAATAAAATATGAAATTAGATTACTACCAAACAAACTGTCGGTTAATTACCTGACATTGGAAAAAATGGGGGAGGGGTTGCAATAGATTTACATAATGTGGTTTGTGTAGTACTGTTAATAAAAATAAGTATTGATAGATTGCAGGGGCATAAAATAACCAAATATGTTAGAGACATAGTAACAAAAATCCACGACCAAGAAGCAGAGCAGCAGCAATATTGTGTGTAAAAACAACGTCCTTTATTTCAGAGAGTCCATAAACAAACCTAACACAAGCGCTTTCACTCAGATAATTCTGAGCTTTATCAAGTGATGCCATTCCATTTAGCAAAGCACCTTATATATTGTACCAGCCATTTCATTAATTAAAAGTACCTGCTGGTAATTAAACATTAAAAGGAACATTTACATATTTAAACATGAATAAAATGTGTTAAAAACTAACATACATCTAAGAATGCTTCTTAAGCTGGAAGTTAATCAGTATTAAGTTTCACAAAATTATACAAATTTGTTAAAAAACAATATATTGAACTATTATTCATAAAAAATTATTAAAAGTGTGCAAAGTAATGCTCTTAAAATATAGATACACCTAAATTGCCCGAAAAAGAAATGTAATGATAGAACCCCTCATCCAATACTCATTTCATTGGGGTCTACGAATAAGAAAAATCTATCACCTTTATTTTCTATTGTTATTTAAAATCATTAGTTATTTATTTATTAATTTAAAAGCGTCGCCAAGTGTAAGTTAAAAGCCAAAAGCAGTTATTAATTTATTAGTCACAAACGAACTAGCGAAAACAAGTAAAACAATGCAAGATAAAAAGTAGCAAGTACCAAAGTCGCGCCAAGCTCCTTAACGTAGGTTTTATTGAATAAATAAAATACAACTAACGTTTTCGCCACTCGTGGTTTACAGTTTGTCCCCTCTAAGCCAATGAATTTGATACAAGCACTAGTGGAATTGAAGCTTTTCACTAGAGGTTTGAACTTGACGCAGGTATTTAAAGGGCAGAAATTCATGGATACAGGCCTGGCCCGTACTAGTTTAATTAACCCCCCACTCCATCCAATAATTCTTTTCTTTGAAAAATTGGTTGAAAATGATTTCAGAAAAATATCTAAGGGTAAAAAGTCTTCACCTATGCGTAATTTATCTATGCAAGAAACCGATTTCATTAATTATCTTAAGGAAGAGAACATTAGGATTATGAAACCGGATAAGGGTGGAGGGGTTGTGCTCATGTTCTCTGGTGATTATGAAGCACATATCCACACCATGCTTCAGGATGATGAACAAGATGACACGGTATCACGAAATGAGGTTAACATAGCCTTTGCACAGATTAATTACTATCTTAAAGACCTTTTACTGCAGCAAGCTATTAACGAGAGGGTTTATAACTACTTATATGTGGAGAAACCGAAGATACCGGTCATATTTGGGATTCCTAAAACCCACAAAGGACTTCACCCTTTAAGGTTCAGACCTATAGTAGCAGGTGCGGGAGGTGTGACTGAGCCTATAGGAAAATTCATTGATTATTTAAAAAAGGAATTTATGCCCCTGCTTAGCCACGTTTGTAAAGATTCTTGGCTTTTTCTGCGTGATATTCCTCTCTCTTGTTTTTCATCAGATTTATTAATGATAACCATATATATCAAGGATCTCCTTTCAAGCATTCCCTATAAGGAAGGGTTGGAATGGTTTAGTGAGTTTCTTAGTAAAGAAACTAGCCTTACCAACAAGCTCACCAGTTTATTAACTGAGCTGATGGAAATTGTTTTGCAGAACAATTTCATTTTCTTTAATGGTGAATTGTTTCGGCAACGCAAGGGGGGTAGCCATGGGGGCATCATGTGCCTCATTCTACGCTAATGTGGTACTACACAAATGGGAGCATATATTTGTTTTGATACCCCCTTGGAAACAACACATCCTCTTTCACAGAAGATACCTGGACAATATTTGTATCCTCTGGGGAGGTTCAGAAGATGAGCTAAGAGAATTTTTTAGATACATTAATACTACTACTACTAGTTTCTTACAATTTACGCATTCTGTTAATTCTCATGAATTACATTACTTGGATATTACCTTGTATAAGGATTACATCCAGAACACTTTTCAATCTAAATTGCACCGCAAACCTACCTTCTCTAATTCATTGTTACACTACGAGAGTGCACACCCTCTTTATCAAAAAAGGGGAATTATTAAAGGGCAACTCATTAGAGCCTGTAGAATTTGTAGTACCCAAGAAGATTTTGAACTAGAGGTAGAAGTTTTACAAGCTTTATTTTTGGAAAGAGGATACCCTTTGGAACTATTCAGGAGCTTAGCTGATGAGGTAGGTTCTCTAAGAAACACCTTATATACACCCATTTTAGGGAAAGGACTAGAAGCAGTGATAAAATCAGCTTCTAACACATTTGGCCACTCTACGAATAGTTTTATATATACATATTCCTCCAACTCAAAGGAAATGGAAGAAATTATAACAAATCACTGGCCGGTCTTAGCCTTTTATGAAGAATTTAAAGATTTCTTACCTTCTAGACCTAGTTTTGTAAGGAAAAGGGGTGTGAACTTCAAAGAAATCTTTGAAAGGAAACAAGATAACAAGAGGGAAGGTGAAGCAACCAAGAATAGGCACATATAAATGTGGTGCTTGTAGCCAATGCCAAGCTATATTGAATGAAGAATCCGTATATATTCCATCAAGGAGGTTTAGGGTATACCCCACAGGTTTTTATACTTGTGCCACAAAAGGTGTGGTGTATTTGGGTCTTTGCACCACATGCCAAAGTTTTTATGTGGGGAAGACCGAAAGGGAACTCAGAAAAGCAGTTCTGAACATTTTTATGACATGGCTAGGAAGAAAGAAACAAATGCCTTCTTTAAGCACTCTCTCCTTTGTTCAGGTTCTAATATTAAATTTTTAGTATTAGAGCAAGTTGAGCCAGATGCTAAGGGTGGTGATTGGGAATCCACCCTTGAGTACCGTGAGCTATTATGGCAGTTAAGGTTGGATGCAGGAAGGCCACCCGGGCTTAATGGGACCATCAGCATCAAACCAGTGCTCAAGTTAAGAAGGGCAAGGCTATAGTTATTATATACACCACTAATGGGCCACTTCATTTCTGATGTTACTAATAAATTTACAGACATTTATTTATTTATTTATTTATTTTGATAGGGATATATGTACTAATAAATTAATAACTGCTTTTGGCTTTTAACTTACACTTGGCGACGCTTTTAAATTAATAAATAAATAACTAATGATTTTAAATAACAATAGAAAATAAAGGTGATAGATTTTTCTTATTCGTAGACCCTAATGAAATGAGTATTGGATGAGGGGTTCTATCATTATATTTCTTTTTCGGGCAATTTAGGTGTATCTATATTTTAAGAGCATTATTTTGCACACTTTTAATAATTTTTTAGGAATAATAGTTCAATATATTGTTTTTTAACAAATTTGTATAATTTTGTGAAACTTAATACTGATTAACTTCCAGCTTAAGAAGCATTCTTAGATGTATGTTAGTTTTTAACACATTTTATTCATGTTTAAATATGTAAATGTTCCTTTTAATGTTTAATTACCAGCAGGTACTTTTAATTAATGAAATGGCTGGTGCAATATATAAGGTGCTTTGATAAATGGAATGGCATCACTTGATAAAGCTCAGAATTATCTGAGTGAAAGCGCTTGTGTTAGGTTTGTTTGTGGACTCTCTGAAATAAAGGACGTTGTTTTTACACACAATATTGCTGCTGCTCTGCTTCTTGGTCGTGGATTTTTGTTACTTGGCTTGCTGACATTTCCGCTTTATGTTAGAGACATAGATTAAATGCTGCTTATGAAGAGATACTGCATGTTATATTAGGCTATTAAAACTGGATAATGCAGTTCTTAATGTATGACAAGTTGTACTACAGTAGCTAAAACACAGAGCTGCTGAATACATCCCTATATAGATCTCACACCTTATACAGATTCTACAACAAAGGTAGGACTCCTCATAGGGAAGAAATGTAGGTACTTACCTATCAAAACACCTTTTTGTGGAGGTTATATGTCCACAGCGGGGTAGAAAAAGACTGTCCTTGACTTTGTGTTTAGCTAGTTACCCCTTAGGTCCAGATGCTTGCTGTTGCAAGTAGCATTCAAAACTAGCTGGCATGTAAGTTTGGGTCAGAGACTGGGTCTGGTGAAATGATAAGGGAAGTGAACTGGACAGAGTCTAGAAATGAAAGAACAACAACAGACATCCAAAAAAGCAAAATATGTATCAGGGAGGATGAAGAGTTAAAATGCTGGCAACTGAATTAGGACATAGAATTTAAATAAATTTGCTGCCAGTCATTACTATGGAGCCTCTTGAGACAGCTCTAGTTAAATAGTATGTACAGGTAAATCTACGTCAGACCAGAGTAGGATGGACAGGACTAAGTTGCAAGCTTATACAGTCATAGTAGTAGGACATTGCTAACAGTTTGATCACAGTATTATTATAGTGGTATCTAGTTACTGCAGGTTAGTAAGCGCAACAATGTTTACAGTAGATTAACAAACATTCAACTAAGCATTTGTAAGTATACTATGTGCATAATAATGCTAGTCAATTGCTTTTGAAGAAGTGGAACAGCTTCAGTCACTCCACTGTTGTTGCAAGTAGAAAATGGGCTGTTAAACATCAAATTACTGCTTTGAAAATTGCAAATAATATTAGTTATCAAAAGTACTACTCTGGAAGTTACAAAGACATACAGCTGACAACAAAATTAAATATTAAGCTCTGTACAAACACATGTAAGTCCTAATTAATAGGTGATGGGTTGAAAAACATTATTTACTCTAATTTTTAAAAGAATTATCTGAATGTTTTAGTGTTCTGTACTATATTCATAGCATCTGATGGAGCATTTTTCTAAGTAATCAGATTGTGTATTCATCTTATCTTTGTTGATCAGAACCGTTAATAAAATATAAGTACTAGTGTGACACAAGGGAAATACTGGCAGCCCAGCTTGCTGGAATTTTGTAAATAATTATATGTTATTTGAGAATATTAATATGATTTGTATGGAAATGTAACAAAAGGAAAGACTGCCAGTCCAGCTGTCTGGAATTTTGTAAATAGTTATATGTCATTTATGAATACAAGCATGATACAGTTGTTTGTGTTACCAAATATATTAGAACTATGTGTTATGCGTATATTAAACTACTGGTACAGAAGTGTGTGTTGAACAGGGTTTGTACAGTACTAAGCTTCAAGGATGTGTCCACAGTGTAACCAACTTGAAAGAACAGACATGTATATAAACTATATACCTGTGCAAATATATGTTTTAATAGTAGAGACTGGAACATACAGATTTTACTTGCAAAACTTCAAGAAAATAAGTTGAAATTAAATTGTTTTACGATTGTATTATAGAAGTTAGTTTCAATGCAGCAAGGAGACATGATGTCTAGAACTAGGGTGCCGTCTGCATTGTTTGTAAGTGTTTTATTGTTTTATGTCTTCTAGCAACTGCAAACATCTGAAGGCTATGTATTTTTCACAAGGATATGTCAAATGCTACAATGGGGGGGGGGTTTAGCTTGGGAACTTAAGTCAGGTGACAAAAAGTAATGTCATCCAAGCTAACCCAGCAGTAATATTTGATATTAATTTAAGAACTCTTTCAGAGAGAGACTGTGCATTTTGTATTCTCCACCTGTTTGACTAGGTGTTTTTTTCGTCCCCTTATCCAAACAATTTGTAAGCGCACACCCCCTAATTCCACCATCATGGGTACCTATGAAGTCAAGCTCCCCATTGCCTGACTTGACTCTATAAGCAATGGGATATCAACCTAGAATATCAACTATAATGTATCTAAATACAATTGTGAAGTATTTATGTGTATCACTGATTCTGTTTATGTGAACCTCGAATTTTTATGTATTTGCATTAGGTAGTGTACTTATCTGTATATACATGAAAGTGTAACTTTTTTCACTGTGGAGCTTTTCTCCCCGGGCCTCCGCTGAAAATGGACATGTATCCAGTCGGACCATCCCGGTCAACAAATGTAAAATAAAATAAAATAAAATAAATCTTGGACCTAGCAAGGACATCTACTCATCATCACCATCTGCACTTGCCTTGCTTGTACATAAGATTTAGGGCATAGCATATCTTTTAAATATAGATAGGAATATAGTAAAGATTAGTTTAGATGTTTTATGTATTTATTTGAGACTGTCCTGCAATATGTTTTAAAATATTTCCTGTGATTTTGAACTCTGAAGTAACTGTGTCTGTGTACTGAATATTGTCTTGTTCTTTCATTCCATATTATTAAATATATTTAAACCCCTCTTTGTGACTGATATTTGTGAGACATATTTAAGCTCTTAGGGTACTTGCATAGCTATTTGATGACATTGTGCAGGCCACTCCTAAATAGCCTTGCTTGGTCAGACTACCATTTGGATTAATAAGAACATTGCACAGTAGGATTGGACACCCTTTGTTAAGGGTCTTAAGTTGTTGATAAGAGTGGTTGGTGGCAGCAGAAACTACCTTATAGTCTGGGCAGAAGGGAGCATAGCTAGTAAACCTGTGTCAGCCTTTGCCAGAAGTGTATGTGTGCATGTTTGTATATAAATCAAACCTCAAAGAGTGTGTGTGTGTGTTGTGTGTGTGTGTGTGTGTGTGTGTGTGTGTGTGTGTGTGTGTGTGTGTGTGTTTCAGCTACTTGGGCAGGGACACGAAGCACTGGTTGGACAGAGAGGGTGCTAGAGGTTTTGGCTTGGCCACTCAGCTGAGATTTCAACCCTATAGCTGTGCCAGTGAGAAGTCTTACTGGGGATCTGGAGAAAGAGGGAGAAACCATCCCCAGACTGACTGTGATCTCTGTGTGCTGTTAAGGGAAACTGCACATTTCTGCGTGTACTTGTCATCCTCCCAGTGTGTACACCCCCACTGTTGCCAGTGGTGAAGATTGAAGGTCCTTGATTACTGGGGCGTCACAGCAAGTTTCAGTTCTTTTAATTCATTTAAGTGTTTACAGATCAGGATTAATTTTACCTTTAACAAATGGATTCTTCATGTTTAAGGAATGCTATTATATTTCTAAATGTTGCTGTTAAATGTTCATGGAGGTTTCAGTGTGTACAACTGTGTAAGTTTCTGTTTTAGTTTAAGTGTAAGGAATTAAGGAAATACACACAGCATATGTCTAGAATAACAACAAAACACAGATTGACCAACACAAGGCAGAAATATTCCTGACATAGGTTTGTGTGAACAAGTCGTATTTTCATACCACTCCTGGGTAATTATTATTGGTATTATTAGGGTGTAATCCTTCTATCGGTTTCTGCACTTTGATATAAAGGGAGGCCAGCAGCAAGTTGTTCTCTATTACATGATATAGTTCTGAAAACTGACTACAGTAAAGCATTTGACATATTTGCAGTCTCAAATTAGTATCAAATGTACAGGAAAACTATGGTCTAGGATTAAAGAGAAAGTATTGTCCTGTAATCATCAAGTTAAAATAGAAAGTACCAGTCAAAGGTATATGACTGGCACACCTCAAAAAAGAACCTCACCAGTAATAAGAAAAGCATATAAGCAATGGTTAGGGAGTAAGAGCAGGGAAATAAAAGCAGACATTGACTTGTATATATGCAGGTTATGCACGCAGTTAAGATAGAGGGGTATTAGCTGCGGTTAAGACAGGTGTATTCGCTTCTAACTAGCTGTAATAAAATAGATTTTTTGCAGGTTTGCTGGAGCATCTGTGAACAATGACAGTATGCTGACTTCACTGATTATTGAGTCTTAAGGCACACAGTTTTCATAAGGGGCTAGGTGTATGCTGTCATTAACTGAAGAGTATTTTCATTATTCCCTTGCATAATCCTGAGGGTATTCTTTTGGCAAACTGTAACACTGCAGTTTCTCTTTGTACTAGTTGCACCTTAACTATACATTCCTCATGCCTGCAAAACAGTCATCATTATAGCATTACATAAGGGATGTCCAAACACTGACTCTGGTAATTAGAAATCCATTAGTCTCACCAGTTTTAATGTAAAGCCATGTAATTAATTATTTCTGATCCCATAAATTTTGAAAACATGTTGGGCCGTAATCCAAGTCATTTTGACTTTGCAAAGGCACATCCTGTATAAATCAGTAAGTTTTCCATTGGCTGACAAGTTGGTTGCTTGACAGAACCCATGTAGTAATAGTTGCCAGTGCCACATCAGTGCATAAAAATGTTACTCCTGGAGTTCCACAGGGCTCTGTCAGGCCCCATTCTTTTGGAATTTACTTCTTAGATATCCGGATTAATAACCCTGGTCTATGTTTATCAAAATTAGCAGATGTCTGCAAATTAGGTGTTATAATTTGTTCCTCCACTGACATTCACTTAACTCCAGCAAGGGTTAGACCAGTGATGGCAAACCTATGACACACGTGTCAGAGGTGACACACTATGACATTTTGGGTGACACACTAGTGTTCACCAACACCCGCGTTACCAAACAAACTGCTTTTGCATTTGTTGCTTCTGTGAAGTGCATTGAATTATTTTAGAGCCAGTTCAACAACACTGCTGCAGAGGTAAGGAAGTTATTAACCTCAAAGACTATTTTGGTATACTTTCTCGATAGAGTCTGCAAAGAGCAGTGCTGACATTGTTTTCTCTTCGTGGTTACACTTCTGCAAAGGGCAAGTAGTCTGCATTCCTAGGAATGTGCTCTTTTACATTCCTCTCAACTGTCCCTCTTAATTCCTCCTAAAACTGGCAACTTTTTTACACTTAATAATGGCAGTAATTAGATTTATAGACTAATTTTACTTGAGAAAAGGTATAGTAATTCACATTCATTTTTTCTGTCAGTGTCTCAAATTAAAAGTACTAGTAGTTTAAAACAGTCCATGTCTCTTATTTCTAGATTTGTCCCTGATTGTGTTGAGATTTATCCCTGATGTATTGAGAGCCATGCTGTTTTATCTATTTTTATTTATTTAATTTATTATTTTTTTGTTTGGGGGGGTGGCACGCAAGCAGAGTCAATTTAGGCATTCTCCGAATTTTTGATTCGCCGAACCCAAAAGGTTCGACTATTCCAGTGCTTGGTGTAAGGATCATGATCTCAAACTAAATGCAAAAAATAGGATATAGTTCAATTTAATTTGGTAAAGAAAACATTTCAGCATCATATCATATTGAACATTGTAGCCATCCAAACTAACACTGTAGTCAGGAATCCAGACACCTTTGTTTATACTGTATTTTGACCAATATGTCTCCACATTAATTAGAAACTTTGTGACTTTCCAACTAATTTTCAAACGCATCTCCTCCAGATCCAGATGAGTTTTGATTTTAACAACTAAAACATAACTCAGGTGTTTAAAGGACCTAAAATAAGGGAAAAAAACACCACTTACCAACAAAACAAATTTAATTTAGTGTGCATTTCCTATTAGCCACAGGAGTTCTTCAGAATGAACACAATTGAATGTAAGGAAGAGGAAAAAAAGATACCCCAGGACATGCTATAAAAACATGTGACAACACTGACATCCTTTTCAGTCACAGTAGAATATCTAAAGAACAAATTTAAGTGTTACTTTAGTGTAACAGACTATGAACCCTGCAATTGCATGGGAGACAATTACAAGAACAAATTTGAAACCAGGGAGCTAAGTGGCAGATATGTTTAAATATAGACAGGTTCCCTGGCATGAATAATGCAGTTAATTATTTTTGAGGGAGAGAGAGAGTGAGTGAGGGTAAGTAAATCAATTTATACTGAACACTATTTGTATATTAGAAAATGCAGCATATTCATGTTTCATGATCACATTTTTACTTTGTTTCCCAGATTTTATAATGTAGTTATTCTTTTAAGGTATAGTCTTATGATTATCATGTGATCATCACATGACAAATCTTTTGGCGTTATATACTGCATAATTACCTATGTATTCATTCTGAAGAAGTCCTGTGGATGTTAAAAAACAAAAGCTATAACTTGTTGACAAGTGGTATTTTTTTCATTTTTAAGTTTTACTTCTCCTGTCATCTTCTCTGATTTAGACCATTTACTGAATGTAATGCTCCCTTTGGCGTGCACCTGTCAAAGCATATCACACAAATTGAAAGACATCAGAGCTTCCTAACTAAAAATATTGCTGGCCTCAATTTCCACAGTTATCCAAATAGGCTGTAAGCCCTTTTCCTGTATTCAATTTCCTGTAATCTCCTCTAATGTAACCTGTGTTTAGCCTTTTGGGACATGAAAGACTCTGCATTGCTTAGCCTTTTCTGTCTTTGCAGAACAAATGGTTACTCAAATAGCCAAACCAAGGGCATAAATCTTCACCAGTGACTGAGTAATACAGTGTGTCATGATTGCTTTGTATCCCAAAGCATCCACCACTTTTGTAATAAATTC
Source organism: Protopterus annectens (assembly GCF_019279795.1). Taxonomy (NCBI): domain Eukaryota; kingdom Metazoa; phylum Chordata; order Ceratodontiformes; family Protopteridae; genus Protopterus; species Protopterus annectens. Next base: position 443,999,885 of record NC_056731.1, read on the forward strand.
CCGCTATATGTCAAAGTATGACCCTTACCACTTTTAAAAGTTAATGTGCTGGATGAGTATCCACAAACTCTTTCTTCGTCAGTCCAGTGTAGCCCTCCTTACAACTGGGAGAACTACTGAGCTGTGGGCTCATTTGGCTTGGCACATAACTGCCTGAAGACTGATTGTTGGATATCTACCAGTGAGCCTATTATAAAGTGACTGCATATGATAGTATTACTAACAGAGACTTAAAAATGTGAGCCACTGTATTATTATATTCTTTCACATATTTATTCAGAATCACTTTTGTGGGGGGGTTGAGTGCCAGATGAGTGGAAGAGAAACATTATAAAAAAAATTAATAAAAATAAACGAGAGAGGAATCTTGTCTACATCTGTAGACCAATATATTTTTTGTCCTGTGTGGGTAAATGGATGAAAAGAATAATGTTAAACATGCTTAAGGAAGAGCTGTTAAGAAAGTATTGTGGTAAATGTTTCACAGAATACCACCACATGCAGTTTAGGTTGTTGTATTTAGTTATTTACTTCTCTTTGTTGACTGGGAAAGTCAGACTGGATAGTGCCCTTTTTTCAGTGGATGCCCATGAAGAAAAGCTCCAGCAGTAGTTACATTACATATAATTAGTGACAAAGTTGCTACAATAGTTAAGTTATACACAATTGGTGACAGAAGCTGGTACATTAGGATAAATAGCGCACATTGTATTTATAACAGTGAGAATATGCAAAGAGTATCTTTTACAGTAGATTATATTATAAATACATTTGTGTGCAAATACTGATGTATGACATTTGTCTTTGTATTTTTTGAATGAATAATTTTATGCAAAAAAACAAACTGGTAAGCACCCAGTGGATGTGTGAGAGAGTATATATAGGAAGCGTGGTAGAATGTTTTAGTGAGAGATAATGAAGTGAGATTGTCTTAGCTGAAATGCCATATTAAAAGAGATTGCTTGCTAGACTGTGCATGTCAGCTTCCACACATATGCAACCTCCCGATCAAGAGGTTTACCTCCTGCAGTGTTGAGTTACCAGGGTCTTAATACTGCTGTTGCAGTGCACCTAGGCTGCCTCTACTCCCCTCCCTCCCTCCAAGATGGGGGAGGTGATGAAGTCTGGTTGCTCCATTTTTCCTGACTGATCCCCTCCAGTGGCCTTGCCGCTAGTGAAACATTGGTCATTTGAATTTAGATGTGCTTGTTCATGGAGATTTGACTTGCACTAATCATATAACTGATTAAGAGAACTGCATTTCTAATGTTAATGACAGCAGATTTATTAAGTCCTGTAGTAAGAAGCTCTTAATCTCATTATATATTTGCAGTGATAAAACAAAGCTGGAATACAGATGCTTATCATGGTAACCACAGTCAAAATCCTTAACTCACTTAAGCCTATAGGTTCATAGGTCTGTAGGACTTGCAGGCCATTTTAAGCCTAGCCCATTTCCCTTTTTGGGTTTGAAATAACCTTTCCCATTTGGTTATAGATTGGCCTTAGCCATCCCGCGGTCGATAATTATATATTACCCCTAATGAGAATCACTGGGATCATACCATTGATAATGTGAAGGTGACCCATGCATGGGATAAAGCATTTAGGAGCTGCATCTTTTCCTTAGTAGTACAGGGTGGGGGGCAGTCCTGGGGTAAATTTTATGTTTCCCATCCAGAGATCTTAGTTGCTGTTGAAAATGGACAGGGATGAACTTTGTTTTATGTGTTCCCTAGTAGCAGTGTACACTGAGAAATATGCCTGTCCCTCCAGATTGTGCTATTGATGTTGCAGAAGAAGGTTTAGATCCCTAAGACCGAGTATTTCTGATGCCATCTGACTTGTTGATGTGCAGTAAATCCAACAGTAATGGGTCAGAGGATGCCTTGTATGCTAAACACAGGTGATATCCTAGAAGTTTGTAAGATACCAGTTATAATGACAGGGCTTTGAGTCAGTCCATTATATTCAATGACTGACCTAATGAGGGTTAAGTAATGGGGAACAATTACATCCCTAGATCTAGACAGAATCCATTGTTTATAAGATGTTTAATACAGAAGGTCTTTCTTACAACAATAGACACATGTTGATCAAAAGTTAGGTTACTGTCCACATAAGTTCCCAAATCCGAAACAACTGCATCAGCTCTTATGGGTGTGTTGTCAGTGTGGGTAGATGACTTCCCAAAAGATACAATAATGCATTTTCTGGCATTTAGTTTCAGACCACGATTTTGACACCAGTTATTTATTTGAGACAAAACTTCCTGCAGGATGGCCAAGTCATTTAAGGACTGCTCCTAGCTTGCAGTCATCTGCAGACTTATTTAGCCACAGCCCTTTGCTTTTGGCTTTTTCTTCAGAAAAGTAGATGCCAAACAGGCGAGGTCCCAGCACAGAACCGGGGGGGGGGGGTTCCATTGGTGACTGGTCTCTTTTTTGAAGTAGTGTCACATATTTTGCTTATCTACATATTTTTCTGTGAGCCAGTTGGCAATCTAGCAGATGATATAGGGTTTTATTTAGCTTTTCTACTATGCCTGAGTGGGGAATTGTGTCAAAAACTTTGGCCAGGTAGAGGTATGTGGTGTGTACTGTTTTGACTTCATCCATTGCTTTGGTGTCCTTTGCAAAAAAATGCACCAGGTTGAGTCATCTAAATATGGAAAAATGTGGATACCCTGTCGTCTGCAATGAGCTATAAATGAAGCTAGACACTTTGTGCATACTCTTGGTACAGTGGATAGGCCAAAGGGTAAGGCAGAGAACTGGTAATGTGATCCAGACATACAAACCATGAAAAACATCAAAAATCTGGATGAGAATGCAGCCAGGCAAACCTCTTAAAAACAGTACCAGTAGCCATAGCCCTAGTAGAAGTTTCAATTGAGTTATACACACACTGAAAACAATGGGTAGTGACTTGTACAATGGATAAACTACAGCCTCATCTCTCCAAACAGAAATATAAAGTTACTTTGTCTCAGAAATAGCTGCTGAAAATGTTTGAATGGCATTAGTCCAATATTTATTGAAAACGTTAGGCACTTTCATCCCAGTGGGTGAATAGAGACTTTATCAGAACCATTATTTTTTGGGTCGTGTGTTTGGCTTTACTTCACGTTGAAGTGAATTTGTTACTTGTACAATGGAAGAAACAAATTTAAAGCAGATTTTTCTTCACAAGAAGAAACTGCAGACAAGACATTCCTCTTACTTTTACTATTAATCAAAATAAACTTTAACATAAGAGCCTGGCAAATCAAAGTTGCAGAAGCATATACTTTTTCTCATACTTACCAGTAATCATCCCATCCTTATCAGAAAGAGTAGAATTGGAATTAACAATGTTTAGCAGCTGTCGGATTAACTAAAGTTGTAGCTGTTGGGTTAGGTTTGGGAAGAGTGTATAAAAATATTGAGGAACTCCGTACATTCAGTCTGCCTTTTTAGGGGCAGCAAGCTATCAGGAAAATTGCAAGCAGTGACCCATATCCTTCAAAGCTAACAGAAATGGAGGTATGGGTAAAGGTTCTGAACATTCCTTCTTTAATAGCTTGTATTTTCTGAAGGACTGCAAAATCTCAGGTTTTCTCCCACATTTCAAAAACATGCAGTAGATGAATTGAGCACCCTAAATTGGGCATACGTACAAGTGTCTGGTGTGAAGAACTACCGCAGCAGGGCCAGCCACCTGGTGGTGTAAAGCTTGGCTCTAGATGATTGCCACTGTTGAAGTGACACTCTGACCCCATGTGTAAAAATGGGAAAAAGAGGTTGTGGATGGATGGATGGATTGGTGAAAAATGTCCGTGCTCTTCCACTGAAAATACTGGCACATTCTGGAAGTAGTCTCAGAGAAAGAGACCCCCCTCCCCCAATAGGGAGAATCAGAAACTGAACTGTCCTCTGAGTCTGAATCAGAAATCTGAGGAGAAAACCCTGTACAAGTCCCTTCATCTTCCTGTCCAGATTCAGAATGTTTAATATTTTCAGGAAGAGATGAATCTCTTGTTCTTTTACCAGAAACTGCTTTACAAAAAGGAACTATAGTCTGAATTAAGTCCTGAGCCAGACGCAGTAATTTGTGCCTGTCTAAGGAAATTTGAGGAGGAGCAGGTACATGTTTAATTTTCTGTTTCTTTTTGATGGGGAAAATTGGGCCAACAGTGTTATTAATGGGGGTAGAAGCTTCCCCAAGGAAGGGCACAGAATTATGACCAAACAAGGAAGTCTTCTCTATTTCCTCACCCAGGAATAACAAGAGTGGCTCTCCCTTACCCAGCGTGGGGACCCCCACAGCCATGGAGGACATGGCTAAACCCCAGTCCATAGTTAATTTAGGAGCAACACCAGAGGGATCCAGGATAATAAATTAGTTGTTTGAAGAACCAGCTTTGGCCACGGCAGTCACCCACCTGCGGCTGAGGGAAAATTGCTAGCTTGCTGTGGTGGCAGAGGCTGTTTGCTTAATGTTTTCTTTCTATGGTTGGAAGAAGGACTGACCATGGAACTGGTAGTTTGTTCTTGGTCAATCTGAAAATGGTACCTCATTCCTAGGGAGAAAGAGCAGCAAGAACACAACTCATTAAAAGTCACTTTTTCCCCCCACAAGAGCACAGTAAAACACTTTAAAACACCTTGACAACTCCTAGAAGTAAAATAAGCAATTTTTCACAGACAAAAATGGTTTCCAACTACTTTAACAGCATTTAAACTGACAGGAAAAAAGTGCACTCCTGTTTAAAACTACAGTTAGATCCCATGACAATCCGTTAAAACACGGACTCTTGTATTAAAAATAACTTTCCTAACAGGAAAGTAGATTTAAACAATATATGTTGTTTTTATTTATTTATTTATTTTTTGTGGATGTTTTTTTTCCCAAAAGGGAACTTATATTCCCAACAAAGGAACAACGCAAGCAGACTGTCAATCGAAAGTGCACAGAGGAGCACTTACTTAAGTGATAGGTAAGCACTGAAGGGCCTGGTACTCAAACTTGGGCCTTTAGCCAGCTCAGCTCGAGCTGCCTAACAGTTTGAGTGCATGGAAGGCACCCCAACGCCCCAGAAGCCAGCCCCCTCCACGACCCGGACGTACATAATCCACATAGCCAAGGATACTGCAGTAGTGATCAAAATAGTGAACATCACTGCTTATCAGCATCACAACTGTCTGTGCAGTGTAAAAATCTGTCATTTAATTGTGCCCCCCCCCCCCACTGCCACTGTAACCCAAGGAAGGTGAGTCCAAATCTTAAATATTTGTGTCACTTTCTATAAAATACAAAATGCTACAGTAGTAGTGCACAGCTGTCAAGCTACTACTGCCATAATATTCTAATCAGTATGCAAACGTACACCTCAGTCCAATGTTCTCCATTATTGCCAGGACAAACACTCTGATACTCAGAAACTCAAATGCCTGTCATTATCCATAATACTTTTCCAGAAACCCACACATTTTGCAAGGAACAGACCAACATAATCCGTAACTTTACGCAAAAACTCTGGACAAATCCAAAAATAATGGGTGGTGAATAATATTTTAAATACTGTTAAACAAATAACCCACTGGAAAAAGTGTCCCTTTTCAGAGATGACCCAAGCATACTGTCTGAGTGACTTGCTCACAGTAGACAAATGAGGATGGGATAGGGTTGCCACCTTTTCAAGTGCCCAAAGTGGGGCATTTTTGTGGAAACTTTAGATTTTGCCAGACAAACCATATGCACAACCAGAGAAAATGACTGAACATCATTTTTTGCTAAAATGCAAATTTCTTTTTCATAGCATTTGTGATGTTTCTTATAATATTTAGGGGTTTGAAATAGGAAGTCATTACTCTATGCAAGTGTGAAACAAGATTTAGGAAATAACACAATAAGAAAAAAAGAAAAAAGGGTACACTCGGAGGAGTAAACGCCACACACCAACTGAAAAGTATTATAATATAACAAAAGTGTACGGCTTCTTGGTGTGTGCGACCATGCATCAAACAAAACTTAAACGAGACAAAGGTTCTTCTTATAAAAAAGTTTTAATGACATGCACTGGTAAGTGCTTTCACAATAACTTCTTCAGACAGCAAGCACATTTCTACAAACACTACTATAAATACTGAGAGCAATTATGACGTAGCTTAATTGTTAACCATTCGCTAACATTAAACTTTTTAAAACTACATCAGAAGCACTTCTTTATGAATACACATAAAATACCAGCTTTATACTAGCATATTTAACTAATGACATTTAATAAAATACATAAAACACTTAAAATTTAAATGCATATATAAAATATGCCAAAAATGAAATAAATACTTGCTAATAGTACTTATTCTGTTGCATTGACAATGTTGAATAAGTATGCAGTTATCAACTCTCAAAAATATCATCGGGCTTTTAAAATTGGTTTGAGAGATGCTCTCTCATTGAGGCCATGACCTCTGTCTGCTCTAAGTTTCAATATCCAAATCATTTCTCTTTTTTCTGAATTATTCCTAATATTACCTTGTCTAATTATAGGATTAATAGTATCTATAGCCATGAATTTAAATGTGTGATGACTATCAAACACCAATACATGTTTAGCTAACACGTTCTTCTGGTATTGTATTTTAATGGCATACAAATGTTCTCTAATACTTGTTCAAAAACATCTATTAGTCTTCCCTATGTAGAATGAACTACACACTTCACATTCAACTAAATAAACTATATTCGCTGTATCACAAGTAGCATTTATTCTGAAATTATAAGTTTGTCCTGTATCGGGATGGGTGAAATGGCCCTTAGTACTAACGTAACTACAGTAGTTACAATGTCCATATGGACTGGTATTCCATATATTACTGGACGTATTTTTTGTAGAATTAGAACTTAATTTCTTGAGATTGGGTTTGTTTTTAAATCTGAAGGATGGTTTATCCCCCACAATCTCTTTGATCTCAGCATTACTAGTGAGTATCTTCCAGTGGTTATTAATAATGTTATATAAAGCACTCTTGTCATTCGTGTAGAACATTAGTATTTTTATGTTTTTGTCCTTTGACCTATTAACTTTGTACAGTTCTACCCGTGTTGAAAAATATGGTGCAGCTCTATCCTGCCTAGGTTTATCTAAATCTAAAAGGCCTCTATCTACTTATGTTGCTTTATATCCTCGACTGACAAGCCTGTCTCTAAAAGCATTTATAGCTTCATGGAAGCCTATATCAGTAGCATTCAGGCGGGAAATATGCATACCTTGTCCCCTTATAATGTTTTTGAAAATATAGTGTGGGTGCATACTCCGTCTATGCAGTAAGTTGTTCCTTTGACACTGTTTCCTATACACCCCTGTATTAATGTATTTATCCATAACTCTTTCCATGTATACATCTAAGTATTCGATGTATACTTTGGAATAGTTGTGGGTAAATTTTAAAAAACTAGTCATGCAATTCATATCTAAAATAAATTCATCCAACTTCACTGTACTCCCACTCCAAAGCAGAAAAATATCATCTACAAAACGACGGTAAAATAAAACATGTATTTTGTAGATATCACATTTAAACAAGTGATTTTCTTCCCATTGGACCAATGCCATGTTGGCATAGCTATGGGCACAAGAAGTGCCCATAGCTACGCCATCACGTTGAATGTAGAAGCTTTGTTCAAGCACAAATACATTATTTTCTAATGTCACTTCCAGAAAAAGACTTGGCAAATCTATATGTCTCTGGTCAAAGTCACTATGTGAATTTAAATATTCTTTGACTGAGTCTATACCAATATTGTTAGGTATTACTGTGAAAAGTGACAGAACATCTAAAGTGACAAAAATGTATCTGAACTAATCTCTTGTATATTACTATGATCATACAGGTCCAGCAAAAATTGTTTAGTATCTTTAAGGACATCGATATTATCATTAAGAACTGGTCTCATAGCTTTCTACATATATTGAGAAAGGTTCAGTACAGCATCCTTTCCCTGAGACTATAGGTCTCATCGGTGGATTAAAACTATCTTTATGAATTTTAGGCAATCTCTGTATAACAGGGATCAAAGGAAATTCCACCAGCAGATAGTTGCCCAAATCTGAAGTGATGTCATTACATTTGATTAAGTCTATAATCAGACTATAAATTAGATACTTAATTTCTTCAATTTTACTGATATTAATGAGTTTATAATATTTCTCATCACTCAACAATTTATACATAGCTTCTCGGTATTTCTCATGGTCCATTATAACTATAGGACCACCTTTGTCTGCTGGTCTGATCATGATAGTTCGATCATTTCGTAAACTAGAGAGAGCTATCCTATCTCTGACTGTAAAGTTTGTATATTTCTTATTAAATCTATTTGCATTAGTTCAGCTATAATATTCATGTAATTCATCTTCTACTAAACTATAGAATACATCTATTATTGGATGACTGTTTGGTGTATAAGTGCTTGGTTTCTTGAAATTGATTTTCTTGTCTTAGGCATTGCACCAAATTCATATTGTAACCTTCCTTAAAAACATTTTAATATCTACTAGAACATCTGTTAAATTATTAGTACTAGTTGGAATGAACCTCAGGCCTTTATTCAACACATTAATTTCATCTTCAGTCAATAGTCTGTTTGAAATGTTTAAAATCAAGTTGTCGCTGTCCATTGCCACATTCTTTTGATAGTCTGATTGGACTGTCTCTCCTATGAATGTTTCCTCTTGGTCCTGCCTCGACTGGCAGAACAGTCTCTTTTCACCCCTCACTCCATAGATATGGGGAGGGAGAACTGTGGAAAACCCATGGAATTCCTGTTATTACTAGGCACCTTGGGCCTGACTATTTGTTGTTCTATAGTCACTACATCACTATTGACATCGTAGTTAACTCCACCCTTATTATCATTTCGCATAGTCGAGGATGGAACAGTAAGGACATTGAAATTCTCATTCATTTTATCAGTTGGAACATTCACATTGTACAAAGTTTCTCTTCGTTTGTTATTAGTGTAGGATAGAGCTGCACCATATTTTTCAACACGGATAGAACTGGACAAAGTTAATAGGTCAAAGGGCAAGAACATAAAAATTCCAATGTTCTACACGAATGACAACAGTGCTTTATATAACATCATTAATAACCATTGGAAGATACTCACTAGTAATGCTGAGATCAAAGAGATTGTGGGGGATAAACCATCCTTCAGATTTAAAAACAAACCCAATCTCAAGAAATTGTTATGTTCTAATTCTACAAAAAATATGTCCAGTAATATATGGAATACCAGTCCATGTGGACATTGTAACTACTGTAGTTACATTAGTACTAAGGGCCATTTCAGCCATCCAGATACAGGACAAACTTATAATTTCAGAAAAAATGCTACTTGTGATACAGCGGATATAGTTTATTTAGCTGAATGTGAAGTGTGTAGTTCATTCTACATAGGGAAGACTAACAGATGTTTTCGAACAAGAATTAGAGAACATTTGCATGCCATTAAAATACAATATCAGAATGTGTTAGCTAAACATGTATTGGTGTTTGATAGTCATCACACATTTAAATTCATGGCTATAGATACTATTAATCCTATAATTCGACAAGGTAATATTAGGAATAATACAGAAAAAAGAGAAATGATTTGGATATTGAAACTTAGAGCAGACAGAGGTCATGGCCTCAATGAGGGAGCATCTCTCAAAACAATTTTAAAAGCCCGATGATATTTTTGAGAGTTGATAACTGCATACTTATTCAACATTGTCAATGCAACAGAATAAATACTATTAGCAAGTATTTATTTCATTTTTGGCATATTTTATATATGCATTTTAATTTTAAGTGTTTTATGTATTTTATTAAATGTCATTAGTTAAATATGCTAGCATAAAGCTGGTATTTTATGTGTATTCATAAAGAAGTGCTTCTGATGTAGTTTTAAAAAGTTTAATGTTAGCGAATGGTTAGCAATTAAGCTACGTCATAATTGCTCTCAGTATTTATAGTAGTGTTTGTAGAAATGTGCTTGTTGGTCTGAAGAAGCTATTGTGAAAGCGCTTACCAGTGCACGTCATTAAAACTTTTTTATAAGAAGAACCTTTGTCTCGTTTAAGTTTTGTTTGATGCATGGTCGCACACACCAAGAAGCCGTATAAGATTTAGGAAATACTTTTTTCCTGAACTCTCAGGATCTTTGCAATTTTTCGGTTTTTGTTTTTGTCTTTTCCCCTGCTGGACACGACTGCTCTAATAGGGACTGTCCTATACAAAGAGGGACAGGTGCTAACCCTAAAGTGGGAGGATTCAAACCCCATATTTTTGACTACAGGAAGCAGTTTGTCAACAGATCAGAGCATTAAGCACCAAACAACTCAAAGCACTTTAAAAATGAACAGAACAACAAACAAGAGTTGCACAGGCATGCATTTCTAAATGAGAACTACACTAATGTACATCTATGAAACTATGACATTTATGACTGACTATAATCCTAATCAATGTCTGGCAATTGATGTGGTGAATTAAGGCTCCAAGCTCTTAATGAGATGCCCTCTGTAGTTAAGGGGACAGGGTTTTAATTATTTGAACTCCTGCCATTAAAAGGAATGTTCCCAGTTAGTTATACATTGAAAGGGTCTGTCACAGTATTCAGTGTTGATGGCTTTTTAACTAATATCCACATTAATTCCTAGGGAATCATATTCATTCATCATTGGAGGTATTTAACACTTTTTTGTATACTTCCAGTTGGCACATGTAGCTGCTTTTGGCATCTGGATCATTTTTTGATCTTGCTTCTTTAAGTGCCTTACCAGCTAATAATAGTATTAGAAAGGGTTTTGGATTTATTACAAAATGAACACTAAAATGTAGGATGTTTTGCACTGGAGAAATTAATCACTGTTTTCGACTTATATTCAGATTTTCATAATCTGATGTTGTCAATTTTCATTCCGTCCTCAACTGATGATTTTGGATCTGAGCCTTCGGATCCAACCCAGCCACTGTAAAAGTTTGTGCAGACCTTGAACTCTTGAGCTTCTCCCTTACCAAGAATGCACCAACCCCCATTACCTCAGATCTCGTTTGCCACCTTTAGGTGAAAGACGTGGTTTCTTTTGTCTCTCAAGCTACTAAGTAGATAAATTATTTTTTCGTAATTTTATTTTTCTCTAAATTTATCTTCTTTTTTAATTCATTTCCTTTATGCTAATGTACTGTTGATAGTATTGTTAATATCTCTCTCTTGTTTCCATTTTTTCTCTCCCTTGCCTTTTCTTCTATAATCTTTTCTAACAAAAAAATATATATATATATATATATATATATATATATATATATATATATATATATATATATAGACATATATATCTGTGGTTGTTTTGTTGTATTTGTTGATTATGTACTATGGCTGAAAAGGAAAAAAGCCCGGCTGATCCAAGACTTGCTCTGAGCTCTTCGGTCCAATCAGATCCGGAGAGCTATCGGAGTTGATACTACACCATCAGGTCCAAGGTGCTACAGTTGACTCCACGGATTTTGGAGCTGTCTCTGCATGGTGAGTTCAGTTCTGACTTCAGCCTCGGGGTGGCTGTCCTCGGAACAGGGGAGGACTAGGGATTATGGGCTTCTCCTCTTGGATCCAGATTACTGGCCCTCTCCAGGACGGTCTGCCTTTAGGGTGTTGGGGAGAGCTTTGTCTGCAACTCTTACTCAGATAGTGCCTGTCCCCTTAGATCCTAAGTCTACATCTATTCCACTTCTGCATCTAGAATCTCAACTATCCTCTCTACAGGGACAGCAGATACCAAAACCCCAGGCTTCCCAACAGGATATCCCCTCCTCTTCTGATACCTACCTGGAGTATCCCACTGAGGAGATTCCTAAGAAGAGAACATGCAAGAGGAAGTATATAGATTCACCTGAATCTGTTTCCCAAGATGCAGATTTTCATGAGGGCAAATGGTCCACAGTGGCCTCCTGATGATGTCTCATTTGGGGACATCCTTGAGGTCATGAAACAGAGAGGCGGCTGGAAGCCCAGCAACCCCTCGTCGGAAGAATCTATACTCCTGGAGGTGTTTGGTACAGTCCTGTCTACCTCCTGGGTGGTCCCGCCTGCCAATGAGCTCATCAATTTGGTCTGTCTGAGGGCATGGAATGATCCTGACACCATTGAGCCCATTCCGAGGAAGTCTGACAAAATTATAACTCCCCCAGAGGATAGACAATTTTGGTCCAAAGGTGTGCCTGTGGATGTCATAGTCATGGCAGCCACTAAGAAGGAACTGGCAGAAAAATGTTGTTCTGTTCATTTCCCTAACAAGAGTCATGGTGATGGACAGATTTTGGAGGCATGTCTATGCTTCAGCGACCCTTGCCTTAAGGTCTCTGAACTATTTGGCACATTTCACAAAACTACAGAGGTACCTGATTAAGGAACTGTCAGACACCCTCTCAGGAACTGTTGTTGAAGAGTTGAAGATATCGGTTACTTTTCATTTGGCTGCTTTACAGTCCACATCCAACTCTTCCATGAGGCTCATTTCTAATAGGTTCATAGGTAGGTACTAGGCTATCTGCCTGAAGGCATTTATAAGCTTAGCCAGAATGTCTTGGCTTTTGCCACCCCCCTTAGATTAGTTCCCTGTGCCTCTGTACAGCAGAGTCACTGAAGTGATCCCCGGGGTAAACTTTCTGTTTCCCATCCACTCATCAAGGTTTCTTTTGAAGAGTGTTAGCGAGGAGCTCTGCTTAATGTAGATTGGAATCTTGTTCCAAAACATAGTAATGTAGCAGAAAGAGCCTCAAGGGCAGCGAGTTCAGGAGTTTCCTTTAGGAGACATACCTAGATGCATCTGTGTGATTTTGCTGAGCCCTTTAAGTCTTCCTTCGTCAATGCTCCCATTGACGGCACGTCACTTTTTGGTCCCAAGTTAAAAGATACATTGTCCAGCTGTGAGAAGGATGGAAGACCCTTTCTGGAGTGGGCGTATAGTTTTCCACCCCCTCAAACATCATTTTTGAGGAGTCATCAAGGTGGTTCAAAAAATCTCAATGTGCTTTCCAAGACACATGTGAAGGAGGTTCCCCCGGGACACAAGGGGAAACTCTATTGGTAGACATTGCTCTCATGGCAGAAGTGGCCCACAAAACCAAGGGTCCAGAGATTCGTTCTTTGGCAAACCCTTCCAGTGCTCCTGAAAGGAGGAAACCGGGGGGTCGCTTGTCCCTGTACCAGATATACTGGCTAGAAATAACAGATAATTGGGTGCAGAGGATCATTTTCAGAGGTTATATAATACCATTTTCCCTTTGTCCTCCCAACTCAAGAAAAGTTGCTGATGTTCCACCCAGTCAGAAGTAACAAGCAGCAATTGAAATACAAAAGCTGCTAGACAAAAGAGTTATCCAACATGTCTCCCCAGATCAGACAAAATCCGAAACTTACTCAAGGTTCTTTTTAATGTCAAAGAAAACAGGGGACTGGAGACCAATTCTGGATCTCAGCATCTTAAATCTCTTAGAAAGGCCAATTTCCAGGTCGTCACTGTTTAGTCCATGCACCCATTTCTGGAGATGGATGAATGGATGTGCTCAACATACCTTCAGGATGCATACTATCACATAAAATTGAACAGGCAGTCCAAAAGGTTCTTACACATCTGGCTGTGAGCCAGTCATTATCGGTGTGACACCTGTGAACTGGCCCAGCAATCAAGGAACCTCAATTCTCACCACTAACACCAGTGAGGGGCGTCCATATAGGGATAGGATAATAAATACACATGAAGTAAAGTACAATTTCCCTTAAGAGCACACAGAGATCACAGTCAGTCTGGGACTGGTTTCTCCCTTCCTCTCCAGGTCCCCAATAAGACTCTCCACTGGTGCAGCTATAGGTTCCAGATCTCAGCCTACTGGGCAAGCAAAAACCCAGCACCCTCTCTGTCCAACCAGTGCTTTGTGTCTCTGCCCAAGTAGCTGACACACACACACTTTGAGATAAGAGTTGTATACTACCACACAGACACTTCTGGGGAAGGCTGGCACAGGTTCTCCAGCTGTGCCCCTTTTCTGCCCAGTCTAAAAGGTGCCACCACCCACTAATATCAGCTACTCAAAAGCCCTTAAAAGGGTGTCCAGTTATTACTGTGCAGTATTATTATCCAAATGGTAAGTGCAACCTAGCAGTCAAGACTTATTTGGAGTGACTTGATACAGTATCACTATATACATGCAATGTACTCTTAGAGCTTAAATTATCTCTACACAAAACAGCCACCATTGAAAGTTTTAAAAATATTTAATAATAAATATTAAAAACATAAGACAGTGCCAGTCAGGAGTTCAGAGATCACAGAGAAATACTTAAAATAATACGGTAGAAAAGTTCTGACATCACAGAAAATAACTAGTCTAATCTTATTATTTCCTAGCTATGTCTAAGAGAAAACACAGTTATAAATAACTTACATATAGAAACAGGCATTGCTGGTGATGTTGGATGTTCTCAAGACAAAATGCTCTGAGCTCTGTGATTCTCTCTCTTTAAATTGATAACACAGAGCTGCTTCACATGACATCATTCTTCACATTTCTCTGGTGTTCCCAGGCTAACAGAAACTACATTTACATTCCTTACACCTGGTCAGAAACCAGAGCAATAAAGGACATTTATCTGGTCTTAAAACAATAGGCAGGTTGCCTCCCTCTAGACATATCGGCTCTGAATTTTGACATCAAAGACAGTCATAAAATGCTTGACTTAGCTTTCTTACAACAGAGTGCACTGTTGTTACATTTTTGCAGTTCAATATCCAGTGCAGTCTTTTCACATTTAAGAGAACAAGCCTGTGGCTTACATTAATATTTACAAATTGCAGAAATATCTACAAAATCTTGTCTGGCTAGGCTGGCAGCCTTCACCTATCTTCACAATCAGTTCAGACTTCTGCCCTTTCATCTCACCACAGCCCCCAGGATGTTTACCAAATGCATGGTTGTAGTACCAGCTCACTTGAGACTGCAGGGATTCCGGGTGTTTTCTTTCTTAGACAACTGGCTCATTTCCACCCCAACCAGGCATCATCATAGCAAGAGCAAAGGTGATCCGAACTTGTACTCTACTAGGAATAACTATAAATTACAAAAAATCAGCTAGAACCAAGTCAAACTCTAGAGTTCATAGGGGCACTACTTAACACAAAATCAGTGATAGCCTCACTTCCCCTGTCCAGATTTCAGACAGTAAGAACACAAGTGAAAAAAGTAGTTCCCAGTACCAGAGTTTGAGCCCGCTTGGTCCTTCAGGATCCAGCTTCAGTGGCGGCACTGATAACAGTAGTGCCTTTGGCCAGATTTCACATGAGAATCCTTCAGTGAATGCTGGCCTCCCATTAGTCAATTCTTCATCTCCCCCTATCTGCCCCAGTATGAATCACCAGCATATGCAAAAGGATCTGATATAGTGGATTCAATCAGATCAGGTTTTACAAGGCTGTTTATTCATCCCCTCTCACCCCATGGCCATAGAGACCATGGATACTTCCCAGTTGGGGTGGGAGGGGCATTACCTAGGCAAGGCAGTCCAAGGAACATGGTCCCCAAAGTGGAAAATTTGCATGTCAGTGTTCTGAAATTGAGAGCAGTGCTTTTAGCTTTGCAAGCCTTTCAGGATGCTCTCCCTTCTGGAACGATTGCCATACAAACAGACATGTCAGTGGTTTGGTACATCAACAAACAAGGAGGAACCAAATCATACCCCATATGACAAGAAGCATTCTGGGTATGGCAATGGAGCAATATCTTCTAACTGCTTTCTTATAGCAGCTCACATTCCAGAGAAGTCCAACGTGCTAGTGAGCAAGCTGAGCAGGAACATTTCTACTACCTCACAAATAATCCCTCAATCAGACAATAGCAGAAATGATTTTCCACAAGTGGGGCCAGCCATGCTGCGATCTCTTTGTGTCCCCCTGAACAAGTGCAGCAGCTACTTTGCCCTAATCCCCCCACAGGGGGAATCACCAAGGGATGCTGTCCTTTACAATTGGCCCCCGGGTCTGCTTTATGCATGTCCTCCAATTTATTTGATCCCATGGTTTCTACAGAATGCTGCCAGGTTGAAGAGCAAAGTCATCCTCATTGCACCCTTTTGGACTCGACAGATTTGGTTCCCCATCCTGTGGCCTCATTTGATTCATTGACCCTGGACTCGCTGCAGATCTGCTGTCTCACCCAACAGGCGTGATACATCTGGGCCTCCCAAGCCTCAAGCTAGCAGCTTGATTTCTCCATTTCCAGTAATAGCCAAACAACCTATGCTCATTCCTTGTCTACCGAATTTTGTTTCCTTCCCTCAAACCATCTACAAGGAACCTTTATGCTAGCAAATAGAAAATATGTTTGCACTGGACACTTCAGAATAATGTGGACTCCTTTTCTGTAGTGATTCATGCTATCCTAGAGTTCCTGATGTTGCATTTTAATCAAGGGACCAGATCTTCAACAGTAAAGGTTTAATTAGCAATGATTTCAAATTTTCATATTGGTCTTGATGGCTCTTCACTTGCTTCCCATAAACTTTGTAAAGCCATTGTATGAGGCACACTTCTGTTAAGACCCCCCCCCCCCATTAAAGATCCTACTGCACCGTGGGACTTAACTCTGGTACTTCCTCCCTTCAAACTTGAACATAATTGTGATCTCAGAATTCTTTGTTTTTGGTGGCCATTACTTCTGCCAGAAAAATTTCAGAGATTCCGGCCTTGTCAGTGAAGCCTCCATACCTAATTTTTCATAAAGATAGAGTTACATTACAAACTAATGCATCCTTTTTGCCCAGAGTAATGTCAGAGTCCACCATTAACCAGTCTACTAATCTGCCAGTTTTCTTCCCAAATTGTACAAACAAAGGCAAAAATTTGTTACATTTACTGGAATTCCATAGGCACTTGCTTTTCTATCTACACAGAATAAAGGACTCCAGAATTTCAGATCAGTTATAGTTTTCCTTTGATGAAGAGAAATTGGGCTAGCCTCTGTCTAGAGTTTCCCTAGCCAAATGGCTTAGTATCTACATTTCCTTTATTTAAAATAAGTTGAACTTGCCTTTACCTAAACAACTGCATGGTCACTCGACAAGGTCAATAGCAGCTTCCTCAGCCTTTTATTTAAGAGCCTCCATGGATATTGGTGCAGCAGCAACTTGGGCCTCCCCAAACACCTTCATCGCTCATTACAAACTGGACTAGTTTCCAGAGGTAGGGCACCATTTGGCTCAGTGATGCTTAGGAATATGCTTGTTTGAAGCCACCCTGGGATTTAGGTGGCTGGACACTTTGTCCCATCAGTTGAGGACAGAATGAAAATTGACATCATCAGATAAAGAAGTTCTGTACTTACCATAACGTTCCATCTGTGTTGTCCATTTTCATTCTTCCTCAACTCCCCACCCACCGAACCCCAACCTTACATTTTCTGGAAGAACGAGTGGATAGAGCAAGTTTTTGGGGTCTATTCCTCGCATTGTAAAGCTCCAGATATATCTTTGTTTACCTTTTTTGCTATATATTCCTTAAGCATATCATTGAAAACACTTGTGAAATAGCGACCAATCCCAACTTTATTACAAGATGAAAAGAAATATTCAGACACAAATATATTCCTTAAGGTTTTTTACATAAGAGTAATTGTTATTTTTCTGCTGTAGTCTGCAAACAAGATCTGAGGTAGTGGGGGTTGGTGCAGTCTGGATAGGGGAAAAGCTCGAGAGTTCAAGGTTGCCACAAGTTTTTTTACAGTGGCCGAGTCAGATCCAAGGACTCTGATCCAAGCCCATCACTTGAGGAAGAATGAAAATGGACAACACAGATGGAACTTTATGGTAAGTGCATAACTTATTTTTTATGCTCATATTTTTATAACTGAGAGACCTACCTGCTCTTTAGGCAGTATGGTGGGAGAGAGGAAAATTCATTGTCAGTGTTCATTTACATGACAATATACTGGAGATATTTCTAGTTGTTCGTAATTATGAAATTAAGGAATATTTCCATATGTACTTAATATTTCAAAAACCAGGTGACTTACAAACTATTGTATGGCATCAGCTGAAACCTTAGATATTACTGAAGAAAACTGTCTTTGATATTTGCTGTGTAAATTACACATTTTGAGAGATAATTATACAATTAAGCATATGCTTTCATATTTCTG
Source organism: Protopterus annectens (assembly GCF_019279795.1). Lineage (NCBI taxonomy): Eukaryota > Metazoa > Chordata > Ceratodontiformes > Protopteridae > Protopterus > Protopterus annectens. The sequence continues at coordinate 444,018,106 of NC_056731.1, forward strand.
TAAATATCTCAATAACCATGCACTCATAGAGGAATTTCGTGCTGTCATGTAAAAACATATATCTTGTCAACAAAAGCATTATAACAAAATATGTCTGAGTTGTACATTTTCCATGCTATGACTGTTTGTGAAAGTTTAGCAAAAAAAAAAAAAAAAATTTCTCCCTGGGATTCATTAAAGCCTACACTAAGTGTACACAATATGCATTCAATAAAATTCTTATCTCATTTTTTGTGTTTTCTAGTCACTCAGAAAGATTACGCTAAGTGTACTTGTAATCTACACTTTGTGGTAACCTTTATGAATCCCCGTCAATATTTAAAGCTGCAAGAATGTCAGCAGGAAAACTAAAATTAGGGGGAAGAAGGTGTGTGTTATATCTGTGTTGTCTCTTTACTCAGAAGCGGACCGGAGTTCTGCTGTGGTGACCCCTAACCGGGAAAAGCCGAAATCACAACAACAAGTGTACAGTTAGTGTAGGTTTTATTGAATCCAGCCCTCTGAGTTTGTGTGAACTTTTAAGATATTATAATATTTATGGAAAGACTATGAATGCACTGACTGTTATCACTGTAAAGAATACTTCTTACTGATAACATTGCTATTTGTATAGTTTAATACATTTCATCATTCACAAATTATTTACATTCATTTATCGTATGCTTTTTAAGTTTATTTTTCAGAAAGTGCTCTGGAATGCAAGGATGTGTGTAGGCTGCTAGAGGTGTGACATTCCACACCACACAGGTGGTGTAGAAATTACAATGAACGATCACCAGGAAAGTTGATAACACTGTAATCATGTTATGAAAGATTGAAAACTTTCAACTTGTTCCCTTTACCCTACAAAAAGTTTTATGGAAAACGAGGCTTGTAGTTACCCTTTTTTCAGTTAATGGTTGGGGCTTAGAGCCTCAGTAATTCTTGGGAAATCAATTTAGATGTAGTCAGGGTAGAACAAATTGGTTTTGTCATAAAGTTGTGAGTACAGAGAGCAAATATCTTATTTGTATAAAACAGTGAAACCACTGAGGGTTTTAAAATTCCAGAGTAGATGAGGTAGTCAGGATTTCACTGATGCTGAAAGTGCTACGTATAGAAGCTCTAGGAAATTACATTTGTGGGTAGCACTAGTAAAAATTTAGGAAACCATTGAACCCCATTTCAAAGCTTACAGTAGAAGTAGGAGTTGCTGAGTGGTTACCATTCTGTTCATTGATTTGCCAGCAGCTGTCTAGTATAAGTACAATGCTTGGACTTAATATTATGTTCATGAATGAACAAGCTATATTTGGTAAGCATTTTGCAGTTGCTTCACTGCCTCAAGAAACATCTTTAAGAAGACCACAGAAGGTGAACTTGAGTATTGCCTACATCCCTGTAATCATATGGGAATTTATAGGGGCACAAAGCTGATATTAAAAGCAATTTATCTGTTTCTACAGTGGCTCCTGACTTTGAGGCAGTTTAGTGATAGTTAATCAAGGTTAACCCACACAAACCAACTCAGCCATGCACTATTATCCTTTCCTGCTTAAGTATGAGCAGTGTCCGGAAAGGTTATACAGATACTCATAACACTGTTGTTAATCTAGGTTGCTTACTAAGTTAGACAAGTAAATACCTTGGCGGTACATTTTCCAGATGCATACATTACCTAGGACTTTGAGGCAGCAATCTAGGTATTAACAGCAGTTTCAGAAGCAAAGGGTTGGAAATTCAGACGTGCCTGTACTTCATGTTGGAGAATGAATTATGGTAAGAGACCTACCAACCTGACTAGAATTGCATCCTACGTAGATCAGCTCTTATGCTGTCCTGCTTGTTGGTGATGCATCTGTGTAACAGATGCAGTTGGAGTCACTGAGAGCAAGAATCTCACATCAAACCAATTTTCTACCTCCATCTATGACTGTAAGAGAAAAGGACATCAATTTTCCCTCCTTGACCTTCTTCAGCAATTGAACCACAAGTTGAAATTGTCCTACCCTCCAGATGAAGGTACCAATAACAGACAGACCACGGTTACTAGAGAGAGATCTTTTTATTGTGTATATAGATTATCCGTCTATATTTCTAATAGCCTTTTCCTTGTTATTTAAGACCTGATGGTGTCACTCTTGCTTGTTTTGTTGGCATCCATTGTCAAATAGATTTTATTTAGAAACTGAAGATGCTCCACCAAAATGAATAACTCCATGAAAAATGGTATTATAAAGACAGAAAACCAATTTGTATATCCCACTATTAGAAAAAAATATTAAATATGATTGCATTCCAAGGCAAGATTTCCAATCATATGACAGAGTTAGTATCAGCAGCATGTGAATAGCCCAATCAACTTAGGCTGGTAATGGATGGACGTATTATATAGAACCTCAGAAAACCATGAGTATGGAATAGTTACTATGTCTCCAAAAAATAATGCCATGACTTGTATTTATGTGCAGCCTTATGCTGCCAGTGAAAATTGTTTTGTCTACAGTCATGTGACAGTGAGATTCTTCAAAAGTTGTGCATCTTGTGGAAAGTGAATAAATGGGCTGTTTGCACAAGCGCATTGATTTCATTAAAAAAAATAAAATATTTTGCAGTTGGCTCAGAACCACAGAGTCTGTGGACACGAGAGAAATCCAGAGTGGGTTACTTTTTATGGTGGGGGTATCACAGGTAGGTGAAAATGATAAGCCTATACCACCAAAGATAGGTACTGGAGATTCAAAATGTGTAGGATCTCATATTTTCCTAAATCCCTTAATATTTCTAGGGTACTATTCTTTTGAATTACATATCAGACCCTAGCAAATATACCACCACAAGTACAATGTCAGACTCTCTCAGTGATCATCTCCTAGTCTTACAAGCAGACATCTCACACATCCATTTAAACACCATATTTATAAAACAACACACAACTTTTCAAGCTTAACCCAGAAATTATCATCTATGAACAGGAACTTCGTGAAAGTCCTCCCCCTAGACGATGCTGTAAATTAATTCAGTACACCTTTTCTAAATAGCCTTGCACCTCCTAGAAAGAAGAGACTGAAACAAATGCAGTTTGGCTAGAAAAAGCATGGAAAGAGTGGCAAAAATGTAAAACACCTCATTGTCTTGAAAAGTTCAGAATGCTTTGCAGTCATGCTAAAAAGCAAATAAATGAAGACAAAAAAATTATATTACAATAACTTTCAGAATAATACTAAACGCAGCCCTAAAAAATTTTGGACATCCATTAAAGAATCCTGTTTGCATTAGAACTATTAACCTTTAAAGAAACCTTACATCCCAGCCAAAAATTCAATCCAAACTCCTCTCCCGATAACTCACCACTCAAAACTGAAATACAGTTCAACTCTTATTTTATAGATGGTACAGCAACTCTAACTAAGGATTCCTCAGCATCTAATTCCAACCTTGTCCAACAGCCACATATCACCACATCCACTTTCACATTCAAACCTGTGCCCACATCCTACAATAAAACTGCTCTTAAACAAACTTAAAACCATGCCGTTTTTCAGCTGATGACCTTCCAAGCTAGTACCTGAAAATAGAAGCCAATAGCACTGCCTGTCCTGTCTCAGTCCTTATAAATAGGTCAGTCCAGGAATCCTACATTCCTTCTGTCTGGAAAAAAATCACGTTATCCCTCTGCACAAAGGAGGAAATTCAGCAGACATTAATAACTTTAGACCTATAGCAGTCTTACCTCCCTCGCCAAAATACTTGAAAAATATATTTAAAAGCAATTGCTAGACTATCTCCTGCAGGAAGAACTTTTATCCCTACACAACATGGCTTCCATCCTTCCCATAGTACTAGCAGTGCCTTTCTAATCTATATAGATACTGTTAATAAAGCTAGAGATAAAGGCAAACTAGTCTCTTCATTATTTCTAGACTTGTCTAAAGCATTTGACACAATTTTTCACAGGAAACTTCTTCAAATGTCCTCACTAGGTCTCTCCCAGCCCACCCTTCTGTGGTTCAAAAGCTACCTGTCCAATAGGTATCAGTCAGTAAAATGGCACTCCAGTCTCTTTCCTTACCACCCAGTCACCACCAGTGTACCACAAGACTCTATCCTTGGTCTTTCCTCTTTAACATTTTCACCAACACCCTCTATACAGCCACAAAACAGGCCACCCTAATAGAATATGCAAATGATTCCACTCTCAATTTGCATATCTGACGACATGATAAACCTCCAAAAAATCACTCAAGAAGTTTTAACAGCCACTGAAACATGGCTTCGTAACTAACAACTCATGCTCAAATCAAAAAGACCAAACTTCTACTTTTTTCCCCAAATTCCTCTCTCATGAAAAAAAAAAATTAAAGTCGTCTCTCTTGATAATATAACCACCGAAATCATATAATCTCATAGCAAGTTATTAGGGGTGATAGTGGATGACAAAACTGCATAAAAAACACTCATCAAAAACTAGGTATACTTTACAGAGCCAAAAACCTTCTCACCAGTGCAACTAAAACTACACTTGCCACACACTTCTTTATGGTGCTCCCATCCTTACTAACCTTCAAGCTTCACAAAAATTAAAACTTGAACAATGATATACAAATGTGCTAAACTTGTAGCAAATACCCCTTTTAGAACCCATTGCTGTATACCACTGAAAAGCCTAAATTGGTCAGACCTGCCTCATCAACTAACATATACACAGCTTTTTACCACCTATAAAATTATTCAGCACCCATCTGCCAGTTTAGCACTAAAACAACTTTCTACACAACTATATTCCCAGTTGATCATTGCGATCCAGTGACAATAAACTCCTGTCTGTCTAGAAACCTATCATTGTCTGTACTTGTACAAGGTTGCAAAGGCCTGGAACTCCTTACCTGCATCTCTCAGTTCAATGCCCTCCCTTTTATCTTTCAAAACCACTCTGAAAGACTTCCTAGCTAAAATTTGTTACTATTATTGTCAAAACCAGGATAAACTATGTCCCTAAATGTGAACGATGATCTTTTCTTTCTTTATACCGCCTTACTCTCCCTTCTTGACTTCCTTACTTCTAACAAATTCTCTTCCTTGCCTTTCACTCTAAATATACCATAAGCCTGTTTTTCCCTCACATCATATTGCAATTGACCAACTTACCTGTAATTTCTCTACAAACTGTCTAAAATTTCTCTAAATATTAAATGATTGTCATGTATCTTGTATCGATTCTTAACCAGTGTTTTTATTATTATGTCTAATTTGTTACAATTATTTAAACTACAGATGTTTTTGTTTTATTTTTGAATAATATAAAAGTATTGTTCTTAAAATGTTTTATAGTAATTTGAAGCTATTCTCCTCAGGCCTCTGCCGAAAATGGGCTTCTACCCAGTCGGACTTTCCAGGTAATTAAATGTCAGTAAATAAATAAATAAATATCATGTAGTGATTCTGACCTTCTCTTTTTTAAACTAAATAGAAGTTTGTATGCTGATATGCAGATCAGTAGGTGTCTGTATTTGCAGGGGTTAACTACTTATTCTGGAGGCATTTTGCGAATTTAACAAGACACTGTCCGGTTCAACTCTCAGCTAGAGCGTCTTCTGTGTGAAGACATGCGTGAAAGGTCGTACATTCGTTGAAGGTTGTGCATCAGGGCTGGCAACTCGGCACGTAAAAATCAACTGCCAATCATTAGCGGACCAGAGTTCCGCTGTGGCGACCCCTAAAAGCCGAAAGACACAACAACAACAACAAAGAGGTGGATAGGAAAGCTTTCTCAAATATATTAAAGAACCAGGATATTCTCAGGAATTTGTTAAATGCAGCATGGGTGGTAAAATTTTTAGGAGTTCAGAAAATGTTATGATGAGTATGATGAGTTACAGTCGCACATTTGATTACTATTCTAGAGACCGAAAATAGCTAGACAGAAAGCCAAAAAGTTCCTTTTGGAATAATGCAGTGACAGACTGGAGACAGTGTTCTGTTGTAAGTGGGAAGATGTACCACTCTGGGACTGAGTAATGTACATTATAAACCAAATATCTATGTACTGTGATTGATTTCTGTAATTGTAGAAATTCCAGATTGCCATGACAGCAAAAGGATGGCCTGGGGAGATCAGAATCTGAGGTCCTAGAGGAGGTGCACATGGCTGGATATGTGCCTGTACATTTATCAAGGGCACTCCTGGAAGCATGATATGCCCTACTAGGATGGACATTGACAAGGTGATAATGTTCCATCAAATGCCTGTGCCTTGTAAACTCTACAAGTCTATGAATGACAGCATTTTCTGTAGGATACTATCCGATAAGTTCATAATGGTGGAACCGCTTGCAACTTTGACATATCCTTTGGAGTGTGGGATCCAGCAGGTGATATTTCTATGTTGTCACTTTTGAAGATGGGAAAGGACTATTCCTTGTCCTTGTTATCACTGATGCTGTCTTCTGGCAGCATTGCCATTGAAAATACAGAATTGCTGGAATATGAGGTGGAGTATTATGGAGTACTGATAATTTATCTGAGTCTGAAAGTTCTGTTACTCAACATATAACACCTGTTCTACAGCACATCTGTGGCAGTGTACAGAAAAGTCTTCTTTTGTAGCTCTGGAACCAGTTGTTTTGCCTTTTTTGTCTTTTTACTACCTTTGCAAACAGAGTTAAAAAGAGATTTATAAATGTGTGTTAAGTCAGAAGGCTGTAGCACTAAGTACTGAACTCATATTGCCATTACTTTTGTCTCTTGTAATTGTTTACTTTATTCTGGTAATTGTGGTATGCTGGATATACTGATTTACTAGATTGTTCTACCAAATGATGGCTAACTGTAGTAGGGGATACATCATTATTTGTAGTTTTAATTTAAAGTGATTTGTCATCAGTATTGTCTTACCTTTGACCTACATAAAGTAGTGCACAGTGTACTGAACACCATTTGTGCAGCAATACAAAAGGTGTCTGGCAGCAAGCACCTTTTGCTGGTAGAAAAGCTCTTTATGTCACTGCTTTCTACACTGTCTTGCCACTGAACTGAAAAGCATGAAGTGCTTCTTTAGATTTTAATGGGCTCACTGCCTCGCATGCTTGTAGGTGCATCATTACAGTCTGTGGACCCAGAGCTCACTATACTTACAATGGTGACATGCTGGACCGCATGGCTTAATAAAAAGTTTACAAAGCTTTATATTAAAAATGGGCCAAATAAATACTAAATTACAGCAACACAGATGCATTGCAGCCCTTAACTCACTAGATGCTGTGATGCACCTATGAACATGACCAAATCACTTTAAACCTCATAAGCAGTGCAGCCTGTTATAGTTTTTTTTAATCTGAGATTTGGTATAATTGTCACATACCTGGGCTTTAAGAAGTTACTTTAGGTATTTTTTTAATAATGTTGAATTTTGAAGAAGCATCTGTATTTTGAGGAGGTATCAATTTGGGGTGAACTTTTATTAAACAGAATTAAACCTGGATGGGGTCCTTTCACAAATTGGTTATTGTGATTTAATTTTCCTTATTTTGGACACACAAAGCAGAAATTGGGTTTCTTTTGAAATTGCATTTTGAATGATCCATGTAATCTCAAGGTAAAGGATTCTGGTAGCTATTCAATTATATACTCACACTGAAATAACTTTTTCTTTACAGCTGGCAATCTGCTGGTTTATGATTATAAGCATTTAGATATTTGGTTTCACTCTAAACTGAGTATGTTTACATTTATGTTTGTTTAAAATTATTTAGTCTTTGTTTTCTGTACTGTGCTCAAGGAACATGATACAGCATTTCCTAAGGAATTAGGTCCTGGATTTTCTGTTTCAAGGCTTGACCTTCTTTCTTCTTAGAACTCTTACCTGAGTTGCAGGTGGTGTAAGATAGCAAGTTTAAATCATGATATTTTATTATCCTATAGCAGTGTAGTTTGCAATCAGAAATGTATTATGTTCATTTCTAATTAGTCCTATTGTGCATTCATTAAACTTTCACTGTGCAGAAAACTTAGGAAAGTCCCAATATTTTACGTTAGGCGACTTCTTGTCTCATCATAAGAGACTCCATGTCATTCTGTACAGTAAAAGATCAACTCTTTAAACTTTGAACTCAACTTGACTGAGCATTTTAAAGAAAATGTTGACGTGTTGTTTTGCTGAGCACAATAAATTGTATCTACAGCCTCAGATCACATGTCTCTGCTTCAAAGTAACATTTTACTTATACTGTGCCATCACCAACCAAAACACAACCTAGGATCCAGGGAGATTATTAGTGCCAGTGCTGATTGGCTAACTCAGGACTGACAATTAGCAGAATTGAGATGATCTCTGACACAAAGTCCAAAATAAAGGCACACAGAGAAACACCTAATTAGTAGCTAAAGACATGGCCTCTAAATTGAGCACTTGTCTGTTAGATTTGACCATGCTAGTATTTCCTGTACCAGCCAACACATCGCTGTTGCACACGCACCTTCCAACATGCACAAACACATAATAGATACCAGTGTGCACGGGCCCACAGATGCGCACACAAAACATACAAACATACATAGACTGTTTCACAATACTCACCTCCTGCAGGGTGACCATCCAGACACACAAACACATTCATATGCACACCAGTGTGCACATGCGTGAGCACACACAGCCGCATTCATACTAGTACAGCCATGCATGCACATACCAATCATGCAGACATGGATGGCTCAACAGTACCTACCAGTATTCTCAATGTGAGCTACTACCATTGCATAGTTGTACACTGTCAAAAGATAGAGTTTGATTTCTCATGCTTATGAGAAAAATACTCAGTACAGTGATCCTTAGAATCACACTACTGCACTATGTGAGTGCCAGCACCATTTCTGGAGGGCAGCCCATGGTTAATTAACAATCTGAAGTTGTTAATCTTATTTCCATTCATCATTGATGGGTTTGGTTCCGAGTCGGCCTTATACCAAAGCTCGCGCCAGCCAAAAACTCTCCAGCTAAGACTTTACCCATAATCACCTTCTCTCTGTTACCTCAGATTTGCTGTGTCACCATAAATCCACGTTCAAGCCAGCTCTCAGCTAAGTCTCTGATATTTTTGAAATATGCTGTTATTTTGATATTTCTGGTTACTCAGAATTGTTTAGAGTGTTATTAGCTAGTGTTTTTTTCCCGTAGCTGTGTTTTGCTAAAATTTTCCTAACTTTTTCTGTTATTACCTGTTGGTAGTCTTTGTACCATTGCTGGTACAATCTCTTCTCTCTACTCGCTGTGGTAATTCTTTCTATACCATCATTGGTATTTTCTCCTCCCTGTTCTATACTGTTGTCTGCTTAGTTGTGTTATTCTGTTCATTACTTCCCTTTTTGCTGATTTTGTGGATTCTAATATTTCGGATAAGAAGGGCACCTCAGGCTTCAAAGAATGCCTGAAGTGTGGGAGGAAAATGCCTAATAGTGACCTGCATGATGACTGTGTTCACTGTTTGGGAGTGCCTCATCTCTTGGTACAACCCCCTTGCTCTTTCTGTCTGGGACTTAGCTCTCGTACCATGAATGAGCATAAAAATAAATTAATGTTGAAAGGCCTACTCAAATCATCTTTCTCAGAGGATCTCTCCACGTCAGGGGGTTCACCCCTCCTAGGAAAGACAGAAAGAGATCTAACTACATTCCCTCCTCACCCTCTGGTGAGAAGGAAAGACCATCAAAGCCAAAAATTCCTAAACTATCTGTACCGGAACAAATGTCTTTGCCTACGGCATAGTCTTCAGTACCAAATTTACTTATATCATTGGCGCTGGCTACCGCGACACCATCAACGTCTATGGCACCACTGACTGGTGCTAAAGGTTTGACCTCAACACTGATTACAGCTTCAAGCCCTTTCTCAGCTCTGATAATCCAGCTGGACCTTGCTGTTCCCATCATCTCAAAAATGAAGACTGTGGTGCCGCTAGATGTACAGGCACGGACCCGATATTCCCCATCTGTGGACCCTTTCTTGGGGCAGGCTTATGTCCGTTCTTAGATTGTCCAGGTTCGCCTTTGGGGATATCCACTAGGTCCACCAGGAGCCTCTCTGAACTAGATGTGGTGCGCCTTGTGGACCAGCTGCTGACAGCCAGGGGGATTCCTTCTGATTCAAAATCCCAGTCATTTACAGGACTTGGGTTTTCTGCTTCATGGACTCCATCTTACTCTCCTCCTCCGACCTCCTTTGCAGGTTCCGAAGACCCCTGCACCGACGCCTCTCTCGGCACCCTTAGCTTGCTGATAGTGGACCTCACTTCAGCCCCGGAGTCGACCCTTTGGCCTTTGATTCCATCAGAACCAGGTCTTCCTCGGGCCCGGGATTGGACTGTGGGTTCCTCGGTTCCGAGTTCGGTACTGGCTTTTTCTACATTGCCTTCCACAGTTCCAGGACCATGTCAGTACCTATTCGGCTTGAGGTTCCTCACCTGGGAGCGGGCTCAACGGAGCAGGGTGTGACCCTGGTTCCGAGGTTGTCCTTCCCAGTTCCCGGCTCCCATCCCTCTTCGGGCAGCCCTGATTTCCAGGTAATGCAGAGTCCTCTTGCCTCCATGAGCAAGCCTTCGGCGTCGGAGCCCCCATGTCCTCCCCCTGTGCTGCAGCTGCCACAGGGCACTGTCCCCCATCCCAGATCGAGCACGGTATCCACAGGAGACCCTATTGCAGGGTGCTCTTTCTTCCAGGTTCTCTTCAGAAGTTCCCACTAAGGAGGCTCCTAGGAAGAAATCATGCAAGAGGAAGCATGTGGACTCCCCAGAGGAGTCCCTCACTGAGGATACAGATTACGATGAAGGGGAAGGGTCCCCTCGATCACTCCCTGAAGATGCCTCCTTCGGAGACACCCTTGAGATATTGAAACAGAGGGGTGATTGGAAGCCCAAAAACCCTTTCTCAGAGGAATCCGTTTTCCTGGAGGCCTTTCCTGCTCATCCATCTACCCTGCTGGCCTGATGACGAGTTGGTTCAGCTTGTGGTGCAGCACGCCTGGAAGAATCCTGATGTGGTTGCAGCAATCCCCAAGAGACCAGATAAGTTCCTATCTCCCCCTGAAGAAGATCCTCATTGGTCAAAAGGTCTACTGGTAGATGCTATAGTGGTGGCGGCAGATACCAAGAAAGAGCTCGCTGAGGAGAGCCAAACTGTTCACCTGTCTAAGAGAGAGTCCCAAGCGGTGGATAGACTGGGGAAGTGAGTGTTTGCTTCATCGAACTTTGCTATTTGGTCTTTGAACTACTTGGCACATTTCAGCAGACTCCAGAGAGACCTCATCTCCGAACTCTCTGGTACTCTGTCAGGAAAGGTATCTGACTAGGTTATTGACCTCTCAGCTATTGACCCTGGAATCAATTTCTTATTCGACCATGAGGTTGACTTCACATGCAACCAAACGGGCGGCCAGTGCTGCGGGTTCAGGCATAATTATGAGACGTCACACCTGGATGCGCCTATATGACTTTGCGGATGCCTTCAAGTCTTCCTTCCTTAATGCACCAGTGGAAGCATCCTCCCTGTTTGGCCCTTAAAGTGAAGGACACATTAGCCAGGTGTGAGCAGGACAGTAAAATTCTCTCTGCAGTTGGTGTACGTGTCTCCACTTCTCAGCGTCCTTTTTCCAGGAACCAGAGAAGTGGGAAATTGTGGCACAAAAAGTCTCAGGGTTCTTTTTGTGACATGTGGCGAGTTTACCCCCAGAGGCAGACAGGGCAACTATAATGGAAGGCGCCCCTACAGGGGCAGAGGGGGTCCACATAATCAGGGCTCCAGAGATTCCTTCTCTGGGCATTCCTATCAGCACTCCTGAAGAACGGCCTGATTGCTTCCCTCTAGAAGCAGTCAGGGGACATCTCTCTCTGCACCCCAATGCCTGGCTATCTATTACCATTGACTCTTGGGTGTAGAAGGTAATAGCCAGAGGTTACAAAATCCCTTTTGACTCCTACCCAAAACCTCCAAAACGAATCCCAGACGTTCCACCCAGTCTAAGGGATGAAGCAGCTCTACAGATAAAACAGCTGTGCTTAAAAAGAGTCATCCAAAAAGTCCCACCAGACCAGATAGGATCCGGATTTTACTCAAGGTTCTTTTTGGTGACAAAACAAATGGGGGACTGGAGGCCAATTTTGGACCTTAGCTGTTTATACAAGTTCATCAGCCAGACAAAATTCCGAATGGTCACGGTTCAGTCCATTCTCCCTTTTCTGGAAGAAGGTGATTGGATTTGCTCGATAGACCTTTGAGATGTGTATTACCACATCAAGATGGACAAATGCTCCAGAAGGTTTCTTTGCTTCCGGCTGGGAGCCAATCATTACCAATTCTGTACCCTGCCCTTTGGACTCACTACAGACCCCAGAGTGTTCACCAAATGCATGGCAGCAGTGACAGCTCACTCGAGACTGCAAAGATTCCAGGTGTTTCCATATCTGGACGATTGGCTCCTCACCACCCCCACCAAGCATGTACTGGTAAAAGACTTGCATTACACCCTCTCTCTGGTGCAGTGCCTGGGAATATCTATAAACTGGGAAAAGTCCTGCCTAACTCTAAGACCCTGGAGTTTATAGGGATAATGTTCAGTATGCGTTCTTGCCTGATCTCTCTCCCGGATCGCAGGCTTCAAAGAATAAGGATACAGCTCCGAGTGATACTCTGTCACGACTCACTCCTGGCTCAACAGGTCCTTTAGTTGCTAGGATCAGTGGCAGCATCTATAGCTATAGTACCCCTAGCAAGATTTCACATCAGACTCTTACAGTGGCTACTGCTGACCCAATGGTATCTGAATCATAATCCGTTGTCATCCAGGATCCGCATTACAAATCGGTGCAAACTGGATCTTTCTTGGCAGATGAAGCCACACCCTGTACTTTTGAGCCGACCTTTCCATTCCCATCAACCCAGTGCCATTGTGACCACAGATGCTTCCCTGATAGGGTGGGGGGGGGGGCGGCCATTATAAGGGAATGACTGTCCAAGGTACATGGTCCAACATAGAGGCCAATCTGCATATAAATGTTCTAGAACTGAGGGCAGTGCTCTTAGCATTGCAGGCATTTCAGACTGCCCTTCCTCCCAGAACTGTTGCTATCCAATCGGTCTTGTCAGTAGTTTGGTACATCAACAAACAAGGAGGACCCAAGTCCTATCCCCTATGTTGAGAGGCCATGAGAGGTTGGCAATGGGTGATAGCTTCCAACCACTTTCTGATAGCAAACATATACTGGGGATTTCCAACGTGATCGCAGATAAATTGAACAGGTGCATTCTCCTACCTCGAGTGTTCCCTTGACCCCAACTTAGCGGCAAAGATTTTCAGCCATTGGGGCCTGCCTTGCTGCGACCTATTCGCTTCCCCATCCAACCACAGGTGCAACTATTTTGTGCTAATTCCCCCGCAGCAGGAGTTCCAGAGGGATGCACTTACTCATGATTTGCCCACGGGACTTCGTTATGCTTATCTTCCCATTCCTCTTATTCCTCTAGATGTTCTTCATGTTTCACTGTTGCAGTCATCACACTTGGGTTATCTGCCTGCAGTTAGCCCTCAGTCGGCCCGAATACTAGAGTCTTGGGATTTCTGCGTCGGATGCATTTGCTTCTTCCATGACGTCAGGTCATCAGGGGTATAAAACATGCAGCCGATGCCATTACATCAGCTTTTCTTGCCCAAAGCAGAAGCAGTTTGCAAGTGCCGGTCGGCCACTACCTGAAATTTTCATTATTCGAGTTTCAGACATGAAGTCTTCTAAAGCTAAGTACCCCGTTGGGGATCCTTTTTTCTTGCTCTAACCGATGTCAGAAAAAATGAATAATTGTCTTGCCTGTGGAGAGCAAATACCTCACAGAGATTTTCATTCTTACTGCGTCACCTGTTTAGGCCCAGACCACGACGTTCCTCGCTGTCAGTTTTTTTGCCCTGTTCAACACCCGAACTATTCGTCGTCGGACTATCTTTGTCGCTAAATTCTTTCGCTGTCATTCTCCGTATTCCAAAATGGCTTCGATAAGCTATCCGACTACCGATCTTCTGAAAAAACATAAGGATAAAGACAGAGACAGACTGCATAGGTCCAAAACTGCTGACGATGCTTGCATTAAGCTAGTCGCCAGTCCGCCGGTACTCAGTGAGACGCTTTCACAGCCCCTGATACCCACTTCTGCAGATTCGCAGGCCTCTACTGAGACCCATTCGGAGTTCAGTATGCCGCAAGATGCTTCTTCGACTGTGTAACCTGCGGATGTCTGTACCTTGGATGGGTCCGGAGCCACTGTGCAGGCACCAGCTTCTGAGGGTGTATTCAGACCTTCCGATGTTTGTATTAAACCGACTACTTTGTTTCAGACTAAAACTACCTAATTTCTCAGGCCTGGAGTTCACACTACACCTAGGAAACAGATGACCAAAGCGCATTCTCAAGCTCCCATGCCTCAGAAACAAATGCTTAGAATGGCTGAAGACCTTATTACTTTAATTAGGGGAAGCCAGCCTTCCCCCCTCTAAAAGACAAAGAATTGATTTTCCTTCTGATTCTTCAGGTCATGAGTCTGATGACTCTGACCCCCTCTGATTACCAGGACATACCCTTATCTACCTATGAGGATTCTGATGCAGAGGATTCAATTCCCTCTGCCTCCACACCAGAGGATTTTTCTTTTGGTGAAACCCTGCATACCCTTGGAGAGCATTTCCGCTGGTAGTGCCAGGTCTACCCACAGTCCAAAAAGAGACTCAGGGAATTTTTAAACTTGCCTCAGCATAAGCCTCTAGCTATCCCTCCTGTTCTGGAAATTGTAGATGATGTCTTCATGGAATCCAGTCTTACCCCTGATATTTGCCACCAGCTCCTAGAAAACCTGACGGGTACTACAGAGTACCTGACTCTCACAAATTTCTATTTAAGAATTCTACTACAGATCCAGAGACAATTTCCCAGGGACCTAAAGGCATTAGGGCTACTACAGCCAAAAACCGTACCCCTTCGGACAGGGATTCTAGGGCTTTAGACAGATGGGGAAAGAAGGTATACACCTCTGCTACTCTTGCCATCAGGGCTTTAAATTGTTAGTTTCGCATGTTGAAAGTATCAGAAAACATATTATGGAACTAATTGAACAAAAAAAAATGATGTTGATTCCTGATTGTGCAGAACATAAAGATTTACAAGAGTTAATGAATTCTGCAAACCAAGTTGGAAAACACACTTTGCAGTGTGGTTTTGATGCTTTAGAAGCATCTTGCAGGGCTGCTGTCACTGGGTCTTTCTTAGAAGGCATGCTTGGCTAAAGGAACAACTATTGCCAGACCATGTCAATGCAAAATTACTAGATGCTCCATTAAACTAAGAATGTTTGTTTGGCACTAAAGCAGAAGAAGTTCTTAAAAAGATGGAGGAAAAAGCTAAATCTATGCAAACTGTTAAAGATTTCCTACAGGTACAGCCACCTAGATTCGGTAGGCATTGGCCTTCAAAAAACTGGTCCTTTCCAGTCCCTCCCAGACCTTCTCAGTCCAAACCCTGGGGCAGCAGTCTCAGGGTATGCACAGATCTAAACAATGGAGTGGTCCCACCTCAAAAACAGTGAGTGGTAAGCCACCATCCTATGGAAAAAGTTCACAATGACTTGTCCTTCATCCGTCCCAGCCTTGCACAAGTACTTACACCCCTAGGAGGAAAACTCGCCCTGCATGTAAAAAACTGGGAGTACATTACCCAGGACAGATGGGTCTTAAACATTGTATCCCAGGGATTACAGATTCTACTTCCACTCACTGCCAACCCCAAGTGGATTGCCAGACCTCCCCCCAAACCAGTGGGCAGAGGCCCAAAAGCAAGCACTTTCTCTTCTCAGTAGCAAAGCTATTCAACCTGTTCCAACAGAGCAAAGGGGACAGGGTTTCTACTCCAGACTGTTTCTGGTGCCCAGAAAAGAAAACTCTTGGCGCCCTATCCGGGATCTGTCAATTCTCAACACTTTCCTGGGGGTTCCAAAATTCACAATGCTTACTCTCCAACAGCTGCTTCCTGTTCTAGCCAAGGACTCCTGGCTGGTCACCCTAGACTTAAAAGAAGCTTATCTGCACATCCCCATAAGGGAATCTTGCAGGAAATATCTATATTTCAGGGCATGCTCCATGCGCTATCAGTTCTCTGCACTTCCCATTGGCTTATCTACTGCTCCCATGGTATTCACAAAATGCCTGGCCCAGCCATCGCATACTGCAGGCAGAGAAAAATTCAAATTTATACATACTTTGTCTGATTCAGGCAGACAGGTATGGTTCCCTTTTCCATGGTCTCATCTTCTTTGCAGGCCATGGATTCTGGCTCTTAACTCCAGATCTGATATCTCACCTTCAAGGGCTGAGCCACCAAAACCTTTCCAGCCTCAAACTCACAGCTTGGTTTCTCCACTTCCAGTGATTGCCAGGCATTGTAATCTTTCCTCTCCAGTATGTGACATTATCCTGGCTTCTCATAAACCATCCACCTGGAAACGTTATGCTGACAAATGGAAAAGATATTTGGTCTAAATAGATTTAGACCCTTTTTCTGCACCCATCTTTGCTGTGCTCCAGTACCTATCTTATTTTTTGAGCAGGGCGCCGCAGCTTCAACCATTTGTGTTCATTTAGCTGCCATTTTGTATTTTCATAATGGTTTTAGTGATTCCTCATTATCTCTCATCACCTGAGCAAGTCCTTTTTGAAGGGAATCTACCATTCAAGACCTCTATTTAAGCAGCTAACAGAAGCCTGGAGTCTCACTCTTGTCTTACAATCTTTGACATGGCCCCACTTCGAACCAGCAGCCATGTGTGACATCAGGTTCCTATCCTGAAAATTTCTTTTTCTGGTGGCTATTACTTTGGCCAGACCCATTTGTACCAAGCATCCTTATTTGATTTTTCATAAGGACAGAGTATCACTGCGGACCAGTCCTTCCTTTCTATCAAAAATTATTTCCGAACTTTCCATTAATAAAACTGTTGATCTGCCTGTGTTTTTTCCTAAATTTTCTAACAAGGGAGAGTATTGTTTACATTTATTGGATATTGACAGACAATTGAGGTTTTACCTGGACAGAACAAAAACTATCAGAAAATCAGATCAAATGTTTATTTCTTTTTCTGGCCCAAAATTGGGAAAGTCCGTCTCTAAAGTGACTCCATTCAAATGGCAAAGAGACTGTATAACTTTCATTTGAGTCTGTATTGAATCACCGAATGCTTAGAAAAGCGAACGCTGATTCATCGACCCCATGTAAGCGAAAGCTTACAATCTCGAACACTCAGAACAGTGATTTTATTTCCAAAAAAATCACTGTTCCGAGAAACACACACACAACACACGCACACCACAAACTATTTCTAATGTGGGGGGCTTTGCCCCCCACACCCCCCTATGTGGGTGGCTGTGCTCCCCACCCCCCGTACTTAAATATGCCAACTCTGAGACCTCACTACAGTAACGAAGAAGGCAAAATAACGAAGGTGGCCAAGCAATTTCTTTCCCAGGGAAAGAATTTGCTTATATGCCGCTTCGATATTTTGCTGTTTCGCACTATAAAGTTCGATCAAGACGCATTTGAAAAAATGCGTCTTCGATCAGCTTATAGAAGCCCCTTCATTTATAACCTAGAAAGGAAATCCATTCTGCAAACATCAGAGCCCACTCCACCAGATCTATGGCAACTTCTGTGGTGTTCCACTCCAGAGCTTCAATGGACGACATCTGTACAGCAGGTACGTGGGCTTCCCCCATACCTTCATCACTCATTACAAGCTAGATCTGGTCTCAAGGGGAAGAGCGTCTTTTGGTTCAATGGGGTTCAGGAATGTTCTACCTTAGGGCCACCATTGGATATAAGGTAGCTGGGGACTCTGTCCTCTCAGTGATGAATGGAATGAAGATTAACAACATCAGGTAAAGAAGTTATGTCTTACCATAATGTTCCATCTGTGTTGTTGATATTCATCCATTCATCACTAACACCCTCCTTCCCCCCTCCTAGAGGATCTTTGAATCCTTTTCCTGCACTAAGGTTTTTGCTTGGAGACAGCCTCTGCTTTATTTGCTAGGGCAAACTTGATCTGAAGTAACAGGGAGACGGAGATTATGGGTAAAGTCTTAGCTCAAGAGTTTTTGGCTGGCGCAAGCTTTGGTATAAGGCCGACTTGGTTCCGAGGGCTCGGAATCAAACCCATCTGTGATGAATGGATGAAGATCAATAACACAGATGGAATGTAAAGACGTAACTTCTTTTTAGCCACACTCACAGATTGCTACATTTGCATTTATATGTGGCTTCACCAATGAGACCACAGCACTATGGCAGCTGTCTGCATAAAGCCATAATGGGAGAGCAGTTTTTCAATTGCTCAGGCTTACCACACTGTGGAAACTGTCAGAGCGAAGGCTAAGATAAACCTTTCTGAACCCCCGGTTAGAATGGTCAAGCCTTCCCATTCTCCTCATTCCCCAAGGGAATCCTTACCTTTCATAGACTGTTTCAGTATATGTAAAATAAGAATGCTAGAACAATATTTGTCCATTAAAATTGCTGGGCACTGCCCATTATTGGTATTCAAAATGGCTGTGATAAGATTGCATATAATGCCCCCTTCTTCATCAGTGATCCAGCGTGAACATTCCCGAGTACAGTGTCTCCCCAGTCCAAAGCCATACAAACAGTTGTGTTAGTTTTTACTTTCCCAACCTGCCTGGCTGCAGTCTTTCTCAGAGTGTAACTGATGTTCCATTAATTCCATGTAATGCAGCCAAATAAACTGAGTTTCTTACTCAACTGCCTGACACAGATTGGTAAGGATATGTAAAATATGCAAACTTGACAGCCTCTATGCCATTCTGTTTTTACACACCTGATGGTAACAAGCTTGCTGCTGATCAACTGTATTCCTGCAACCCCTCCCACACATGGCTACATTCTCAGGTAGCAATACACTCAAGAAGGAAATCTTTTAAGTCAAGACCAGGTAATGTAGATTGTATTGTACAGCCACCTGAATTGGGTACACTTTCAAAACAGTCACCTCTTACACCATTAAGCCAAATAGTCACGTGCATTAACTAAGCTTTTAATACAGCAATTGTTTGTTTCTCAGATGAAACTAAACAGAGTGCTTTTCCTGGTCATGTTGGTCATGATGTGCACAATATAATTATCCTTGTAATTAAACCCAATAAAGTACTTTCTAAGAGTTAGCCACATTGGTAACAGATTGCAAGATACTAGTTTATAGATAGACTCACTCAGCATTGTTAAGCAACAAGAAACAGGAAATATAAGGCATTTGCATTTGCATCTCCCATCATTTGGCGAGGAGCCAAGGCTTACTGTACAGAATTTGGATTACTATGAGGATATAGCAAATGACAGTAATGTGCTACTTAATAGCTGTATACAGCATTGGTTTGCTTACAGATTTTCATTTATTAGTACTCTAACTTTTATTTAAGCCGCCGTGGTACAGCGATAACGATGTTGCCTCACAGCAAGAGTTTCTCCTGTTCGATTCTCGGCTGGAGTGCCTTCTGTGTGGAGTCTGCATGTCCTCCCCGCTGTCGAGTGGCCTCAGAAAGACATGCGTGAATGGGAGTTGCTTTGCTGAAGGTTGGGCGTCGGGCTAGCAACTCAGCACCATAAAAATCTACTGCCAGTCATTAGCGGACCGGAGTTCCGCTGTGGCGACCCCTAACCGGGAAAAGCCGAAGAGACAAACAGTACTCTAACTTTTATTTGTTTATGATAAGTTTCACTTATAGTTTCTACCTAGAAGAGCTGAAGCTGGTACCTGGTGGTATTGTATTTGTTTGGGGTGCATGCTGAACAAGCTTGGTATAAATTAACTTTTGAGACATGCATTGTGTTTGACAGCTAAAAGAATTAAGCTAAGACATAACTGACATCAGTGAGTAGAAGGATAGATGTTATTTAAAAAAATTTAGAGGAGTATTTTCCTTTGAACAAAATCTGTTACTATAGAAGGTACCCTCATACAGATGTATTCTCTCTATCTAGACCTAACTGGAGCACAAGTACATGATTGTAAACTCATTGTTAATGTTGTTGTGTCTTTCGGCTTTTCCCGGTTTTGGGTCGCCACAGTGGAACTCTGGTCCGCTTATGATTGGCAGTTGATTTTTACGTGCCGAGTTTTCAGCCCTGACACACAACCTTCAACAAAGGTACGCCCATTCACGCATGTCTCCATGCAGAAGACGCTCTAGCTGAGAATCGAACCGGACAGCATCTTACTGTGAGGCGACAACTCTACCGCAGCACCACCACCGCTGATGTAAACTCATTGTTAATAATATCTGTTTATTCATAATTAATAAAACTACCTTTATTGTCTGAATTCATAGGTGTATCACTGATGCAGTAGGGACTTAAATATCTTGGTCTGTTCTTAGCAGTAGAACAAAGAATGGTTAAACTAATTTGTCTCTGTAATGTATTATATTTTTGAATTCTGGTGTGCCTCTCAACTCTCTAAATTTTCACAGAATGTCCAAGTTGTTTTTTGCCTCTTATTTTTGGTCTTATCCTGATAAAATTTATGATTTTCTGCAAAGTCATTGAGGATTGAAGTCACTAAATAATGACAAACCTTTGAGTTTCAGACTTCATATACTTCAGAAAATGCATATTAATGCAAAGCCAATGCAGCTTGCTAAGTTTATGAGAGCAATATTTCAAAGTTGTCCCTATTTCTGGGCCTTTGTCCCTTTATTATGTTTGCCTTTGTCCAGATTTCTTGTGCTAAGAGTTTGTGAGTTATGTATTGTTTGATTCCCATCTATTTTTGGTAGAAACAAGCAATATGAATATTCTGTCCACCACCTGTTGTACTTTTGCCCAAGCTAAAGTGTCAGTTACCAGTTTATGTGTTTAAAAATAAATAAATAAAGTGATAGAAAGCTTATTTGATGAACTGCAACTTGTTTAGGGTTAGCTTTAAGAAACAAACAAAAGGGCATTAAATCATTTAATCTTGACTTGTTTTGCTTCACAGCTTAATAGCTTTGATTATGCTTCAAGGATTTCTTTCTGTGTGAATGTATTCTTGACAAGATTATTAAAGAAAAGTTTTTGGGAACTTGGCTAGAAATTCCATACATTTTTCACATGCAAACAAATAAGATATCCATTTCATACCTAAATACATGAGATTTATCTGAATGGATTGAACATTCTAATTGTAAATGTACCTTTATAGATAAGTAAAGGAAATTCTTGTTTTATGATAAATGGTGAATTCATACTAATTCCATGGTGGAATGTTCCCGTGGATACTAAATTTGGAAGCTCTAGTGAAAACTGATTTTATCATGTCACTTCAAAACAGTTGCAGTGTAGGTTAATGGGGCTGCACCACAGAGCATATTCTTTTCTGATCCATCCAGTACAGACTAACATGGAATGTTGAAAGAACCTGTTCCACCCAGATGAAATTAGGTGAGTAGCAAAACCTGGATAGAAGTCATGACATTCTCTCTCTACACCAACACTTAAGATTTTGAAGAAAACAATGACATTACTCTTTTGTATGATACCTGCTAAAGTCATTGTAGAGTATCCCACTAGAGACAGATGTGTGAGATGCAGAAATAAGAATGAAGATTAGGCAATAATGCTGTGGTGTTGTCATATAACACCTCGTTTTGGATAAAGATACAAAACAACCTGAACGTTTGGCTGTCTTTTTTATTTTATTTATTTATTTTTTTTGCTTTCCCTTTTTGTAAAGGAGTTTGTACACATTGTTATTTGCTTATTTATGTAGAGCTTTGTGTAGATCTGTGAGGCTTGGTCTTGGAAACATACAGTGCCTCCCAATATTATTTGACTAGTTATTTTTTAGATTTTTCTGAGTTTTACTTTGTTTTCAGAATAATTGGAAGGTCTGTGCTATCTACTTATTTTGTATAGAGTCATGTAATGTCATTTTGTGAGAAGATTTAAGGTACTTTCCCTCATCTTTACAGTGTTAGAACAAAAAAAAATGTATGTCCTGGCACAAAGTAGTTTGGCATAATTAGTGTTGTTTGCTGCAGGAGCATACCTATCAAGTATTGTTCACCAAAGCATGTGACATGATGTAGGACAAGTAGGTAAGATTCACTGAAATCAAGTGTAATAATGTTTACAATGGTTAAAGTGTAGAAGGCCTCATATGTTGTTATGAAATCATTCCTTAAAATGACAGTGAGCAATGTGGAACTTTGCACTTTCCCCATGGTACAGTACTCTTTACATGAGAAGAACGAGTCATGTGTCCGGTAATGTTTGACAGCAGAACACTATGCTATGTCAGGACCTTTCCTGTGGCATGAGCAGTTACTATATGGTTTTCTGGATTGTGGACTTAGATACTCAGGAGTTCAGATCTAGCAATGTATAAGTAATATGTGTGTGTGTGTGTGTGTGTGTGTGTGGGTTTATAGGTTCATAGGTTCATAGGTTTATACTAGGCTATCTGCCCTAAGGCATTTATAAGCCTAGCCCAAATTATTGTGGCTTACGCCACCCCTTATATGAAAAAATACTGTGCCCATTAGTTTGTTGTGCCTCTGTCCAGCAGTGACCCAGAGATGATTCCCGGGGTAAACCTACGATCTCCCATCCACAGGTCTAGATTTCTCTTGAACAGAGTCAGCGAGGTGCTCTGCCTCACATGGACCGGGATTTTATTCCACAGCATAGGGAGTCTCTGAGTGATAAATCTATCCCTCCAGCATGTCCTATTTATATCCGTGCTAAGGTTTAAGTCGCTTGCTCTAGTGGTTTTGGTGGATTTGGATTTTTGAGGTGGAGCATGTCCATTAATTCTGGGTTGGACATGGCCTTGTATGTCAGGCACATGTCACCTCTGAGCAGACGGTATGCGACTGAATAGAGCTGGAGTTTCTTCAATCTGGCAGCATATGACAGATTTTGGAGTCCCTTTATCCTTTTGGTGAGGAACTTTTGGGGTCTCTCCAATTGCTGCAGATGTCGGGTGAGATACATCCCGAATGGGGCATTGTACTCGATCATTGGTCTGATAAGTGAAGAGTACAGGGGAACAATGACCTCACTAGATCTGGATGTGAATCCCTTCATGATCAGGTGGGCAATGTAGAAGGTCTTTCTAACCACTTTAGCAATGTGAGTGTCAAAAGAAAGGCCACTGTCAACCTGGGTCCCCAGGTCCCTGATAACCTCTTCTGTGCTTAGTGGATTGCCACCTATATGGTAGCTTGGGGTTACCTTGTTTTTCCCGAAGGGTATGACTATACATTTTTGGCGTTTAACTTCAGGCCATGGCTCTGGCACCAGCTATCTGTTTCCGTGAGTCCCTTCTGAAGGATATCCGTGTCCGATGCACTTTCCACTATGGCGCCCAGTTTGCAGTCATCTGCAAACTTTGTCAGCCAAAGTCCTCCCATGTTGGCCTGTACTTCTGAGAAGTAGATGCCAAACAATAGGGGGCCAAGGACCGAGCCCTGTGGGACACCACTTGTGACCGGCTTGGAGTCTGACACAGCGCCAGCAACTCTAACCCTGTGGGTTCTGTCCTTAAGCCAGTTTGCAACCCATCTTGTGACATATGGGTTTACATTTAAGCTGGTAAGTTTTTCTACAATACCCGAGTGGGGTATTGTGTCGAAAGCCTTTGCAAGGTCAAGGTAGGCTGTATGGACTGCCTTTCCCTCATCAATGGCCTTGGTGACTATTTCGAAGAAGTCGACCAAGTTCAGAAGGCATGATCTTTCCTTGACAAAGCCAAACTGGGTCGGGTCCAATGTCTGCAAGTCCCCTATATCTTTGTTTATGAGCTCCATTATGATCCTCTCCATAGCTTTGCAGACTAGACTTGTTAAGCTTATGGGGCGGTAATTATCAGGGTCCGTAGAGGCGCCACCTTTGTGGAGTGGGACCACAGTTGCCGTACGCCACTCCTTGGGCACGTATCCTGTGGTAAGGCTGAGATTAAACAGCTGCCTTATGTGCGGGTTTAATTCCTCATTTAGCTCATGTAGCACACAGCCGAGGACACCATCCGGTCCCATTGATGCTGTGTTTTTAGCTTTAGAGAGAGCAGCTTTCACCTGCGCATTTGAGATGTCCGGGAGGCTACACTCGGCTGGGATAGTTATCTCTCCTTTAGGGGAGATGGGTGAAGTTTGCACTGAACCTGTCTGCCAGTATGTTGGCAATGTCTGTGGGTTCAGTGATTTTTGTATCATTTTGGACTAATTCTGAGCATATCTGTGAGTTTCCACCCAGGTTCCTAACATAGCTGAAAAAGGCCTTATGATTGTCCTTTGAATCCATGGCAATTTTTCTCTCAAAATTGGCCTTAGTTGATTTTATGAGTGCTCGTATTTTTTACTAATAATGATCAGGGTGACTTCCCTTTTATGGATTTTGTTCTATCATGTAATAGCTTTCTCCTCTTATTGTAAAGTTTGTTAATGGCTGGGGTCCACCAGACTGGACGCTTGCCCTTTGTGGAAAGAGTCTTGGTTTTATTTGGGATTGCCTGATCCATGCAGTCCTGGAGGTGTTCATAGAAGGCATTTGTAAGGGCTTCCAGCTTGGGTTGTGGTTTCCTCTGACTCAGGGGCCTTGAAGGATACCACACCAGTCTTGAGTAGTGTGAAGTTTGCTTTAGAGAAGTTCTTCACTATGGTCTTTTTGTTTGGGGTGGGGCGGGATGTGGATTTCCAGTGAGATTAGTTTATGATCAGATCTCACCAATGAGGGATATACTTCGGTGTGGAGCATTTTGTCCCCATGTTTGTGACAATGAGATCTAGTATATTTTCTCCTCTCGTGGGAACAGTAACTAGCTGTTCCATGGCATTTGAATTTATGAACTCCAGGAACCGTTGGGCTAGAAAGTTAGGGCTTGAGTAATGTTCCCAGTCTATATTCGGGTAGTTGAAGTCTCCCAATATGATGGTGTTTGGAGATACATTTATACCCTCCAGTGTCTTCAGGAAGGCTGTGTGGGGTTCCTGAGTTTGAGAGGGTGGCCTGTAGCATGCTACAATTTGTAGAGCAGTTTTGCCTATGGTTAGTTGCACCTGGATGGTTTCCGAAGCTTCATGCGTTGCCACCAACCTGGAGGTGTGAGTATTCTTTATGAATATGGATACACCCCCTTCTTGTGTGGGGTGGAACGGGTTTTGGGGCCGGCACGCATGATATAAGGTAAAACCTAATAGTGCCGGGTGCTCTCAGGAGCCTTGAACCAGGTTTCAGTTACAGCACAGACATCGATGTTCTCCATACTGAGAAGGGCCTCGAGTGCGTGCATTTTGAGATTTAGACTTCTGGCATTGAGCAGCATTACCCTCAATTTCTTCCCATTTTTGTTTTCTAGGGTGGTAGGTTTAGAATTTGAGCCTTGCCTAAAAAGGCACTATGGGGGTGGCAAGAGCCTTAGCCAATATCCGGAATCCCAGGGGTGACAGGTGCAAGCCGTCCCTTGCGAAGCAGCGTGGCTTGATAAGCATGTCATCCCAGGCAGACAGACACTGGATCCCCTTTGAATGACACCAGACATTAAGCCAATTGTTAAAGCTGATCATCTTGTCTCTATATTGTGGCATCATTCTTGGTGAAGGAAGGATACTGCTCAGGGTTAGGGTCATACCTGCCTGGGCTACATAATCAGAGAGCTCCTCTATGTCTCTTTTCATGTAGTCCAGGGAGGTACGTCTCAGGTCGTTCACACCAGCATGGACAATGACTGTGTCATATTTGTACTTGCCGTGGAGTGACCCGAGTGCTTGTGTTATGTGGCGGATTCTAGCGCCCGATAGGCAGCTTACTGTGACCCTCTCCTTGTTCAGCCTGGTGAGTGGGACGTCAGTGTGTCTGACTATGGAGTCACCTATGACAAGTATGTTTGGTGTTGTATTTGGCCTTAAGGGCTGTGACTGCTTTGCACACTGCTTTTGTGGTTTATGTGTTGCTTGTGGGGTGTCTTGAGGTAGCAGTTGTTTGGGTGTCTGCTTTGGAGGCCTCTGCTGTTTAGGTAAATTTTTACTCAGAGCCTCCGAGTATGTCTTTGTGTGTTTATGTGTTTGATTCAGTGGAGTGGTAGCATTATGTGAGGCTGGTTTTGTGGTGTGTGTAGTTGCCTTCTCCTCCTGTCTGGTCTTGCCAGTCCTGAGTTGAGAGAGCTCAGCCTCCAGTTTGGCTAAATAGCTGCATCTCTCGCAAGTATTTGTGTTATGTGGGAGGAGGAGAGGGTTGTCTGTGTACATGAGGCAGTTATAACATTGCCTCAAGATTCCCAGATTCACCAGCTGGACCGAGAGGAGATTGACAACTGACCTTTGGACATGCTAGAATAATATTGGGAAATCCTTAATTGAAAACAAGGGCCAGTGGGGAGTGAGGGTGTAGTGCTTTTAATTTTTAGTGCTGACTTATATAATTGCTTTAGTGAGCAAGTGCCAGGTAGCTTGAGTGCAATGTGTTACAAGTAACTAAATGCAAAAACGACAAACAGTAACTTTCTTTCAAGTGAAACAAGGAAATAAGTACAGTAAGCAATGCAGATATCACTAGTGATCCACAGAATTGCTGAGAAGTTGCGTATTAGGTGGAATTAGCTTCCAGGGAAATAACAAGCAAACAAACAACAAGCATATAAACAAAGCTAGATTCAGTAGGCCTGGATCTAGTCTATGCTAGAGCAAACAAGGTGAACCAATTTCAGTAAGATACAGTTCAAATATTCAGGCACTATAAACCTTTAACCAGAAAATTCCCAGCTCAGAAGGGCAGAGTCCAGCCTCTTCTCCCACAAGAGTGCAGACCACAAACCTTCTTAATGTAAAATAACTGGCCTGAAGTCCAAGTGCCTAAACCAGAACTAATACACTTGGACACTGGGCTCTCAATCAGCAGTTCCCAACTTAGAAGGATGAAAGCTACCTGTCCTGCCACCACAGTGCTTGCCACAAACCTTCCTAATGTAAAACAACTGGTCTGAAGCCCAAGTGCTTAATCCAAAAGACTTGAATGATAGCTACACTTTAATCAAGTTACAACCAAGCAGTAATAAATACCATTGAATACTTTAGAGAATGTCTGGATTAGTGCTCAAGTTACACAAACAAAGCTAGATCCAGCAGGCCCGAATCCAGTCTATGCCACAGCAAACAAGGCGCACCAACTTCAGTAAGAAACAGTTCAGATATGCATGCACTATAAGCCTTTAACCAGAAATTCCCAGCTCAGAAGGGCAGAGTCCAGCCTCTCCTCCCACAAGAGTGCAGACCACGAACCCTCTTAATGTAAAATAACTGGCTTGAAAGCCCAAGTACTTAAACCAGAATTAATACACTTTTAGAATAACAGACACTGAGCCCTCAATCAGCAGTTCTCAACCTAGAAGGATGTAAGCTACCTGTTCTGCCACAACAGTGCAGACCACAAACCCTCTCAGTGCAAAACAACTAACTGGTCCGAAGCCCAAGTGTTTAAACCAAAAGGCTTAGAATGAGTTACACCAAGCAGTAATAAATACAATTGAGTATTTTAAGATGATGCAAAAGTAAAAGAAGTAGGTAAAACACAAGTACAGTAAAAGCAGATGAAAT
Source organism: Protopterus annectens (assembly GCF_019279795.1). Taxonomy (NCBI): domain Eukaryota; kingdom Metazoa; phylum Chordata; order Ceratodontiformes; family Protopteridae; genus Protopterus; species Protopterus annectens. Next base: position 444,045,740 of record NC_056731.1, read on the forward strand.
TTTTTTTTTTTTTTTTTTTTTTTTCTGAACAAGTGCTGAGATCAAAGAAACAGATTAGAGTGCTGAAACTAGAAAACTGGCTAGTTACAAGAAAAAAAAAACAAGCTAGAAGGCTTCCCTCAAACACAGAAGGGCTTGGGGGCTCAGAAGCCTACAAATAGTCTGTACCACTTAACAAGAAAGGCAGGAAATAAGCTTAATTTTTTTTTCTATTTCCCAGATGCTCTCTTTGTACACAGTAGGAGTGCCTGAAATCAGAATATGATCTCACTGCACTCAGTTGAGTGAGCAAATGAGATGGGCCCAGAGGCAGGCTGAACTGAAGAGCAGAATAACCAGTTAAAAATTCCTTCAACACTCCTTCATACACAGTTTAAATCAATTTAAATACTGTATTTTTTAAAATAAAAAGTGCAGAAATAGGTACTTAAATTCTCTTATACGTCCAGTTGAATATAACCAAGTTCTTAGCTTGCCAAGCTGAAGTTTTAAAGCAGGAATTATTTCACATGCACCAGTTTAAATATGCAAGGACAGGAAATCAAAGCATGTGGCTACCCCACACCTGTAATTACTAGCAAATAACAAAATTCAGCCAACACTAGCTTTTAGTTCAAGTTACTGAAGAGCAGAATAACCAGTTAAAAATTCCTTCAACACTCCTTCATACACAGTTTAAATCAATTTAAATACTGTATTTTTTAAAATAAAAAGTGCAGAAATAGGTACTTAAATTCTCTTATACGTCCAGTTGAATATAACCAAGTTCTTAGCTTGCCAAGCTGAAGTTTTAAAGCAGGAATTATTTCACATGCACCAGTTTAAATATGCAAGGACAGGAAATCAAAGCATGTGGCTACCCCCACACCTGTAATTACTAGCAAATAACAAAATTCAGCCAACACTAGCTTTTAGTTCAAGTTACTGAAGAGCAGAATAACCAGTTAAAAATTCCTTCAACACTCCTTCATACACAGTTTAAATCAATTTAAATACTGTATTTTTTAAAATAAAAAGTGCAGAAATAGGTACTTAAATTCTCTTATACGTCCAGTTGAATATAACCAAGTTCTTAGCTTGCCAAGCTGAAGTTTTAAAGCAGGAATTATTTCACATGCACCAGTTTAAATATGCAAGGACAGGAAATCAAAGCATGTGGCTACCCCCACACCTGTAATTACTAGCAAATAACAAAATTCAGCCAACACTAGCTTTTAGTTCAAGTTACTGAAGAGCAGAATAACCAGTTAAAAATTCCTTCAACACTCCTTCATACACAGTTTAAATCAATTTAAATACTGTATTTTTTAAAATAAAAAGTGCAGAAATAGGTACTTAAATTCTCTTATACGTCCAGTTGAATATAACCAAGTTCTTAGCTTGCCAAGCTGAAGTTTTTACAAAAGTGGCAGACAGGATTACATTATCCAACAGGGTAATATGGTTGACTCACACTTGTGAACACTGACATGGTTGAAGGATTTTTGTGTTTGTGGTTGGCATAATTGTTGAGGTGTTTACCTCAAAGACACAAGGTAGAGGGTTTGATTCTTGGGAAGCATAGCTTGGCTTAAAAAGGCACCCTGAAGCCATTAGCTTAAAAATCACCTGTGAACCTATAAACCTTTGTCCCATTTTGTAGACATTTAAAACAGCATGTTTCTTATAGGCTTGTAATTGTTATGCCACATTGCATTATCTGTTGCTGCCTTTTGCAATGAATGGTGCCTCGGAGGTTGGGCTACTCATAATAAAGGGTAAAGATTTTTTTCTTTTAGTTTTTTTCCCCTTTCCTCTGAATTTGTGTAACTTCAAAGATTGTATATTCAGAAGTCACAGGTCTGAGGGCAGAACCCCCACTCTGGAAGGTGCAGTGAAGCCTCCCCCCCCCCACAAAGGCATCATTATTCAAACTTGTGAGAGGGTATCAGACCCAGCTTCATATATACATATTGCATTTCCTGTTACAATAATAAGGATTGGTGGCAAGAATTAAAGTGGAACATTCTTTTCTGATAAGTTGTGCTTGAACAGAGGACCCGGGTAGGAGTGCTCTCTTTTACCATTGTTATTTACTTTATACTTGTAGCCACTGGCAAAGAAAATAAGAGACCCAGAAATTCAAGGCTGTGCTTGGTAGAGTAATGAAGAAAAGTTGGATTTATTTGCAGATATTATTTTGTATTTGATAAATCCAGAAAAAGACAGCTCACTGTTGTGGAACATTTTCAGACCTTTTCAAGTCATTTCAGGGTATAAAGTTACTGAAGATAAACAAAGGCTGTAGCTGTAAAGTATGTACCCACACATAAATTGGTTCAGCAATACGTATATTTATAGAGACAATAAAATGAAGTTAGTATGGATTAAAAGGCTCCTTGTAATTTTATATACCGGTTAGAAATATTTATATCAACCAGAGGAAAAGTTGTGGTCAATAATTAATAAAGAGTTGAAGGAATATATCTGGGAGGGAAAGAAGGCAAGACTAAACTGGGATAAGTTGATCCTTCCAATAGAACAAGGTGGTTTAGGATTATCTGATATGAAGGGATATTTTTAGGACTACACAATTAAGGCATATATGCGTAACACATGCAGAAGGTTATAATTCAAAGTGAAAAAGGATTATGATGAAGCAGGGGTGGAGATCAAGAAATAAGAAGAGAGTAGGATTTTGGATGCAGATCCTTAAGGAGAATAATAACCACCCTACAGAATATTATATTCATAAAGTTGCAGAAAGTATTCTAAGAACTAAGCCAATACAGAAATGGAGAAAAGAGATTTTGCCATTAGGAGATGACTGTAATAAATGTACAGAAAATAGACAAGAGGTGGGCAGAAATTTACTGGAGAAAACTGGCAAAGGAACCAAGGTATTGGTTAAATAACTCCACCTTTGTGGAGGGAATCACTACTGCACAGTTCCAGCATTCAGGGATTTAGCCAGTAAATAAGCTTTGGTTAAACAGTTTGAGGGCGTCAGTGATCAAGGTATTGGGAGCAAATAAATAGAGCGGGAAAGGTAATAGAGAGGGATGAGGCCAAGAAGGAGAAGTTTGGACTGCCTTCTCTATCAGGGTATATCTATATCAGAGTATAAGAAAAGAGAAAATGATGGTGAAGTCATAAGTTAAAGACCTGCTCTGTAAAGTTTTTAGTTGAATCTAGAACAGATGCTGCTGCTAAAAAGGGGATAATTAGTAGGTCATATAAAATAATTCATAACTGTGATGCCCCTACACTGGCCCAGTAATTCACCACTGGCAACAGTGGGGGAACGTACACACTGAGAGGATGACATGTACACACACAGTAAAGTGCAGTTTCCCTTAAGAGCACACAGAAACCACAGTCAGTCTGGAGCTGGTTTCTCCCTCTTTCTCCAGATCCCCAATAAGACTCCCCAGTGGCACTGCTATAGAGTTGAGTCCTTGACCAGGGTTCCATGCCAAGACCTCCTCCACTCTCTCTGTCCATGTAGTGCTTCGTATCCCTACCCAAGTAGCTGACACACACACACACACACACACACACACACACACACACACACACACACACACACACACACACACTTGGGAAAGGCTGGCACAGGTTTACTAGTTATGCCTCCTTCTGCCCAGACTATAAGGTAGGTATCACTGCCACCAGAACCCCTTATCAACTACTTTAAGCCCCTTAACAAAGGGTATCCGATCCTACTGTGTAATGTTACTATTAATCCATATGGTAGTTTGACCAAGAGCCAGGCAGTTAGGAGTGGCCCACAGTGTCACCAAATAAATATGCAAGTACTCTCAGGGTTTAAGTATGTCTTACAAATATCAGCCACAAAGATAGGTGTAAATATATGTAATAATAAATAATACAAGAACAAGAAAATACTCAGGAAATCATCACAGTAACTTCAGAGTTCAAAATCATAGGTAGGTGCTAGGCTATCGGCCCAAGGGCCTATGTAAGCCTAGCCAACATGGTTCTATGGCTTACACCACCCAAGAAAGTTATTTTCCTGTGCCACTGTCGAGCAGAGACACAGAAGTGATCCCCGGGGTGTATTTCCTATTTCCCATCCACTCATCAAGATTTTTCTTGAAGAGTGCTAATGAAGAACTTTGCTTGACATAGATGGGTAGCTTGTTCCAGAATATAGGAAGTCTCTAGAATCTATCCCTCCAGCGTGTCCTGTTTATCGTGGTGACAATGTTTAGTTCCCTAGAGCGTGTAGCTCGGAGGGATTGGGATTTCTTTAGGTGTAGCATGTCCAACAGCTCTGGGTTTGACATAGCTTTATATGTTAGGCAGAGATCACCTCGGAGTAGGCGATATGTTACAGAGTAAAGCTGGAGTTTTTTGAGGCGGTCAGTGTAGGGCATTTGTTTGAGGCCAGTAATCCTCTTTGTGAGGTACTTCTGTGGCCTTTCCAGCTTCTGCAGATGTGTTGTGAGGTACATCTGAAAAGGGGAGTTGTACTCTATAATGGGTCTAATGAGTGTCGAGTAGAGGGGAACAATGACCTCTTTTTTCCTGGATGAGAACCCTTTTATGAGGAGGTGTGCCACGTAGAAGGACTTCCTGACTACTGTAGCGATGTGACTATCAAAGGAGAGACTACTGTCCACCTGGGTCCCAAGGTCTCTTATCACGCATTTGGTGTTAAGTAGATTGCTGCCTATGTGGTAGTTCATAGGTACAGAGTTTTTACCAAAGGGGATGACACTACACTTTTTGGCATTGAGCTTGAGGCCATGGCTCTGACACCATGCATCTGTCTCAGTGAGGCCCTTCTGTAGGATGTCCACATCATTTGGGGACTTGACTATGTCTCCTAATTTGCAGTCATCTGCAAACTTTTTTAGCCAGAGGCCTTTTGTGTTAGCCTGTACTTCAGAGAAGTAGATACCAAACAGGAGAGGTCCCAGGACGGAACCTTGTGGTACTCCACTTGTTACTACTTTGAGGTCAGATTTGGAGTCTGCAACTTTTACATTGTGGGTTCTGTCAGTGAGCCATTTGGCAACCCATCTTGTGACATAGGGATTTATACCTAGTTTAGTGAGTTTAGCTATAATTCCAGAATGGGGGGTGGTGTCGAAAGCCTTGGCGAGGTCAAGATAGGCTGTGTGAACCACCTTACCCTCATCCACAGCTTTGGTGACTGCCTCAAAGAAGTCGATCAGGTTCAGGAGGCATGATCTGCCTTTCACAAACCCGAACTGGGTGGGATCCAGAGTTTGGAGGTTACCAATGTCTTTGTTTATGAGTTCCATGATGATACGTTCCATGGCCTTGCAGACCAGTCTAGTCAGGCTAACAGGTCAATAGTTCCCGGGATCAGTGGTGGCTCCCCCTTCATGGAGTGGGATAACTATTGCTGTGCACCATTCAGTGGGCACAAAGCCTGATCCGAGGCTATTATTGAACATGGTGCTTAAGTGGGGAGCCAGTTCGTTCTGAAGTTCATGTAAAACGCAGCCTGGGATGTTGTCCGGTCCCATGGATGCTGTGTTTTTGGCTTTAGAGAGTGCAGCTTTTACCTGCATAGTTGTGATTACAGGGACTCTGCATTCTTCCTGTATAGATATGGGCCCTTTAGGGGGTGAGAGGGGGGTAAAGTTAGCAGTGAACCTATCTGCCAGGATGTTGGCAATATCAGTTGGTTCTGTAATTTTCGTGCCTTTGTGCTGTAACTCAGAGCAGATCTGGGTGTTGCCATCTAGATTCTTGACATAGCTATAGAATGCTTTGTGGTTGTCCTTGGATTTAGCAGTGATTTTGTTTTTGTAGCTAGCTTTGGAGGATCTTATAAGGGATCTCAGCTTCTTACTGAGGCTGACCAGGGAGCTCCTCCACTCATGGGATTTTACTCTCTTCTGCAACAGTTTCTTTCTTCTGTTGTACAGTTTGTTTATGGCAGGGGACCACCAGATTGGTGGCTTCCTTTTTTTGGAGGATAGCTTTGGAGGATTTTATAAGGGATCTCAGCTTCTTACTGAGGCTGACCAGGGAGCTCCTCCGCTCATGGGATTTTACTCTCTTTTGCAACAGTTTCTTCCTTCTGTTGTACAGTTTGTTTATGGCAGGGGACCACCAGATTGGTGGCTTCCTTTTTTTTGGAGGATAGCGTCTTGGTTCTGTTTGGGATAAGCACGATCCATGCACTCATGTAAGTGCTTACAGAGTGAATTTGTGTAGGATTCAGCAGTTGTAAGTGTATTGTCCATCTGCATGGGTGTCATGAAGTTCACCACTTCTGTCTTAAGAAGCATGAAGTTGGCTTTGGAGAAATCTTTGACTGTGGTTTTCTTAATTGGAGGTGGGGGCGGGATGTTGATAACAAGGGTGATAAGCTTATGTTCGGATCGGACCAACAAGGAGTTGACTTCAGGTGTGGAACACCGGTCACTCATGTTGGTAATGACTATGTCTAGGATATTGTTGCCCCTGGTGGGGGTGTGGATAAGTTGATCTAGGGCATTGGAGTTTATGAATTCCAGAAAGCGTTGAGCTAAGGAGTTGGTACATGAGTAGTTTTCCCAGTTAATGGTGGGGTAGTTGAAGTCGCCCATTATTAGGATGTTTGGTTGAACCCTAATATTTTCCAGTACATCAAGAAAAGAGGAATGGGAATCCTGGGGCATGGTGGGGGATCTGTAGCAAGCTACAATTTGGATTGGAGTTTTGCCCAGAGTTAGTTGCACTTGGATAACCTCGGATGTATTATGCTGAGCAACTAGCCTGGATGTGTGGATATCCTTAATGAATATGGACACACCTCCGCCTTTGGTGTTTCGGTCCAGGTTACATGGCCGAAAAGTGTGGTATGAGTTATAGCCTGGTAGTGCAGGGGTGCTCTCTGGAGTCTTGAACCAGGTCTGAGTCTGTGCACAGATGTTGATGTTCTCTATTTTAAAGAGTGCCTCGAGTGAGTGCATTTTGAGATTTAGACTTCTAGCATTGAGTAGCATTACCCTCAGTTTTTGCTTGCCTGTTCCTGTTATGGTGGTGAATTTGTTATTTGAACCCTGCCTAAAAAAGGCACTATAGGGGCAGCAAGAGCCTTAGCCAGTATCCGGAATCCCAGGGGCGACAGGTGCAGGCCATCTGTGGCAAAGCATTGTGGTCTGTCGACCATGTCATCCCAAGCAGACAAACACTGGATCCCCTTAGAATGACACCAGAAGCTTAGCCAATTGTTGAACTCAAAAACAACATTGTAGGATAGTTTCAAATAAATAAAGAAAACATCTAAACTATACTTCACTATATTCCTAACTGTATCCAAGAGAAATTACTGTACCCTCATTAACTTACTTACAGAGCAACAAGCAGGCAGAAGTGGTGAGTGGATGTTCTTGTCAGGTCAAAGACAAAATACAAAAGCCCCCTCTCTCTCTCTCTCAGAGAGTTCTTAAATTAATATCTCAAATATTGCTGCTGGGATACTTGCAGCATGACATCACTTTTGGTCACATGACTTCTGTTCCCAGGCTCACAAACATCCACCCTGATGTAGCATCTAGCATCTCCCTGTGAAAATACATTACCTTCAGGTGTTTGCAGCTGTTAGAAGACATAAAACAATAAAACACAATAAAATACAGAGGGCTCCCTAGTTCTAGACATCTTTCTCCTTGCTGCATTGAAGCTAACTTTTATAACACAATTATAAAACAATTTAATTTCAACTATTTTCTTGAAGGTTTGCAAGTTAACCCTCTATGTTCTAGTTCCCACTGTTAAACCATATACATTTACACAGGTACAATAGAGTAAATGCATTTCTGTTCTTTCCCAGTATGGTAAACTGTGGATACATCCTTAAGTTCAGTACTTTACTCACACACATCTGTACCAGCAGCTTGATATACAGACAACATACACTTCTAATATAGTGGTAACACAAGCAATTGCATCCTGCTGATATTCACAAATGACATATAACTATTTACAAAATTCCAGATAGCTGTGTTGGCAGTATCTCTTTCTGTCACACTTCTATATAAATCATATTAATATTCACAAATAACATATAATTATTTACAAACTTCCAGATAGCTGGGCTGGCAGTATTTACTTTTGTGACATCCTCCCCAGAGTTTTTCAAGTGACCCTTGAGAAACACCGCCTGAGAGGCTGAGTCTATCTCTGAATACACTACCCCATACCCTGTCTTGAGAGCCCATCTGCATTGGCCTTGCTAACCCCACTGCGGTGCTGCACTGTCACATCACATACCTGCAACCCTAGGCTCCACCTTAGTAACTTAGCATTTTGCTGGCTGGCTCAATGTAGCCATGCTAAGGGATTGTGGTCTGTAACTACAGTGAATTTCCTTCCATACAGATAAGGCTGAAGTTTCTGCAGTGACCATACTGTGGCTAGGCAATCCTTTTCTACAGCTGCAATGCATTCCTCCCTGGGTTGGAGCTTACATCTGAGATATACCACTGGGTGCTCCTTTCCCTCTGAGGAAACCTGAGTACAGCCCCCACCACATGGTTTGAAACATCCACCTGCACAACAAATTCTTTGCTGTAATCTGGACTGGCTAACACAGGGGTCCTTCCAAAGCTCCTTTAAGCTTTTGGAATGCCTGCTGGGGTCCACACTACCTTATTTGGCTTGTTTTCCTTATCAGGCCTGTGAGGGGAGCAGCTATGGTACTATAATTGGGGACAAACTTTCTGTAGTACCCTGCTGTTCCTAGAATGCCCTCACCTGCTTTTTGATAACAGGGGCAGGCCATGCCTGAATGCCTTCCATTTTGGTAGGTTCTGGCCTGATCTTACCATTCTCCACTGTATGTCCCACGTAGGATATCTCTGCCATGCCCACCTGACATTTGCTGAGCTTAATGGTTATCCCTGACCTCTGCAATCTGCCCAGCACCTTCCTGACATGCTGAAGGTGCTCTTGCCCAGGTAAGCAAGGGCGAAATCTCTTGCTTCTGCCTAGCAGTTCTGCCATGTAGTTCACATCACTGACCTTCCTTACCACCTTTAAGGGTCCCTCCCAAGCTACCGGCAGCTTGTTGGGTCTGACAGGAATGAGGACCATTACCTGCTGCCATACAGCATACTCTCTAGCTCGATCATTCCTGTCATACCAGACCTTTTTCTGCTGTTGAGCTTCTACTAGGTTATCCTGGGCCAAGCCCAAGAGCTCCCTGAGCCTTGTCCTGAGGTTTAGGACATAAGCCACAACAGACTCCTTGTGGGATTCACACTCACCCTCCCACTCATCTCGAATCACATTTAGAGGTTCCCTCACCCTATGCCCATACAGCAAATCAAAGGGTGAAAAACCTCTGGGTTCGTGGGGCACCTCTTTGTTGACAAACAACAGATGGGGAAAATATTTCTCCCACTCCCTCTTGAATTGGTCTGCAAATGCCTGTAGCATGGTCTTGAGTGTAGAGTTTAGCCTCTCAACAAGATCATTAGTCTGGGGATGGTAAGGGGTGATCTTTAGGTGTCTCACCCCACAGTACTTCCACAGACAAGCCAGCAGATCTGACATGAAATTGGCACCTCTGTCAGTTGGTATTTTTTGGGAAACCTTCCCTGCTGAAAATCTTTAAGAAAGCATTTGCCACCTTTTCGTTCTCAATGGAGGACAGTGCCACTGCCTCAGGGTATCTGGTAGCATAATCTACTACCACTGGGATATAGTTCATCCCTGTGGAACTTGGAGTACTCAGAGGCCCCATAGTATTCATAGCTACCCTTTGAAATGGCTCCTCAATCACAGGCAAAGGCACCAAAGGAGCTTTCACCTTGTTTCCTGCCTTGCCTACCTTTTGTCACTGCTCACAGGTCCTGCAGTACCCTGTTACATCTCTGGAAATCTGAGGCCAATAAAAGTTCTGCATAATACATATCTTTGTATGCTTTATGTCCATATGACCTGCAAAGGAAATATCATGGACTGTGGCTAGAAGTGCCAGATGGTAGGCTCTGGGTACTACCAACTGCTGTATCCTTTCACTCTCTAGCCTCCCTTAGGGGTCCACTCTCTGTACAGTAACTCTTTGTCTCTGTATACAGATCCCACCTTCCCTTAAGAATCAGGTGCCACACTAGCTACCTCCCTCAGGCCTTGTAATGTAGGGTTTGAGAGTTGAGCCTGTCTGAACTCTCTCTTTGTAACCCTTCCCAGCTTCCCTTCCATAGGGAGTCTGGTATTCTTTGACAGTGGTGCCTCACTGTCACCCTGGGTACTACTACTCATCTCTGCCCTTCCAGTCACTCTGTCCAAGGGAACATCAGTACCCACAAGCAGCTGTGGCTCACCTTCAGTCTCACTGCTACAGGGTAGCTCCCTCTCTGAAGTAACCACCACACCAGTCCTAGCTTCAAGTCTCCTCCAGGCTGCCAGACCCACATCCTTGTCACCAAGCCTGACTGCATGTCACTGCATGCACATAAGGACTGCATTATCAAAGTCATTCCCTATCAGGACATCTGAAGGGATATCCTCAAACACACCTACTTGCTGTCTTCCTTTTCCACCCTCCCAGTCAAGGTGAACCCTAGCCAAAGGTATTTGGAATGGGGTCTCTCCTAAAGCGCTGACTGGAGAAGACTGCCCAAGCAAATAGTGCTCCTCTTTAACCATTGCAGGCTTCACAATTGTTAGGTCAGAGGCTGTGTCTCTCTTAGCAGTGGCATCTCTCCCATTTACTAAGATAGGATATAACCTCTTGTGGTAGTTTGGTACCTTTGTATCCACACAGCTTACTGCTGGCATTCTGTCATTCCCACTTACTGACTCTCCCACCTTTTGTTCCCCACCTTGCCTCCGAGGACATCTATATGCTACATGTCCCCACTGGTTGCATTTAAAACATTTAACCCTTGGTCCTGGATGTTTACCTGGACTAGTGGCTTCCCCTGCTACTGGCAGACTCTGCTGGGGTGGTCTAGGCTGCCCACCATGGATTCCATTAGACCCATGAGCAGCACTGGGTATCCCTTTCCTGTGTAGTGATGCCCTGCTTGCTAGGTATGGGTCTCCCTTTTTCCCAAACTCATCTGCTGTGTTACATTCTCTGTCCGCTAACCAGACTCTCATGTCCTCAGGCAAATTGCTTAGGGCTTGTTCTCTCACCAAAACGTCTGCCAGGCCATCAAAAGTGGTGACCTGACACCCACTCCCCCACCTGTGAAAATAAGTGCTTAGTTCAGCAATATATTCACACTCACTTTCATCTACCTTGTGTCTGTGCTCACAAAACGTTTTCCTATAAGCTTCAGGTGTTAACTTAAAACATTCTAACAAACAATTTTTGACCGTATTATAATTTAAGCAGTCAGTATCAGACAATTTAGAAACCGCAGTTACAGCTTTACCATGGAGCAAGGGTGTCAGGAACCATACCCAGAGCCCTTGGTCAACATTATACTGTTTACATTCCCTTTCAAACATATGAATGAAACTATCAAAATTATCCCCTCTGTAAATTGTGGAAGAAATTTACTGACCTTTTTTTGCTTCTGGGGCTTGGTTGTTCCCTTCCCCATTACCACCATGACCCTGGTGAATAGTCAACATCTCCTTCTCATGTTGCCTCTGTCTGTCATTCTCCTCAGCTTCCAGACATCACAGTTTCTCATTTTCCTCAGCCTCCAGATGTCTCAGTCTCTTGCTTGCTTTCGTTTCCAAACACTTGGCCTCCAGTTCAGGTCTCTCTAACTCCAGATGGATTTTTAAGTCCTCTTTGGAAAAACTGAACTGTCCCATTTTCTCAGAGTTGTACATTCCCAAGGCCAGTCTGATTGTCCTAGTGGTTGCTATTCTGTGATGCAGCTGTGACTAAAGCTGCAATCATTTATGCTTTAGTCAGGCTGGCATGCACCAGTCCTTTAGCCTGGCATATCTTAGTCAACCAGCTCTTTGTCAGCTTGCCGTACTCCTCTGCTGACATGCTTGCCTGCTCTCCCAGACTGACTAAGCTAACAAAAAAAAAATAAAACAATTCTGATAGGAAATTCTGAATGCTCACTGTGTGGCTGATTGAGAGTACAAACACCTTCCGTAGTGACCACTGTTTACAGGCTGCAGGAATTCAATATCCACACCACTGAATCTTAATATGTGGATATCCCACCACTACAAGCCAATTAATATGTGATGTGGATATCCCACCAGTGCCACAAATTAATACGTGATGCCCCTGCACTGGTCCAGTAGTCAAGGAGCCTGAATCCTCAGCACCGGCAACAGTGGGGGACGTACACACTGGGAGGATGACAAGTACACACACAGTAAAGTGCAATTTCCCTTAAAACCACATAAACTACAGTCAGTCTAGAGCTGGTTTCTCCCTCTTTCTGAAGATCCCCAGTAAGACTCCCCACTGGCATAGCTATAGAGCTGAGACATTGGCCAGGGTTCCAAGCCAAGAACTCCCAACACTCTCTCTGGTCAACCAGTGCTTCATGATCGCTGCCCAAGTAGCTGACACACACACTCTTGGATTTTTGTTTTACACACACACACACACACACACACACACACACACACACACACACACACACACACACACACACACACACACACACACCTGGGAAAGGCTGGCACAGGTTTACTAGCTATGCCCCCTTCTGCCCAGACTATAAGGTAGTTATCACTACCACCAGAACCCCTTATCAGCTACTTTAAGGCCCTTAACAAAGGGTGTCCATCCTACTGTGTAGTTACTATTAATCCAAATGGTAGTTTGACCAAGAGCCAGGCAATTATGAGTGGCCCACAGTGTCACCAAATAAATATGCAAGTACTCTTAGAGCTTAAATATGTGTCACAAATATCAGCCACAAAGATAGGTTTAAATATATTTAATAATAAAAGAACAAGAAAATAATAAATCATCACAGTAACTTCAGAGTTCAGAATCACAGGAAATATCTAAAACAACATTGAGGACAGTCTCAAATAAATAAAGAAAACATCTAAGCTATACTTCAGTATATTCCTAACTGTATCTAAGAGAAATTATGTACCCTACTTAACTTATTTACAGAACAACAAGCAGGCAGAAGTGGTAAGTGGATGTTCTTGTCAGGTCAAAGACAAAATAGAAAATACCCTGTCTGTCTCTCTCTCTCTCTCTGTTTCTCAGAGAGTTCTTCAATTAATATCTCAAATATTGCTGCTGGGATACTTGCAGCATGAAATCACATTTTGGTCACCTGACTTCAGTTCCCAGGCTCACAAACAACTCCCAGTGATGCTGCATCTAGCATCTCCCTGTGAAAATACATAGCCTTCAGATGCTTGCAGCTGCTTGAAGACATAAAACAATAAAACACAGTACAATGCAGAAGGCTCCCTAGTTCTAGACATCCTGTCTCCTTGCTCTATTGAAACTAACTGTTATAGCACAATTGCATAACAATTTAATTTCAATTATTTCCTTGAAGTTTTGCAAGTTAACCCTCTATGTTGTAGTTCCCATAGTTAAAACATATATATTTACACAGGTACAATAGTTTGCATGCATTTCTGTTCTTTCCCAGTAGGGTACACTGTGCACATCCTTAAGCTCAGTACTTTACACACACACTTCTGTACCAGCAGGTTGATATACAGACAACATACAGTTCTAATGTAGTGGTAACACAAGCAATTGCATCCTGCTGATATTCACAAATGACATATAACTATTTACAAAATTCCATATAGCTGTACTGGTAGTATCTCCTTCAGTCACACTTCTATATAAATTATATTAATATTCACAAATGACATATAATTATTTACAAAATTCCAGATAGCTGGGCTGGAAGTATTTCCTTTTGTAACAATGATTACTATAAGATTCTATCAGAGGAGGTTTGAAAAGATTGGGAAGAGAGACTGGAAAACAATTTACAAGGGAAAAGTGGGAGGACATATGTACAGTTGATATAAAACGTGTACACACCCCTGTTAAAATGCAATTTTTTGTGATATAAAAAATGAGACCACAATAAATCATTTTAAAACTTTTCCAACCTTTAATGTGACCTATTACCTGTACAATTCAATTGAAAAACAAACAAAACTATTAGGGGGAAAAATATAAAAAATAAAAAAACGTACAATAAGCTGGTTGCATAAGTGTGCACACCCTTAAACTAATACTTTGTTGAAGCACATTTTGATTTAATTACAGCATTGTCTCTTTGGGTACACACCTCCCATCAATTAAAGAGACTCTGATTAACCCCAGATAAAGTTCAGATGTCTTAGTAGGATTTTTCCTGATATTTACTCAGTTGCCTGCTACAGCAAAAGCCATGGTTCACAGAGAGCTTACAAAGCATCAAGGGGATCTCATTGTTGAAAGGTATCAGTCAGGAGACGGATACAAAAAAATTTCCACAGCATTGGATATGCCATGGAAAACAGTGAAGACACTCATCAAAAAGTGGAGAAAATATGGAACAACAGTGATGTTGCAAAGAACTGGACGTCCCTCCAAAATTGATGAAAAGACAAGATGAAAACTGATCAGGGAGACTGCCAAGAGACCTACAGCAACCCTGAAGGAGCTGCAGGAATTTCTGGCAAGTACTGGTTGTGTACTATATGTGACAACAATCTCCCATATTCTCCATACGTCTAGGCTATGGGGTAGGGTTGCAAGATGGAAGCTTTTTCTTACACTGAAAAACATCCAGGCCTGGCTAAAATTTGCAAAACAATACATCAAGTCTCCCAAAAGCATGTGGGAAAATGTGTTATGGTCTGATGAGACCAAGGTTAATCTTTCTGGCCACAATTCCAAAAGGTATGTTTGGCGCAAAAACAACACGTTGCATCACCAAAAGAACACCATCCCCGCGGTGAAGCATGGTGGTGGCAGTATCATGCTTTGGGGTTGCTCTTCTTCAGCTGGAACTGGGGCTTTAGTCAAGGTAGAGGGAATTATGAACAGTTCCAAATACCAGTCACTTTTGGCCCAAAATGTTCAGGCATCTGCTAGAAAGCTGAAGATGAAGAGGAATTTCACCCTTCAACACGACGGTGTCCCCAAGCATACATCCAAATCAACAAAAGAATGGCTTCACCAAAAGAAAATTAAAGTTTTGGACTGGCCCTGCCAGAGCCCAGACTTAAATCCAATAGAAAATATGTGGAGTGACCTGAAGAGGGCTGTGCACAAGAGATGCCCTCGCAGTCTGACAGATTTGGAGCGCTTCTACAAGGAAGAGTGGGCAAACATTGCCAAGTCAAAATGTGCCATGCTGATAGACTCCCAACCAAGAAGACTGAATGTTGTAATTAAATCAAAAAGTGCTTCAACAAAGTATTAGTTTAAGGGTGTGCACACTTATGCAACCAGCTTATTGCACATTTTTGTTTTTTATATTTTTTCCCCTAACAAATTTGTTTTTTAATTGAATTGTACAGGTTATAGGTCACATTAAAGGTGGGAAAAGTTTTGAAATGATGTGAAGTCTCATTTTTTTATATCACAAAAACCTAGCATTTTAACATGAATGTGTACACTTTTTATATCCACTTTGTGTGTGTGTGTGTGTGTGTATATATATATATA
Organism: Protopterus annectens; assembly: GCF_019279795.1. Classification (NCBI taxonomy): domain Eukaryota; kingdom Metazoa; phylum Chordata; order Ceratodontiformes; family Protopteridae; genus Protopterus; species Protopterus annectens. The sequence continues at coordinate 444,061,293 of NC_056731.1, forward strand.
TATATATATATATATATCTATATATATATATATATATCTATCTATATATATATATATATATATATATATATATATATATACATACACACACATATGTATATATATATATATATATATATATATATATATATATATATATATATACACATATATATATATATATATATATATATATATATATATATATGTATATATATATATATCTATATATATATACATATATATATATATATATATATGTATATATATATATATATATATACACACGGATCTACTGTGATCCAGCAAATTTAGGTTTAACCGAAAAGTAAATTTGCGAACTCACGTACGCGAAAGTGCAATTTTTCGAAAATGCACTTTCGTGTAAAACCTAAACCAAAAAAAAAAACACACTAAACACAATTATGCAGGGAGCCCCCCTGCACCCCCCTACTTTAATATTATTCTCACTCTGAGCTTGCACTACAGTGGGGAAAAGGGAATATTCCCTTATCCTCACTGTACCACAATCTCAGCAGTAGTTTGTTTAGTTGTACATCAACACTAAACATTGATGTACAACTAAACTAACATGCAAACTGCATGTTTTTATTTCATTTCTTTTTTAATTATTTTCTTACACTAAAGTGCATTTTTTCAAAAATGCACTTTTATGTAAGTGGGTTCGTGAATTTACATTTCAATGAAACATAAATTCGCTGGATCAAATGGGATCCATATATAGATAGATATATATATATATATATATATATATATATATATATATATATATATATATATATATATATTATGCAACAAAGTCCAGAAGGAGTGTTTGCATAGGTATTGTTATACCCAAAGAATACTTCAAAGATTTTTTTCTCAGGTAGATATGTTGGACATATAATGGGGAAGAAAGGTGTAAATGAGAACATGTTTTTGGGAGTGTAATGAGTTAACCTATTTAAAAAGTTCCCAGTAGAGTACTCTGTCAGAAATATTGAGACAGCAAGTGGCTGTAACCAAGGAAATATTCTTTTGAGCTGGGACACAGGACCTGAATTGCCTAGATATAGTAAGCCCTTATTAGGATTGATTCTGTTGGCTGTCAAAAAAGCAGTCACTAGAAAATGGAAATCTACTTCTAAACCAACTGCATTTAAAGCATTGAATATTGTATAAGAGGTGAAATAATTGGAAGAGGGAACTTTAGAAAAGAGATGGAACAAATTAGATAGAAGTAAATGGAATTTGTGTTAGCAATGCGTACGTGATAATGTTCAGGTTGAGGAGTGAGATTTAAAAGAAGGAAGTAATTGAGTGATATATGTAATGTTGGACTGGAAGGCATTTATTATGAAGAAAGAAAACTTGTAATGAATAATGTGTGTAAATGAAAAACGTAAATACGTTTTGTTTTCTTTTCTATTAATGTGTATGCGTATGTTTTAAGTGATATTTTAATAAAGGGTTTTACAAAATTAACTTTTCAAGGTGTGTGCAGCCAACATTTTGGGCTTGTGGTATTCCATATTTTTAAGTTTAATTGATTATATTTTGAGTTTCAGCATACCACGGTGTTCTACTGTTTATTTTTTTATGAACCCACGTTACATTTGAGAGATAATGTGCAGAAGTTTGACAAAAAATGTGAAGTAATTGTTGAAGTAATTGACGATTAATGAAGAGGAGAAATGTTGTCAGTATGTGTGTCTTTATGTACATTAAGTCTGCATTGTTTAGGGTTTCTTTCCTGAAAATGACATCTGCAAGCCAGAGATACAAGGCAATGTAGCATCAACAAGCCTAATTCCATTTGCTTCCTGGATGCCATCAAAATATGTTTGTTGGAGGTCTGGTGAGAGAATGCGATAGTACCATATCATTTTCTCAAATGTATAAGTAAATACTGGGACTCTGTCATGTGTGAAGATGGTGATGGTTAAGTGCTGGCAAGAAATGATGGTGTATGCATGGGACAGATTTTCAAGAGCATTGCCCTTCTGGGACATAAATATATGGTCATTGCAGATTAAATTATTGCTGGTACCCAGGAAAAAAACATCAGGACTTTCAAGGAGGAATACTTTATGGAATAAATGTTATTTTGATCGTGGTAAGTTAATACAGTACCTATGAAAGAGTGAACTTTTAAGAACATTGTCAGAAAAATAAATGCGGTTTTATTTATCTTTGTAACACTCAAGGCTGTTCACGTGTAACAATCAACTCTCTTTTTGCATTCGTGTGTAATAGGAATGAGGAATAGGGATGGTGTGATAATGAAAGAAGCAATTCTGAAACAAAAAGAGTCATTAAAGTCTATTCACTGTACCTGTTATAATAATTTTTGTTTGGTTTTCAGAGCTGTTAAAAAAATTCCCACATCCTCTTGCCATTCTAGCATTTAGTTTTTGATAGCTGATAAAAATACCATTTACCCAGAATAGTACAAAGATGGAACAAAATGCCAACAGATAAGACTAAATAATAAGAAACAGCATTATGGAGTATAGGAAACATTTACAAGATGTGCACAAGGCAGTATGTTTCTATTTGGACTTAACGATTTACTGAAAGCACCACTGACTAGAAATTTGCTGATGCATTTGATATCAGGTGAAGATTGTTTTGTAACGTGGTTTTCATGATTAGTCATTTATTGCTTATTAAATTTAGAACCTTGAGAAGCAGCCTACACATACATTCTTTTATACATTTGCACCACTTCCTTTTTGAAGTGTTAAAATATCAAAACATTTATTGCAAAATATATCGTAAAGATTGTCCTGCACTTTTATAATTCACCTGTTTTGCACTTCATAAAAACATTATTTTTACCAAAAGATTTTTCTTGTTAACAGCATGTACATGGGTGAGAGACTGAATCAGAAAAGAGGAAAGAGGGAGAAAAATGGTATATAATTTAAAAAAAGAACAGGGAGAAATAACCATGATAGAAATGCTTGAGTTAACTGTAACATTTATAAACTAAAGGAATTATGCCCTATATATTTTTACCTAGGTACTCTTTGTCCCCATGCCCCCACCCTCATGTGGAAAGCAGCCCCTCATTGCTCTACACTGGCTGTCCTCAGAAATGGGCCCCATTCGGTTGGGCAAATGAGGATGTGTGGTATAGTTTGTAATCCCTTCCTCAAGTGGGCGACAAACAATCTGCTCTCAGTGGGAGGTAATGTGCTAACCTCCATGCAAGTACATACATCTGGTTCAGTATCGAGGGATGCCTTATTTGAGACTTGGTAGTTGAATGCCCACACTTGAGCCATCCTCTGAAGGAGTTGTGGAATTGGATGGTCTTGGTCTGCTTCCCTTCCCCAGGATAAGCTTGCCCATCTTAAACATGCCAGCTCTAGCTGCTGCCTGAACCACTAATCAGACACGCATGGCATGGGCCATATTCGGGGGGTTGTCCCTGCTTTATCTATGTATTATAACAGGGAGAGCCTGCACAATAATGGCATATATATATATATATATATATATATATATATATATATGTGTGTGTGTGTGTGTGTGTGTGTGTGTGTGCGCATCTATAAGAAAAGTGAAAATAAATATCTTAATAGAATTTGCCCTCTAATTGATCCCACAACATTTAGTATAGATGAAAACTGTCAGTAATAATGATTTAAACACAGTTCCTGAATGAGTGTATTGTGCTGAATAAATGTTTAATTCTGAAATTCACAGAGTTTACAAGACAAAGTTAGATCCTGCTGGTTTGTCACCTTGCCAATATCAAGCCACATTAGGCACCTTATGCCTTGAAGAGGGAAAAAACAAGTCAGGTCCAAGATGATTTTATGCATACCCATCCAGTTGTTAATGTTTGCCATATGGGCAACATGGGTATCGCTCTCTTATATGTAAGAGAAGATTATTACAGAGATGGGAAGCACTGAATAATAAATGTGTCCCTAAAGGAAATCTTGGGTACTTGATAGAGAGCCACATCTTGTGCTAAAACTAAATCACTGTACTGTAAGATGCAGATTATATGGATAGAACTTTTAAGCCTCTCTTGGTAGCTGAGGTTCTTTAGTCCAGTGACTTTTTTAGATTGGTGCTGTGATGACGAGACTGGCATTGATGGAATTTAAATCCCAATACTGACTTGTAGTCTTGATTGTCAAGCTGGCGGTGATGTGGATTGACTTCTACCACTGCCAACGAGATATCCCACCAGGTATGTGAAGGACAGGAATTATGGTCCTTGGATCTGTTCCACTGGCCCAAGTTGGTTTGATTGACACCTGAGAAATGGTTTCTTGAGTCACATCACTGGCGCCCAGTAGGTTAAAGTAAAAAAAAAAAAAAAAGTTTAGGAAGTCTGACTTACTGCTCTGCCAAATGACACTTGATCTCAGGAGCATACAGGGAGTATGCATTGATGCACTTGGTGTAGGCATCAAATCGGGTGTTCTGCACCTAGCTGCTCAAGCCCCAGCAGATTGAATTCCAGTAACTAGCAGCCAGGGACTCGAACAGTGCTCACACTCAAACTTGAAAGTGAGTTCAGCAATACAGCTGCCACAGTATCTGCTTGTGTCCTAGGAGATGGGCTTAAGCAAGTGCTCACCAAGGAACAGGTAAGTGGGAAAGGGGAGCTGGAAGGGTACTGTTATGGTTAGGTATGGGGATGGGATATGTAGTGCAAATTTTAGAGTTACGAAGGGGGGCAGGGATTTTAGGCTTAGGGAGAGATATGGACTTTAGGGTTAGGGAGGAAGATTTTAGGTTTAGGGAGTGATTGTGGACATGAGCGAGAGGGGGGATTGTCATAGTTCTGGTTAATGATGCTGGTATTCCTTCTCTTTCCTTCTTTAGCCTGTTTAAACTTTTTTATTCATATTATTACCTTAAATCTTTGTTGAGTTAGTAGTTGCCTGTCTCAAATACACACTCGCTTTGCATATACTGCCTGGGTCCATTACACCTACAGGAGGATTGTTCAATTTGTCACAGATTCAGTCCGCTAGTATTAACTGAACGTAAACTAATATTAAAAGATCTCCTTCTTTCTTCCTTTAAAAAAGCCGTATCCCAGTCTCAGAAGTCAAAACCCTCCACATTGTCAAAATCCTCCTCTGACTCCTCAAGGAAACAGACTGCCAAACTTTTGATCTCAACCCCGGAACAGAAAAAGACAAAACTCTTGGATCCGACTATGGCTTCGGATCCTACAACCTCAAAAGCAATTTTCATGGCTGCGGCTCTGTCAAAGTCAGATCAGACAAAACCACCAGATGAGATGCAGCCTTTGGAGATTCTCAATTGCCCTTGCACTAGATACTCTCCTTCAGTTGATCCAGTACCAGACATGCTTCCATCTCACTTTCTACAGAGACCTGCATCCTCCTCCATTTAATTTGCTCATTCTTCTAGAAGTTTTACAGAAGAAGATGTGGAGAGAGCGGGCAGATTGGTCTTCCCTCAGTGCCTGCCCCTTTGGGTTAGGTAGACTGACCTTCCACCCCCCCCCCCCCTGCAAGTTCCTCCTCTAACTCCATCTGCTGTCTTAGAATTACAAGTATCCTCTTCAGCTGCATCCATCAGTCTTGGATCGAGGATCTCCATATCATTGGATATGATGTCTTCTCTGAGACCTCCTATCTTATCGTTTCAGGAGAGCTCTTGGGGTCTAAGGCTGCCTGCTGGGTCTGGGGTGCAGTATTTGACTCCAAAGTTTTCAGAGCCATCTCTGTTTCTTGGCTCCTCAGCACTGGACAGTTTGGCTCTGACTTCCTCCTCAAGGATGGTGCCAGTGTTTTGGAGAGAGGTGATGATTCAGAAACCTGGTTTTTTGAATCAGAGCCTTTCTATGGGTCCTTCGAGCTCTGCCTTCAAGGCTGCATAGAGAATGTTTGCTGTCTCAATAGCACTGATGGAGGCTTTCTACTCAAATCCTGTCTATTGCATGATGCCCCAGCATCTAGAGCCTCAAGGACTCTAGCCACAGGGACATCCTGTATCGAAACCTCAGGTTTCCTCTTAGGGAATTGTAACTTCCTGTTCTGAGATTTCCCCAGATCATCCCACTGAGGAAGTTCCCAGGAAAAGGATCTGCAAGAGGAAGCAAGTAGACTCCCCGCAGGAGTCCGTCATCAAAGACGCCAATTTCGAGGCAGGCAAAGGGTCCCCATTGTCACCTCCAGAAGATGTCCCTTTTGGGGACATAGTAGAGATCCTAAAACAGAGAGGTGGCTGGATGTCCTCCAACCCTATGCCGGAGGAATTTGTTCTCCTAGAGGCTTTCAGTACAGCACCCTCTACTTCCTGTGTGACTCCACCAACTCATGAGCTTGTAGACATGATCTCTAAGTGGGCATGGAAGAAGCCTGACTTCATAGAGCCAATACCTCAAAGATCAGAGAGGGTATTGACACCACCTGTGAACAGACCGTTTTAGAGAGAAGGGGATCCAGTTGATGCCATGGTCGTGGTGGCAGCCACAAAGATGGAACTAGCTGATGAGAGTTCCACTGTCCATCCCCCAACAGGGAGTTGCAGGCAATGGACAGACTGGGAAAGTGTGTTTTTACTTCATTGACTTTTGCATTATGATCACTGAACAATCTGTCACATTTTGTGAGACTTCACAGAAATTTGACCAAAGAGTTAGCAAATACTCTCTTGGGAACCATATCTGCAGAGATTAAGGATTCTGTAACTTCTCATTTGGCAGCCCTACAGGTTATTTCCAATAGTTCCATGTGGTTAATTTCCAACATTATGAAAGGGACCTCTAGAGTTGCAGGTTCAGGCATTTCCATGAAGAGGCATGCCTGGAGGCACGTATGCATCTTTGCAGAGCCATTTAAGTCCAATTTCATCAGTGTGCCCTTTGAAGGAACTACCCTTTTTGGGGCCCTAAAGTGAAATAAACACTCTCCAGGTGTGAGAAAGATGATGTGACCTTGTCTGCCATGGACATACATTTTTCAGGCCCCCAGAGCTCCTTCTGGAGGAATCAACAGAGTGGTTGGAAAATGTGATTCAAAAATCCCAAGGTCCATTCCATGACATACATGGAGAAAGTGTTCCCCGAGGCAGAAGGGGGAACTCCAGTGGACATCATCACCCTCGTGGCAGAGGTGGCCCACAACACCAGGGTTCACAAGAATCTTTTTTCAATAAACCCTACCAGTGCTCCTGAATGGAGGCCCGATTGTCCACCTCTGGAGACAGTTGGGAGAATATTGTCCCTGCACCACAGAGCTTGGCTACAATTAAAAGATACTTGGGTGCAGAAGATTATGTTCAGAGATTATATAATACCATTTTCCCCTTCCACTCCCACTTCCCAGGAAAATCTCCAATGTTCCACCCAGTCAGAGGGATCAGGCAGCAACTCAGATTTGAAAGCTGCTAGAAAATAAGTCATCCAAGAGGTCCCACCAGAACAGATAGGATCCGGAATTTACTCAAGGTTCTTTATAGAGCCAAAAAAAAGACAGGGGACTAGAAACCAATTTTGGATCTCACAAATCTAAACAACTGTTCAGCGAAACAAATTCCAGATGGCCACGGTTCAGTCTATTCTCCCTTTTCTAGGCAGATTGATCTTCAGAACTCCTACTATCATATAAAGATAAACAGGCACGTGTGGAAGTACCTACGCTTCCGGCTGGGAGCCAGTCATTACCAATTCAGAGTACTGCCTTTTGGATTCACCACAGCCCCCAGGGTATTCATCAAATGCATGGCAGAAGTAGCAGCACACTTCAGGCTGCAGGGATTTCGTGTGTTTCCCTTCCTGGATGACTGGCTTATCACTGTTCCTACCAGGCATCAACTCATACAGTCAAGAGATCAGGTTCTCCACACCTGTGCTTTCCTTGGAATAACCATAAACTACAACAAATCACAATTTCTACCAGCTCAGACATTGGAATTATTGGAGCACTTCTCAACGTAAAGATGGCCATTGCCTTCCTTCCCCCCATATCAAATTCTAACTATAAGGTCAGAGGTAAAGAAAGTTGTAGACAGTACATCTATCTCAGCCCACGCAGTCCTCTGAAATCTGGATCTTATGGCTGCACTGATAACCTTAATTCCTTTGGCCAGGTTTTACATGTGGGTCCTACAGTGGATGCTAGCTACTCAGTGGTCAATCTTCCATCAGTCAATGTCGTACCAAATAAAGATCACCAACACTTGCAAAAAAGATCTCTGTTGGTGGATCCAGGCTAATCAACTGATCCATGGCTGTCCATTTATTCCACAACAGCCCAAGGCCATAGTGACCACAGATGCTTCCCAAATAGGGTGAGGAGACATTATCTGGAGATCTACTGCCAATCATGAGCAGACAAGTGATCTGCTGTGGCGACCCCTAACCGGGAAAAGCTGAAAAAAGAAGAAGTGTTATGCCTAGGGTGAGGTGAAGGAGGCAGCCACCCAGGACACAGAGTACTGGGTGATTGTGATCAACAGATGCCATTTGTTCTTCAGTACAATGCATTACCAATATTCAAATGCCAGTATTGTATTTGTAATCAGAACGGAGGAGCTTAGCACTCCATGTGTAGCATAAAATACAGCAGCTGCTTGCCACATTATAGCAAGCAGTTTGCTACAGTTAAAAATGGAAAGAATATATATTTTTTTAAATTGAAGAACTTTCCTGAATTGTGTGTGATGTAAACTGTAGCATCACTTCTTCATGAGGGGTATAAATTGTAGCAGCTGGTTTCAGTTTGCCACACTTCCAAAGAAAGAAGAGGATTTTTTTAGATTCATAGATTGTTACTAGGTTAATGACCTGAGGAAACCTTTTTAATCCTAGCCAAGTTTTCCCAAAAGAATAATGGCATTCTATTAGAACTGAAGTGCTTAGAGCTCCATCCTTGTCAGAGGAGCTTTTTTTTATTTGGCTCATCAACTTAGAGTTGAAAGGGTCTCCAAATCCGGGGACATCACCATGCATCTGAATAGCTAGCTACATCTCTGCACAGAGACCTGAGTTCTAAAAAGAAATGGGTGGACCCTTCCTAAGAGTAATCTAATTCTATCATCTCAGAAGCCAGTGAACTGGCATACATGGGTAATTGTCTATCAAATGTGAATTTGGACTCAAACATATCATCTGCTTTCCCACCAGGAGACTTTTTCTTTGGAGATTCCTTCATGGAATAAAGGAAACCTTCTAGTGGAGTCTAAGGAATACAGTGAAGTCCAACAGAAATATATGGATTTCAAAGTGTTGCCTGAATGTAGGTCACTAGCAGTGACTCCATTGCTAGATGTTCTGGAAGATGTCTTAAAACATCATTGGAGCCTGACTCCCATCTTCCTGCTACCAGGAGACCTGCCTGAATGATTTTTATAGGGTCTAGGACTCCCACAAATACCTTTTATAGGAATCCCTTGGCAGATGAAGATGTGATTTCCCTGGATCCTAGTAAGGTAGCTGCTTTGGTTCCTACCAGGAACCTTTTTTTCCCTCCCCACAACTGCTTGTCAGCAGCCACCAGCTCCTCTCCTCACTCACCAGGTCTTCTGGACCTGCCTTAGCCACCCCTATCTCAACCCCACACACGTCTGACACTGATGCAGCATCATTATGCTGCTGGGGAATGTGTTCTAACCCCCCCATCTTGCATCAGTCTTGTGAGAATGGCTTTGGCTGTCTTCAGGAGGTTTATAAATTCTTCCATGAATACATAACCTCTTGACTAAGCAGTATACTGCTTGCCAGACAGGGGTCCTACCAGGAATCTTATTCCAAATAATAGAGTAGAGATTTGGGTAGATTTGGTTTAAATGTATACACTGTTACTATCCTTTTCTTCAGGGACTGCCAGTCCACATACTTTCATGCTAGCAGACCATGATGGATAGAATGAGGACTAAGGCAGTGGGAATTGATAATAAGGGCCCTAGACAAGAGTTGTTTGATTTATGTCTTTTCAAGTTACAAAGCACTCTTTGAGATGTAGTTATGATGCTGTGGATGCATTATATGGGATAGCAGCCATTAGGAGACATGTCTGACCGAGTATGGTGACCCTTCTGGACAATGTAATGATGGAGATCATTAATGCCCCTCTGAGTAAGTATCCCCTTTTTGGAACCCTGGCTGTTGAAGTCTGTAAGAAAGGGTACATACTGCATGTAAATGGATGATCCCTTAAAGTGCTTGCATACAAGGAAACTACAGTGGTACTTAAGGAGTTGGTGTCAGCGTACACAGTCATTGAAGACAAAGATTTTTTTACTGCCATGTATAAAAAAAAGAGATCTCATTTTCGACCCAGCAGTTTACCTTGAACAAGGAGATGCCCTTCAGGTCCCTAGCCAGTAATATCCTTTACCTCAGACTCCTCAATAACATGGGAAGCTCATATGGATGTTCTCTCTGTACAAAGGATCTGAAGGGCAGGATAAAGAAGAAGAAACTCATGAGCATTAAGGAGATGATGCCATTCATCCTGTCGCTGAAAATAATTCCTGTCTTCCCTAAAGGAGGAAGTGCAATAGGTGAAGACAGACAGTATAATGGTCATATGGTTATGTAAACAAACAGGGAGGGACTCACTCCTACTTAATCTGCAGGCTGGCCATGCAAGTTGGTTAAAGCTGTAGGCATATGGGTGTCCCTGATTAGCACCTAGTTTGCTTAAGTTCAGCACAGAGTTTGGTTGCAGACATGCTGAGCATATCCTAATCATAACAGTATGAATGAATTTTAAACAGGGATAAATTTCTAAACTTGAGATGGGGTGTACCGGGCATAGACATGTCTTGAATCAAAATAGGCAGCTAAGACAGTTTTGCACCAGGTTAGCAACTTCAGTAGTCTGGAAAATATATACCTTCTTGAATTGTACAGGTTCAGTTCATGCACACCTTTCCTTCCATACCGTTGATCCCCAGGGTACTGAAAAACGTGAAGGATAAAAGACCAACTATGGGTCTTGTACTCCTTTCTCTGTCCAAGAGAATACTGGTTCACTCTCCTGAATAATTTAGCAGTAAAAAACATGGTGTTGCCTCAGCAAGTGGACCTATTTACACAAAAGAAACTACTGCACCCCATTCTGGCCACACTAAGTCTGACAGCCTGAATGCACTTACCCTGATCCCATGCAGGCACAAGTACTCAGAGGACATGTTTAACATTATAAAGGATGCTATAAAACCCTGCACAAGAAAATCACTTGACAAAGTGGAAAGGATTTGTCTTCTGTTATCAATCCAGCCTGTACCTCACACACTAACTCATTCCCTTCTCCACTTCATACAAGTTTTACACTTCCACATAACATCAAGCCTCTTTAACACCACCAAAATAGTGGTTGCAACCTCAACACCTTCCAATAAAATTAGTGCCGACAGTATAGCCACTCAGTGTGATACCTTCTTCACAAACACTATTTTAAATCTAACCAAAACTTCCTGCAGCACACTGCTAATCATTCCCTTAGATCTTAACAAAACTCCCAATGCCTTCTCCTTTAACCTCATCTAATCCAGCACCATAAACACATGCTATGTAAACATAAAACTACCTCCCTTGCTGCTGACAGTCTACCCTCTGAATACTTTAAGATAGCTGCCAGTGTGATAGCCTATCCTAGTCTCTATTTTGATCAATCGCTCCATGATAGAACAGTATGTTACCAAAATCCGGAAAATGTCTTCTATCAAACCACTTCATAAAGGAGGAACCTGTACAGATATTTTTAATTTCAGACCAATTGCAATTTTATCTCCTCTACCCAAAATTCCAGAAAAATATATCCCTTCCCATCTCATGAGCCACCTTCTCTTCAATAGCATTCTCTTTAATTTCCAACATGACTTCTGAACTAACCACAGTACTACTACAGCTCTTTTAAGTTTTACAAATGCCATTAACCAATGCAGAAACAGTGATCAACTAGTCTCAATATTCCTAGACGTGTCAAAAGCATTTGGCACTGTCTCTCATCAAAAACTACTAAATGGACTCCAGTCACTGATGCTAAGTACTTCTGCCCTTATTTGGTTCCACAACTACTTAACAGACTGACAACAAGCTGTAAGTGGCAGAGTGAACTCTACCCACTGCTACCTGTTACATCAGGAGTACCACAGGTCTCTGTCCTAGGTCCACTCCTATTTAACATCTTTACCAACGAACTATACTGCCACCAACCTTGCCACAATCCTACAATATGCAGATGACTGCACACTCATCTGTGTAGCCCCCTTACTCTCTAAACTTCAAAACATAACGCAGCTTGCATTCACAACAGTAGAATCATGGCTGTCAGACTCCCACATAACTCTAAATCCCAAAAAACTGAACCAATGATCTTTTCTAACAAACCCTAAACCTACAATCTCCCTTCCAAATGTACTCGCCTGATAATACTAAGCTAGAACCTGTATCACACACTAAGCTACTCGGTTTCACAATAGATAAAACATGAAATCTGACAAGCATTTGTCTGTAATCATAAAAAATAGTCAATATTAAACTAGGCTGTCTATACAGAGTTAAACTATACCTCACTGACTCCACAAGACAAGCTATTGAAAGGACTTCTCTACCCTTCTTTATGCTTCTGCCGTTTTCACCAACCTGAAAAAAATGACCTATCAACACTAGAAGCCTGCTACAATAAAACTGCCAAATTTGCCACTAACTCACCATACAAATCCCATCACTGTATTGCCTTACACCAACTAAACTGGCTTGAGTTACTCAATTTCCTAAGTTTCATTCAACTTATGGCATAGTATACCAACCAGAAAAATGTGCAGCACTCTGAAACCTAGTTCAACTTCAAACTAATAAAAGACAACTGAGATCACAAATTTCTTTTACAAGTCACAAAAGCTAACAACTACTATGGATCTCCACAACCTGAAACTTAACCCCCCTCCCCCCAAAAAACATTGTAACTTGATAATCCTTCGCAATTCAAAATACTTCTCAAAACCCACCTATCAAACTCCTGGCTATGCTCCTGTCTAACTCATGCCTAAGCAGTATCCCCACTCTACAATACCTTACCCCTGAATATAGTCACTGAGCAGCAGACTGGAAGGAAATTTTGTAAGTGTGGCTTTTGTAAATAATGGTCTAGCAGGCTTGTCTTAGAAAGGCTAAAGAGAGGTAGGTAGTCAGCCCTCTGCTCCTCCAAGAGGACCTACAAATGCTATGTCAATTCTAAATACTATATTTGCTGCAGTTCAACTGTATTGCACTGCTGCCTTTTTTTTCCTTTTTGTAAATGAAGGCAAGATCTGTTGTGCTGTTTTACTCTGCTGTAATCTAAGTTCAGTCTGTGTGCTGCTTTTCAATGTGTTATTTATTTAATTTAAGAGAAAAAAAGAATTCTGCTTCTTTTCTGTGGTCCGTTGCACTTCTGTTGGCCATAGTATAGACTGGATTCAAACCACCTGAATTGAGTTCTGCTTGTACTTTGAACACTAAAAAAAATGAGGACATCTTTCTTTGGAAAAGCCTCCCCCCTGTAGTCTCGTGGCAGGAGCGTACAGTAGGACTATCTAATTTAAGGTTACTGATTTCAGGTCTCAGCTTGTACTCTGTTATTGGGTCAGGGCTCAGTTTGAGTGATTTTCGTGGTTTCTTTGTATTAGCTCCTTTGCTCTTGTCTGCACACTGCACATAGTGCACCATCGTGCACCACTGTGCAGAGAGGGTAACCCTTGGCAGTTATAGACACAAAAGTGCCAAAAGTTGTATTTTCCTTTGGAAGCTGCTGCTGTCTAGCAGAACAGCTGTTGAACAGCTCTGAATTGTTCAGCGAACCACCCAGCAGAGATTTTACCTCTTATCTATCAACATCAGACCCTATAGATCCTATTTTTTTTGTAGTCCTCCTACTGTAAACCAGATAGGTTACACCCCCTAAAAATAGCTACCTGCCTGATACCCCCATTTTTTTCTCCTTATCTGCAGTGATACCTGGTTCAAACCTTGCATTATGGACCGTCTGTTCCCCTGCCATCCTGGTCAATATGGGGATTTTTGAGGCAGTGTAGCAACTGTCTCATGTACACTGACAACCCCTTACTCGTAAATCACTCACGTGCAATTTGCAAGAAATGCTCCTGCACTATAAATCTGGAATCACTGCTCTCTCACACCCAGAACAGCAACATTAAACAGGTTGTCAGCACACCCACCATGACTCCTACTTATAATTTGTACCCAACACATAAACCTTCATATGTGGAGGTACTTTCCAGAAACCTACCTAAACAAAAGAGACCTCCAAAACACAAACATGCTACAATGAACACAACACCCAATGTACCCAATACACACAAAAACACTAGCACCAGTGTCTCATCAAAAAAGCCCTTAAGGCAATGCGCACATTTTCCAAATGTTTTAGGTATAGGGGACTGTATAGTGAGACACACAGATGCCCCACTCACCAGGTTAAACAAGTTTACAGTCAGCTGTCTGTCTGGTGCAAGGATTTGTCAAATCACACATGCACTCAAGTCTTTCAGCAACAATTACCGTTATGACTCCATCATTGTTCATGTTGGTGTGAATGACTTGAGATGTACCTCTCTGGACTATATGAAGAGAGACATGATTGAGCTCTCTGAATATGTGTCCCAGGCAGGTATGTCCCTAGCTTTGAGCAGCATTTTACCCTCACCTAGGATGATACCACTATATAAACAGAAATTGACTGACTTCAATAGTTGGCTTAATTTGTGTTGTCATTCTAAGGGGATCTGGTTCCTGTCAGCCTGAGATGACATGGTTGATAAATCGCGCTGCTTTGCCAGAGATGGTCTTCACCTGGCACCTTTATGCTTTTGTTTGCTGGCTAAGGCACTTGCCTCTCCAATAATACCTTTTTTAGGTAAGGTCACAACAACAAAATTTCCAATGTAAAAATATTAAACACAAAGAAACTAAGAGTCATGCTGCTAAACCCTATGAGTTTAAATCAGAAACTGCACTCTCTGGAAGCACAACTCTCCCTGGAAGATGTTGATATCAGTGCAGTCACAGAAACCTGGTTCAAGACCACAGAAAGTACTCCGGCCTTGCAAGGCTACAATGCCTTCCACACTTTCAGACCACAAATTAAAGCTGTGAGAACCAGAGGAGGTGGAGTATCTGTCTTCATTAAAGATAATTCCAGCTCTAGACTGGTTAGACAAGATTACTCTGTGGAGTTACTCCAAGTCCAAACTACCATCGGTAAGACACCCCCTTCATGTCATTATCAGTTACAGATCCCCTTCCATGAACCGTGATGCCCATACAGCTTACTTAGACCTACTTGGGACAATCCAGGTACAACCTAACACCCTAGTCATGGGTGATTTCAACTATCCCTCCATTAATTGAGAAACTTACACGAGCCCAAACTCATTCACACAAATGTCCTTGGATTTTGTTAACTCGAATGTCCTGGAACAAATAGTGCACCACCCCATAAGAGGTGCCAGTATTCTTGACCTGGTCCTCACTAATATGAGTGAGAGATGCATCCCCTCAAATGCGCCAGTTAAATCCGACCATAAATAAATCACTTTGGAAGTAGCAGTTGCAGCAGAATTCCCCAAAAGAGAAGTCAGGCTAAAAAACTCCACCAAAGCTAAGTATACCCTCCTGGGTTATGGTATAATTTACTTCCAAGCTTCAGTTTCTACAGATGGCATTGACAGCTATACTATGCTATATACTGATGGCATGTATAAACATATACACAAATATATATATATATATATATACATAGCTGTGCCCGGTAGGATTAATGCAAGATCCTCAAGAAAAAACAAACCACCCTGGTGGACATCTAGCATTAATAGATTATAAAATTAAATGAAAGAAGCTGCTGTCTAAAAATACAAAAACAAGATCCCAGAATTGGAAGAGCACCCTCATAAGCCTAAACAAGCAAATAACACAACTCATAAAATCCTCAAAGAGCAACTATGAGAAAAATTTAGCAACCATAGCCAAGGATAACTATAAGGTTTTCTTCAGCTAGCTCCAAAACCTAAAAGGTAGGACTCAGATGTGTGCTGAACTACTTGTGG
The DNA here is from genome assembly GCF_019279795.1 of Protopterus annectens. Lineage (NCBI taxonomy): Eukaryota > Metazoa > Chordata > Ceratodontiformes > Protopteridae > Protopterus > Protopterus annectens. The sequence continues at coordinate 444,077,331 of NC_056731.1, forward strand.
GTGATATCACACACACTGATCCTGTGGAAATTGCAAACCTGCTAGCAGACAGGTTTGGTGAAAATTTCACCCCCTCATCACTCCCAAGCATACCATAAACCATGTCATCATAACCTTCTCCTCCCTGCATCTCCAAGAAACAAGTCATTAATGGTTTCTCCAAGGCTAAAGAACACAGTCTCCATGGGACCAGATGGCATTCCAGGCTGCATTCTAAATGTTCTAAAACAAGAGCTAGCAACTCCATTGTCACCCTTTTCAACCACAGGCTGAGTACTGGCTTTGTCCCCACTAAATGGAAAACAGTGAATGTTATCCATCTCCACAAGGGAGGCTTGGAAACAGACCCAGGTAACTGTAGACCCATAAGTTTTACAAGCCTCATCTGTAAGGCAATAGAACGAATCATCATAGACCTCATAAATAAGGATATAGGTGACCTCCAAACCCTGGATCCATCCCAGTTTGGTTTTGTCAAGGTCAGGTCATGCCTGCTAAACCTGGTGGACTTCTTTGAGAATGTAACTACAGCCGTAGACGAGGGCAAAGCCATGCACACAGCCTTTCTGGACTTGGCCAAGGCCTTCAACACTATCCCACATTCGGGCATCACTGATAAACTAACCCAGTTGAATATCAACCCCTGTGTTGTCAGGTGGGTTGAAAACTGGCTCACAGATCAACAACACGCAAAGTGGGAGATTTCACCTCTACCAGCAGACATGTCACCAGTGGGGTCACACAAGGATCAATTCTGGGCCCTCCTTGTTTGGCATTTACTTCTCAGAAGTCCAGTCCAAAATGGAGTGGTTGTGGCTAACCCTGTTTGCAGATGACTGCAAAACCCTGAATGTGTTCATATAGTGGCAGGTGACTTTAACCAAGCCAACCTGAAAACAGGTCTGCCACACTTCTTCCGGCATGTAGACTTTGCAACCAGGGGAGAGAACACACTGGATAAGTTCTACAGTAATGTAAGACAATGCCTCACCCACACCTGGGAAGCTCTATCCATCTCTCCATCATGTTACTACCAGCATATAAACCAATGCTAACCAGGGGGAGGCCAACAGTGAAACAAGTAAGGATATGGCCAGTGGGTGCAGTCTCGGCACTCCAAGAATGTTTTGAGACTACAGACTGCAACATGTTGAAAAAGGCAGCTACTTTGAATCAGTGTATCAACCTAGAGGAGTGCACTGAGGCAGTGATGGGCTACTTCTCAAAATGTATGGGTGATGTAACAGTCAACAGAAACATCATCATACTTGCCAGACAGAAACCCTGTTTGACTAGCGAGGTGTATGAGTTCCTGAAAGCAAAGAGTACAGCCTTTAAGTCTGAAGACAGGGATGCCATCAGAACAGCCAGAGCAAATCTGAACACTTGACTGAGAGAAGCAAAATGTGCCTACGGTAGGAAGATTCAGAGCTACTTCTCTAACCAAAAAGACTCCAGGTGCCTATGGTAATGTATCCAACAAGTAACAGACTGCAGGCCCTTATCTTCACATTATGAGGACAATAAGGAATTCCTTAACATGCTCAATGTCTACTTCAGCAAATTTGAAAACAGCAGTGACAAAAATGCCCACCAGTCAAAATGAAGAGGCCCTCATCCTCAATCAAGCTGATGTCCAGAGGACATGGTGCAGGGTTAACCAAAGAAAAGCAGCTAGGTCTAATAACATCCTTGGACAAGTACTCCAAGACTGTGCAATTCAACTAACAGATGTCCTCACAGTTATCTTTAGTATGTCTCTGAGTCAGGAAATAGTTTCCAAATGCTTCAAAAACACAACAGTAATACCACTACCAAAGAAGTCACCACCATCATGCCTCAATGACTACCGCCCTGTAGCCCTAACCTCCATTGTGATGAAAAGCTTTGAGAAGCTGGTCAAAGAAGCAATAACATCTAAGCTATCTGCTGATTGTGACTGTCTGCAGTTTGCTTACCGAGCAAACTGCTCTACTGCAGACGCCATAGCAGTGGCACTTTACTTATCACTGGACCATCTAGAAAGTAAAAACAGCTATGTGAAGTTACTATTCATTGACTGAGTTATTTATTTATTTATTTATATGTTTATTTATTGCAGTTTGATGACCAGGATAGTCCACTGGGCTTGGAAGAGCCCATTTTCAGTGGAGGCCCAGGGAGAAAAGCTCCACGGGATATAGACAATTTTACAATAGTTAAACAAAAGTAAATAAAGTAGTAGAACAGTGGAAAATACAGAGATAATATACAATTTGTTAAAAAAATAACATTTCTAATGCTAGGTAATGATTTACAAAAGTGAGATTCATGTAGTCTAAACATATTAAAAGTACAGGCATTTCAGATGAAAAAAACATGTAAGTAAAACAATTATGTACAGATAAAAAAACAAGCTTTTTTTTTTTTTGAAGTTAGAAATATGAGGAGAGGACAGAGAGAAGAAGGTGAGGTGACTTCAGCTCTGTTTTTTTAATACAGTCATCCGTATACAGCTGGTAAGGAAGCTGTTTCAACTAGGCAGGCATCAACACACCACTTTGCAATTGGATTCTGGACTTTCTCACAGGCAGACATCAAAGTGTGTGTAGGAAGTAACTCTTCGAATAGCATCACTCAATACTGGAGTTCCTCAAGGCTGTGTACTGAGTCCCTTGCTGTTCACCATGCCAAGACACAACTGCACAGGGAGGTACAACACTAACCACGTCATCAAGTTTGCTGATGATACAACAATAATAGGCTTCATCAGCAGCAATGAAGAGGCAGTGAACAGGGCTGAGGTAGAACAACTGATTATCTGGTGTGACAGTAACAATTTAGCACTAAATGTGAACAAAACAAAGGAAATAATTGTGGACTACAGGAAAACTGCAAGGAACATTTTCCTCTAACCATCAACAGAGAAACAGTAGAGGGAGTGAGTATCACGAAGTTTCTGGAGGTGCATATTGATGAGGACTTGTCCTGCTCTACCAATACAAATGCCATTGTCAGGAAGGCACATCAGAGGCTGCACTTTTTGAGAAGGTTGAGGAGAACAAACATACCATCAGCAGTTCTCACAACCTTCTATAGGGGTACAATAGAAAGCATCCTGACAAACAACCTCACAGTGTGGTATGGAAGCTGCTCTATCTCTGAGCGCAAGGCTCTCCAGAGAGTGTTGTAGGCAGCCAAGAAGATCATCAAGACCACCCTACCAGCCATCAATAACCTGCACATGACCAGATGTCTAGGCAGGGTCAAAGGAATAATTAAGGACTGCACCCACTCGGCTCACAGACTGTTCACATACCTATCATCTAGCAAACGCATCCATAGCATAAGATGCAAAACTACAAAATTCAGAAACAGCTTTCTCCCACAGCCTATCAGATTGTTGAAATCTAGCAACAATCACGCTCCATGTCGACCATCTGGGCTATCAGTGTGGAAGACCGTCTCAAGTTATGCAATAACTTGAATGCCTGTCTCAATCCAACATTAGTGCAATACTCAGTAAGTCGAGCCAATTCACTGATCATCAGGGCTAGTAGTAAGGCCAAAGAAATCTCATTGTAGTGCAATATCTAATACTAGTCTGTAAGTCAGTCACAGTGCAATATTCATGAATGTCTTATTCTGGGCAATATTCAGTGCAAGTCTTTAATGCAGTGTCTTATCTCAGTACTATGCAATACTCAAGCAAACAAAGAAATCACTGTATAATAAATGTTAGTGAGTCTAAATTTATGTGCAATATTAGGATTATCTATCGAGAACACTATGGTGTATAGTAAGTAGTTATATATGTATTAGTGTCTTGTCGTATTAAGTCTATGTGATATCAGGACATTTGAGTCCGGACATACCGAATTTTGATCAGTTTTTTCACTTGAATGATTCTGAATTGCAATGTAGTTTACTTTGACTCTGAAATTAGGTGCTGTCATTGACTCCCATAGCAACGTCAGCGTACTCCAAAAGGGGCTTACACAGACCGATGATTTGTGACAAAGCTATGGCCTTAAATTAAATTATCATTCTCTTCAGAAAAAGCAGTGTCCCTGCTGATTATAAAATAAAAAATAATGCCCTAAGTACCAATTCAGTATTGGGAAGCCTGTGAACACAAGTTGACTGTGACCTCAACTTTGACCACCATGTGTCTGCTGTGGTGAAGAAAGCATTCTACATTGCTCACCTGATTAGCAAAGGCATACCCTGGAGAGCAAAAGAGCTAATAACTCCCATGTACTCATCCCTTATCAGGTCTATTATTGTATATAATCCTCCCTTTGTTATGTACCATACCAGACAGGTGTTGCAACTTGAGAGACCTCAGTGATTTCTAACTAAGAAAATTCATGGTCTACAGCACACGTCTTATACAGACAGATTGAAGTCATTGTCTTTGTATTCAGCAGCATAGAGACTCCTCAGAGGTGACTTATGTCTGACTTATAGGGCTGTCTCTCACCCAAATCTAATGGAAATGCTACACATCCATAAGTTAAATAGGAGTAGAGTCACTCATTCCAGGGACCTCAGTCTTGCTTGTGACATAAATAGGACCTGCTGGAGAGACAGTTACATCTCTCAGAGGTTGCCATTCCTCTGGAATAGGCTCCCAGTCCACATCAAGCAGAGCACCTCCATGACGCTGTTTAAGTGCAGCCTGGAAGACTGGATGGGAAACCGTAAATTTCTACTGGCGATTACCCCTGTTTCTGTCCTGGACATGGGTAATCCTTGATAGAATAATCTTGGACATAGAAGGTATCTCTCTCATCTAGCATTATATGGTGATTTAATGGCTATGCTGGTAAAGACCCTCATGTCAGTAGTCTATAAACATCCTATGAACCTGTGATCCTGTAAGTATTCTCATCTAACTTGGTATACATTTTGACTGTTTCTGTGAATAACTTGTGTCTTGCTGAGTCTGCAACAACTGTATGAACTTTCTTAACATTTTTATTCTCTGTTCATTTATCAACTGAATGAGCTATTTCTTAGTGTTTTGTTTTTTGTTCTGATTTCTGTTGTAGCTTTTGTAATTTCCGGGGCTTTCCCCCCAGGCCTCCACTGTAAAAGGACAACAGCCCAGTCAGAATATCCCGGTAAACAAACATCAAATTAATAAAAATAACTAAATCCAGGGACCTAGATCACAAAAAAGCTAGAGTTTCATTGATTCTGGAATACCTGCAGCAACTTTACAGATTAGGCTTAGTTTACATCTTCATTCCTATCTCAGCATGTCTCCATGTCCCTTTGTATTCCAGAACTTCACTTAAGTAGTCCTTTAAAGCAGTCATCCATCCATCCATATCAGACCATCTAGAAAACTAATTGCTGCATCTTGGGATCTCCAGAGAAATTAACTCTGCCTCCTTTTGAACCAACATCATCCTCCTGCTTTAGTTCCCCTCTTTGAAAACGTATTCTGGGTAGCAGTTACCTCAGCTAGATGAATCTCTGAATTCCAAACCTTGATGTGCAAATAGGCATTCCTAGTATTCCACTAGGACAAAGTGACTCTTACAGTCTCTTTTTTATGTCAAAGTTGTTTTTTAATTGACACTTAAACACATTATATAGCTGCTGGTCTTCTTTACTAAGCCTCAAAACTCAAGTGAAGGAACTTCCATTCCCTAAACATGCATAGGCAGCTGAGATTCTGTCTACACAAAACCAAAAATTATAGAGAATCTATCCAGTTATTTGTCTCGTTTGCAAAAGGGAAAGAGGACAGAGTTAACAAATAGACATTTTCCAAGTGGGTAGCACATTATATCTTTTTATTACTAGCATTATAGGAAGCAAGTCCTAGGCCATGTTAAGGCCCAGTCCACTAGAGACACAGCTGCTACCGCTACAGTTTTTCTTAGGGGGCCACCACCCGGGCCATCCTTGAAGCAGGTACCTGGTCATTTGCGCACTTATTTATACATATATTACAATATGGAGACTTTGCTCTTCTGATAGGCCTTATATCCAAACAGCCAGTCCTCCCCTTTATGGTCCATGTTTTTGGAATCTTCTCAAGAAGTGAAACTGCAACAGTGTTTAGTATAATGAACACAGGGCAGTTGTGTCTTAACACCTGCTCTCTTGGTCATCCATTGGGTTGGGGGTGGCCCTTCATTCCATAGGTCATTCCTACCCTACCATGACCCCATTCATGCTTTACTGGCTGTCTTCCTAGAGAAATGAGATTGGGGTTCTTTGAGTGGACATGGACCAGTTGTGGATGCTTCACTTTATCCACCTGGCACTGCTGTAAGCAGCTGACCTGTGTCTCGGTAAAAGTTTCTTTAAAGGAAGATAAGTTGCGGACTTTGTTCTAGATAGTTTTCTTGTCATGATTGTTATAATATCTAAGGATAAATGGTCACTTATTATGTCTGGTAATCAGTCAGTTCTGTGGATCTTATTAGGATTGTTGGTGAGTAGCCAAACAAGTGTTGACTGTCCACTACTACTATTGTGTATTCTAGTGGAGTATTTATGATTTGTGAGAATCCATATAGATTAATTGGGTGAGATTCTAGGTTAGAGTTTCAGGACTTTCAGTCATTGTTAATCTCTCCTAGTATGATAGTTTCATAAGTGATGTTATGATTAAATCAGCTGAGTATATCTTCAGCTATTGCGTATTGTTGCTTGGTGGGATATAGTGTACAGCAATACATCATTCTATATTTCTAAACAGATTTAACATATCACCTTTTGACAGTATGTAGTTTACTAAATATACAGTTTTAATCTCTGTATATATCCATTAGTTGTGAAACATGCAGTCTGTTTAGTTAAAACACCTATGGATACTTTCCAGCATTTTGGAGTTGTCATATGAATAACCACAACATTATGTATTATTCAGTGAATAGTTTAATGGTACTTATTATAGTAGAAGTGGAATAGTCGTATTCCTGGAGAAGATAGTTCTCAAGCTTGTTCACATCTTGCTGCAGCAATGGGACAACAGGATACACCAGCTAGTGTTGATGCAGTGCAGTGCTGGGGTCTTCATTTCATTTCTTTAATGTGTTGCTTTATGTATGCTACAGCTGCATGGCTGGATGTAGGGTGCTGCAGTTGTGCTGTCATGAGTTAGTACCTCATTCATGTTGAACTTGAATACCTATCACCTACTGAGTGCCATGACAAATTCCATTTCTCCTGTGACTCTTCAGTGAACCAAGCTGGTAGAGAAAATATTAAATATATTTGCATATATTGGTAAAGTATTGGTAAGAATGGTGCCATTTTCATTGTAATGATCCGCTCTTTGTTGAGTGGCATTATCATTAGAATAGAGATAATGGTGGTTCATACTACCAAAGTGAAGAACCACACAATTTTTGTTGAACGCAATGTCATATTGCTATGCCCGTCACCACATGCCATCTAGAAAGCTTGAGAAAAATAGGCATCATCCAGATTTGTAACAGCTAACCAGAGTTTACACTCATCTGATTATAATTGTTGAGGATATTATTACAGATTACTTAAAAAATTGACTAATATAGTCAAGTGTTGCCAGGATTGGCTAGGTCTGTACTGCTTAGCTATGCTCAGCAGAGATTTGCTTCCCTTCCCTCCCACCCATGGCATCATTTCCTTTATAGTCAGTCATTTTCCACCCCCAAAACAATCCATTCATTGTGCCGCCTATTCAAAGTATCCTCTCATGTAACCCTCCTCCTTAGCCTACCCTTTGACCAGTAAGTTTAACATCACTACCTCCATAAACATTGCATTTAACTCACATATGTATATACTAGGCTAGCTGCCACTGTGGGCCATTTTAAGCCTATATTTTGATGCTTGAATTAACCTATCCCATTTGGTGTTAGATTAGCCTTACCCATCTCATGGGCAATAATTATATATTACACCTACTGATAATAACTAACAGTATTCCATAGATAATTTGAGAGGACCCAGCATTTAGGAGCCACCTCTGTCCATTATTAGTACAGGGGGCAGTACTGGATAAATTTTCTGTTCCCCATCCATAGATCCAAGTTGCACCTGAATATGGACAGGGATGAACTTTGTTTTTTGTGGATGGTGATTCTGTTCCAGAGCAGTGGTGTCCTCTGCGAGATAAACCCCTCCCTCCAAACCATTCTCTTGCTGTTGCAGAGGAGTTTTAGATCCCTAGACCAAGTGTTTCTCATAACATTTGACTTAATGATGTGCAGTAAATCCACCAGTAATGGATCAGAGGATGCCTTGTATGCCAGACACAGATCACAGTCTGTAGGATACAGAGTACAATGACAAGGCTTTGAGTTGGTTCATGCAGGATATATTGTTTAGGCCTTGTGTCCTTTTAGTAAGGTATTTCTGTGGGTATTCCAGTTGTTGAATGTGTCTGGACAGATACCTTCCAAAGGGGGCATTATACTCAATGACTGAACTAATAAGGGCTGAGTGAAGGGAAACAATGATATCCTTAGATCTAGACACAGTCCTTTTATTTAGAAGCTGTGCAACAGAGGACTCTCTTATGATAATGGACATATGTTGGTCAAAAAATGGGTCAACAAGACAAAATCGCAGAGTCCCTCAAAGTTTCAATAAGCCAACTGTCACACACTTAGCCCAAAAAACCAAACACTGTAAGAAACTTTCCACCAGGTGTTCTCAGTGGAATATCCATACAAAAATACTCCCCAGATTTAAAAAGTACTGGTATTAACTGTTATAAAAATAAATAAATAAAAAAACAAAACTGTCTGCTCGAATAAATCTCTTGAACTTAGTAAATCACGTAAAAAATCCAATCCAGGATATGTTGAATTTGCAGTTTCTTTATTAGTAAGCACAGACAAGTGATCCATAAGACTTGAAGGTTAATAATTTAAGAATGATTACTTAAATAGCAGTTGAAGTGGGACTGGTAAAGTTTCCACTGTAAAGTTCCCAAATCCTGAACAGCTGGATCAGTTCTTAGGGTTATATTGTCAATATGGTAGTTCCTTGGGTAAATGGCTTCCCTAAGAATATGATAATACTTTTATTGGCATTTAGTTTCAGTCCATGATTTTGACATTTAGTATTTATTTAAGATAGATCTTTCTGCATTATGGCTAAGTCATTTGTGGAATTACTGCTCCTAGCTTGCAGTTATCTGCAAACATGGTCAGCTACAGCACTTTGGATATTGTCTTTTCTTTCAGAAAAGTAGATGCCAAATGGGAGAAGTCCCAGCACAGTGGGGGACTCCACTGGTGACTGGTCTCTTTGTGCAGGTAACTTCCCATATTTTGATTTCCTGTGTCCTGTCTGTGAGCAAGTTGTCAATCACTTGGGTGACATAGAGGTTTATTCACAGTTTATTTAGCATTTCTACTGTGCCTGAGTGGAGAATTGTGTCAAAAGCTTTGGTCAGGTTGAGGTGTACTTTTTTACCTCCATCCATTGCTTTGGAGTTATTTTCAAAAAATTCCACCAGGTTGAGTAAGCACGACCTTCCCTTGACGAATCCAAACTGAGACGGGTCTAGTGTTTGGAGGTTCCCTATGTCCTTACTGATTAGTTCCATGATAAGTCTTTTCATGGCTTTAGATATGAGACTGGTCAGATTTGTAGGTCTGTAATTGCCTGGGTCTGTGGAAGGTCCTCCCTTATGCAAGGGAATGACTTGGTACAAAACCTTTATGGAGGCTGAGGTTGAACAGTGTTGTTAGGGGAGTGGCTAAATCATGCTATTTAATATGCATCCATTGATATTGACAGGACCCATCAATGCAGTATTTTTACCTTTTGATAGTGCTTTTAAGACTTGGTCTTGCGTGATAGTTGGTGGTGAGCCAGTTTCAGGTATATCTTAAAGGACATATGAAGTGGAGAGTGGGGTAAAGTTAGAGCTGAATTTATCAGCCATTAAGTTAGCTATATCTTCAGCCTCAGTGTAAGTAACATCTCTCACAATTACCTCAGACCATTGCTGCTTTGTGCTTTTGAGATTACGAACATAACTAAAAAAAGGCCTTGTGATTGTCTTTGGCTTGGGTAGTTGTTTTAGCCTCAGACTTATTTCAGTGACAAGGGGTCTGGTATTCTGAGAAGTACTTTTCTTATTTTTGGTCAAAATTATTTTCCTTTTATTGTAAAGCTTGTTGATGATATGGTTCCACCATGTGGGTTTGGTCTGCACTTGTTCCTACAGGGTACAGCTGCATCTGTGGAGGCTGTTTACATGCTGCTATGTTTTCATGTCTTCAGAAGAATTAATTGAGTTTGGTGGGGATTTGAACTTGTCAATATATCACCTAAGAGTAAGTAGTTTGTGATATAGAAATCACTAAAGGCATCTTGGCTGGAAGGGATCTCTGGCTTCAATATTATTTAGAAGGAGACAGCTTTATGATCAGGCCTTGACAAGTGATATACATATACAAGGGATTATGCAAGATGCCCCCACATTAAAGACAAGATCCAAGATGTTGTTCCCCTAGTGGGTACTCTAATTGTCCCCGGGTGTATTGATAAAGTCCAGGAATCTCTGTGCTTTGCACTAGTGGTGGTGTAGGCTTCCCAGTCTACATTTTAATAGTTTAAGTCAACAAGGAAAATACATGGCTTTTTAAATAGGAAAATGTGTCAAAATGCATATGTAATTAATCAACCTCACATCATGCTTGCATGCTTTTCAGCACATCATTACACAATGTTTCCCTTCTCATACCTCTCAACCTCTTAGAAGAAGAAATCTAGACAAAGCCATAAAGAATGAGAGGACAAAGGTCCAGAAATAGGTACACTTTTTAAATATTGCTCTTACAAATTTAAAAAGTTGATAGAATAATAGGTTTTGCATTAGCATGTAGTTTCTGAAGGGTGTAAGGTCTGAAATTCAAATATCTGTCATTATTGCCAATGGTTTGCCAGAAATCCACAATTTTATGAGAAACAGACCTAAAATATGAGGCAAAAATCTGGACATCTGTGAAAATTTGTACAATTGAGAGGTATGCTCCTTCCCCTTAGTCTGTCAGCTTACCTGACATCCTACCACCATAAACTCACCTGTGACAGTTTACACCATGCCACCTCTCCTGATCACTTCAGCAGCAACTCAGTTTGTTCCTTCTCTATAACTCCTGAATTGTAAGTTATTATATATATATATATATATATATATATATATATATATATATATATATATATATATATATATATGTTCAACTGTTCAGACACTCATACTTCCAAATGAAATGCATTATTCTGAAACTAAATTTAAAAAATCAAATGCAACTAGTCATCCCTTCTTCACCATTTACACATTGCAATTTATGCAATGTTCAAGTGAAAGAACATTGTTAAAAGATATAGTGAATGAAAATAAAGGAAATGTTTTGTTTTCTGTTACTGTTTGCTTGCCTATGTCAAGTTTAAAAAAAAGTTGTGTAATAAAAATGTTAAAAAAATACAGATACATTCATACTGTATGATTTGATCTACATAAGCATGCCTTTCAAGTGTCCAGATTTTTGCCTCATATTTTAGTGACTGTTCCTCTTAAATTTTGTGTTTTTCAGGCAAATCATTGAGGATTGAAATCACTAAATAATGACAGCCATTTGAATGTTACACTTCATGTCCTTCAGAAAATGCATGTCAACACAAAACCCGTTATTCCAGCATTTCTGTAACTTTATATGCTTATTTTGGGGGGGTTGTCCCCTGTTGTTTTTGGCTTTGTCCATATTTGTTGTGTTTAGAGGTTGAGAGGTACTTACAGGAAGAGTCTCCTAAACTAACCTAGATGGCATATGACTTCATCACCACTTATGATTTGGTACATTTTCTCACAAAACATATACTCTTGAAGGTCCACATGCTCAACAGATGTGTGCAGTGACACAATGAGCCCACCAGTGTGCTTCCTTTCTGCCAAGAATCAAATATGTGCAAATCACAAAGTAACAATATTGATGTGGCATCACATATTTAAACAAGTAATGTACAAAACATATACTTGCCTGATTTTGGGGTATTTCAGACAGAAACAGCTGAAAGAAGAACCACTCATTCATATAAGGAATATCCTCTTGTAAATCATTTGGTATAGTAAGAACATGTCTGTAAAATATAATGTTGATGTCGTTCTGTCAGGAATTCTTGGTTGACTTGAATCCAGAGCAGTAACATGCTTTAGGAGAGTCACTGTAGGCCTATGCTGAGATGTTTGAGTCCTGAGGAATGGACTTCCCATGTGTGGCCAGACTCTCAGTGTTATAGTTATTGCAGTGATGCTTCGTGAAGCTATATGCACTGAAGACTTTGTGTAGCTTAAATATTTGCAACACAGATGTTCTTGAAACAAACATTGGTGGTTACCATGTCTCCACTAAGAGCAGCATTTGCCACTGGACAACTGGACAAAGGATGGGGAAAAAAGAAGCAATCACTTGGTAAAGTGTTTGCTTGATGACTACCATATCTTACATCCCTGCAGCAAAGAAAACAAATATCTAATCCAACTTCCTAAATTCATTCTCCCTTATCACATAATACCAGAGTTGTAGGTGCGTGTCCAGTATTTCAAGTACCCTCTTGCCACAAGTTTCTGAAAATGCCAAGAAAACCTAGATACACTGCTTCAAGGAAGAGGGAGCCCACAAAGAAATCTCTAAGGAGGAAATAAAGGTTAATCCTGAGGGGCACCCTACCCTTGAAAACTAATAGACATGGTACCCTGCTCATAAGGACTTAAAGCCATGAGATGCCCTACGTGGAAGCGGGGCTGAATTTCATTCCCACAGGCTACCAGGCTCAAACACCGTTCAAGTTATCTCACTTAAGAGAGAGGCTTCTCAAAGGAGGATGATGATGCGCCACTCTATTAAGGGAATGCCTAACAGGCTGGTGCTAGGCCACAGTTCTACCCTGTATAGGGTCATGTCGCAAGGGAATAGATAATGCATGCACTGCAACCATGGAACGACTGAGGACCAAATCATACAGATGCCTGAGACAGGTTAGCATTACTATAAACTGACTCATGAGAGTTGTACATGGTAGCATTCTGTCCAGACTGTGAAATGTTTCCACAAAGAGATGCATGTTAGTTGAGTAGTAGAATTTCTGGCAACTTCAATCCCTTCAAAACCCCCCCCCCCCCACCACCACCACCACCACCACCACCACCAATAACAAGACCAGCAGAGAAAGTGGAATCTACATGAAGATTCAAGCCCTGTGGTAAAACAAAATGTCTCTCTAACTATGAAGGACAGCACTGGCAAGGACAAGTTGAGGATACCGTAGTGCTAGGGATCAGACCTCTCAACTGTCCAGATTTTCGTAGAATCTCCAGATTTTTACCTCCAATTTTTTGTCTATTCCTCATAAAATTGGTGTTTTCCTGGCAAATCAAAGAGGATTGAAGTTATTAAATAATACTAAATAATGACAGTCCTTTGAATTTCAGACTACATATATTTCAGAAAATGTACAGTAATGGAAATATGTCATACTAACAACTTTGTACATTTATAGGAGCAATATTTTAAATCTGTCCCTATGTTTTGAGCCTTTGCCCCCAATTATTTCTGACTTTGTCCAGATGTCTTTTGTTGAAGTTATGCTAGGGATGTTAGAGTCTAAACAATGCCTTTCTTGCTCAACAAAAAGTAATGAGAAAGACATTTAGCACTGTTTCCAGAAGTCTATAATGAGGTGTGCAATACGTAGGAAAGACAAGAATAAAAACAGGAAACTCCTATGCCATAGGGGAAAGAATATGCTTGCTTCCTCCACTGCTCCACAGGAAAGAGAGGCTAAGTACAATACTGCAATGAGCTTCTGTACTGAATGAATGTTTACATTGAAGTAACAGAGGTTTGTATTGTTTAGAGGTGTATTTCAATGAGACAACTGAAGGTGAACAACTGAAATTTAATAAAATGAGACAGTACAAAAAATATTCAATGTTCTCCAAGGTTATGTGAAACTAGACTTTACATTCAATTAGCAAGAGGGGTGTGGGAGTGTAAACCCCACATTGCAGGGTGCAGGGTTGTGCAGCTCCTATGGAAAATCACATGCATTACTCAAATTTTAGATATAAACTGGTAATGTACTGCTTTTACCATCTGCACATATTATCAATATACATATATATATATCATAAAAGTTTCAATTTTTTTGATAATGTTACAGTCATTTAATTACTACTACACATATAGACTTCAGCATGACTTAAAGCTGTAACAAGCTAGAGCATCTGGCAGTCCACCAATATAATATTTACATTGTATTGCCCATGTAAAATACCACAGTTCACATTCTGATTTTTGTGAGTAAAATAAGGAGTTGCATTTCTTACTAGGAGGTATAGGTAAGGTCAAATACAGTGCTTTTTTTTTTTTTTTCTGGTAGCTATTTAGTACCAAACTCTGCTGAAGCATTTATTTGAAACATTTGCTTTTAGTGTTTACTGAAATATGTTACTGGTATTTCCTTTCCATGTCAAGCATCATTTTTAACTGAGACTAGAATGTTCTTTGCAATATCGTCAAATTTGTGTAATCTGCCTAGCCTGTGACTCCTGTAAATAGCTCTCGGATAGTGCTGTATGTAATACTAAATTTGTCTCAGTAACTGTATATGTATGCCACATTATCACCAGTTTTCAAAGGTTTTCATTTCTGCTGCTGTATTTTCATATTTCAGTTAAGTCTCTGTTGTATTATTATGTAATAGCTCATCGGTTGTTTTATTTCCAAAATTATAAATATTTTTTATTAACAAAACTGTATATCTTGTTAATGCATTTTCACAATTGTAAGTACTGCGTATGCATTCAGTTTGACACTGTGTTATGTTTATGTAACTGCTGCTTGGAAAGGCTGTATGTGTTATGAAGTATTAGATGTTTTGGGGATTTTCTTCCTGGACCTCAGTTACAATGAGGTCTTGCATGGCCCAGTGCAAATTAACATAACTTACAGCATTACGGCATATATTTTATATATAATATATATATATATATATATATATATATATATATATATATATATATATATGTGTGTGTGTGTGTGTGTGTGTGTGTGTGCGTAGATATATATATATATATATCATTTCACTTCATATTACCGAAAAGCTGAAATATCGAATTTCGGCAGTATAAAGCCGAAACCATCACAACACCGACACTTCACAATCACAAAACTAAAACATTGAGCATACACAATACAGCACACAACACACAAACCATAGCACCCACACCACAAAACAATTAAATACAACAAAACACCAGACACATACCTACACTACACAAACGCATGGGGGCAAGCCCCCCTGCATCCCCCACACCCCCCTACTTAAATATACTAACTCCGAGATCGCAGTACATATAACAGTACAGAAAAAAATAATCACACACAGCCAATGCACACAATTATACCTCCACCTCCCTACCATAACCCACTCGTGCAAGTTAGAAAAACACTCACGTACACTCATCTTAAACCGCAGACACCATCCTAGCCAGACACTTCCGCAACATAACGTACATGCATAAGCGCGAATTCAACATAGTCCTATTTGCGCTTATGCACTTTTGTTATTTTGAGGTTTCGACTTCATGGACACAACTTTCTGGACTTCGATATTTCACCAATTCATGTTTATGAAGTGAAACCATACAGATATATATATATATATATATATATATATATATATATATATATATATATGTATATGGGTTACTTTCATTTCATTGATAGCTCATTTCACTGACAACCAAATCAGCAAGACCAATTCACTGAAAGTTCATTTCACTGACAACTCATTTCACCGAAACTCATTTCGTCGACAGTTATATATGGCCTGTTCCCCACTGTAGTGTGATCCTGGAGTTAGAATATATAGTAAGGAGGGGTGTGGAGGGCACAGCTCCCCACCTACATACTTTGGTTGTATATCGTTTTCTGCAAAACAGTTATTCATTGCACTTGTAAGTATTCATCTGTATAGTTTAAAACGTTTATAATATGTGAGGGGGTCTTCGCACCCCACACCCCCCAATGAGGAGGGCTGTGCTCCCCACACCCCCCTTCTTGCTATGTATTCTAACTCCAGGATGGCACTACAGTAGGGAACAGGCCATATATAACTGTCGATGAAATGAGTTGTCAGTGAAACAAGTTTTCAGTGAAATGAACTTTCAGTGAATTGGTCTTGCTGATTTCCTTGTCAGTGAAATGAGCAGTTAGTGAAATGATATTATACATACACATACGCAATATACACAAACACATATACACATAAATATACTGGGCACTTGTACACACACACGTGGATATATATATATATATATATATATATATATATATATATATATGTGTGTGTGTGTGTGTGTGTGTGTGTGCTTTATATATATATATATATATATATATATATATATACATACATACATAGACAGTCGTATACATTACCTACTAGTAGTCGATTTGAAATAAAATTGACCTCTGTATTTTTGACACACTTTGGTCGCCTATACAGATGGGCATCAGTCGTGTGAAAATGGACAATCCCTAGGGACTGCATGATCTCAGAGTTGTAAAAAATAAGCAGTACAGGATGTGGGTGGTGCACCCCACTACATGGAGGTGTATGGGAGGACTTGCCCTCCTTCATAAACATTGTTATATTACTTGCGTGTTCCAAGGAAGAGCATAACCAGTAGTTTGTCAAAGTTTTTTTGCCGACATAAGTGTGTTGATGTTAGTGACATCAATATATCAGCCATTCAGTTTTTGTTAGAGAGAGAGAGAGAGTGAGTGGAGAGTATTGTGGAAGTATGGAGACATCCTGCTGCCATGGGTATGTGTTTCAGGATTTAAAGATTAACAGAAAAAAACATGTACATTTTGCTAATGCTGTACAGTTTTCTGTCTGGGGATAATTAAAGTCCATCCCTGAAAATAGGTGCCCCATTCTGCGGAAGGAGTATAGCTAGGTCCTCAGGCCACTGAAAACAAAAGCATGCCATGACCTGAAAGAAGTTGAAGGAAGTGCAGGGAAACAGTCATCATCCGTAGCCATCTGAATGATGGCTTCTTCTGGTTAATTGTTACTTCTCTCTAAGAGGCTTGTTGTGCATGACACAGTATATAGTATATTTACTTGGTAGAACATGTGCTAGGTTTGGGAGATTTCACTGTACTGAGTAATTATAATTAGTGGAATAAGAAATACTTTTTCAGTATTCTACACATTCTTGCTTTCATTACATATCTGTATCTGCATATTCAGAGTCTACACAGAGGTGATGTACATATTCTGCCAAAAGAAAATAATTTTGTCAGGATAATCCTACTTTCCATGCCAAGTGGCATGAGGAAGCAGTATGTTAACATGCTATGGAGAAAGGTTTAACAAGAAGTGTCAATCAAACACCATATTGTGATCTAGCAAAAGCATGCTATGTCTCATCCCTGTTAAGTGATGGGATACTTACTTGCTGCTTACAAATAGTGACACAAATGGGTTGGAATTAATGGCAAACACTAGCTAACTACTACTTCAGATACTTTAGGGACCTGACTATTACTTCAAATCTGCACAAAATAACAATGAAAATGCACAGATGTGTGCATTTAGCAGTCTATAAGCTGCAGAGACCTGCAACACTTTGCAGCATGCTGTAGAAACCAAAAAACATTTCCATATCAGCTTGCATGCTTCTGCATGTACATCCAACACAGCTGCTACACAGTATGCTTTCAAGATGGTCAGTATGTATCATTTTGTTTCACAGCTTCAAGAGACTTTTGCTGTTTATTTACGTATCTGCCAGTCTGCAGAGAGAACAAAGGAAGCCACTGCGCAGTGCTGAATAACCCTCAGACACCTTTCTGAGACTAAGCTGGACTTTTTATTGGAAATGTTACAAGAAATGTGTCTGTGGTTAATGAGATGTCTATATGTCATGCTTAAAAAGAGGCAATTTAAAACTAAATACTAAAGAAAAACAAGGTCACAGCTAACCAAGTGTGATTCTTGCAGTAGAAAACAAACAGATGTGCACAGTTACAGACTGTAGAGTCTGCAAAAGCCAAAATTACAACAATCAGACTGAAGTAAAACATTATGCATTTCAAAGGAAATGTTCCATAATTATGTATCTGTTCATGATAAAATGTAATGCCACAGCTGAAGTGATATGAATTAACTAACATTTGCATGTAATGAAAACATTTTGAGGAGATAAGGAGTGCCAAAGTTTGGACAATATGTTTGCATTGTCCTTATGTCATAAAAAAGTATGACATTGAAACTGTTTTGCTGGAAAGGATGTTTTGCTGACTAATGCAAAATCTTATTTATGGACAGTAAAAAAACTTTGTAAACTGCATATTTTATAACATGTGTAACATATATGTTAAAATATGGAGAAATGCTAAAGATACAGAGTTGTCTTTAATTTCAATGAAAGGTCATATTCTTGCAGTTATCAAGTGGTAGTCAAAATTTTCAGAACACCGAGATTCATAAAGTTTATTAGGCAAAGGAAGTCCTTAAGCTGTAATTCCTGTGCTAAAACTTATACTCATAGGGAAACGCCTGCCTCAAGTAGGCAAAATAAGTCAGGCCCAGGAGAATTTATAAGCTCCCGTGTGCCAGTGTTTGCCTTAAAGAAAGTGGGGGTATCCCTCTGTTTTATATGTAAAAGAAGATTATTTTGGAGATTGGGAGGCAAGTATTAAGTAATAAATCTATCCCTCCACCATCTCCTATTTATTTCTTGATAGGGATTCAAGTTGTTAGTTCAAGTGGTTGTGGACCCCTTTATTTTGCCAGAGTTTAGGAAATCACTGATGGCTAGATCAATAAAAGCAAAGAATGCTAGACATAGTTAACTGCACAGTAATCTATGACAGATGGATTAGAGGGACAGAGCTTCAAGCCTATGTTGGTAGCTGACTGTCTTTAGTACAGTGCCCTTTTGAATTGGGAAGATCTTGGGCCTTGCAAGCTGTGTGATATGTTTGGACATGTGCGTACTAAAAGGACCATTACATCCTACACGTAGTTTAATCAGAACAGAGTATAGAGGAATGATAACTTCTTTTGACCTGAATGGGATACTTTTAGTTAAAAGTGGACTATAAAGAAGGATTTCCTGACTATTGCTATGTTGTGGTCAGGGGATACTGAGTTGTCTGTGAAGGTGCCAAGATAAATGACTACTCTGTCATTATGGATTGGAGTGTCATTTATACTGTACACTACTGTTTAAATTTAGTAAGTAAATCTCAGCAACAGTGTATTCTATAGTCAGCAATGCACTCCAGACTACAGCACTTGTCAGAGATCTCAGCATCTTTGTAGGCAATCTCTGTCCTTTGACTGCCACATACTAAAAGAACTCAGATAAATTAATACCAAAAGTTGTGTCCTCCAGGGTGAGAAGGAGTTATTCTTATTTCTCATTTCAGAAGACCATCTCGCAACCAAATCAGTGTCATTACACAACATAGCAATTAATGTACAAATATCATCATGGGGACCTAAATAGAGGTTCATGTGGTATGGTCTTTATATGTGTAGTGTAGGGAGGGTTTATCATATAAACATTGTTGCTTTACTTCACTGGTGAGGGATGCATTCAGTAAGAGCCTGTGGCAACAAAGCTTTTGTAAGAAAGACAGCATTATTCACTTCTCAATGGTCAGAACTGACCAATTCCTTCAGCCTTTGTGAGTTGCTCAAGCACACACCTTTACTCACCACTTGGCTGAATACATTGTGTAGAATAGTATGTGTGTGTGTTGTTTCTTTAAGAAGCTTTTCATGGTCAGCACATGCATATAAATAGCAAACACATGCTGGGTTCAGTGCCATTTTGAGAGTACAGCCACAGAGTGAGCATGTATGAGTGAGATAGCTAGTCTGTTTATAAGTTTATCAAAGTTAGTTATTAAGCCTCAATCCTGATGTGTTTGTACATAATAAGCTGCTTGAACAGAACCCACAAATGCTCGTCTGTTTCATCCTGACTAGACGAACGACATGGTGCCAGAACTGGGATTCCAGAGACTACTTTCCAAAGTCATGAGGTGCAGAGTTATCAGTGAAGGTGAACTAAGAGAACCTAGCACAAAAAATGCCAGAAATGAACCAAAGGTAATGAAAACTTGTACAAATGGTTTATTTAAAAAAACAGATAAAACAGCACATTACAAGGGCATAAACCGCATTATTAAACAAGCGAAAGGCAAGAAAAGTTTATTAATTAAACAAAATGTTTAAAATTAACATATTTGATAAAATGATTATCAGAAAAACACGTAAGAGGTTTGGAATCACCTCGGTATTGCAAAACAAGCATGTTTAAAGCAAAATAGGCATGTTTATAGTAAAACAAGAGCAAGAAATGTATAAGGAGCATGAAAAAAAGATTAAATGAGCAAAACAGATATAATAAAAGGGCAAAAAGGGCATATTAAACATAAACGAAGCAAAGTGACTGCATGTCTTTTGGCAAAATACTGTGTTTGCCATAAACTACTATTTTGCATTGATTGAAGCTATCAAGGGCATAACCAGAGTTTTCCAAACCATCTCAAAATGTATAAAAGTGCTTACAGTGTGTGCTTATTACTGTGCATTTATTCTGAAAAGTTTGTGTGCAGAGTGCAACTATTTTGTGAAGTGTAGTCAAAATACAGCAATTTCGAAAAGTTTCTTGTGCTGGGTATGTCTGTTCACAGAGTGCCGCCATTACAGAGTGTTTTTTTGCACTGTAAAGAGTTATTTAGCAAAGTACAGCCATTTTGGGAAAGTTTCAGTGTGCTGTGTACTATTTATCTGCAAAGTGCAGTTACTTGGAAATGTTTTTACTCTTAGCATCTTCTGCCCAGTTTATTCCCACAGTGCTATTATTTTGAAATGTTTCTTACACTAATAAGGGGTGATTTCTTACAGTACAGTGATTTCAAAAGTATTTTCTGCCTAAGAGACTTATTTCTCAATTTTCAGTTATTCAGAGGCTTGTTGTACTATTGGGCATAGTTACAAGTACTGGCATAAATTTCTGGCATATGTAAATGTGTGCGTGTTTGTGCATACTTGCAAAAGCCTTCACTTGTATGTGTTAATATGGCAGAGGCATTTCGTAAAGCAGGGCCACTTGTATTTGATCAGAATGTTGCAGAGTACTGGAGAATATTTGAGCAAGAGTACAATATTTTTTATACAAGCAGCTTATTCTGACATAGATGCATGCACCAGGGCATTCATTTTGCTAAACCTAGCTGGATCAGAGGCCATTGAAAGAGTGCATTCATTTCTGTATGCACCAGCAGTGTATGAAGGAGAAGATGAAAACCATCATATTGTTGTACAGGCTGAATCAAGAGAGGACCCTGAATGTTTGAAATGTTAATTCATGGAAATGTGCAACCCCCAGGCAAATGTTACATTAATCAGGCATTTGTTTTACACAAGAGATCAAAAGCAAGGGTAAACTTTTGCAGCTTATATTACTGACCTGAAAAACAAAGCTAAAACATGTAGGTTTGGTGACTTAAAAGATGAGTTAATAAAGAACAGGCTTGTGTGTGGTATTAATAGTGCTGCAGTGAGAAAGATTTTGCTTCATGAGAGCCATTGAGATTTTTCAAATCCTTGAAGTTACAGAAAGGCACACAAGTATGCTTGCAAGTGATAAGAGCATGGTTTCAGCAGGCTCCAGAGCAAATGTAGACAGAATGCAACACGTGGCTAGTAGAAGCAGGCCTAAGCACATGGTACCTGCTACCCATGCAGGCTCTCCAGTTAAAACCCATAGTTTTCCAGCAAGTTCTAAGAAAAGGACATGCTCTGTGCAGTACAAGGGTGAGTCAGCAAAACCCAAATCAAGCTTTATTGTGGTGCCAGTTATGAGTCTAAACAGAAAAATGTTTAGCATTTGGTCAGCAATGCCACAAATGTAAAAACTGGAAACATTTTCAAAGGTTTTGCAAATCAAATAAACCTCACACAGTTATAAAGAAGGGTCACATAAAAAAGCAAGTTGATCGTATAGAGAATTGCAATGCTGCTTTTTACATAGATGATGTGTCAGTAATTGGTGAGAAGGTTGATGCAGTAAACGTGTTGACAAAGAATGAAGTGTTTTGTACTGTCCGGATCAATGGTAAATCCACCAAGTTCAAAGTAGACACTGGCTCAAAGTGTAATGGTTTGTCAGCAGACACTTTTGCTAAGGTGAGAGCTGGAGAACAACTTAATGTGGCCTGTTGTGTGAGACATGTTGCTTATGGAGGTGAAGAAATTCAAACCGAAGGCTCAGTAGTGCTTTCATGTTATTTAGCTAGAAACTGCTACAGCTTATTATTCTGTGTGGTCCAAAGACCTGTGCAGTCATTGTTGGGTCTCAGAGACAGTCTGAGAATTAATTTGCTTTCCTTTACCAAAGACGTTCATCATATAAGCACATGTCCTAATTCCAGTTTTACTGAAACTATTTTCTCAGAGTATGCTAATGTTTTTGACGACAAATTGGACACATGTCCAGTTGTGTATTTTATGAAGTTAGACCCAGAAGTCAGTCCAGTGGTCAGACCAGCAAGAAAAGTTCCGATGGCTATGCAGGATAAAGTCAAAGCTCAGTTGGATAAAATGGAACAGCAAGGAGTAATTTGTCCAGTTACAGAACCAACTGAATGGGTGTCATCCATGGTAGCAGCCTGCAAAAAAGCCTGAGATGAAATCAGAATATGTATTGATCCAAGAGATTTGAACCAAGCATTAAAGAGGCCACACCATCCAATGTGTACAGTCAAGGAAGTTGCAGCCCTAATTGCGAATGCCACTGTTTTTTCTGTCTTGGATGCAAAAACTTCATTTTGGCAAGTGATACTTGATCACACATCATCACTACTTACTACTTTTAGTACCCCGTTTGAAAGATATAGATTTCTTCAGACCAGTGACAGTCTGGGGTCCTCTCCTGTTTGGCATCTACTTCTCAGAAGTCCAAGCTAATTAAGCAGCTCTTTGGCTAACGAAGTTCTCAGATGACTGCAAACTAGGTGCCATAATAGAATCGACTAATGATATGGACATTCTACAAAGGGACCTCACTGAGACTGATGCTTGGTGTCAAAGTCATGGCTTCAAGCTCAATGCCAAGAAGTGCATTGTCATCCCCTTTGGGAAAAATACTGTACCCATGAACTACCACATAGGCGATAGCCTACTAAACACCAAAAGTGTGATAAGAGACCTTGGGACACAGGTGGACAGTAGTCTTTCCTTTGATCACAGCTCCACAGTAGTCAGGAAATCCTTCTACGTGGCACACCTCATCACAAAGGGGTTCGCCTCCAGAAAAAAAGAGGTCATTGTTCCTCTCTACTCATCCCACATTAGACCCGTTGTAGAGTACAACTCCCCTTTTGGCATGTACCATGCAAGACATCTTACAACAACTAGAACAGCCACAGAAATACCTCACTGAGGATTACTGGCCTTAAACAGATGCCATATGCAGACCGTTTAAAAAAAACTCCAGCTCCACTCCGTCACTTTTCACCTACTCAGAGGCGACCTCTGCCTAACATACAAAGCTATGTCAAACGCAGATCTGTTGGATATGCTACACTTAAAACCCCAATCCCTCCAAGCCACATGCTCCAGGGACCTAAACCTTGCTACCACAATAAACAGAACATACTAGAGGGATAGATTCCTGTCCCAGAGACTTCCCATGCTCTGGAATAAACTACCCATTCATGTCAAGCCAAGCTCCTCATTAGCCCTCTTTAAGAAAAATCTTGACAATTGGATGGGAAATAGGAAATTCACCCCGGGGATCACTTCTGTGGCACTGCTAGACAGGGGAGCAGGAAAATAACTTTCTCGGGTGGCGAAAGCCAGGGAACGTTTTTGGCTAGGCTTATATAGGCTGCAGGGCCGATAGCGTAGTACCTGCCTATAAACCTTAGGATGCCATTTGGAATAAATTCTGCAAGTGAAGTCTTTCAGAGTGCAATGGAGCAATTTTTTTGGCTTATTCTTGTGCCATAATAGGAGATGATTTATTGGTTGGAGGCAATGGTGAAGCAGAGCATGACAGAAACCTTAAAAGAGTTCTAGACAGAGAATGTGAAGTGAACTTAAAGCTCAATCCTCTAAAGTGCAAATTCAGACTACCAGAAGTTACACATGTAAGTCATTTATTTACTAATACAGGCTTGTGACCAGACCCATCCAAGCAAGCAGCCATTCTTGAGATGTCAGCACCAGATAATGTTCAAGCTCTACAACGTTTTCTTGGTATGGTTAACTAGTTAGACAAGTTTATACCAGACTTTAGTGAGCTGACAGCACCTTTGAGAGAGCTGATGCGCAAAAATGTTACATGGTTGTGGTTGGAGCAGCACCAGAAAGCATTTGAAGACCTGAAGCAGAAAATTGCTACCCCACCTACATTAAGTTGCTATGATGTCAGTAAACCAGTAGCTCTTTCCCGTGATGCTTCACAATTTGGACTTGGCACATTTATTCTTCAGGAGGGCAGACCAGTAGCCTGTGTATCTAGAACACTTACCTAAACTGAAATGCAATATGTTGATATTGAGAAAGAACTTTTGGCAGTAGTATTTGCATGTTCCAAGTTTCATGATTATATCAATGGTCGAGCTAGTCAGATTGAAACTGATCACCAACCTGTAGTCACTTTTTTAAATAAGCCTATGCATTCAGCTGCAGTGAGGTTACAAAGAGTGATGCTCAGATTGCAAAAGTACAACTTCAAAATGGTCTGTACAAAAGGCAGACTTCTTTATCTGGCTGATACCTTATCCAGATCACCCAGAAATACAACGGAACAGCTTAATGCAGAGAATTTTGACTTTGACATCATGGAAGTGCATAATTTTTCTACCATGAGACATGATGAGCTGAAAGATTATACAAAGACTGATCCAATTTTGCAAAACCTCAACCACTACATCAATGTTGGATGGGCATCAATGCAATCCAATGTGTACCACCTGAAGTATAGACTTATTTTCCTTACAAAGATGAGATGTTGATGGAAGATGACATTATTTCCAAAGGTCCTAAAATTGTTGTTCCTGCTTCCTTACAGTGTGAATACAGCCACATTTTGCATCGTGGTCACCCAGGTTCTGAAGCTACCAAAAGAAGGGTGAGAGGACTAGTATTTTGGCCTTCTCTAGCAAAAGACATTGATAAAGTACTTTCTTCTTGCTCAGTATGCAATAGTATTAAACCGCATTTGCAGAAAGAACCACTTCAGCTAAGCCAAGTTCCTGATCTACCTTGGTCAACAGTAGCAACTGATATATTCCAGTGGACAAATCAGCATTACTTAGTGTTGGTAGACTCATATTTGGACTGGTTTGAGATCGATTTACTACCTAACCTAACGTCCACTGCTATCATCACCAAGTAGAAATGTCATTTCTCAGTCCATGGTTGTCCACACAAAGTTGTTTATGATAATGGTACCCGATTTACCAGTTAATTGTTTCAGAAATTTGCAAAAGAATGGGACATTATACATGTTACTAGTAGTCCAGAATATTCACAGTCAAATGGACTAGCTGAACGTGCAGTACAGAGTGCAAAGCAATTACTAAAGAAGTCAAAATGTGATTAATACCGACGTCTTTTTGAATTTACTCAATCTCAGAAACATACCCGTGATGATATACTTGGCTTGCCTGCTCAGAGACTTCTGTCTAGGCAAACCAGAACAACATTGCCTATCAATTCCAGTTTGTTGAGGCCTAAAGCAAAGAACACCAGAACAATCAGAGCCCAACTATAATGAAAGTGTTGTTTCAAGAAGTCCAGCTATGATAAATCGAGCAGATTTCTTCATCCATTGAAAGGAGAGACAGTGAGGATACAAATGGCACAAGGTTTCGACCAGATTGGTAAAGTAACAGGTATATGTGCCTTGCTGGGATCCTGCTCCATAGAATCTAAGGGTGTGGAGTACAGGAGAAATAGCAGATACCTTCTTCCTGTATCAGAATTGATATTGCAGCATTGTTCCTGTGATACAGACTCTAGATCTCAGAGCAATCCAGACAATGTTCCAGTTGCAGAACGTGTCTTAACTTGAACTTCCATTCCCGATGATGTTCCTGATATCCCCAAGATTGAATATTCAGCAGAGACAGTCCCATTTACTAGACCTAATTCTAATTTCTATGTCACATGATTTGGTCATATTTCGAAACCTAATGTAAAATACACAGCAACCTGGACATAATTGTCTATATGTATTTAGTTCTGTATAATTGCATGACAAAGACTTATTTTATTAATTGCATGTCAAATGATGTCAGCAATATTGCATGACTATTTCTCAAAGAGGGAGGATGTAGAACAGTATGTGTGTGCTGTATCTTTAAGAAGCATTTCAAGGTCAGCACGTGCATA
Source organism: Protopterus annectens (assembly GCF_019279795.1). Classification (NCBI taxonomy): domain Eukaryota; kingdom Metazoa; phylum Chordata; order Ceratodontiformes; family Protopteridae; genus Protopterus; species Protopterus annectens. The sequence goes on from NC_056731.1 coordinate 444,103,773, forward strand.
TAAATAGCAAGCATGTGCTGGGTTCAGTGCCATTTTGAGAGTACAGCCAGAGAGTGAGCATGTACAAGTGTGATAGCTGGATTGTTTATAAGTTTATCTAAGTTAAAGTTATTAAGCCTCAATCCTGATGTGTTTGTACATAATAAAGCTGGTTGAACAGAACCCACAAATGCTTGTCTGTTTTATCCTGACTGGACAAGCGATATATAGTGTCTGCAAACGACCCATCATTTCAGTCAGCTGTTTAGTAAGCACTAGCTGAGACTACTCCTACCAGTGCACGATAGCGACACTATTGGAACGTATGACTAAAGTGATCAGGTCCAACTTTTTTTAGTATAAAGTTATTCTAGGAGCTTCCTTTCTTTGTGCAGTGTTTAAACATCTAACACTCCTAACATATGAATATTTAAAGCTCACTTTAAAAGAAAAACAGACCTAAGGCTAAATAAACTAAAAAAGCAAGACAGATAAATGTAGGAGTATATATTCTGATTTAATAAAATAATTTATAATTATTAATATATGACAATCATTATTAAATAGCATGATTCAAAGTGCTGTACTGCCTGTAGACTTATTATAGACCAGCACCAGTATGTCATTTCATAGTTGTAACCCACTGAAAAAGACAGACAACTTGGAGCAAAAAAAACTGAATCACACAACTCGGAATGGGCTCTTAGTGCTTGTTAAAGCTTAGTGCTGCACCCTTTCACATTTTCAAAGATGCAGAGAAGGAGCTGTCCTTGTATTATCACTGCAGAAGGGGAAGGTCTATGTTTTGATCCTCTTACAGTGCTCTGCAACATTAATGTACTCATTTGTCTCTAAGTGACAACTCGGTGTCACATGCAGTTTACCTTTCCCCTTCCATCTATGACTATAATTTCTAATATAACCCCCACCACTACTTTGTGGAAACACTATTTAACACAATACTTTTGTATGACAGCTGTGACTTCCCACAGGTTTTGGAGAACCTAATCTCATGGCAACATGGCTATCATGTTTCTATATATGAGGTTACGTGTATGGTCAGTCTGTAGTACTATAATGTCTCAGAGCTCCAGTGTTACTGAGCCGAGTGAATAAAGATGTATCACACCATGTTATCCAGGACTACAGTCTGCTTAACTTGAAATAAAAATATCCACATGGTAGTTCCACTGTATGACACTATTCATAGATAAAAGGCATTATCTTGTAAGTACCACAGACAAAAACAGTTCAGTACTGTCTACAGATCAGCATTAAACCTGTGAACATCCCATTACATAAATTCTGGGTATCAAAATTGGCTGCTGCCCGAGGGATCGAAAGGTGCATTGAAAATATCTCTGATATAAACTATACTGATCTTTTTCCTTCAAATGCAGTATGATTGTAAAGGAATGAGGCAGTCACTGAAACAGAAGCATCTGCTCCATACATACCAGTATTTGAGCAGGGGGGTAGAGGGGCTGCGTACAAACTGGACAGATTTCTGCCTGAGGATTCTGGGAGGTAGCCATATAGCCATTATGCTTTATCCTCTCTAAGGGCATCCAGTTCTCTCTCCAGCTTCTCTCTCAATATCCTGATTTCTTCCCACTTCTCTCCCCATTCTATCTTGCTTCTCTGCCAGCATGGTAACCTTTCTTTGCTTTCATTTTTGGGGAGTGATGCTTTGTATTCACTCTGTACCTCTGCTTTTCTCCAATCTTACTTGGAATACACTTGCCGTAATGGAAATAGTATGAGCTCCCTGTACCTGAAGGGGAGGCTTCCACCGTCTTCTGGCCACTGCTCAGACTGACTGATGCAGTGTGTACTTGTTAAAGAAACATTTGCACAAGATGGTGCAGAATATAAACTGGAGCCTCTAAGGAATTTTGTGTACTTCTGCAGGCTTTTCATGTGAAATCTTGCTGAAGGTATTGGTATCAGTAAGTCTTATGATGAAAATACTAATTTGGCAAGAAAAGCATGTGAAAGTCTCATCATCTTCCCTTCTTCTTGGAGGTGAAACACTCTTTTGAATGCAAGAAAAACTCTGCACTATATGAGGTCAAAGGCACAGTTTGTTAATTTTACGTACTGATGAGGCTTTCACAGTGATTTCAAAATTTGAGGAAATTCCCAGTTCTTGAAACAAATCTCTGATCTGATCTCAGAGATGTTAGGAAGCAAAGACAGAAGCTAGTCACTCAAGCAAAGATAACTATGAAAAACAACTTGCAGTGGTACCACCTATACACATTCTGTAAACATTGCTAGGGCTGAGGACAAAAGTGCACAAATGCTACTGATAGCAACACCACGCTGCATGACTGTAATGATGATGTCAGCACTGAATCTTCATATGCAGCCATGCAACCGATATATCTAATGAACCCAGCTCCTACTTCATGGTATGAAAGGAGTAATCTTTAAGGGAACACCATAAATACACCTTTTGAGAAATAATGATGCATTTAAGGTCTAAGGTCCTGTTAGGCACTAGTGAAAATAAATAAAGAAATGATAAAATTCTATTTCTTTGGCCTTCAAAACTGTACAGCTTTTTGTTGTGATACATACAGTAGCAAATAGTGCATGAAGATAAAGAGTCCTGGAAAAAATGATTTGTTGATCAGTTCAGAACCCCCCCCCCCCCCCCCAATCCTGTCTGTAATTGTTATTCTCAACACTGGAAGCTGCATGGAGCAATGCTGTATAAATATGTTCTTTGTGGAGCTGAGTAGGAGCAGAAGCATCACTCCTGGCTGTTTAACTACCCCTGGTGTTGAAAGTCCCATTTTGAGACTCATGAAAAAAGGATAGTTCTAATCCTTATTCTGGAAAGGTCTCTGAAGACAGCTTGAAATTGCATGCCTGGAGCCCCAAATGTGCACAAGTACTATTTCTGAGGATGGTGGAAGATCAACGGTGTTTAACAGGTTATGCTCTGTCTGTGAGTTACACACTTTAGAATACCCTACACAGCCCCTTCAAAAAGAACAGGTCATTTGAAAGGAGTTTCTAATATCTTCATCTTCAGCATGGGAGAGCCCAGTTTAGTGACACACTTGAAGATGGTTGTATTTCTACCTGCAAATGTGCCCCACTGAAAACTCACAGGACATGTAAATGAAGTGTGAAAGAAGTTAGTGGCTGAAGCAAACAGTAATGTGAGTGGGGTCTTGGGCTCCATTAAGCCTCTGAGTCTGTCCAATGCCTTATCTAAGATGGACTAAAATTATTATGGTAAAGTAATGTTAGGGCCATGAAGGACATAATCAGGATACAAAACATCCTGCTGAAGCAATCCATCTCTCATGATTCCCTGTCTAGTGGATGTAGTATTGGATATTTAAGCAGTAACCCACAAGTGGTAGTGGGTAAATCCTGATATACCCACACTTATGAGTGCATTATTGCTGCTATACAATGACATTAGTTAAGAAAGAAATTGCTTATTTTTCTTAAATAATGTCTTTGCATAATGGCACAATAGTGTTCCTCCACGTTGTTTGCCATTCTTCCATGACTTTTGTCGTACAACTCTTGCATGTAGGAGTTACGTTCCCACGGTTGCATTGCAAATAAGCGCTAGTGAATAAAAGTAACGGAGAAAAGAGAATCTCTGTCTGTTGCTTGTTTTTCTCATCCATTGCTGCTTTGAGATAAAAATGTGGATGTTTTTCAAAGATTTGGACAGTTGACTGGTATGAGAGTCTGCTGAGATTTACGGAGAAACAGCACAAAAAAGAAAGAAAATCAGGTACGTTTCTATCCTTTTATTTTTCAGAATGTATCTGATTTTTTTTTCTTTGTCTGCTGCCCCTCCTTAGCATATTCCAATGGAAAAGTCTGGTCACTGAATGGTAGTTTAGCAGCCAGATGTTTTTCTGTTGTAATATTCTTGATTTACAAAGGGCACAGTGGTTGGGCTGACCAATCAGTGTGCACGGTTTTGAATACTAACAAGCTATCATTGTATAATATGACTTGAGCAACATTCAAATGGGTTGCTAACAGTATCAGAGTCCTCAGCACAATTATGTCTTTTTGATCCACTGGTGCACAGTAAGTACAGTCAGTTATTCTGTTGGCTACAGGAAGATGTGTTCTCCCATGTTTTACCAACAGAACCATGAAAGAAGGAAGGCATTACTGGTGCTATAGTACATGGTGGTTGTAAAAAGTGTTTGCCATCGTTAAGAGATTTCATCCACACTTTCACCTTTTGAAACCCATTCAAACTCTGTCTATGTAAGTCTGAATATGCTTGCAGACAACCCCCTTTTGAATGGAGGAATAAGCAGTTTGCAGCTGATCCAAACCAATAAGCTGCTCCAGATTTTCTAAGAAGGAGGAGTAGTGAAGAGTGGTGGGAGTGGTCTCTTCTTTCAAGGAATAGTAGGGCCACATTTCGTGTTTCAGCATTTAGCTCCCTTTCACTTTTCATACTGTTGTCTAGTTCATGAACTTTAAGAAAACTGACACTTGTGGGAAATGAATGACAGCAGCATTGAACCCAGTTTTCCTTAGAAGGGATATATCAATCTGAGCCAAAATCATAGCTGTAAGATGAAATAATACAGCTGTCAGACACACACACACACACACACACACACACACACACACTCCTGGGAAAGGCTGGTACAGATTTACTAGCTGTACCCCTTCTGCCCAGACTGTAAGGTAAACTCGCTGCCACCAGTCAATCACTGTCAGACTGTTACAAGGGTATTCAGTTATAATGAGTAAAATCAGTATTAACATAAATGGTAGTGTGTAACCAAAGCAGTCAGGCTTTTTGGAGTGGCCAAGGCATCGCTTAAATAAGCACAAGTACTCTTAAGATTTTTAAAGTATTCTCTAAAAGACCAGCCACAATAAAAGCAATAAAAATATTTTATAATAAAGTAATAAAATAGAAAACATGAGAATACAAAATATCTAAGTACAATAAATATCAGAGTTTCAATCACAGGAGAAATACATAACACAGTTGGACAGATTCAAACAGATGCAGAAAAACACTACCAAACTAATCTCACTGCATTTCCTGACTGTCTAAAGAATAACTGTTCCCTAGCAAACTTAATTAATACAGCAAGGCAAGATAGGATGCTGAGATGCTTACTTTCACAAGACAAGGCGATGAGCTTTTAACTAAAGTGAACTGAACAACTAACTCAACTGAGTGTGATAACTGTCATAGATCTTTATATAATCAGGTTTAAAAAGAAAGGAAAACAAACTGTTGTGAGAGTTCTATCCTCTAAGCAGTGTTAATAGAATGACATTGCATTTGATCACCTGACTCTATTACAATACAGATTCAGAGCTTTGCTAAGATCTTTTGCAGTCTTTGAAAGCTATAGAACAATTTCAGAAGCTTGTATTCTTACATTCCAGAATTCTTTGTTTAAACATAAACATTTAATCAGTTATAATAACACTGTTGACACATTTTTAAGACAAGCATCTGTGCAAGTCAGTGTGATAGTCAAATGACAGAAAATTATTTACAAAACTCCAGGTAATTATGCTGGCATATGTTACACATGCACTGCCCTATTCTCTATGGCACAGATGGAAACCCCTCATATTATCACATCTCTTCCCCCCTTTGAAGACTCAGCTAGTTTTTCAAGTGACCCTGGAAAAACATTGCTTGAGAGAAATGGGCCTGATTGGGAACACATTAAGCTGTACCCTGTCTTGAGAGTCCATCTGCATTGCCATTGCTCTGATCCAGACTGGCTAACACAATGGGTCCTCCCAAAGCCCCTTTAAGATTTTCGAATGCCTGCTCGCAAACTGGGGTCCACACTACCTTATCTGACCTGTTTTTCCTTGTCAGGTCTGTGATGGAAGCAGCTATTGTACTATAATTCTGAATAAACTTTCTGTAGTACCCCAGTGTCCTGAAGAATGCCCTCACCTGCTTTTTGGTAACAGGGGCAAGCTACGCCTGAATAGCTTCCACTTTGGCAGGTTCTGGCCTAATCTTACCACTCCCTACTCTATGTCCCAGGTAGGAGACCTCTGCCATACCCACCTGACACTTACTGAGCTTAATGATCAGTTTTGCTCTTTCCTGTCTGCCCAGGACCTCCATGACATGCTTAGGCTTCATTATGTTAACATAGTACAGTTTGTGCCCCTGCCTCCTGCCTAGCAAGTTTACCATGTAATTAACATCACTGATCTTCCTTACTACTTTGAGGGGTCCCTCCAAAGCTGCCTGCAGCTTATTGTTTCTGACAGGAATGAGCACCATAACCTACTGTCCCACAGAATAGTCTTTGGCTCAAGCATTCCTGTTGCACCAGACCTTTTTTCTGCTCCATAGGCCTTGTCCTGAGGTTTAGGACATATGTCACAACAGACTCCTTGTGGGATTTACACTCACCCCCCCCTCACTCATAACGAATCAGATCTAAAGGCCCCCTCACCCCATGCCCATAAAGCAACTCAAAGGGTGAAAAACCTGTGGATTCCTGGGGTACCTCTCTGTATGCAAACAGTAAGTGGAGCAAATATCTGTTCCCTCTCTCCTAAACTGGCCTGCAAATGCTCGTAGGGTGGTCTTTAGTGTAGAGTTTAACCTCTCCACAAGACCATCAGTCTAGGAATGGTAGGGGTTGGTCTTTAGGTGCTTCAACCTACAACGCTTCCACAGACAAGCCAGCAGGTCTGACATGAAATTGGCACCAATGTCAGTTAGTATTTCTATTGGGAAACCTAACCTGCTGAAAATCTCTAACAAAGCATTTGCCACCTTTTCTGCCTTGATGGAGGACAAAGCCACCGCCTCATGGTATCTAGTAGCATAATCTACTACCACTGGTATATACTTCCTCCCTGTGGAACATGGGGTACTCAGAGGCCACACTGTATCCATAGCTACCCTCTGAAATGGCTCCTCAATCACAGGTAATGGCATCAACAGAGTTTTAACCTCCCCTGCCTTGCCTACTTTTTGGCACTGCTTACAGGTTCTGCAGTACCCTGTTACATACTTTGCAATCCCGGTCCAATAAAACTTCTGCATAATGCATCTCTTGGTACACTTTATGCCCATATGACCTACAAAAAGAATGTCATGGGCTATGGCTTGAAGCGCCAATCATTAGGTTCTGGGCACTATTGTAGATCAGATTGCAAGTGAAGTGTGCTGTATCTTTAAGAAGCAAGTCAAGGCTGTACATGCACATATAAATTACAGACACATGCATACCCTAGTGCCATTTTGTAAGAGCAGCCACAGTGAAAGCATGCATGATCGCAGTTGTTAGTTTGTATATAAGTTACTTAGGTTTAAGTCAGAAACCTATATAGTGATGTGTTTGTATAGAATAAAGCTGCTTGAACAGAATCCACAAAGACACTTCTATTGTGTCCAAAGTAGGAGAGCAACATGGTGTCAGAACCCAGATCGAAGAGAGTGAAATCCAGAGCCATGAGGTGCAGAGATGACAGTGAAGGTAAAACCAAGAGAAACGAGCACAAAAAGAGCCAGAAAAGAATAAAAGGTAATGAGAAGTAGCATGAACTGTTTATTTGATAAAAGAGATAAAGCGGGGCATTACAAGGGCACAAACCGATTGAGCAAGTGGAAGGCACGAAACATTTGTTGGCTAAAAAGAATGTTTGAAGATATTTGATGAATCGATTAACAGTAAAGCAATACAAGCATGTTTAAAGCAAAATGAGTAACGAGCATATTTAAAGTAATGCGAGTGTGTTCAAAGCAAAACTGGGCATCTTTAGAGTAAAACAAGCACAAGAAAAGTAAGTTGGGCATAAAAAGGGCTTAAACAAGCAAAACGAATATAATAAGGCAAAAGAAAAAAGGGCACATTAAGCAAAAATAAAGCAAGGTGACTGCATGTGTTTTGGCAAAATGCTATATTGTGGCATAACTACGAATTTGTATTGTATCAAGGGCAAAACTAAAGTTATAAAAAGTATCCCAAAGTGTGTAAAAGTGCTTATAGTGTGTGCTTATTACTGTGCATGTGTTTCAAAGGGTTTATTGTGTGCGAAGTGCAACTATTTTGTGAAATACAGTGAAAGTATAGCCATTTCGAAAAGTTTCTTGCCCTGGGTGTGTCTATTCACAAACTGCTGCCATTACAGTGTGTGTCTTGCACTGTAAAGAGTTGCCTAGCAAGGTACCACCATTTTGGGGACATTTCAGAATGTTGTATGCAGTTATTCACAAAGTGAAACTTACTTCGAAATGTTATTGAGTTTTGGGCAAGAGAAGTCCAGTTTATTTGCATTGTGCAGTTATTTGATATGTTTCTTACACTGATATGAGGTGATTTCTTGTAAAACAATATTATAAGAATATTAAAGTGCCCGAGAGTTTATTTCACTCGCATCGTAAAGTCATTTGAGATGTTTCATAAAATGATGATAAATTACTTTAGCTTTTAGCCTTCCAAACTATATTAAGAGTGTTAAACATCCCGAGAAGTTTTCACTGACATCGTAAAGTTGTTTGAGATGTTTCTTAAAATGATGATAAATTACTTTGGCAAAGTGATGATAATGACTTTAGTATTTAGCCTTTAAAACAATATTAAAAGTGCCCAAGAAGTTTATTTCACAAAGTCCAATTATTCAAAGGTACTACAAGTTCGTTCATTAGCATTATTTCAAAAAGCCCAAAAAGAAATAAATTCAGATACAAATACTTGAATACTTTTCTGGCGTATGTGCATGAGTGTACGTTTGTGATTATTTACAAAACCCTTCACTGGCATGTGTTAATATGGCAGACGGATTTCGAAAACTGCTACCACTTGTGTTTGATCAGAAAACTGCAGAGAACTGGAGAATATTTGAGCAAGAGTACAATATTTTTATACAAGCAGCTTATTCAGGTAAAGATGCACACATCAGGGCAATCATTTTGCTAAACATAGATGGGTCAGAGGCCATAGAAAGAGAGTATTCATATGTGTATTCACCTGCAGTATATAGGTTCATAGGTTGATACTAGGCTATCTGCCCTAGGGCATTTACAAGCCTAGCCAGAGTGTGTTTGGCTTTTGCCACCCTTGTAGATTTGTAGACTGTGCCTATGAATAGTAGGTCACAGAATATAGTCCCTTTACGGTTAGTTTATTGTGCCTCTGTCTAGCAGGGACCCAGAAGTGATCCCGGGGGTATACTTATGATCTCCCATCCACTCATCAAGATTTCTCTTGAAGAGGGTCAGTGAGGGACTCTGCCTAACCTGGACTGGGATTTTGTTCCAGAGTAATGGGAGTCTCTGGGATATGAATCTGTCCCTCCAGCATGTCCTATTTATTTCTGTGCTCAGGTTCAAGTCTCTAGAACGTGTAGCTCTAAGGGATTTGGATTTCTTAAGATGGAGCATGTCCATCAATTCTGGGTTGGACATGGCTTTATATGTCAGGCACAGATCGCCTCTGAGTAGGCGGTAAGCAACTGAGTAGAGCTGGAATTTCTTTAGCCTAATTGCATAGGGCATCTGTTTGAGTCCCTTTATTTTCTTGGTGAGGAACTTTTGGGGTCTTTCCAGTTGCTGCAGGTGTCAGGTAAGGTACATCCCAAATGGGGCATTGTATTCAATTAGTGATGAATAGAGTGGCACAAAGACCTCTCTTGATCTAGATGTGAAACCTTTCGTGATGAGGTGGACTATATAGAAGGTCTTTCTAACCACTTTGGCAATGTGATTGTCAAAGGGAGATTACTATCTACTTGGGTCCCCAAGTCCCTAATTACTTCCTCCGTACTTAGTGTTTTACCTCCTATGTGGTAGTCTGTGGGCACTTTGTTTTTCCCAAAGGGGGTGACTATGCATTTTTTTGCATTTAGCTTTAGGCCATGACTCTGGCATCAGTTATCTGTCTCTGTGAGACCCTTTTGGAGTATGCTTGTGTCAGCCGGGGAGTGTATTGTGGCACCTAGTTTGCAGTCATCTGCGAACTTTGTCAGCCATAGTCCTCCCGTGTTTGCCTGTACCTCAGAGAAGTAAATACCGAACAAGAGAGGTCCCAGGACTGAGCCTTGTGGAACTCCACTTGTAACTGGTTTAGAGTCTGACAAGGCACCTGTAATTCTGACCATGTGGGTTCTATCCCTGAGCCAGTTTGCAATCCATCTTGTGACATAGGGGTTGACATTTAAGCTAGTGAGCTTATTTATGATACCTGAGTGGGGTATTGTGTTGAAGGCTTTTGTGAGGTCCAGGTAGGCTGTGTAGACCACTTTCCCTTCATCTATGGCCCTGGTAGCTGTTTCAAAGAAGTCGACCAGGTTCAAGAGGCAAGACCTGCCTTTAACAAAGCCGAACTGGGTAGGATCCAGTGTCTGAAGGTTTCCGATATCATTGTTTATGAGTTCCATGATGATACGCTCCATAGCTTTGTAGACCAGGCTAGTCAGGCTTATAGGGCGATAGTTTCCGGGGTCCGTTGTGGCACCTCCCTTGTGGAGCGGGACCACCATTGCTGTATGCCATTCCTTGGGTATATATCCTGTGGTAAGGCTGAGATTGAACAGGGACTTAAGGTGAGGGTTTAGTTCATCTTGTAGCTCGTGTAAGACGCATCCCGGGACACCTTCCGGTCCCACTGATGCTGTATTTTTTGCTTTGGAGAGGGCAGCTCTCACCTGGTCATCTGCGATGTCTAGGAGGTTACACTCTGTTGGGATGGAGATTTGCTCTTTTGGGGGGGGTGGGCAGCTCTCACCTGGTCATCTGTGATGTCTAGGAGGTCACACTCTGTTGGGATGGAGATTTGCTCTTTTGGGGGGGATGGGGGGAGAAATTTGCACCGAGTCTGTCTGCCAGGATGTTGGCAATGTCTGTTGGTTCAGTGTATTTTTTGTCATTTTGCACTAACTCGGAGCATATCTGGGAGTTGCCGCCCAGGTTCCTGACATAACTAAAGAATGCCTTGTGGTTGTCCTTAGTATCTTGTGCAATTTTTTTTCGAAGCTGGCCTTAGATGATTTTATGAGGGATCGTAGCTTCTTGCTAGTACTGATCAGAGATGCCTTCCCTTTTTGGGATCTTGCTCTATCATGTAGTAGCTTCCTCCTTTTGTTGTACAGCTTATTTATGGCCGGGGTCCACCAGACAGGTCTCCTGCCTTTGGAGGAGTGAGTATTGGTTTTATTTGGGATGGCACGATCCATGCATTCCTGTAGGTGTCCATAGAATGCATTTGCCTAGGATTATGCGGATTGAGCCATGTTTTCCACTGGCCCAGGGGATTTGAAGGTTACCACCTCAGTTTGCAGAAGTGTAAAGTTTGCTTTTGAGAAGTTCTTCACTGTGGTTACCTTGGCTGAGGGTGGGGATAGGATATGGATGTCCAGTGAGATTAATTTGTGGTCTGACCTTACCAGTGAGGAGTATACCTCAGGTGTGGAACATAGAGTCCCTGTGTTTGTGATGACCAGATCCAATATATTTTCCCCTCTTCTGGGGGTGTTGACCAGTTGTTCCATAGCATTTGAGTTTATAAATTCTAGGAACCTTTGGGCAAGGGTGTGTGGGCTTGAGTAGTTTACCCAGTCAATGTTTGGGTAGTTGAAGTCACCCAATATGATGGTGTTTGGAGAGACTTTCATGTTCTCCAGTGTTTTCAGGAAGGCTGAGTGGGGTTCCTGAGTTTGGGAGGGTGGTCTGTAGAAGGCTATAAACTGAAAAGCAGTTTTGCTCACTGCTAGTTGCACGTGGATGGTTTCCGTTGCTTCGTGCAGTGCTACTAACCTGGAGGTGTGGGTATTTTTGATGTATATGGATACTCCCCCTCCTTTTGTGGTTTGTCCGAGTTTTGTGTCCGGAAAGCATGGTATGACGTATAACCTGGTATTGCTGGGGTGCTTTCAGGAGCCTTGAACCAGGTCTCCATTACTGCACAGACATCGATGTTCTCCATACTGAGGAGAGTCTCGAGTGCGTGCATTTTGAGGTTTAGACTACTGGTGTTGAGCAGTATTACCCTTAGTTTCTTTTTCTGTGTATTGTCTGTGGAGGTGGGTTTGTCTTTTGAGCCTTGCCTAAAAAAGGCACTATGGGGGTGGCAAGAGCCTTAGCCAGTATTCGAAAGCCCAGAGGTGACAGGTGCAAGCCGTCCCTAGCGAAGCAACGTGGCTTGTCGAGCATGTCATCCCAGGCTGACAGACACTGGATCCCCTTTGAATGACACCAATATTTTAACCTATTGTTAAAACTTGACATTTTTTCTTTACACTGTGGCATCATTCTTGATGAGGGTAAGATGCTACTCAAGGTCAGGGTCATACCAGCCTGGGCTACATGATCAGAGAGCTCCTCTATGTCTCTTTTCATGTAGTCCAGGGAGGTACGTCTCAGGTCATTCACACCAGCATGGACAATGACAGAGTCATATTTGTACTTGCTTTGGAGTGACCTGAGTGCATGTGTTATGTGGCGGATCCTGGCACCCGACAGACAGCTTACAGTGACCTTCTCCTTGTTCAGCCTGGTGAGTGGGACGTCAGTGTGTCTGACTATAGAGTCACCTATTACAAGTGTATTTGGTGTGTTGTTTAGCCTTATGGGCTGGGACTGTGTGGCACACTGACTTTGTGGACTATGTGATATGTGGGTATTGTTGTGGGGTGGCAGTTGTTTGGTGGTTTGCTTTGGAGGTCTCTGTTGCTCAGGCAGGTTTTTATTTAGAGCCTCCGAGTATGTTTTTGTGTATTTATGTGTTTGGTTTGTTTTTTCTATAGGTCTATGTGAGACTGGATTTGTGATGTGTGCAGTTACCTTCTTCTCCTGATTGACTGTGCTAGTCATGGGTCGAGAGAGCCCAGCCTCCAGTTTGGCAATATAGTTGCATCTCTCACATATATTTGAGCTTATTGGGAGGAGAGGAGGGTTGTCTGTGTACATAAGGCAGTTGTAACACTGCCTTAAGATTCCCATATTTACCAACTGGACTGGAGAGTACACATGAAACTAACCTTTGGACATGTCTGGATATTTGTGATTTCTACTTTTGACTGTTCTAGGAGGATTTAGAAGAGTATAAGAGAGGATTTAGTGCTTTAAATTTCTTCTAAGTGCAGGTGAGAAGCTATAAAATGAGAATAGAGTGCTTCTTTTGAGATACAGATCAGTTCCAAAGGAAAAGTGAAGAGCAGACTTTGTGCAAAATCGGACAGTACAAAACACCTCGCTTCTTGTTGCTGAAGCAAAAGGTGGAAATCGTTATATTGTTGTACAGACTGAATCAAGGGAAGACACCGAGTGTTTGAAACACAAGTTCAGAGAAATGTGTAACCCTCAGACAGATATTACATTGTTTTACATGAGAGATCAGAAATCAGGGGAAACATTTACAGCTTATACAAATGACCTGAAAAACAGAGCTGAAACGTGTCAGTTTGGTAACTTAAAAGATGAGCTGATAAAGGACAGGCTTGTGTGTGGTATTAACAGTGCTTCTGTGAGAAAGATTTTACTTTGTGACAGTGATTTAACTGAGTAAAGCCATTGAGATTTGTCAAATCCATGAGGTGACAGAAAAACACACGAGTATCCTTGTGAGTGACAAGAACATGAGTTCAGTTGGCTCCAGAGCAAATGTAGGTGGCATGCGGCAGACAAACGTAGGCCCAAGCACCTGGCAGCTACGAGATTACCAGGGAAGCCGCATAGCTTTCCAACAAGTTCAAATAAAGGAGCACCCTCCAGTTCAATGTAGTACAACCATGAGTCAGCAAAACCCAAGTCAAGCTTTACTGTTAACTGTTGCAATTGTGGTGCAAATCATGAGTCAAGTGCTTAGCATATGGTCAGCAATGCTACAAGAGTAAAAAATGGAACCACTTTCAAAAGTTTTGTAAATCAAGTAAGCCTATGTGTAAAGAAAGGTCACACAAAGAAGCAAGAAGTTCAATTAGAGCTGAAACAGATAGCTTTCTGTGTAGATAGTGTATCAATGCTTGATAAAGAGTTAATGCAGTGAATTTAGTAATAAGAAGCGAGGTGTTTTGTACTGTCCGGATTAATGGAAAATCCGCAGAGCTTAAGCTAGACACCGGTTCAAAGTGCAATGTTATATCAACAGACACATTTGCTGAAGTGAGAACTAAGAAACAGCTCGATGTAGCCAGTAGTGCGAGACTTGTTTATGGAAGTGAAGAAATTCAAACCAAAGGTTCATGTTATTTGCCCGAGAACTGTTATAACTTGTTATTCTACATAGTCCGAAGACCAGTCCAATCATTATTGGGTCTCAAAGATAGTTTAAGAATAAATCTGCTTTCTTTTGCTAAAGATGTCCATCATGTAAGTGCATTTCCGAGTTCTAATTTTTCTGAAGCCATTTCCTCAGAGTATGCCGATGTTTTCAATTACAAGATGAGCAAACTTCCAGTTCTGTATTGCATGAAGTTAGACCCAGAGGTCACTCCCATAGTCAGACCAGCAAGAAGAGTTCTGAAAGCTATGCAGGATAAAGTTAAAACTCAGATGGATAAAATGGTGTACAAGGTGTGATTTATCCAGTCACAGAATCAACTGAATGTGTATCATCCACAGTAGCAGCTCACAAAAAAAAGCTCAGACGAAATCAGAATATGTATTGACCCAAGAGATCTGAACAAAGCATTAAACAGACTGTGTATCATCCAATGTGCACAGTTAAAGAGGTTGCAGCCTTAATAGCAAATGCCACTGTTTTCCCTGTCTTGGATGCAAAGAGTTCATTTTGGCAAGTGATGCTTGATTGCAAATCTTCATTTCTAACTACTTTTGGTACTTCGTTTGGCAGATGCAGATTCCTAAGCATGCCATTTGGAATACATTCTGCAAATAAAGTCTTTCAGAGTGCAATGGAGCAAATTTTTTCGAGTTATCCTTGTGCCATAATAGTAGAGGATTTATTGGTTGAAGCAATGGTGAAGCAGAGCATGATAGAAACCTAAAGAAAGTTCTAGATAGAGCATGTGAAGTAAACTTGAAGCTCAATCCTCTGAAGTGCAAATTCAGACTTCCAGAAGTGACCTATGTAGGACATTTGTTCAGGAGTACAGGCTTGAGATCAGACCCTACCAAGCAAGCAGTTATTCTTGAGATATCAGCACCAGATAATGTACAAGCTCTACAATGTTTTCTAGGCATGGTCCACTATTTAGGCAAGTTTATACCAGACTTCAGTGAGTTGACAGCAGCTTTAAGAGACCTAATGAGCAAGACTGTTGTATGGTCATGGTAGGGACAGCACCAGAAGGCATTTGAAGACATTAGGCAGAAAATTGCCACCCCACCTACATTAAAACACTATGATATAAACAAACCAGTTACTCTTTCCTGTGATGCTTCAAAATTTGGTCTTGGTGCAGTTATACTTCAAGAGGGCAGGTCAGTAGCCTGTGCACCTAGAACACTAACCCAAACTGAGATACAGTATGCTCAGATTGAGAAGGAGCTTTTGGCAATAGTATTTGGATGTTCTAAGTTTCTTAATTATATTTATGGTCGAGCTATTCAAATTGACACTGACCACCAACCTCTAGTTACTGTTCTAAAGAAGCCAATGTATTCCTCTCCAGTGAGATTGCAAAGAATGATGCTTAAATTTCAAAAGTACAATTTCAAAATGGTCTACACAAAAGGCAAATTGCTTTATCTGGCTGATACCTTATCCAGATCACCCAGAAGTACAACAGAACAGTTTGATGCAGAGAATTTTGACTCTGATGTGATGTCAGTGTGTAATGTTTGTACAACTAGACTTGAGTTGAGAGAACACATTTTGCAGAAGCTCACTCACTACATTAATAAACCACCTGAAGTGCAAACCTACTTTCCTTATGGAGATGAATTGTTGTTGGAAGATGGCATTATTTTCAAAGGTCCTAAAACTGTTGTTCCTGCTTCCTTACAACAAGAATATATCCAGATTTTGCATCGTGGTCACCCAGGATCCACATCCACTAAGTGAAGAGTGAGAGATTTAGTATTTTGGCCTTCATTACCAAAAGATATTGATAAAGTACTTTCATCTTGTTCGGTATGCAATAGTACCAGACTGCATTTGCAAAGAGAACCACTTTAGATAAGTCCAGTTCCTGAACTACCATGGTAGAACAGTTGCAGCTGATGTCTTTCAGTGGAACAGTCAACACTACTTAGTTTTGGTAGACTGTTACTCGAATTGGTTTGAGATCGATCTACTACCTAACCAAACATCCACTGCTGTCATTACTAAGCTGAAACATCATTTCTCAGTTCATAGTAGTCCACAAAAACTTCTTTCTGACAATGGTACTCAATTTACTAGCCAGTTGTTTCCGACATTTGCAGAAGACTGGGGCTTTGTACATTTCACTAGTAGTCCTGAATATCCTCAGTCAAATGGTCTAGCTGAACATGAAGTACAGAATGCAAAGCAGTTACTTGAAAGGTCAAAGAGTGACAATACTGATGTGTTCTTGAATTTGCTTAATCTCAAAAACATATCTTGTGACGATATTCTTGGCTCATCTGCTCAGACTACTTTCCAGACAAACTAGAACTATGTGACCCATTAATTCCAGTTTATTGCAGCCTAAACATAAGCACAGTAAAACCGTCAAGGCGCAGTTGGTTAAGAAGCGTAATATCCAGAAATCTAGTTATGACAGATCAAGCAGATTATTTCATCTGTTGAGGGAAGGAGAGACAGTATGAATCCAGACAATGAAAAGGTTTGATGGAATTGGACAGATTACAAGCATCTGTGCTGAGCCAAGATCTTATTTGGTAAATTCTGAAGGTGTGGAATATAGAAGGAACCATAAACATCTTCTTCCTGTATCAGAATCCTCATGATCATCACAATATTGTTTCTGTGATAAAAATTTCAAATCTAAGAATAAAGCAGACACTGTTTCCTTACCACAGTGTTTTCAAAATTCTGATTCCATTCCAGAAATGCTCCAGACATTTCACAGGTCAAACATTTTGCAGAGACGGATGTTCTTCGTGTTTCACTGTTGCAGTCATTCTTCTTCTTCTTTCGGCTGCTCCCATTAGGGGTCGCCACAGCAGATCAACTGTTTCCATTTCCTCCTGTCCTCTGCATCTTGCTCTGTCACACCAACCACTTGCATATCCTCTCTCACCACATCCATAAACCTTATCTTAGGCCTTCCTCTTTTCCTGTTACCTTACAGCTTCATCCTTAGCACCTTTTTCCCAATATACACTGCATCCCTCCTCAGCATATGTCCAAACCAACGTAATCTTGCCTCTCTGGCTTTGTCTCCAAACCTTCCAACCTGGGCTGACCCTCTAATATACTTATTCCTAATCCTGTCCATCCTCGTCACACCCAGTGCAAATCTTAACATCTTCAACTCTGCCACGTCAAGCTCTGACTCCTGCCTTTTTGTCAATGCCACTGTCTCCAACCCGTATAATATAGCTGGTCTCACTACCCTCTTGTAGACCTTCCCTTTCACTCTTAATGGTACTCGTCTGTCACAAATCACTCCTGACACTCTTCTCCACCCACTCCATCCTGCCTGCACTCTCTTCTTCACCTCTCTTCCACACTCACCATTACTCTGAACTGTTGATCCCAAGTACTTAAACTCATTCACCTTCGCCACCTCTACTCCCTGCATCCTCACCATTCCTCTATCCTTCCTCTCATTCACACACATATATTCTGTCTTAGTCCTGCTGACCTTCATTCCTCTTCTCTCTAGAGCATATTTCCACCTCTCCAGGGTCTCCTCCACCTGTTCCCTACTCTCACTACAGATCACAATGTCATCTGCAAACATCATAGTCCACGGGGACTCCTGTCTGATCTCGTCTGTCAACCTGTCCATCACCATTGCAAATGAGAAAGGGCTCAGAGCTGATCCTTGATGTAATCCCACCTCCACCTTAAACGCACACGTCTCTCCCACCGCAGTCACACTACCCTCATACATATCTTGTACCACTCTTACATACTACTCTGACACTCCCGACTTCCTCATACAATACCACAACTCCTCTCTAGGCACCCTGTCATATGCTTTCTCTAAATCCACAAAGACACAATGCAACTCCTTCTGACCTTCTCTGTACTTCTCCATCAACACTCTCAGAGCAAACGCAGCATCTGTAGTGCTCTTTCCTGGCATGAAACCATACTGATGATCACTAATCATCACCTCCCTTCTTAACCTAGCTTCCACTACTCTTTCCCATAACTTCATGATGTGACTGATCAGTTTAATTCCTCTTTAGTTACTACAGCTCTGCACATCACCCTTATTCTTAAAAATCGGTATCAAAACACTTTTTCTCCATTCCTCAGGCATCCTCTCACTTTCTAAGATTTCATTAAACAGTCTAGTTAAAAACTCCACTGCCATTTCACCTAAACACCTCCATGCTTCCACAGGTATGTCATCTGGACCAACAGCCTTTCCGTTCTTCATCCTCTTCATAGCTATCCTTACTTCCTCCTTGCTAATCCACTGCACTTCATGATTCACTATCCGCACATCATCCAACCTTCTCTCCCTCTCATTCTCTTCATTCATCAACCCCTCAAAGTACTCTTTCCATCTGCTCAACACACTATCCTTGCTTGTGAGTACGTTTCCCTCATTATCTTTTATCACCCTTACCTGCTTGACATCTTTACTAGCTCGGTCCCTCTGTCTAGTCAATCAGCACAGGTCCTTTTCTCCCTCCTTAGTGTCCAACCTTTTATAAAACTCTTCATACGTCTTATCCTTAGCCTTCACCACCTCTCTCTTTGCCATACACCTCATCTCCTTATACTCTTGTCTACTTTCTTCATCTTTGACAATCCCACTTCTTCTTCACCAACCTCTTTCTCTGCATACTCTCCTGTACTTCTTCATTCCACACCAGGTCTCCTTGTCCTCCTTCCTCTTTCCAGATGTCACACCAAGCACCCTTCTAGCCATCTCTCTTACTAGCCCTGCTGTAGTTACCCAGCTATTCAGTAACTCTTCACTGCCACCCAGTGCCTGTCTTAACTCTTCCCTGAACATCACCTCACAGTTACCCTTTTTCAATTTCCACCATTTAATCCTTGGTGCTGCCCTCACACTCATCCTCCTCTTCTTGATCACCAATCTCATCCTACAAACCACCATCATATGCTGCCTAACTACACTTTCCCCTGCCACCACTTTACAGTCTCCAATCTCCTTCAGATTGGCCCTTCTACATAAGATATAATCCACCTGTGTGCATCTTCCTCCACCCTTGTATGTCACCCTATGCTCCTCCCTCTTGTTAAAATATGTATTCATCACAGCCATGTCCATCCTTTTCGCAAAATCCACTACCATCTGACCTTCTGCATTCCTTTGTTTAACACCATACCTACCCATCACTTCCTCGTCCCCTCTGTTCCCTTCACCAACATGCCCATTGAAATCTGCTCCTATCACCAGTCTCTCACCCTTGGGTACAGTCATCACCACTTCATCCAACTTACTCCAAAATTTTTCTATCTCATCCATCACACACCCAACTTGTGGAGCATATGCACTAACAACATTCATCATTACACCATCAATTTCCAGCTTCATAAACATCACTCTATCCGACACTCTTTTCACCTCCAAAACACGCTTAGCATAGTCTTCCTTCAGGATAATGCCTACGCCATTTCTCCTCCCATCCACACGATGGTAAAACAATTTGAAACCGCCTCCGATACACCTAGCCTTGCTCCCCTTCCATCTGGTCTCTTGCACACACAATATACCAACAGTCCTTCGGTTCATCGTAACAGCTAGCTCCCTTCCTATACCAGTCATACTGCCAACATTCAAAGTTCCGACCCTCACTATCACAGTCCTAGCCCTTACCTGCCTTCGGGCATGCCTTCCGCCTCTTCTCCTCCTTCGGCCAACATTAGCCCAATTTCCACCAGCACTCTGTTGGCCAACAGTATTGGTGGCGGTCATTGTTAACCCGGGCCTCAACCAATCCAGTATGAGTTTTTGTACAGTTTTCTGCATGTGTGATGTGGCACAATTTTACGCCAGATGCCCTTCCTGATGCAACCCTCCCCGTTTATCTGGGCTTGGGACCGGCACAAAGAAATGCACTGGCTTGTGCATCCCCAGTGGCTGGGTTTTTCACTGTTGCAGTCATTACATTTGGGTAATCTGCTAGCAGGTTGACCTCAGTCGGCCTGATTAACAAAGTCTTGGGTCCTGCATCGGTTGCTGTCCCTTCTTCCATGACATCAGGTCATCAGGGGTATAAAACATGCAGCTGACGCCATAACATTAGTTTTTCTTGCCCCAGATGTCAGGTGCCCCCCAAATGGGGAGCAAATAAAATTAGAAACACAAAAAATATACCTCCAGTCCCAAAAGCAAATGCACCAAAAGGGCTTTTAAGCATAGTGAAATAAAGTAGAGGTATAGCCAAAGAGAAATAGGGGGCTAGAGGGAGGGTAACCAGGACTGCAACAGTGAATACAGTCGAACATCTACATTTATGGTAAGTGAACACAACTGTACTATGTTCTTCATGTTTCACTGTTGCAGTTATTACATTTGGGTAGATTCCCAAAGCAATGGTTGGGTGGAGGGAATTATACAGTACTAGGACCAGCTATAAGGCCCTGCAGGACAGCAGTGGCAAAGCCAGCTCTGGATTTAGAGAAAACTGGTAAATGGTAATGTTTGGTGAACGTATGAACTGAGCTCCAGGTAGCAGCTTCTAGAATGTCCCTGGTAGGATCACTTCTGAGAAAGGCTGCAGAAGTAGATGCAGTCCTGGTGGAATGGGATCTGATCCCCTGGGGGATAGTATTTCCATGGTGCAAATAGAAACAAATACAATGGCTTATCCATTTGGAAATGGTTTGCTTTGAAATAGCCTTTCCCTCTGCCCCTGCAGCAAATGCCACCAGCATTTGTTCAGATTTTCTTTGAGATTTTGTTCTGCTTAAGTAAAATCTAAGTTGTCTGTGTACATCCAATGAATGCAGAAACTGTTCCCCCTTGTTCTGTGGATTGGGAAAGAAAGTTGGCAAATGAATGGTCTGATTAAGAGCCACACTGGATACCACCTTAGGCATGAAGGATGGATTGGTCCTGAGAGATACCCTCTCCACATGAAAAATGATGAAAGGCTCCACTGCCATAAGAGCTTGTAATTCGGAAATCCTTCTAGCTGAAGTGACTGCTAAAAGGAAAGCTGTTTTCCAGGAGAGAAATTTTAAGTCTGCAGTAGCAGTTGGCTCAAAAGGAGGGAGAGTGAGTTTTTCCAATACAAAATTGAGGTCCCAGGCAGGGGTTGGAGCTCTCCTGGGTGGTCTTAAGACCTTACAGTCGAACATCTACATTTATGGTAAGTGTACACAACTGTACTTTCCAGTTGCTAATTCTAATTCCCAGTTTTATGTCACATGATATGGGTGAGTATCAAAGCCAAGTGGGAAATAAACAGCAGCGTGGACTTGATTGTATATAGGTATATATATATATATATATATATATATATATATATGGGTCTATCTTAGTTCATCGACATGTTAAAATAGCGAAAACGGATTAACCGACACGAGAATGTCGAAAGTCACGTCACCGACGCCAGAAGATTGACGAGGCAGAAGACCGACGGAGGAAGACACCGACGCTGAGAAGCTGCGATGGGGAAAGGATATGTAAGTATGCGGTAGTGACGGACGATAGGGTGCGAGTAAGGTAAGTGTGCGATGCTGGTGTTTAGTAGGGGTAGGGGTGGGATAAGTGAGTTAGGGTTAGGGCGGGTTAGGTGAGTGTCGAGTAAGGTAAGTGTGCGATGTTGGTGTTTTGTAGGGGTAGGGGTGGGATAAGTGAGTTAGGGTTAGGGCGTGGGTTAGGTGAGTGTGCGAGTAAGGTAAGTGTGCGATGTTGGTGTTTTGCAGGGGTAGGGGTGGGATAAGTGAGTTAGGGTTAGGGCGCGGGTTAGGTGAGTGTGCGATAGTGACGGACCTTAGGGTAAGGGTTTGGGTTAGGGTTGTAGATAGTTGTGTATGTATGGATTAGTGTTTGTTTGTAAGGATTTTGGTGTGCTTGTGTGTTGTGTGTGGGTGTTGGATAGGGGATGTGTTTTGTTTGTTGGTATGATGTGTCGGGTGTATGCGATGTCGTGTTTGTGAACTGTCGATCTTCTGGCGTCGGTTAAATGACTTTCGTTGTTTTGGTGTCGGTTAATTCGTTTTCGGTATTTTGAAATGTCGATGTACTAAGGTAGATCTATATATATATATATATATATATATATATATATATATATATATATATATATATATGTGTGTGTGTGTGTGTATGTGTGTAGTTAGTGTTGTGTAATGCCTGACAAAAAAATTACCTGTGATTTCTGCATGCTAAATAGACATAATGTCATAAGCTCTATCCTTAAAGAAGGAGGATATAGATCAGACTGCAAGTGGTATGTGCTGTAGCCTTAAGAAGCAAGTCAGGGCTGTATGTGCACATATAAATTACAGACACTTGCACTCCCATGTGCCATTTTATAAGAGCAGCCACAGTGAGAGCACGCATGATCACAGTTGTTAGTATGTATATAAGTTACTTAGGTTAGAGTCAGTAAGCCTGTATAGTGATGTGTTTGTATAGAATAAAGCTGCTTGAACAGAACCCACAAAGACTCTTGTATTGTGTCCAAAGTAGGACAGCGAAAACTACCAAGTGCTGTATTACCTCACCCTGTAGCTCTCCCTCAGGGATCCATTGTGTATACAGTAACCCTTTGTTCCAGCAATACAAACTCCCCTTTTCCTTGAGCATCAGATGTCTTCTTAGCTGCCTCCCTCAAGCCTTGTAAGGTAGGGTCCAAAAGATGAGCCTGTCTCAACTCTCCCTTTTTGACTCGTCCCAGCTCCCCTTCTGTAAGAAGCCTAGTATCTTCTGACAGCAGTGCCTCACTCTCAGCCTGGGTACTACCACTTACCTCTGTCCTTGTAGTCACCCTGTCCATGGGAACATCAGTACCTACCAACAACTGCGGCTCACTGCTACAGGGTAGCTCCCTCCCTGAAATAGCCACATCACCAGCCCTAGCTTCAGGTCTGGGGTCTTTCTGGGTCTCCCCCAGGCTACCAGACCTACTTGCCTGTCTACAAGCCTGACTGAATGTAACTGCATGCACACAAGGCACTGCACTATCAAAATCATTTCCTGTCAAGACATCTGCAGTAATATCCTCAAACACAGCTACCTGTTTGCTTCCTTTTCCACCTTCCTAGTCAAGGTGAACTCTGGCCAAAGGTATTTGGAACGGGATCCCTCCTAAAGCTCTGACTGAATTGGACTGCCCAAGCAAGTATTGCTCCTCTTTAACCACTGCAGGTGTCATAATAGTTATGTTAGAGGCTGTGTCTCTCTTAGTAATGGCCTGTCTTCCATCCACTAAGATAGGATATAAACTCTGGTGATAGTTTGGTCTCCTTGTTGTCTCCAGACAGCTTACTCGTGGTACATTGTTATTCCCACTTGTTGGTTACTTCACCTTTTATTTCCCACCTTACTTCAGTGGGCATTTGTATGCTACATGGCCCCTCTGGTTACATTTAAAACATCTAACCCCTGATGCTGGCCATGTACCTGAACTAGTGACTTCTCCTGTTGCTGGTAGACACTGTTGGAGTGATTTAGGCTGCTCACCATGGGTTCCCGTATATCCATATGCAGCACTGGTATTCCGTTCTTGTGCAGTGATGCCCTGCTTGCTAAGTAGAGATCTCCTTTTCTCCCCTGCTCATTTGCAGTGTTACACTCCTGGTCTGCCAACCAGATTCTCATGTCCTCAGGCAAAGTACTAAGGGCTTGTTCCCACACCAAAACGTCTGCCAGTGTTTTAAATGTGGTGACCTGACACCCATTCACCCACCAATGAAAATAAATGTTTAACCCAACAATATAATCACATGCACTTTCATCTGCCTTTAGCAGGCTCACAAAACTTTTTTTTCTGCAAGTTTCAGGTGTTAATGTATAACACTTCAGTACACATTGTTTCACTCTATCATAAATCAAACAATCAGTGTCAGACAATTTAGAAACAGCAGTTACAGCGTTAACATGGAGTAAGAGGATTAAGAACCATACCCAGAGCTCTTGGCCATCATTATACTGTTTACGTATTCTTTCAAATATATGAATACAACTATCAAAGTCATCCTTCTCTGCAAACTGTGGAAGCAATTTACTGACCTTTATTGCTTCTGGGGTCTGGTTATTCCCTTCCCCATTACCTCCATGACATTGACAAAGAGTCAACATCTACCTGTCGTGTTGTCGATGCTTTTCTTTTTCTTCAGGCTCTAGTCTCCGCAGTCTCTCATTTTCTTTGATCTCCAAATGCTGCAGTCTCTCATTTTCTTCGATCTCTAAACATTTGGCCACCAATTCATACTGACACTGCTTCTCCTTTTCTTCAGCCTCCAAATGACGCATTTTCTCTTTGGTCTCCAAATGTTTGGCCTCCAGTTCATGCTTATGCTGCTTCTCCTTTATCTCAGCCACTAAATGCCACAGTCTCTTTTCGGTCTCCAGTTTAAGTCTCTTTAACTCTAGACAGAATTTTAGTCCTCTGAGGAAAAGGTGAACTGTCCTATTTCTGAAGACTGCATATCTCCATCACTAGACTGGTTGTATTCCTGGTCACTAGTCCATGCTGCAGCTGTGATTAAAGCTAAAATCATTTCCTCTTTAGTTCGGTTAGCATGCACCAGTCCTTTGGATTTGCACACCTTGACCAAATGGTTATTTTTCAGTTTCTCATAATTCTCTGCTGTCATCTGACTAAACTAAAAAAAAAAATAAAACTGTTGTGAAAGTGAAACTCTGCCTGTTTACCTAATGGCTGTTGAGAGTACACACATCTTCAGTGACATCTGCCCACGGGCTACTGAAGTTCATTTAATATCCCACCCCTCTGCCACCAAAATGTGACAGCCTCTCTACCCCAGGCCATTAATCAAGGAGCCTCAATCCTCACCAGTGACACCGGTGAGAGATGGTCACTAAAAACAGGAATGAACTTACATCGTATTTTAAATGCAGCTCTCTGCATCAAGCACAGGTTCCCCCAAGAATGCACAGGGAACCTGCTTCAGACCTGGGACTGGAATCTCTGTCTCTCCAGATCCCAAACAAGACTCACTTTAGAACACTGTGTCCCAGTTCCAAGTAGCTGACATACTGACACCTAGATATTTGATTTTCACACACACTCCTGTGAAAGGCTGATACCGATTTACTAGTTGTACCCATTCTGCCGAGACTATAAAGCAACCTCGCTGCATCTAGTCAACCACTGACTGGCTTTTACAAGGATATCCAAATCTACTGAGTAAAATCAATAATAACATAAATGGTAGAGTGTAACCAAAGCAGCAATGCTTTTCACATTCGCCAAGGTGTCACTAAAATAAACACAAGTACTCTCAAGATTTTAAAAGTATTCTCTAAAAGACCAGTCACAATGAAAGATGTAAAATATTTAATAATAAATAATAAAGTAGGAAACATGAGAATACTAATTATCTAAGTACAATAAACATCAGAGTTTCAGTTACAGGAGAAATAAAAATAACACAGTTGCACAGATTCAAACAGATGCAGAAAAACACTGCTAAACTGATCTCACTGTCTTTCCTGACTCTCTTAAGAATAACTGTTCCCTAGCTAACTTAATTAGTACAGCAAAGTAAGATAGGATGCTGAGATTCTTACTTCCACAAGGCAAGGTGATAAGCTTCTAACTGAACTGAACAACTAACTGGCTGTGATAACTGTCGTAGATCTTTATATATATCAGATTCTAAAACAAAACAGTCAGCTGTGAGAGTTCCATCCTGTCAGTGCTGGTTATAGAATGACATTATATTTGATCATCTGACTCTGGTACAATACACATTCAGAGCTTGGCAAAGATGTGTTGCAGTATTTGAAAGCTATAGAACAATTTCAAAAACCTGTACTCTTCCCCTCCAGAATTCTTTGTTTAAACATAAACATTTAATCAGTTATAATAACACTGTTGATACATTTTTAAGACAAGTATCTCTACAAGTCAGTGTGATAGTCAAATGACAAAATTATTTACAAAACTCCATCTCACTATGTTGGCATATGCTATACATGTACTGCTGTATTCTCCCTGGCACAGATGGCAACCCCTCACATCATCAGAGGTTGACTACCATAGAGGCTAATGGAACAGTTGCTATCACAAGAACAAGGCATCACTGGCACTCTACCAGCTTCTGGAAAGTGACTTAGCAGGTGGTACAAAGAAACTCTATGAGGTTACAAGGCAAAGACAAAAAGATGAAGAAGATCGTCATTAGACTCCTTCATAAGGAATGCTAGAACAACCCACTCATCTGTCCACAGGACATCAAGGGCAGTTGGAAGAAGTACTTCTTCTAAATGCAACTTCTGCATGAAGAAATCTCACAGAAGGTGTACTGCCCCTGACATAGCCTGTGATGAAATATGAAGTGGAGGCCATCTTAGGAGAAGTAAGAACAGCACTAAGGAAAATGAAGTCAGGGAAAGTAGCAGGCTCAGATGAGGTCACAGCAGTTATGATCAATATTCTGGATGAGTTACTGGAGATATGACTCCAGAGGGTACTCATAGCAGTATGGAGAGAGGTGCGTATCTCAGGTGACTGGAGAATAAGCATTCTAATGCCCGCATACAAGAACAAAGGGAGCATTCATAACTGTGGATACTTTGGAGGTATCAACCTTGTGTCACACTGTAAGAAAGTTCTTGATTGGGTGATTGATAAACAAATACACAGCGTAGAAAGTAAGATGGGAGATGAGCAGTTTGGATTTAGATAAGGATGCAGCACAACTGACCCAATGTTTGCAGTGAGACAGATAGTTGAGAGGAAGCCAGAGATAAGAAAAGAGTCCAACTGGGCATCCTTGACTTGGAAAAAGCATATGAGAACGTTCCAAGAAAGCTGATTTTGATATTCCTGTAATGGTTCAAAGTCCCAAAAACATTGGTAGAATTAGACCCAATGACACAAGTGCAAACAGTGTTTGGACTCACAGAGGGGTTTCCCAGTGGCAGTGGGTGTGCATCAAGGTTCATCTCTGAACTCATTACCATTCATATTGGTGATGGTCTACATTAGGAAATAGGTTGGATGAGATAGATCAACAAAGCCACTCTGTGCAGACAATGTGACATTACAGGCAAACTTTCAACAACAATTTCAGCAAATGATAGGGGAATGTAATGAAAAATGGAAGGCATGTGGATTAAAATTAGTACAGATAAGACAGTTGTAATGGCAGCAAAAAGGGGAAATCAGAAGAAGCTGAAAACTGAGAGAGAGAAGGTAGAGTAGTGGAACAGGTTAACAGCTTCAGGTATCCAGTAGAGGTGATTAAGGAGAAGAGACGTCTGAATGAGGAGCTCAAAACTAGAATCAGAGGGGTGGCAGTCAACTGGCAAAGGGTGTCAGGGGTAATGTGTGACAGAAGAATGCCAAAAAAAGATAAAAATTAAGGTGTACAAAACAATGGTGTGACCACTACTGAATGGTACAGAAATACAGAAACTTGAGCAGTGAAAGCAGAGCTGTTGAAGAAGCTAGAGGTGATGGAGATGAAGTCCCTAAGATGGGTATTAGGATGCACACTGTAGGACATTTGAAGGAAATAGGACATCAGAGCAGAGGCCCAAGTATCTCCAGTTGTAGAGAAGATAAAAGAGACTAGATTACTGTGGCTCAGGCACATGTGCTGGAAAGCAGAATACAATTTGGTGAAGAAGATTTGGAACAGACAGGAAGAAGGCAGGAGGAAATGATAGCATCCAGCAAGGAGGTGGATGAATTGTATGAGAGACGACCTGTAACAGTCAGGCATGAGTGTTGAAGAAGGTAGAAGAGTGGCACTGAATTTTAGATTGCAAAATTGTCAAGACAGCCTGACCTTGTGTAGAAAATGGGAAAAGGGGGTAATGACAATGATAGTGATGATAATGATTTGCTCCCATCCTCATCTCTTTTTATGAGCATTGGGTAGTGAACAAAAGAATGAAAGCTCATTTACTAGTGGCAGGAATGAGGGTCCTTTACAGGTTAGCTGAGCTCACTGTCCATGGTAAAGTGATGGCCTCTGCATCCCCAAAGGATCTTTGAGTATAGCCAGTGCTCCTTCAGGTTGATAGGAGTAAGCTGAGGTGTTACCTACCATGGGAGTTTTATCAGGCTTGGCTCACTGGAAGGATGCTTCCTGTGCAGACTCAGAGAATTTTGTAGTGCTATTTTATTAGAAATTAAGAAATTCATATTAAATGTTACTGCAGCACATAACTGCTAGCTGCATTCTCCATTAATTGAATGGGTAAGGGGGCTGTAAGCCCCTTTTAGAATTAGCTAGATGGGATCATTTGATGTACAAGGCAGTTTGAACCGAGACCAAGTATGCCTTGCCAATAACCACCCTTTAGCTGTACCACCTCTTCCAAGGAAGACCGAGCCTGGAAGTCCCAGACTAAATTTAAGGGTACCCATCCAATTTCCAAGCTGTGTTAGAAGGTTGACTGAGAATTGTATTGTTTGACCTGTAGGGAACCCTATTCCAGAGCAGGGAGAGGCCCTGACTGATGAACCTATCTATTGACCTAGTTTTAGTTGTTGATGTAGGTTGAGATCTCTTGTTCTAGTGTTGATTGCACTGTTTGACTGGAGAAAAAGGAAGTCATAAACCGATCTGTGAGGGTATAGTAAGTGAAGCACAGATCTCTCTCAAAAGCTTGTGACACTACATACAGGGACAAAAATTTCAATCTCTCCGAATGGCTATGATTCCTAAGGCCAGATATAATTTTTGTAGGAATGTCTGTTTTTATTCAAGTTTTTTTTTATGTTGTATAGTAATATACATGGCAAAGGGTGCATTATATTGTATAATAGATGTGACAGAGTATAAGTGAACAGTGGCTTCCTTAGTATTAGAAGAGACACCTTTGGCAGTTAGTTCCAAGATATAGAAGGATTTCCAAACTACAGTTGCCACATGGCTCTTGCCACCCCCATAGTGCCTTTTTTAGGCAAGGCTCAAAAGTCAAACCCACCCCCATAGACAGCACAAGGAACAAGAAACTCAGGGTAATGCTGCTAAATGCCAGAAGTCTTAACCTCAAGATGCACGCACTTGAAGCTCTCCTCAGTATGGAGAACATCGATATCTGTGCAGTGACAGAAACCTGGTTCAAGGCTCCAGAGAGCACCCCAGCACTACCAGGCTATACCTCATATCATGCTTTTCGGCCCCAAAACCCGGACCGAACCACAAAAGGAGGGGGATTTTCCATATTTATCAAGGATATCCACACCTCCAGGTTAGTGGCATTGCACGAAGTATCAGAGACCATCCATGTGCAACTAACAGTGGGCAAGACTGCTTTTCAGTTTATAGCATCCTACAGACCACCCTCTCAAAGTCAGGAATCCCACTCGGCTTTCCTGAAAACATTGGAGAACATGAAGATCTCTCCGAACACTATTATATTGGGCAACTTCAACTACCCAAACATTGACTGGGAGCACTACTCAAGCCCCAGCACCTTAGTCCAAAGGTTCCTGGAAATTATAAACTCAAATGCTATGGAACAACTAGTCACCACTCCCACAAGAGGGGACAACATACTAGACCTGATCATTACCAACATGGGGACTCTATGCTCCACACCAGAAGTATATCCCTCATTGGTAAGATCAGACCATAAATTAATTTCACTGGATGTCCACATCCCGACCCCACCCCCAGCCCAGAAAACCACAGTGAAAAACTTCTCAAAAGCGAACATCTCACATCTCTAAACCAAAGTGGAATCCGTCAAGGCCCCAGGGCCAGTGGTAACTATGGCCCAAACTGCAGAATCCTATATAAACGCATTCTGCGGACATCTCCAGGAATGCATGGATCATGCTATCCCAAACAAAACCAAGACCCAATCATCCAAAGGCAGGCGTCCAGTCTGGTGGATCCCTGCCATAAATAAACTGTACAACAGAAGGAGGAAGCTACTACATGATAGAGCAAAATCCCTAATAGGGAAGGCATCTCTGATCAGTACTAGCAAAAAATTACGATCCCTCATAAAATCCTCCAAGGCCAGCTTCGAGAGAAAAATTGCACAGGACACCAAAGACAATCATAAGGCTTTTTTCAGTTATGTTAGAAACCTGGGATGCAACTCCCAGACTTGTTCTGAGTTGATTCTAAATGACAAAAAATACACTGAACCCACAGACATCGCCAATATCCTGGCAGACAGTTTCAGTGCAAATATCTCCACCCCCCCCCCAAAAAGAGCAAGTATCTATCCCGGCAGAGGGCTGCCTCCCAAACATCTCTGATGCTCAGGTGAAGGCTGCCCTCTCCAAAGCAAAAAACACTGCTTCCATGGGACCAGATGGCATCCCAGGTTGCGTCCTACATGAACTCCAAGAGGAACTAATCCCTCAAATAAAACAGCTATACAATCTCAGCCTCACTACAGGATAGGATATGTGCCCACAGAATGGCGTACAGCAACAGTGGTCCCACTCCACAAAGGTGGAGCCTCTACGGACCCTGGAAACTATTGCCCCATAAGCCTGACTAGCTTAGTCTGCAAGGCTATGGAGAGGGTCATCATGGAGCTCATAAACAAAGACATTGGGGACCTACAGACACTAGATCCTACCCAGTTTGGCTTTGTCAAGGGCAGATCCTGCCTTTTGAACCTGATTGACTTCTTCGAAACAGTCACCAAAGCCATAGATGAAGGGTAGGTAGTCCACACAGCCTATCTGGACCTTGCAAAGGCATTTGACACAATACCCCACTCGGGCATCATAGATAAGCTATCCAGCT
Organism: Protopterus annectens; assembly: GCF_019279795.1. Classification (NCBI taxonomy): domain Eukaryota; kingdom Metazoa; phylum Chordata; order Ceratodontiformes; family Protopteridae; genus Protopterus; species Protopterus annectens. The sequence continues at coordinate 444,134,666 of NC_056731.1, forward strand.
TAAATATAAACCCCTATGTCACAAGATGGGTCGCAAACTGGCTCAAAGACAGAACCCACAGAGTGAGAGTTGCTGGAGCCATGTCAGACTCGAAACCGGTCACAAGTGGCATCCCACAGGGTTCTGTCCTGGGACCACTCTTGTTCGGTATATACTTTTCCGAGGTACAGGCAAACGTGGGAGGACTATGGCTCACCAAGTTCACAGACGACTGCAAACTGGGTGCCATAATCAACTCTCCAGCTGACACAAACATCCTTCAAAAAGGTCTCACAGAGACAGATAACTGGTGCCAGCGCCATGGTTTAAAGCTAAATGCCAAAAAATGTAGTCATACCCTTTGGCAAAAACAATGTGCCCACAAATTATCACATAGGCGGAAACCCATTAAGTACAGAGAAAGTTATTAAGGACCTGGGGACCCAAGTTGATAGCAATCTCTCCTTTGAAAACCACATTGCCAAAGTGGTTAGAAAGACCTTCTACATAGCCCACCTCATCACGAAGGGTTTCACATCTAGATCAAGAGAGTTAATCGTGCCCCTTTATTCATCCCTCATCAGACCCATCATAGAATACAATGCCCCTTTTGGGATGTACCTTACTCGACACCTGCAGCAATTAGAAAGACCCCAAAAGTATCTCACCAAGAGGATCATGGGTCTCAAACAGATGCCATATGCTGCTCTGTTAAAACAACTCCAGCTCTACTCAGTTGCATACTGCCTACTTCGAGGCGATCTATGCCTGACATACAAAGCTATGTCAAATCCAGAATTAATGGACATGCTCCACATCAGTAAATCTAAATCCCTTAGAGCCACACGCTCGAGGGACTTGAACCTCAGCACAGAAATAAATAGAACTTGCTGGAGGGACAGGTTCATAACCCAGAGGCTCCCTTTGCTCTGGGATAGAATTCCAGTTCGTGTGAGGCAGAGCACCTCACTGAATCTCTTCAAGAAGAATCTCGATAGGTGAATGGGGGATCATAGGTTTGTCCCAGGGATTACTCCCGTGTCACTATTAGACAGAGGCACAGTAAACTAAACCTTAAAAAGGGCACAGTACACTGAAATCAAGGGGTGGCGTAAGCCATACAGAATCAGGCTAGGCTTATAATTGCCCCAGGGCAGATAGCCTAGTATGAACCTATGAACCTATGGTGATCAAAGAAATGAGAGCTATCAGCCCAAGATATAGAAGGATTTCCGAACTACAGTTGCCATATGGTGATCAAAGAAATGAGAGCTATCAGCCCAAGTGACCAGTTCTTTAACCACTATCAGCTCAAGTGACCAGTTTTTTAATCACTTACTCATTTGATGGTAGGGTGTTATCAATTCAGTAGGATGAAGCAATTTGCTGTTTCCTGAAAGAGATGATACTGCAAGTCTGGAAATTTATTTAAGCCTTTTTCCAGTACACCAGAAGTTAACTCATCTTAACTCATTGTTTAAGGGTATAATTACTAAAGGGTTTGCATTTAGAAATAAAGAGGTTATAGTGTCCCTCTACTCATCACTCATCAGACCCAAAATAGTGTACAATGCCGCATTTGGGATGTACCTCAGAAGACACGTCCAACAGCTGGAAAAAACACAAAAGTACCTCACCAAGAGGATTACAGGCCTCAAACATATGTCCTATGCAGCCCGACTGGAAAAACTCCGGCTGTACTCAGTGGCATATCACTTATTCAGAGGTGATCTCAGCCTGCCTTACAAAGCCATGTCCAACTCAGAATTGATGGACATGCTCCACGTAAAGAAATCCAAGTCACTGCGAGCCACTCGCTCTAGTGAGCTAAACCTCACCACAACAATAAATAGAACATGCTGGAGGGATAGATTCCTGTCAAAGAGACTCCCCATGCTTTAGAACAAAATTCCTAACTACATTAGGCAGAGCCCCTCACTAACACTCTTCAAGAGGAACCTTGACGAGTGGATGGGTAACAGAAAATACACCCCTGAGATAACTTCATTTGCTCTTCTTGACAGAAGCTCAGTTAATTAATCAATGGGGCAGCAAAAGCTGACACACTCTGGCTAGGCTTATAAATGCCCTCAGGCAGATAGCCTAGTACCTACCTATGAACCTATAAGTGCCTTGGGTTGACTTGACAATTGCACTCAGCATGTTTGCATCAGATTTGATTAACTGCAGATCATTGTTATCCCTTTTGCTGTCAGAGAAATAAATGCCAAAAAGGTGGGAGCTCAACGTAGATCTCAATGGGACACAACTGGCCACCTTCTCTTTGATTGAGGAGTCCTCAACAACTCTACCAACTTGCATTCTGTCCTTGAGCCAGTGTGCTATCCACCTTACATATTTATTTATTTTATTTTTATTTTATTTATTTACATTTGTTTACTGGGATTAACTAACTGGACAGTGCCCCATTTCAGTAGCAGCCCTGGGAGAAAAGCTGTACATTAATTGCTGTAATACAATATACAGTATGCATAAGCAATGAAGAAGTGATGCTTGACAACATGGCCTTACATAGTAGATTAAACATGAGCAGAAACTGTGAAATAGTACTTAGGTTAATTACTTAGGAAAAGCATATCATTTTTTTAAATTATTTATTTATCCTTTTGTTGTCCGAGTTAGCCCCACTAGGATATTTAATTGTTTTCAGGGGAGACCTGAATTGGTATTTATATTACAGGGGGAAATTTGGTTACAGCAGAAATGAACTCCTCCTACTCTTCTTGATATGTGTCATGGATCTTTTACATCCTCCTGGGCTACCAGCTACACAAGTAAATTGGATGTTGATTTAGCATCTCATCAAAAGGACGACACTAAAGAGTGCAGTACCCCCCCCCCCCATGCTGCACTGGTGTCACTAATCAATTGACCTGGTACAGAAATAGAAGCTACAGCCTTGTGCACCAGGGGTTGGATGTGCTATCTCTTACACCATGGACACTGCTAGCTCATAGCTGAGTAAGGCATAGTCGGGAAATAACAAAGGTGTAATGGTTAATTTAACATGTTTGGCTCACTCAATACCAGCCATGTTGGAAATATATAGTTATGGTATTATTGGAGGAGAGAAGTATATTATTCTAGTTGGGAGAGAGTAAAAGTGGGATCAGCTATAACAGTTTTATAGTAGATGAATTTTAGTAGTACTGAGACAGTAGATAGAGTTAAGTAGTATTGAGAGAGAACATAGATTAGTCTAGCTGGGTGTGGAACAACAGCAAGACCAAGTAACCATTAGATATTGCTTTAGATTCTGTTTAAAGCAATTAAGTGTAGTGTCTAGTCTTGGAGTGGAATATTATTCCACATTTTGGAGATGTAACATCAGAAAAGATTGGTCACGTGGTAACTTTTTATCACTTGAACATAGGTTTCTGTTAGGTATATACTGAAAAAGAAGAATATGTGTGATACTCATTTGGTTGTAACACAAACAACGAGGAAGTTCTAAACAGAGGAGTTGTTTTAAGGCTAAGCAATGATGTTACCTATGTGGAAGGTTAGCTCAAAATTTAGCTGTTTTGTTATAGCATTGCTCAAGTATCTTTGATTGGGTAACTTGAAGCTTGATAAGAATGGGGGCTCCATAGGGAAATGGTTGGGAGTAGGTATGCTGTGGCTCTGCTTATTTTTTCATCTTCAGTTAAATAAGGTTTAATTCTGTAAGTGGATGACTTGTGTTTGTTGTTTTTTTAATGCTTCTTTTACATTGAAATCAAATTTCATATGTCATGTATTATTACTCCTAGTAGCTTTTTGTGTGAAATGGTTTCAGTTGTGTTGTTATCGGACGAGGTTGAGGTAAAGGGATTTGTTGACATGGAATGGTTTGAGAGTGAAGAGGAGGAGGATTTTTTTGGGGGGGGGTCAGTAGGAGATTAATCGTTAATGCTTAATGCCATAACCCTGTTTTTGACTTGAGAATGTGGTATGGTGTCAAATTCCTTGACCAAATCAAACCAGGCAGCATATGTTTTCAAACAACCTGACAAGATTTAGCAGACAGGACCTCCCCTTTACAAAGTCAGATTGCTGTGGCTTGTGGTTGAACCTAGTCAGATTTTTGATTATGTGATTTATGAGGTCTGTAATGACGTGCTTCATAACTTTACAGATAAGACTCGTAAGGCTGATGGGTCTGTAGTTTCTGGGTCTGTGGTGGGTCCACCCTTGTAGAGGGAATCAGTGCTGCAGAGCAAAGGCTTAGGTTAAACAGTTTAAGGAGGGGATCAGTGACCAAAGTATTGGTAGCAAATAACTAGAGAGGGAAAGGTAATAGAGTGGGATGAGTCTAAGAAGACATTTGGACTGCAGGCTAGAGACTGCCTTACATGACAAGGATTGATATGAGAATATAGGCAGAGAGAAAGGGACAGACAAATTTTTAGAGAAAGACCCACACTGGTAGAATTTTTAGTTGAATGAAGAACAGAAGCTGCTGTTAAAAATGGATAATTAGTAGGGCATATAAAATATTGCATGATAACTTGTAAGAATCAAACAGAGCAGGTTGAAGAAGATTAGGAAGGGAGACTGGAAATGCAATTTACAAGGGAAAAGTGGGAGGACATATGTATTGCTCCCAAGTGTGCAACAAAATCCAGAAGGTTTAAGATCTTTGCTTGGGAATGTTTGCATAGGTATTTTTATACCCTAAGCAGACTTCAAATAATTTTTCCGCCGGTAGATAACAAGTGCTGGAGGTGTAATGGGCAGAAAGAGGTAACTAGAAGCATGAGTTCTGGGAATGTAATGAGTTGGCAGATTTTAAAAATGACCTACAGAGTACTCTCTCAGAAATATTGGGTGAGCAAATGTCTGTAACTAAGGAAATGATTCCTCTGGATACCAAATATGAATTGAGTAGCCATAGTAAGGCCTTATTAAGTTTAGTTCCGCTAGTTACTAAAAAAAAACAATTACTAGAAAATGGAAATAGAAAGTCTAAACCAACTGTGTTTGAGTTGCTGAATAGTGTAAAAGTGATAAAAATAAGATGAGGCGATATCCTGGACAGTCAGAACAGTTTATTGCTCACACCATAGACAACGAGACAAGGAAATTAAAAACAAGTAAAAATTCCACAAAAATTCCACAAAAATACTGAGCGCTTTCACCCGCTCGACTACCTGCGGGTTTCTTCAGAGTACAATTAACAATTCTCTGCACCAGTCTTATATACTAAACAGATAGCTAGTTAGTTGGTTGTTAATGGAATAATTAAAATAAATGAATCAATTAAACAGCCATTTAAAACATAAAATAAGAATGTTCTTGCTTTTTAAAGAACCTGAAATCCACGATACTAAATAGTGTGTAAAACACTTCATTTTAGTTGTACCATGTTATGTAATATAAAAATTTAATAAATGAAAATAATAATAATGAAAATAGAGTAACACATACTACGAATAAAAGTGTTAGTAGAATGTGCATACAAATTCTTTATAAAATGTTACTTGTGGATTATTGTAATAAGATTTGTAAAATTTTGTAAAACTTGTTGTCCAATAAGTCTTATAAGCTTTTATGAGGGCATACAACTACTTTATATATGTGTATATCTTAGTCTCTGTATACATACAAGGCTTAATAAATATTACATTATAAATACATTATAAAACCATTGTATATCATAAATTAATAATTAATTAAATAATTATTTGATTATTATTAACTTATAAAAAGTATGTTAAATGTTGTATAATTAATAAATATAAAAACTACAAATAGATCTGTAAATGTAAAAAATATATATATATATGAAAATATACAGAAACTGCATGTATATTATTTATATTGATCAAATTTAAATTTTGAAATTTAAAATTTAAAATATGAAAACACAAAGGTGATCCCTAAGCACTAGTTGTGAAATTGTGATAAAACTCTGATTAAACACAAATAGATTTTTGTTTGAGAATACTTGCAATACTAATGTGCCCATTCAAACCTGGTGCTGTACCAGCATTAAAACGGAGTTGCCACAAACATTCTTTTGTTAAGAGCAAGTTATCCAAATCCCCTTCTTTTTCCCAGGGGTTGTAAATTCTATCTATAATAAAGAAGATGAATCTTTTGAAATTAATGCATGTAGTGCTGTGCATATAAAGAGCATTAGTTTCTTTTTTGTGTTTGATATCTCTTACGTGCTCCATGATTCTCTCCTTTAATTTTCTCTTAGTCTTCCCTATGTAATATGCTGGACATGAAATGCAACTAGCCATATAAATAACCCATTTTGTATTGCAATTACATAAACCCGGGCATTGAAGTGTTTTACCATAGTTGTACACTGTACAGTAAGGTCTGTCATTAATGTACTTGCAGCTTTTACAAAATCCACACTTTTTCATTCTTGATGTTGTATGACCTTGTGTCCTACTTTCAAATATCTCTTTCAGCCGGAGATGGGAAAACATTAATGTGATTCTACAAGCACCATCATTTAAAAGCATACCTAGGGGAAGTATGCAGGATATGGGTTCTTTGAATGAACAAATTGCAGATTTCGATAAAACGTTAAAACAGTTCAAAACAATTCAGATGGATAACGCCTTTCTGGAAAGATCCCTGGAGTTGGAACTAGTCCCAAAAGGTTTGCGAATTTTTAAATTACCTTTTGGTTTTAGCCATAATAGTGTGGCATTTGACGAACTATTAGCCCTTTATGATAAAATGGGGCTAGAATTATTAAAATTGATTATCAAGAATAATAATCATAGACTGTCAGTACTGAATGAAAAGCTTATAGAATTGGACAATAACATTAAAAAAGACTTGTTATTTGAACATAACAAGTATAGGATGGATAACATTATAAAGGAGATGGACAATTTTGTTATGAGAGGATTAGAATATAAAAACAAGAAACTGATAAGAGACAGTAATGACTATATTAACAAGAGGGCATATCAACATTTTAAAGATTTTAAATTATCTGTTCAGCAACATGACAAAATAAAATTTTCAAGTCATGATGGCAGGAACTATGAAGAGACTAATGAACAAACAGTCACCAATGTTAATAAAAGTGTAAATAATTATGGACATTTTAGTGGCAACACAGTACAAAGGGATGTATACAAGGAGAACAATGTTTTTTTAGAGCAACCCCAACTAAGGAGATCAGAGAGAATAAGAGACAGGTTCCAAGGGGGCAGAACACAATATCAGAACCAAGGAAGGAAAACACACTTCAGGACCAATTCCCATTATTATTAGATGGTTCGATTCACAACAATTCACTTGTAAAATCAAAGGAATTAACTTATATTGAGACCACCATAGAAAATTTAACTGAAAATGGGACTGGTAACAATTTTAACCTAGTAGGCACTGATTACGATGATGCAATGCCTGAAAACGAATCTGATGAGAACTTTACAGTCCTCAGTGTTATTGATCCAATAACTCTTGATTCTGATAAAGTGAATCAAGATGTATGTAATGTAATCAACAGTGGTGGTTTCAACATTTACAACTACAGTGATCTGAATTTGAATATAAGTCACATTTCTTTATTTAAAAGAGGTTTTACATTTGTTCCACATTTTAAAAGTGACATAGGTAAAATTCTCATCAATTTGAAACTGTATGTGAGATTACTTAATTAAAAAATGTTTTTTGCCAAGGTAAACACACATGAGGAGAGCAAAGTTGAAACCAGAGCCATTACACTCAAAAGATCTAGCACATTTATACCTCCCAGTAACCCAATAATTCAGGTTTTTGAATCTTTATGTGAGTCACAAATAAGGAGGGAATTAAAGAAAAAACAAGTGTTAAAGGATAATTTAACTGACACTGAGAGGTTTTGTATTTCTGAATTGTGTACTAACAATAAATACAGAATTATGAAGCCGGACAAGGGAGGTGGGGTAGTTATCATGCCAAAAATCGAATATACCAGCAAAATGGTAACTATGTTAGAAAATGAAGAAACATACAACAAAGTTTCCAAGTATGAGGTACAAAGAGCTTACACAAAAATTGACTGGTTACTATATGATTTTTTGATGGAGAGCATGATTAACACACAAGAATACGAATTCTTAGTTGTCGAGCACCCAATCACTCCAACCATATTCGGCATACCTAAAGTACATAAGAGTATTTATAATCCCCCCCTTAGACCAATTGTCTCTGCTAAAAATTCCAAACTTGAAACAATAGCAAGGTTTGTAGATGTACACTGTAAGGACATCATTACAACTTTCTCCCATATAATCAAAGACTCATGGCATTGCCTAGAAAAATTGAGAGAATTTAATCACAATTACAAAGGAGAAAAGTTTTTTATGTTAACAATAGATGTTATTAATTTGTTTAGCATCATACCTCACAAAGAAGGACTAGAGTATTTTGAAAAAATTTTGGATAAATACAGTGGTTATCACACTGTTAAACGCAAATTATTAGTAGACTTCATGGAAATGATACTAAATAACAACTATGTCATCTTGGAAGGAGAACATTATAAACAATGTACAGGGGTGGCAATGGGGGCCGGATGTGCCCCCATTTATGCTAACCTAGTTTTAGCACATTGGGAAACTGAACAAGTTTTTGTTTCACAGTTTTGGGAGAAAATTATTTTATATGTAAGATTTTTGGATGACATATTGGTCTTCTGGAAGGGAGAAGAAGGTGAAATTCAACAATTTATACATTTCTTAAATCACAGTACTAGTTTCTTAAAGTTTACATTCCAAATATATTATGACCAATGTGATTACCTAGACATAAGAATGTACAATAAAAATGGTAAGATAGAATCCAACATTTTTCGTAAAAAAACTTATTCAAATAGTTATTTACACTATGATAGCAACCATCCCCACTTCCAAAAGAGAAATTTGGTGAAAGGTCAACTAGTTAGACTCTCACGTATCATCAGCGATGATCAGAATTTTTTGTATGAGAGTAAACATTTGCAGGATATGTTTGCTGAAAGAGGTTATCCACTAAACCTCCTAGATTCCCTAAACAAGGAAGTATTAAGGGATAGGAACACAAAATATAAACCTATAATCATTAGTGGAGAAAATATAAGGTCCAAGGAACAGGATTCAATAAATAAAAAGGATTCATTTATTATACCATACAATGCCAATTCTAAAGCAATAATAACGATTTTAACTGACACTTGGAATTGTGTAATAAATAACAGCAGAGAACTCAAAGACACACTAGGTATATACCCGAGAATTACATACAGTAGGGGCATTAATATGAAAGAGATATTTGAAAGTAGGACACAAGGTCATACAACATCAAGAATGAAAAAGTGTGGATTTTGTAAAAGCTGCAAGTACATTAATGACAGACCTTACTGTACAGTGTACAACTATGGTAAAACACTTCAATGCCCGGGTTTATGTAATTGCAATACAAAATGGGTTATTTATATGGCTAGTTGCATTTCATGTCCAGCATATTACGTAGGGAAGACTAAGAGAAAATTAAAGGAGAGAATCATGGAGCACGTAAGAGATATCAAACACAAAAAAGAAACTAATGCTCTTTATATGCACAGCACTACATGCATTAATTTCAAAAGATTCATCTTCTTTATTATAGATAGAATTTACAACCCCTGGGAAAAAGAAGGGGATTTGGATAACTTGCTCTTAACAAAAGAATGTTTGTGGCAACTCCGTTTTAATGCTGGTACAGCACCAGGTTTGAATGGGCACATTAGTATTGCAAGTATTCTCAAACAAAAATCTATTTGTGTTTAATCAGAGTTTTATCACAATTTCACAACTAGTGCTTAGGGATCACCTTTGTGTTTTCATATTTTAAATTTTAAATTTCAAAATTTAAATTTGATCAATATAAATAATATACATGTAGTTTCTGTATATTTTCATATATATATATATATTTTTTACATTTACAGATCTATTTGTAGTTTTTATATTTATTAATTATACAATATTTAACATACTTTTTATAAGTTAATAATAATCAAATAATTATTTAATTAATTATTAATTTATGATATACAATGGTTTTATAATGTATTTATAATGTATTTATAATGTAATATTTATTAAGCCTTGTATGTATACAGAGACTAAGATATACACATATATAAAGTAGTTGTATGCCCTCATAAAAGCTTATAAGACTTATTGGACAACAAGTTTTACAAAATTTTACAAATCTTATCATTACAATAATCCACAAGTAACATTTTATAAAGAATTTGTATGCACCTTCTACTAACACTTTTATTCGTAGTATGTGTTACTCTATTTTCATTATTATTATTTTCATTTATTAAATTTTTATATTACATAACATGGTACAACTAAAATGAAGTGTTTTACACACTATTTAGTATCGTGGATTTCAGGTTCTTTAAAAAGCAAGAACATTCTTATTTTATGTTTTAAATGGCTGTTTAATTGATTCATTTATTTTAATTATTCCATTAACAATCAACTAACTAGCTATCTGTTTAGTATATAAGACTGGTGCAGAGAATTGTTAATTGTACTCTGAAGAAACCCGCAGGTAGTCGAGCGGGTGAAAGCGCTCAGTATTTTTGTGGAATTTTTGTGGAATTTTTACTTGTTTTTAATTTCCTTGTCTCGTTGTCTATGGTGTGAGCAATAAACTGTTCTGACTGTCCAGGATATTGCCTCGTCTTATTGGTACCAACGCTGCTCTTATTTTTCACATTAAAAGTGATAAAAAGACTGGAAGTGAGATCTTTATGAAAGGAACAAATTGCATGGAAGTAAGTGGAAAATATGGAAACAATCCATGCAGAATAATGTTTAGAAGGAGGAGATGGTTTAAAGGAAGACAGGAATTCAGCAATTTATGTAGTGTACTGATGACAATGACTATGAAAAAAGTTATATGATTTATAATGTACTCAAATTGAAAAAATGTTAATATTTTTTTCCGGTTAATGAATGTTTGCCTGTGATTAAGTGATAACTTAATGAAGTCGTTTAAAAAAAAAAAAGGAGGGCTCAGTGAGTGCACATTTGTCTCTGTTTGTTAGACATCTCGGTATATTGATGGAACCCTGGAAAGAAGTTTTTTTTTTTTTGTCTTAGAGAGCATTGCAATGTCATGCCAGGGGTGACTAAGGAATGATTGGAGTTGGGATGATAGTTTTAAAGGAGAAGTTGGCCTCAGACTTGTTTGTTAGTATGTTAGCAATGTCATTCGAGTTTGAATGGGAGGTACCATTATGGGAAAGTTCAGTGAAGTATTTTCAATCATTTCTTAATTTTCTAATGTACTGAAGAAAGACTTATAGTTTATGATGTGCCTCAGTTGCTTGTCTGAATTCAATGGATACTTTATTGGATTTTATGGTTGCCTTAATTTCTCGGTTAAGTTGTTTTTATATTATCTTCATGCAGAGGGATTCTGATATTGCATGGTAATCTGAGCATTTTTTTCTCTTATTATACAGCTTGTTTCTATCAAATGATCACCAGGGTGGTTTGTTTTTGAATATACCACTCTGTTTGGTTCCAAACCAATGCATTTATCTAAATGGGCATAAAGGTCCTTAGTGAAGGTGTCTGCATATCCCTGATCACTTTAGAGATTTTGTCATTTAATTGTAAAAACAAAATTGTCTTTTGGAAGAGTCTAAAAAAGGTAGTGTAGTTTACCAAGGGAGTGAATGCATTGATGGTAAAGATAACCAGTAGATCTGACTTAACTCATAAGGGATCGGCCAAGGGAGTGAACAGTGTCAAGCTGCATTTGTGAGAACCAATCTTCACAAATTGGAGGGATTGAGAGCAAGTTGATCCAGGGAGTTCTTGTTAACTCAATCCATGGAGCATTGGACATGCTATAGTTTGGTATTTGTAGCAACTTTAAGTTGCTTTTCTACTTTACATGTTTAGTAGTGCTGTTAGGTACCTTGCTAGCATGTTTCAGTACGGTCTTAAGGCAGACTGGTAGGGGATTGTTTACAACTTGTCCTTGTCTTCCTTTTGCTTTACAGTTAAGTAATGTGGGAATTGCACTGGAAAGGTTTATTTCTGAATTTACCATTCTGTTTGGAAACAGACTTTTCTATAAAACAGTTTAAGTGCTGGTAAAAATTGGAGGTGAATAGGGCCGCCTTCTCTGTTGGGCCCATTTGTAGAGAATTGTCAGGAATTTTGCATAGGTCTTTTATATGCTGAAGTAGGTTTGCTCTAATGAAGATTCCCAAGACACGTTTATGTGGTGGTGGTGTGCTACCAAAGTTCATATGGTGGTGGGTGTGCTACCACTACAGCTGACAGAGAGGTTGAATAATTCAGGGGCAATGAGGGGTGAGATACAGTCAGGGGATAGGTTAGTAATTACCACATCAAGTGTATTAGAGCCATCTAGTGGTTAGTTTTATGATTTGCTCCATGTATTGGTATTAACAATGACCAAAAAACATTGAGCATATCTATTTTTTATTGTTGTACAAGTGCGTCAGTCACTTCTTTGGTAATTGAAGTCAAGCAACAAGGTGTTTGATTTGCCATTTAACACCTCAGTTGTATTACAGTAATTTCTACGATTTTCTTTACAAACTGAATTAAATGATATTACAATTTGATGATGTGATTGATGAAGGATATGCATCCAAAAGCATAAGTGCTTCATGTGAAATGACATGAATTTGGCATGACTGTCCTAGTCTCAAAACAATTTAGGTTGGAGTAGGTTTAGTAAAATTATTTATCTCTCAACTTGGCAGTGTATACCTGCAGAGTCTCACAGGATTATGGTGTTTGTTGTTAGAATAAGGAAGTCTAGTCTGGCCTGTTCAGCTTGCTGTCATCCTGACTGTTAAATGAACACAAAGTTTGACAAATTGATGGACAGATGGATGGACGAATGGACAGATTTTATTTTATTATGGTATAGGACATAAAACTGTGGTATTTGTAACTTAATTTTTGGATTGATTAAAATATTCTACAGTAAACCAAGCAAAAAAAATCTGTTTAACTTCCATTTAGTCAAATAATTAAACTGTTATTTCTGGATTACATATTAGGTAAACAAATTATGTGTCTAGTGGGATTTAACTTTTTCAAAGACAAATTCTACAAGATGTTTATTTAATTATGCTGACATAGGTACAATCTGGTGATAGAGTGGTACCGTATCATAAGGTGAAGTTTACTGGAACTTTTTACTTGCCACAAGTATTTATTGGAAAACAAACATTTGTGCTCATTTATTAATCTATTTGGGGCATTTTCCATGGGATATTTCCCACAGGGCTTATTATATGTTGTTTACTGGGAAAATTCCAAAGGAGAAGCTTAGGCTAAAAACAGGAAAACAAAAACAGCAGCATAGCAAAATCAGTATACATATTTACACACAGTAAAGCATTGTCACATTTAAGTGTTTTAAAACAGTCTGGGGGATTCACAAACAGCGTGAACAGTGGCAGACCTTCAGTGTACATACTATATTCGTAAGACAAATTAGACATTAACTTGATTCATAAAAAATAATTGCCCTTTTGTCCTCTCATGCACATATGATCATACTGCATTGTCACCAAGGACTGGTATCATGCATGGAGACCACTTACTACCACCATGTGTACCACTGGTATGTGTTATGACATTGCATGAGAAGGATCCACCAGCTCTGGCATTTCCTTTGAAAGGTAGATTGCATAATGCAATGCTGTTTAGTATGTTTACTTGACAGTGATTTTGCTCATTTTCTGACTTTAGTATGTGGAGAATGTAATGTGCTGTGCCAGCTGTGTATAAGGGACATAATGCTATGTGTCTACTATAAGTATTGTAGACCACCATAGTCACACTGAGAGATGGTCAAGCACAAGGTCGTTTTTCTGCATAACCTGGACAGCTGTAGTTGCTACCTGAAAGTTTCTACCTCTTTGCCATAGATGAGGGACTATTGTCTCAGAGAAGGAATTTGTTGCATATCTGCCTCCCACAGGCAAGAGTTCTTTTGTGTTAGTATGTCAACGACTATATAGGGTATGCTTCCATCACTGTTTTAATGGGTGCCAATATCAGCCTTAATGTGCTACAAAATAAAATAAAAACTTGTTATATGCATTATTAAATTGTTGTTATATTGGTACTGTTGCTTTAACAGTTTGCCTCATCCACACATTGTATGCCAATGTCCACTTATTTTTGAATTTCAGACATTGTTGCTGATACTTATTTGCATACAGCCCCATCCCTGGACTCTTCTAAGTATGCAGAAGTGTGTACAGATTCTCCAGGGAGTTTGAGCTTGTCTGTGAATTGTTTAGAGCTATGATAGGTGAGTTGCACTGTATACCGGCCCTACACAATTATGGGTACTGTTTATAAATCCTGTGTGTGCCCAATATAACTCTTGTATACATTATATATATATATATATATATATATATATATATATATATATATATATATGTAAACTCCCATAAGAGCACTTTTGAATCTTCATTAACTGGTATCTTACAATCAAAATGAACAAAGGCAGACGCAGTGACAACACAACACAAACTGGGTAAGAACACACCCAGGGGTAATGAATCCAATAAAAGTTTTAATAAACTCCAAAACAGCACAAAAGGTAATGTAAAACACTTTTTGTCTGGTCGATTCACCAGACTTCCTCAGACAAACTCATACAAAACAAGCACCAAGTTTAAATTAAAAACTTTTCCCTCCAAAACTACATCAGCCTATCAAACACATTGTTCAATTAACATCAATTAAAACATTAAAGCTATATAACAATACAATACCCTAAACCTTGTACTTAAAGTTGAACAGTTTTTTTTTAAAAACAACATTTTATGAAAAACCTTACTTGTCATAAAAACCTAACCTGGAAAACCAAGACATGAAAAGTGGGTACTACTCATAATCCTTATAAATATAAATGTTAAACTAATATAAAGCACTTTTATAAAAAACTTTATTTACATATCTATGTATTATCTACTAAGGCTCCTCAACTTAAGAATACAAGAAATGGAGATCACCTCATTTAGACTCGGTTTCTTACTAAAATCCAGGCTAAGCTGCCATAATACTTCTTTTTTCTCTAATAGTAAACCTAAAGCACCACCCCTATTGTCCATCAAAATCTGGTCTATCACCCTAAATGAAAAAGAATGCCCTGGTTACTATTACAATGTCTAGCCAATGCGTTTTCATTCCTTCCTTTAGCAGTGCTATAAACATGTTCATAGACCTTCTCTTTCAGCTTTCTGTCGGTCTTACCAACATAAAAGCATGGGCAAGATATATCACAGACATAGTATTACAATTGTACCTATCGTTGATCCGATAAGACCTATCCCGAATAGTAAATGTACAGCCAGACGCTATATATCTACAATAGTTACAAGCCTCGCACTTATACATGCCGGGGGTATGTGCATAAGTCTGCCTTGGGAATTCCACTAAAGATTTCAGATTCCTACCCCTCTTGAAAATAACGAATGGGTTATGGCCTATTTTATCAACAGTTTCATCTATTGAAAGAACCCTCCAATTCTTAGACAAAATACCTCTTGTTTTGTAAGCATCAGTACTATATTGCGTGACAAAACTAGAAGCAAAATCCTTTGACTGGAGGGAGCCAACTGTATTTCTACCCAAAGGAGGGACTACATTTCTGTCACTGTTATCTACCACTGACAATTTACCTGGAAGATGCAAAATAGCTTTATAAATCCCTCTCCTCCTTTTCTCTGAAACTTCTACCACAGTTTCTCCAACAAATTTTTCAGGGTATCTTCTGTTCATAAACATCTGTTTTAACAGATCATAGTCATCTATAAACTGATCTTCCTTAGTGACCATCCTTGCAGCACAAACCAACTGCCCCTTCACCACTGATCTCTTTTGGTGTAGGGGTGGCAACTAGTAAAGTGCAGCATAGTGTTGGAATATGTTTCCTTACGATGTATACTGGCTGAGTAACAACCTAATCGGTTGTCCTTCACTAACCATACATCTAACTAAGAAATGCTGTCTTCCTTAAAGGAACTGGTAAACCTTAAAAAAGTTGTAGTTGAGTTAAAGTACCTTAACAGTTCATTTGCTGATGCCCCGTTCCTCCTAAATAAAATGAACACATTGTCTAGGAACCTCATATAAAAACAGATAGGTTGCATGATGACTGTGTTGTTAAACACACAATGGGATTCCCAGTGGGCCATAACCAAATTGGCCACACTAGCCACACAAGGGGACCCCATTGCAACCCCCATCTGTTTTAAGTATATTTCACCATCAAACATGACAAAATTACTCGTAAGTATAATATCTAAAAGTTCCTTGATGATTTTCAGCTCATTGTCAGGGACTCCATGGTACCTCATCCTTTCTAAAACCCATTCAACACCCAAAGTATGTGGAATTGAAAAATATAAATCCACCACATCAGTAGTTAAAAAGTTCACTTCCTCCCTTTCAAAACTCCTTTGGTTAATGGCCACTAAAAAAGACCAAGAGTCTTTACATATCTGACTTTCCTTTATAACATATTTCTTTAAAATATTGTCCACTTATTTAGCATTAGCATAATTAATAGATGACCTAGCATTGGCTAACGCTCTCATCGGTGGATTAGAAATACACTTATGTAACTTAGGTGGTGGTTGTTGTCTTTCAGCTTTTTCCGGTTAGGGGTCGCTACAGCGAAACTGCGGTCCGCTAATGATTGGCAGTAGATTTTTATGTGCCGAGTTGCCAGCCCTAATGCACAACCTTCAACGAAGGTACGCCCATTCACACATGTCTCCACACAGAAGACGCTGTAGCTGAGAATCGAACTGGACAGCATCTTACTTAGGTAAACCAAAAAAAGAAGGAACCCTAGGTGATAATATGGTAAGGTAGTTGAGCGTAGACTTGTCTATTACACCTTCCATAAACAAGTTGTTCAAATGGGAATTGATGTTTCTATAAGCCCTATTCATTTCATTAATACTCACTTTTCTATATATAACACTATTCAACACCTTTTCCATTCTTACATTGTAATCAGTGGTGTCCATTACGACCAGCCCACCACCTCTATCTGGTTTACACACCCGTAAAGGTAAGGATCTCAAATTGTTCTACGCCAGTCGTTCACATTTGCTAATATTAATGTGTTCATACTGTGTATGTTGCTTAGCTAAATCCCTAATATCAAGCTCACACAAAGATTCATATAAAGTCAACAAAGGGTGTGTAGGAGGGTTGAAGGTACTTAATACTCTTAAGTCATTCCTTTCTACTACATCTTTACCACACATAAACTTCAAATTCAATTTACATATAAACATTTTTAAATCCATAAGAGTCAACGGTAAGTTAAGATGAGTTGATGGAACAAAAGTGAGGCCTTTAGCAAAAAGCTCTATCAAAACAGGGTCAATTTCATAACTAGAAAAGTTAAGAACTTTAAAATCTCCAGTCCCATTAACCAAAATTTTACAGTTCTCTTCATTCTTCTCAAAAACATCACCAGTAAAATTCGTTACCTCTTCTTCTTCTTCTTGGTGTAATTCTTGTTGGCATTCTTGTTCGCCACTCTGGTGTTGTACACTCATTTCTGAGTCTGACTCAAATTGTGGTGAAAAACCTGCGGGTGGTTCTTTAGGTTTACTATTAGAGAAAAAAGAAGTATTATGGCAGCTTAGCCTGGATTCTAGTAAGAAACCAAGTCTAAATGAGGGGATCTCCATTTCTTGTATTCTTAAGTTGAGGAGCCTTAGTAGATAATACATAGATATGTAAAAAAAAGTTTTTTATAAAAGTGTTTTATATTAGTTTAACATTTTTATTTATAAGGGTTATGAGTAGTACCCACTTTTCATGTCTTGGTTTTCCAGGTTAAGTTTTTATGACAAGTAAGGTTTTTCATAAAATGTTGTTTAAAAAAAAAAAACTGTTCAACTTTAAGTACAAGGTTTAGGGCATTGTATTGTTATATAGCTTTAATGTTTTAATTTATTTTAATTGAACAATGTGTTTGATAGGCTGATGTAGTTTTGGAGGGAAAAGTTTTTAATTTAAACTTGATGCTTGTTTTGTATGAGTTTGTCTGAGGAAGTCTGGTGAATCGACCAGGCGAAAAGTGCTTTACATTACCTTTTGTGCTGTTTGGAGTTTATTAAAAGTTTTATTGGATTCATTACTCTGGGAGTGTTCTTATCCAGTTTGTAGTATCTTACAATGTCAGCCTTCAAACAGACTGTTTGCTGGATGAATGGAGGAGTGCAATTGTTGTCCCCTTGCACAAATGTAAGCATCATCAGACCCAGGAAATTATAGACTTATAAGTCTGACCAGCCTCATCTGTAAGCCTGTGAAAAGGATCATTATTGAATTAGTGAATAATGGCAAGTAACCTACAAACTCTTCACAATAGGCAGTTGGATTTGTCAAAGGCAGATGCAGCCTACTTAACCTATATGACTTCTTTGAGAAGGATACTGAAGCATTGAATGAGTGCAAATCAGTACACACTTCATATCCAGACCTCATAAAAGCATTCAACAACATCCCACACTTAGGAATCAATGGTAAACTTTCCTGTATAAATGTTCATCCCTAATTTGTTGCATAGCAAATTGGATTACACACAAAACCCAGGAAATTCAGGTGGGCTGTTCTCCCTCCTCCAAAAGACCTGTCACTAGCAGTATGTCTTAGAGTTCTGTCTTTGGCCCACTCCTCACTGGCATTTACTTCTCAGGGGTCAAAGCTACTATTAAGGGTTTATGACCGACCACATTTCCAGACAACTGTAAACTTGATCCCATCATAAACTCCCTAGAGGACACCAAGATTCTTCAAAAGGGCATTTCCCAAACCAATGGCTGGTGTCAAAACCATGGACTAAAACTAAATGTCAAGAAATGTACAATAATATTTTTCAGCAAGTTAGACCTCCCTTGTAACTATCATCGTGATAAAACACCTCTCAAAAATGATCTAGTAGTTACAGACCTTGGAACCTATGTAGACAGTGAACTGTTCTTCAATTACCATGTATCCATTATTGAAAGAAAGTCTTTTTTATTGCACAGCTTATGACTAAATGTATGTCATCCAGTTCCAGCTGTAGAATAAAGAACCTTTTTACATACTTGAGGGCTTAAGGTGATTTTGAAAAACCTACTGGATTTCACTACACTGGTCATTACTTTACTTAGATGGACAAAAAAATTCACTGCTTAATACCTTGAAGGCAACACACGAGAGCCTGAAACTTCTTAACTATAAGCGTTTTTATCCAATATGTTTTTAAACTGAGATACATTAATTATGGTCCTAAAATTGGTCCTAAACTTTGAATCATTTCCTTGAATTGTATTCTAAAATTTGATATGTTATTTTAACACATGAAGACTGTTTTTTAACCTTATTCAACTTAACGTGGATATAAAATCGGACAGGTGACAGTTATTATCATAGACCCCAGGTCAAATTAATTTACCCTGTTTTGTCTTATAGATGTGTGTAAGATAAGAGTATTAGTAGGACATCTTAAAAAAAGGGTTGTGTAGAGGTTTTTGAGTAGTACTAGCAAAATACCCTTAAACCACTGATCCAATGTTGTCTATTTTTGTCTGAATAAACTCTGTTGCAACAACCCCCACTTAAACTGGATAAAAAACAGACAACATGGATCTAACCTTATTGTAAGTACATAGCTTTCATTTTTCGCCCTAACCAGTAGTGTAGTAAAGGTACTACAATATGGCCCAAACCTTTTCAAACCAGCAGCAAATTTAGTTAGTTTGTTAAAGCAAGTAGTAAACTCCAACGCTGTACTAAAGTACATCAGTCTGCTTAGTAGCAACATACAAACAATGTTAATGTGTTTAAACCTCTGTGAAACTGACTGTGCTTGTTGTACGCTTGTGTGTGTGTGTGTGTGTGTGTGTGTGTGTGTGTGTGTGTGTGTGCATAATAACATTTTTTTTTTTTGCATTTATCCTTACCTTTGTGGCACACATTATAGCTAAGAGGAATCCACAATGGACCTGCATACTTACACACTTAATAAATAAAGGCAATATTTATTTATGTAGCCAATAGCCATATTTCCATGGTGTTTTGTTAAATGATCACCAGAGCTTAAGCATTAGATGATATATTAACTTTTAGAGTCAATTCTGTTGTAATCCCATTCATGCCTCTGAAGACTTGGATTTAATTTTAGCTGAATTTATTAATGGGTTATTAGATTTGAATCAGTTGTGGGGTTTGAATGACCAAAAAAGTTATATAATCATATTTCACCACAAGACTGCGATGTGGATTTAACAAAGTGAGAATAACAAAGGGCTTAGCATTGTTGCCTAAGAAATAATGTTAACACTGTTGAAAAGATAGAACAGAAACATACTTAAGTCTTTGCATTCTTATATCCAGGCAACTCGGAAACAGCTGAGTGAACACAGATTCATTGCAGCTAGTTTGTATTTTTATGTGTGAATATTTGTTCATCTATTTTGTTAACTGGGTTGTCCACTAAGTTAAGGCATATCTTAGTGATAGTCCAGAGGGAAATGCAACAAAAAATATTACACTGCATACAAATTGAAAACCATGCAGTTTTATTATTCAGAAATGCATTATAAAATCATTAAATATTTACATAAAAACAGTTTCAAATTGCAGCGAGTATTTATTAAAAATGTACATTATAAATAGTTTTACACTGCACAGCAGTTTAACAGTATCGATATTTGAATGGACATGTAAACGTGAAAGTGAATAAGTATTTATGAAGTAATGTAACTATGATTTTATTCATCTGAAGTCTTTCATGTTTTAAGAAATACAGTTGCTATTAATCCAGTCATTGAAGTGAATGCAGTAAATCGCATTGTATTAACAACTTGCTGACTCAAGGGATAGTTATAAAGTCATCTTGTAAATCAGGAAGTAGTCCACTGGGGCCAAAAAATAGCCGATAATTGTTTCTGTACCTGTTATTTTCATAAACTTTGATAGGAGAACATGAGGTAGACTGGGCTAGTAGTCACCTGTACCCCTTTTATTACCCCATTTCTGAATAGAAACAGGACTTGATTTCAAAAGAGTTGCTTTCAGTGAAAAGTCTGCTCTGATTCTGAAAGACTTCCTCTTAGTGTAGGTGTCTTTCATCAGTGTAAGTCCTTTCTATAACGAGGGTTATTACAGGGACCAAACACCAACTGTCAGCCTATTCTCAGGCAGTTGGTCACTTACACTGAGATCAAGTCTTTTGGAATTGAGGCCATAGTTGTTTATTCTTTCCATATGGATGATAGTCCCCTTCTGAAGAAGAGCAATTTATCATGTACAAGAAATGGGCAGCAACGAACTTACTGGCAAGTCTTTCAAAATTTGCAGTAAGTCCATCAACAGATACCAAGTCTACAGTTTTACTGTGTTTTAATTTTTTTTAGATTTCATAGATGCCACAGGTTGTAGTGTGAGATGAGATAAAAACATAACTTTTATCTTAGAATGATCAGATGAGGAAAAATGTCACTAGATGTTAAACCAGAAGATGACTTTTGTCAGTATAGCTCCTTAAAAGTCAGACAACCATACCCGTTGTGTTTTACTTAACTGCATTCTTAATAAAGGAACATAACAGTGGCTTTTTTGAAAACTGACAGTAAAGCTTAGTCCATCACAAAACCTGTATAACATTTTCTTGCAGAACATTTATAAGGGAATGCTGCAATAGCATATCTACTTGTTTTAAATACAATGCATTTTGATAAAGATGTAGTATAGTCTATAACTGATACATGGATGTAACATCTGCAGTATAAATAGCAGAGAATGTCTTAGAAGTCTCTGTTTCAGTTTTATTTTGTTCTGGTAATTGTTTGTGGCTGATCATTCCATAATGTTTCAAGATTTTTCTGAAGGTCTTTTTAAACTTTTGTCCCAGGAAGGCATAAAGGATGGGATTCAGACAGCAGTGGATGTAGGCAACAGCTTCAGTTATAATAATGGCATACTTGCGTGCTAGTTTTGTATCACAGAGTTCATAATAGAGGTCATCATCTGTTCTGAGACTCTGAATGATACTCGTGATGTTGTATGGCAGCTGAAGAACAACAAAAGAGATCACTATTGCCAGTATTATTTTGATGGATTTGTACTTCTGGAATCCCTTTGCTGAAATCAGAGTTTTCACAATCACTGAATAGCAGACTATCATGGAAAGCAGAGGTATTATAAACCCAATCAGCAGTTGGATTCCTTTGGCTGTCTTTGCCACTATCTGGTTATTATAGAATTCCATTTCGCAGGTACTTTTCGTATGGTTGGCAACCTTGCTGAATATTAACTCTGGAGTGCCAAGCACTAGTGCAGATAACCAAATACACACGCAGAGTACTTTACCAAATACCATTTTCTTTGTGTGCTGTCCATGACATTTTGTTGCTAGAACGATAGCAGAGAACCGGTCAAGGGTAATGCAGGTTAGAGTCAACATGCAGCTATACAGATTGATGGCGTAGAGGCTGCGGACCACTTTGCACATTATGGTACCAAAAATCCATTCGTGGGCTGCTGTTTTTGCCCAGAAAGGTAAGGTGAAAACAAAAAGTGTGTCAGCCACAGCCAGGTTTACAAGATAGATATCTGTTAAATCCTTAAGTTTCTGAAAAAAAATGTATACAGTTATAACCAAAATATTACCTATTAGTCCTACGATGAATACAAAGTAATATATGCATGGCATGAATATACTGCCGAAATTATCAACATGTTCATAGATGCAAGGGAGCACATAATCATATTCATCATTGTTAGATGAGAAGTTAAGACCAGACTCAGAATGCATTGCACTTTTGTATATATTTCTTCTTATCAGGTGTTCTTGAAATGAGGTATTCATCAGTTATCTGCAAATTAAGGAAAAAATAATTAGTAATGGAGCTTTGTAACATACAAAACAGTGCAGAAATTCTGTTTTAATATGGGTGACATTTGCGAATAAAAGCGTCACAGTGCATTGTTATCTTTGAAGATGTGTTTTGCATATTCATGATTCAGAATCCTCAATTATTGATCAACAAGACCTCACAGAACCTTTTAGATTAAGCAGCCTGATTTGATGCTGTCTATAGACATTAACCTAACTTCTGTTGCATATGTGACCACAATCCATATTCAGTTGTTTTCCTTTTTTTTTTTTCCCAAACACTGTTATTGAATTATCACTTGTGACACAGGCAAATTTACATTCATATAAAAGTAATCAAACTACATTAACTTAACAAACATTATACTGCACGTATATTGCTGTTGCTATATATCATGTAACCTGAGATTACATACATTATTCAATTCCTGCCTTTTTTAAAACAAGAAATCTTTTTATTAAACCATCACTTACACAGGTAGCCATACATTTATATAAATTAAAACAAACCACACTGACACGCTCCTAGTTTTAAGCATTTTACATCACCTTGCTGCCTTTTTTTAACCTCGTTCCTCCTTTGTATGTATTGTTTCCACAATTGCCATTTTTTCCTATAGATTCCATGGAAAACCCGTGATTCTTTTGGCTCCTAGGTCCTTTTTCTAACTGTTTTATTTTAAGATGTATTTTAAGGGCATAAAGTTTACATTTAATTATTCCTCAAAACATACAGTTTTTATGATATAAGCTGTTTTAGTTAAGAGATATATAGATAGTGCATGTAACTCCACTATTGCTCTCAGGAATTGTGCCAAAAACAGCCTTGTTATACAGTTTACTGACATCAGAAATGTACATAACAAACTTTTTAAACACTGCTCAATGATTTTAAGCACTAGTCTCATCTTAGAGTGTAACAGCAGCAGAAGATAAAAGAACTTTAAAAAGTGTCAAATGTTAAAAAATGTGGCAGAGCTTTCAAAGCTGTTAATTTCTCAAAATGATACTTTTCTTCTGCCAGCTGCCTGTTTGGTAGCACTAACTGTTTTATGGCTTTCAGAGTTGTAAAAGCTATAAAACACTTCATGCTCCCACATTTTTATCTGTAACTGGTAGCATGTGAAGTAGGCATCATAAAGAATTATGATTGGGTCCCTTTGATTGTAATTCTTATTATGTGCTGTTCACATGGATGCCAAGATTTACCTCACATCCTTGTCGCAAACACATAATCATTTGGTTACGATCACAAACCCAATCTTAATACTCTCTGTTTAGTGATATTGTGGCTTTTGTCAAGCTTAGAAGACCCATTTGTGGTGAATGTAGAATGCTTCCTTCTTTTGTTTACTTATACATTTATACAAACTTATGAGTGGAGTATGTAAAGTATTTTTATTATCATAATCTTCACATAATGGAAGGGATAGGATAAAACTGGATACGACCACCACAAAATAGTACATAAAATCCAGACTTTATTTGAATAAGCGCTTTCACGTGCTATCATAGCACGCTTCCTCAGATTTCACTTTACCATTCAAATCTCAGCATTTAAATACCATCATCATGTTCACTTAATCATTTAATTAAGGACAAACAATCCTAGCTAAGAGCAATTATGACAATTGTGCATAGCAACCTAGATCTTCCATCATAGAATCTGGTAACAAAACACTCAGTTTAAATCGCAACAAAACAAAACAAAGAATAGCGTGCTCTTTCATTACATGAAGGTCTCCTATACATATATAACAACCTACTAACAAAATCTACTGACAAAAATCAAAAATCAGAAATGATATCATAAAAACTATTTGCTTAAAAATATATATGATCCTAGTAAAATAGTTAATGTATATATATGCATATGTATAAGTAGTCAAGTATGAAAATACATATAAAATATATCACAAGAACAGGAATATAAAAAATGTGTGAATGAAGGCACATCACAATTATGTATGTATAGATAATTAATATTAAAATTCCCTTAGTCCTGCTAACTTATATGTATGTAAATATAAGCACCCATACACATATAAATGACCAAAAAATATAAAGGAAGGGATATTTGAAATAGATAAACCCTTTTACCATTTATTTTTATTTATTTTACATTTGGTTACTGGGAAAGTCCTTTTTCAGTGGAGGCCCATGAAGAAAAGCTCCACATATAACAAACATTAACAATTACAAAAACATGACAAATGAACAGCAGTAAAAAATGTTTTCATCCATGAAATCTAAGATAAGAATGCAAGACTGTACATCTACCAGGAGAAATGTCCTCTTTATAACATAGATTAACACGTACAGCTTCATAAGAACAGAATAACACTATACATTTAAATCAAGGTTAAGATTACAATAGTAACAGTTAAGTGTCAACCAAATCAATGAAACTCTGTAGTCAGTTTATCCAAAAATAACATTCCACATGTTCAGGTCATGACAAAAATAAAGGAATACACAAGTCTGTCTACTTGGAAGAGGTCTTAGGTGAGAAGAGTAGGAGAGAAGTATGAGGACAGAGAGTAGCAAGACAGAGAGAGGTCAGTAGTCAGAGAGGGAGGGAGGAAGGTTAATTTTGGGCAAGCAAAAGTCAGAGAGTGGGGAAGGAAGGTTAGTTCTGGGTGAGCAGATGAAGTTGGAAAAAATCTAGCCTAGGGAGTCACAGTTGCAAATCCAGTTTGCTTGAAGGTGTTCCATTTTTACCATGATCTGGGATTGTAATCAATGGACAGAGGACAGTTTCCCCTTGACTGATGTAAATGTAGCCTTTGTGATAATACGTGTGGGGTACTGGGAGAACAATGCACTACTTTACTTTTCATGTGGGCTTGACCACATCTTCTTATGCTAACTGGTACACTGTCGTGATGTTGTCATGTTCCCAGTGTGGTATGTAGCTATAGGCAGAAATTAGACTTTCTTTACATGATTTCTTTCCTCACATGTGAGTTGTGTTATGTTTTATGAAGTTAGCCAATATGTTCCTTTAGATTCTTCTAAATCATTCTATACGGAGACCATTGCTTTCAACATAATTGCTGAAGAATCGGAGAAAAAAAAACAGAAATGATAGGAAGGAAAGGTTCAAAGTCAGAGGTAATTTTTAAATATTGCTCTAATTCACTAAAAAAGTTAATAGAACAACAGGTTTTGCATCAGTATACATTTTCTGAACAAGAAGTAGTACAAAACTCTCCTGGCATTGCTGACTTGACTGTAGTCCTCACTGATTTATCAGGAAATCAAACATTTTATAAGGGTCACAGGAAAAATGTGAGACAAAATTAAGGGCATTCTGCAAAAGTCAGGAAGAGTCGAGAGCTGTGATGGAGCCTTTAGTTCTCTTTTATTCCAGAAAGAGGGCTGCCTGTGAGCAAACTCTCGTAATGGAATATTCACATATCAATGATAGTGGCTGGTACCTGCCTAGAACAAATATGGACTTTTATTCTCATTCTACCTATTTGGTTTAATGTTTTCTTAGATGTTGATTTCAACTTACTTTGCATTTGGATTTAGCCATAAAATTTGTAAAATATATCTGTTATTGTTTCTGAGTTTTGTGTGGAGGAGCTTGTAGACCTGGAAACCGTGTACTAGTCACAGTTTTACCTTGTTTCTTCTTAATGATGTTTAATTTGTAACGGCTTGTTCTGCCACACTGTAGGGTGTGTTGTCGGGCTTGGTCCGTCTGGAATCTTGGACTGTTTAAACAATCTGCTTAATTTGCCACACTGCATTATGTGTTGTTGAATTGGCCTAGTTAAGCTTTTGGAGTTGAGCTGTTGGGGTAATGTTAGAGTGTGGTATGCGTATCAGTGGCTTCAAGGAAGGGGCCCCAGTATTGTTAAATTCTGCAAGTCCAATGATATTCTTCACAATGCATGTGTAGCTCTTTTGGATTTAATGCTTAGTTTTGATTTTTTTATTTATTTATTTTATTTTTTGTTTTACTTTATCTATTTGTTTGTTAACCAGTAGGTGTGCTAGCCCAAATGTCCTTTTCAGAGACAATTTGAGCTCAGAGAGGGAAAACAGAAAATAACACAAACAGTTGTAGAAATGCAAAGTTCTATAATACATACATTTCAAGTAAAACAATATCACAAACACTAATACAATGCATAATATTCAAACAATTCTGTTACATTACTTAGTCATATAGTTATACAAATTCAAAAGTTTGACAATAAAGGGCACTTGAATGTTTTAGTGATGTGAGATCATAGAAATATTGCTATATTTTTTATCTGAAATACTACTAATAAGAAATATGGGTTTTTGATGGCTTATAGAAAAGTAGTTGGGATTTACTGTTCACTCACTGTCTGCTCTTTGAGACTCCCCAGCCTAGCAGTAGAGTGGTGAGGTGATGAATGATGAATTAAATGAATTAAGACTGCTTTAAAAACCTGAAGAATAACAGGGGTTTGTAATTTTTTTTTGCAATTCAGAATGTTGTTGTGTCTTTCGGCTTTTCGCGGTTAGGGGTCACCACAGCGGAACTCCGGTCCTCTAATGATTGTCAGTAGATTTTTACGTGCCGAGTTGTCGGCCCTGATGCACAACCTTCAACTAAGCTACGCCCATTCCCGCATGTCTCCACACAGAAGATGCTCTAGCTGAGAATCGAACAGGACAACGTCTTACTGTGAGGCGACAACGCTACCGCAGCACCACCACCACAGTTATTTATTTATTTATTTTTGCAGTTCAGAATAATGTACCTATTTCACTAGCAATATGTTAGTTTTAATTTATAATTGCTATTAAGTAAGTTCACATGACCAAAGTTCTGACAGGTAGGTCATCTGTGAACAGTAACTTTCTAATGTTGTTAAATCATGTTGATCACTGCTGTAGTAGCCTTAGCTGTTATAGCCTGCCAAGGATATAACAGCCAGCCAGTCAGCTTCTAAAGCTTCAGGGCACCTTTCACTTGACAGACCTTCAGTCACCTTCAACTGAGCTGAATAAAAACACATGTTTGGACATCAAGCCCTTCAGAGCTTCTCTGCTATGGAAAAGAGCACTACTTTGCGGGCTTTCAAGGATTGACAGTTAGATTGTGCTGTTCCTGTGCTGGGCAGATAAGTTCTATTTCAGGAAGAACCTTCCATTTTTAATTTTTTTTTTATGTTACTTTCCTGTTTAGGAAAGTTATTTTAAGTTGGGAGTTTGTATTTTAATGGACTGTCACAAGACTGTACTGTAGTATCAAAAGGGAGGGAGTGCACTTTTTTGTGCCAGTTTAAAAGTTGTTTAAAGTAAATGAAAACCTGAAAACTGTTTTTTTTTTTTTTTTTTTTAAAGGGAGAAAACTCTGTTTATTTTAAAGTGTTTTAAAGTGATTTCTAATGCATTTGTGTGTGGAAAAAGGCAACTTTTAAGGACTTTTAATTTTGCTTGTTTTTCTGAGAAAGAGGTGGCATTTTCAGCCTGACTATGGCATAAACTACTGGACACTTTGCCTTTCTTCCAGCCACAAAACGAAAAAGTTAAATAAACAGCATTTGCCACCACAGCAAGCTAGCAGTTTGCCTCAGTCACAGGTGGGTGACTCTGCTGAGGCCATTGCTTGTTACTTAGACCACTCATCTTTTACCCTGGATGTTTTTATGTAGCATCTACAGCCACTGCGGACCTGTGGATTAGCCATGTCCTCTGCAACTAATGGGGTCCCCCTCAGTGTGTAAAGGAGAGCCACTTTTATCGGTCCTGAGAGAAGAAACATGGAAGATTTTCTTGTTTTGCCAGAATGTTGTAAACATCCCTTGGGAAGCTGCCATTGCCACTAATAACACAGTTGGTGCCTTTTTTGCCATCAAAAAGAAACAGAAAACTAAACATGTATCTACTCTTCCTCAAATTTTCTTAGATGAGGTAGTTTACTGGGTCTGGCACAGAGTTTAATTCTAGCTATTGATCCTTACAATGTGGTTTCTGGTAAAAGAAAGAGGGATACTTCTTTTCCTGAACAAATTCAAGATTCTGAATCTGGACAGGAAGATAAAGGGACAGATACAGGGTTTCTCCCTGTGAGGGTTTCTCTTTCTCTGAGACTATTTCCAGAATGTGCCATTGTTTTCAATGGGAGAACCCTGAGGTTTCCAGAGTTCCTAAGAAAATGTTATGATCTGTTACAGAAGGAATTTCCGGTACTTTCATAATTTCCTTCAGTTCTGTCAGCTTTGGAGGATGTATGTTTCACTGCCTGTAGTTTTCCTGATAGTCAGCCTGCTGCCCCTAAAAGGGCAGATAGAACATATAAAGTTCCTCAGTCTTTTTAAGATTTTATACACGCTTCCTAAACCTAACACAGCAGCTAAAACTTTAGTTAATCCTCCTGCTCCTAAACATTTAGTTAATTCCAATCCTAGTCTTTCAGATAAGGATGGTTAGATTAGTGATAAGTTTGGGAAAAGTGTATGCTTCTGCATCTTTGATTTTCAGAATTTTGAAATGTCTCTGATTAATTGAGAAAGTATGAGGAATGTTTTTTGTACAGTTTCTTCTTCTGAGTAAAAATCTGCTTTAAGTAATTCAGCGTCTTCTGTGTACAAGTCACTACTCACTCTTTACATTGTGTGTATGACACTGTTGATACTTCTTCTAGGGCTATGGCCACTTGTATTGTTTTGAGGAGGTTTGGCTGGTTGCGTTCTCAGAACCTCCCAGATGATGTAAGAAAATGAGATTTTAAATTGTCCTTGTTATAGAGATTTAGTCTTTAGTTCCTTAGCTGCAGAGGGGATCAGAAAGTGTGATGAAAAGGGGCAAGTTGATCTCTAAGATTTTTTAGTCTTCCTTTATCAAATTTTCTAAGGGATTCTCTAACCCCACAGCTGATTTTGGTAAAGAAATAAAATAAAATGTGTCAGCAAAATGTAGGTAAATAAGATGTTTAAGAAGAACTGGCAAGGGTGATCCATAAAGAATTCAGGACCACCCAAAACCAAGAACAGCCCAACAAGTCAGTATGATTATTCAAAATACCTTGCCCCCTCCCTACAACCACACACATACACACACACACACACACACACACACAATCCTGTTTCCCTTCCAGAAAGTCTGAATTTCCACTTTTTCTTTGGCAACACAGTTTCTGACAAATGCGTTATGCAGATCATTTATCTAGGTTACAGATGGCAGTGGGAGGAAATTCTTCCATTCCGGGGTAATTCGTCATCCATCAGACCAGACTATTTAACATATGCTGCCCCAGGGAGTGATCGAGCCAGTTCCTCCTTCCCAGGTAGGAAAAGGTTTTTATTCAAGGAATTTTTTATTGCCAAAGAAAGAAAATGCTTGCAGACCAGTTCTGGATCTTTCTTTCCTAAACCTTTTTATGAAAGTGCCCAAGTTCATAATGATGTCACTTCACATTCTGTTGCCTCTTCTTCCTCATTCAAGTTTCCTGGTAACACTAGGTTTAAGAGATGCTTATCATCATATCCTTATTCGTCCAGAATTCAAGTGTTGTGTGTCTGGATCACATTATTAGTTCTCTGCCTTACCTTTCGGACTATTCACTGCACCAGAAGTGTTCAGAAAGTGTCTATCTCCAGTTATAGCTTATTGCAGGCTTTAGGGTATCCATGTTTTTTTTTTTTTTTCGATAACTTGCTTATCTTTGCAGAGTCTTTTTCAAGGTGTCAGGAATATTTCACTTGGGTGAGAGATCTCTTACACAAGTTGTAGTTCTGAAAGAACATTCAGAAGTCATTTTTGACTCCTTCAAACAGGACTGTGTTACTGGGATGTTAACTAAACACTTCAATTCAAAGAGTTTTTCTTCCACAGGAAATAATAGAGCTATATCTAGATCTATTTCTAAGGGTTTCCACTCAAACTTTAGTCACTGTGAAGGAATACTTCAGGATTTTGGGTCTTATGACATCTGTGATTCTCATAATTCCCCCTGGCAAGACTTCACATGAAAAAGATACAGTGTTATCTGACGTCTCTCTGGTCCCAGCACCAAACATCCTTTGTCTTTTCAAATCCCATTTTTGGGGTTTGTCAGAACAGAAGTTACTTGGTAGAGACAGCAAATATTCCTAAGTCTGGGTCTCCCCTTCTCCCTCCTCTTCCAAAGCAGTCAAGACATATTCCATTGAAAACTCCATGGGTCATTTGCATATATCCCATGTGCCTCTGATTCAAGAGGTTTGAGAGGTCACTCATTGGAAATTCCAGCTTGGCTGGAGTTTTCATTTAACTTTTACTTATTGTTTTTTCTGTGTGACCTTCTCACTCATTGTTTTAGTTTATTTGGGATATTTTGCAGTCACCCTAATGATAATGGACATCAGCAGGGTGTAGCAGCCATGTGTTTCGTATGCTTATCAAACACTCTGCTTGTACTGTGCTAATGAGGTCATAAGGCCAAAATATGCATATCCACAGCTAGTGGGATTTGGCTTTATTGGCCTGAAAATGTCTATTAAAACAATGAAACAAGTCATGGGCATTCAGAATCACCAATTAGCTGAAACACCTGGTGTTCATAAGGGTAATTTGCATATATCCCATGTGATTCTGATTTAGGAGGCTTGAGAGGTCACTCATTGGAAGTTCCAGCTTGGCTGACGTTTTTATTTGTTGTTTTTCCTGTGTGACCTTCTCACTCATTGTTTTATTTTATTTGGGATATTTTGCAGTCACCCTAATGATAATGGACATCAGCTGGGTATAACAGCCCTGTGTTTCTTATGCTTAGTCAAATGCTCTGCTTGTCCTATGCTGATGAGGTCATAACAAGGCCAAAATATGCATATCCACAGCTAGTGGAATTTTGCTTTATTGGCCTGAAATTGTCCATTAAAACAATGAAACAATTCATGGCCATTGAGAATTGCCAATTAGCTGAAACACCTGGTGTTCAAAAGGGTCATTTGGATATATCCCATGTGCTTCTGATTCAGGAGGTTTGGGAAGTTATGTTAAGTACATAACTCTTTTTTTTTGTGAGTTTATTTATAATACCTGAGTGGGGAATTGTGTCCCATACCTTTGCCAGGTCGAGGTAGGCTGTGTATACTGTTTTACCCTCATCCATAGCCTTAGTGACTTTCTCAAAGAAATCCACCAGATTTAGTAGGCATGACCTGTCTTTGACAAAGCCTAATTGGGTCGGGTCCAGTGTTTGGAGATTTCCTATGTCATTATTTATTAAGTTCATGATTATTATTTCCATGGCCTTACATATAAGACTAGTCAAACATATGGGTCTGTAATTTCCCAGGTCAGCAGATCGTCCCCTTTATGCAGGGGGATAACTGTTGCTGTCCTCCATTTTACTGGGACAAAGCCAGTTCAGAGGCTGTTGTTAAGTAGAGATCCTAATGTGCCTGATGAGTCCTGAATTAAGCTGTTTAAGAGGCAACCTGGTATATCATGAGGCCCTATTGAAGCAGCGTTTTTAGCTTTAGACATTGCAGTGGCAATCTGTCCTTTGGTGATAATTGGAGATGTAGTGGTGGAGGGGTATCTCTTGGGGAGAGCTGGGAGTGATGGGGAGATGAAATTTTAAATGAATTTGTCAGCCAGTGGATTTGCTATATCTTCCGACTGAGTATAGGTGGTGCCATCTACAACTCATTTGCATATTGCTGGGTGTTGCCCTTAAGACTGCAGACATAAATGAAAAATGCCTTATGGTTATCCTTAGCTTTGGAAATTATTTTTACCTCAAAGTATGCTTTCAGAGACTTGACTAGTTCCCTGATTTAGTTGTTTAAACTAATGAGTGACTTTTCACTTCTTGACAAGATTTTCTTTCTTTTGTTGTACAATCTATTCATACTAGGAGTCCACCAGGGTGGCTTGTTTTTGCGGTTTGACCTGGGTTTGTTTTTTTCTGGTACTTCTGTTTCTGTATAGTTGTTTGTATGGTCTTACATGGCTTTTGTGTACACCTCTGCATAGGTTTCTGTGTTTTTTAGCATTGGGGGAGTTTGGAAACTAGCTATGCCATCTCTTAATAGGTGGTAATTTACCTTAGAGAAGTTCCTAAAGTTTTTGGGGTCACTTGGCGGGATTAGTTTTACCTTTATTTCAAGGGAGAACACTTTCTAATATGATCTTATCTGCGAGAACATCACACGGGGTGGAGGGACGCAGCACTCTCCCATATGTGTGAGTACCAGATCTAGGATGTGTGTTCCGCTAGTGGGAGTGCAGACTAACTACTCCAGGGCATTTGAACTTGCAAAGTCAAGAAATCTTTGGGACTAATCTTTGGGACTGCATGTTAGTGGTCATGTATGCCTCCCAATTAATAGAGGGTTTGTTAAAATCACCCATGAGTATGGTATTGAGATGGATGGTGAGTGATTCTAGTAACTTCAGATATGATGTATGGATTTTCTTGTTCATGGTGAGGGACTTGTACCTAGTAAGAATATGGTAATAGATTTTTCCCATGGTTAGTTGGACATAGAGTAGCTCAAGCATGTCATATTGTTCGACTAGCCTTGAGGTGTGCTTATCCTTTACATAGATAGGTACACCTCTGCTTTTGCTCTTTTGTGTTCAGTGAGTGGTCAGAATGTATGAAAAGCATTAAAGCCATACACTGCCAGAGTACTTTCTGTGGCATTGAACCATGTTTTCGTGACTGCACAGATATCAGCATTCTCTGGGATGAGGCCCGCTTACAGGGAGTGCAGTTTTTGTTGAAACTCCTGACACTGAGCAGTAACACCTTTAGCTTGTCCTGAGTAGTTTTTGTTATGTTGAAATGTTTGTCTGTTTCTCAATACCTAAAAAGGTATATAATGGGGTAGATAATGTTTTGGCCAAAATCCAAAACTATAGAGATGGCAGGTGAAGACCATCCCTGACAAAGCAGTGTGGCCTGTCAATCATGTCCTACCAGGCTGACAGGTGATGGACCCCTTTGGAATGACACTAGTAGCTAAGGCATTGTTGAAATTATTTAATGATGCTGCAACGTATCAGAATCATTTGCTAAATCGAAATTAACAGCAACAACTGTTGCTATTATTAGCCAGACTGAAAAATTCAAAGAATTCTAAAATAGAATGTAACCATGTCAGGGAGATATCAGTGTTTTGTTGTATTCTTTCAGCTATATCATTAGAGTATTTCCTGCAAAGCTAGTATTTTTGGACAGTATTTCAGTTTTGTATTTATTACCCTCTTCACAGTTAAACACTTAAATAAAACTGAACTTGACTTTGAACTGTTGTAGAGCCTTTGACCATCATATTTGCTGTTTCTGCCTTTCCCTTTCTTGTCTAATTTACTGTATGTTGGCAGTAATAAGCTAGAAGGACAAAAACTGAAAAATAATTCATCTTCTTCTTGTTTTAGGATGTAACTCCTTCCCAAGCTATTGTACTTTGTTTTATTTTATTGTTCTTCTTCCGTTTTAATTAATTTAATATGTTCTCATTTATAGTGTCCTGTGCTTTCATTTCATTTAGTGTTAACCCTCCTGACTGTGTCAAGTTGATTAATATATATTTTTTTTCAGTTTGCTTTGCTTTATTTACCTGCATTACAATAATTCTACCAGAAATGTATTGGGGTGTATATGTGTGTGTTTGTGTTGGGGGGTAGAGATAGAGAATACACAGGAAAATAGAAATGATTCTAGTTAGTTTTAGGATGCTGATGGACTGGTAGAGTATGAGGAACAATTTTAGTGCGAGAGAGAAAAAACAGTTCATACAGTGTCAAAACTGCAGAATCACAGACTGAAACCACAAAATCCTGGAAACTACCCAAAAACCATTAAAACTGCACACATACCTTTACTTACATGTCTGTCTGTTAATAGTGTGGAGGGGAGTTGCCACCACCCTGAAATGCAGGATTATTTTTCTAACAGCAAGGCTGTCAAAAGGGAAAAGTAAATGGTCTTAGTAAAGCCTATTTCTTTGTCAAATGGTCTGACAGAGCAAGACTGCAACATTTTTTCTTGGCTATATTGTATCATTGTCTCTTGGCCAGTTGTATTCAGTTGATAGAGTAATGTAACATAGACTTGCTTACATGTATATCTGTACATAGACTTGCTACATGTATATCTGTGCAGTAACTGTACAGCCTCAAGTGCATTGTGCTGCACCATTACTGTAAGGTCTGTAGCACTCTCATGCTGTTCACTAAAACCTACATTGATTGCTGTATTGCTGGATTGGTAGGAACCTATGGACTTTATTCACATGAGCGTTTGTCTCATGAATGTTGACAGTGGGTATGGTTAGCCTGCTATGTTTCTTCCTTAATTCAGCATCAGGAGACACATTTCTAATTAGTTATATGTCAAGAATGTTTTCTTTTTTTCCCCTTTCCTTTTCATCTACCAGTAATTTGTAAAATTCTTTGTTATCTTGTAGTCCATGTATCTAATTTTGTAGCAGTTCTGCTTTTCTCCTAGAACATCTGCTTTGGAGTAGGACCACTTATATGTCAGTCATTCACTTCATCTTTCTATCATGTTCATTTCTAGTTGGCCCCATATCCAAATAGTATGTTTCTTCCATTTTAGCTATAAATCACCTTTGAGGGAAATTGGTTATACTTAAAATGGCCTATGAGGGCAGCTAGCCTAGTACTTTACCTCTGAACTTACTGTTGTTTTGTAGTTAAAGGTTTGCTGGTCAGCGGTCTCAGTCTATTTGTATAGTTACTGTCTGACTAAATGAAAAAAAAATATTTTAATTACAGAATGACCAATTTCTAGTGCAGCATAGTTTAGGGGAATACAAAAAAGGCTGTAATGTGAATGGTATAAAGCACTACAAAACACTGAGTTTGTAGTAAGACCGAAAACTTCTGGTTGAGAAGGAACAATCACAACCATATTTTTTGTACAGTAGAGTAAGATACAACAAGTTGTGTTTCAAGTAAGTCATAGAACAGAATGACAGGTCATTGTACCTCTCAACCGGTTAGCACAAAAAATCTGGACACAGCCAAAAATAATGGGGGTAAAAAGCCCCCAAAATAGGGACACATTTTAAGTATTGCTCTTGTAAACTGAGAAAGATGCTAGAAAAAAATGTCTTGTGTTTACCGTACATTTTCCCGAAGGATATAAAGTGTGAAACTTAAATGACTGTCATTATTTAGTGAATTCAGTCCTTATGGATTTGCGTCAAAAATCCATAAAACCACAAATTTTATGAGGAACTGACCAAAAATATGAGTCAAAAATCTGGACAGTTGAGAGGTATGCAGTTTACAGAGAAAAAACAAACATCATACTGAATTTCCTTAATATGCATTCATGGTGAAATACTAGCAAATTTGGTATTAACATAAAGATATAATTTAAACCCTTTATTTGGTTGGTCTTACTGATCAATGTTAGTAAGTAGAGTGAATGATGCAGAGCAGGAGAAATATCACTCAGTGTTAAGGGGTAGTGCAGATTGTCAAAAGTGAGGAGATGGGATTTAGTTTAAGTATGATGTGCGGTTTCTTCTCAAGGACTGACAGCAAAAGAAAGGGATGGGGAATCTTAGGTGAAAGATCTGCTCTGACAAGAGTTTTTAGCTGAAGCTATAACAGAAGTTGCTGTTAAAAAGAGATAAGTAGTAGGGCATATAAATATTGCGTGATAATATTAAGAATCAGTCAGAGTAGGTTAGAAAAAATGAAAAGAATGTCCGGAAATGCAATTTACATAAGAACAATGGGATGATGTATGTATGGCTCCCTAGTATGTATCAAAGCTCTGAAGGTTTAGGATCTTTGCTTGGAAGTGTTTGCATAGGGATTTGTATACCTCAAGCAGACTTCAAGGAAATTTTCTTCAGGTATTTTGCAAATGTTGGAGGTGTGATGGGAGAGAGAGAGTTACCTGGGAACATATATTTTGGAAATGTAATGAGTTGACAGGTTTTAAAAATAGAATACTCTGTCAGAAATATTGGTGAGATGGGGTACAGGATCTGAATTGCCTAGACATACAAAGGCAGGCTTAAGTTTAATTCTGTTAGCTGCCAAAAAAAAAAAACAAAAAAACAATTACTAGAAAATGGGAATCAAATTCTAAACCAACTGTAGTCGAAGTGTTGAATATTATAAAAGTGATAGAAGACCTGGAAGAGGGAGCTTTAGAAAAGGGTAGGAACAAATTACATAGAAATAAATGGGAATTATGGGAATGGTACATGCAGAATAATGATCAGGAGGAGGGGGAGGAGTGAAGTTTAAGGAAAAATAGGAATTCAGAAATGTATGTAATGCTAGACTGATGTTAAATGCAAAGAAAGAAAACATCTGTGATTCATAATATATGTAAATAGAAAACAATGTTAATCGCATTTTCTTTTCTTTTTAATGTGTGTTTGAGTGATAATTTACTAAAGGTGTTTTAAAAAAATGGTATGATGCAAAATGAACAGTGTGAAATTTACTGAAAGAGAGTTCCAGGCATAGAGGACACAGCAAAAAGATGGCATACCACATGTAGAGTTACTAAAACATGAATTCACTACAAAAAGGTGAAAGTGAACCAAGGATACTGAATGAGTCAGCCTCAAGTTAAATGTGCAGTTACCAAGACAGTGAATGAAATCCCTCTGAATGTTCTTTATTTCAGGGACCCATTGATAGCCCCACATGGGGAATTTTACCCGTCATCCTCCAATTCTGTGGTCGTAACATTGAGGAAAAGAGAAAACACCAGGCAAAGGTGAAACACAGCTTTCATAACTGTCTGCTGATATATGTGTAAAAAGATTTCAGGAGTCAGACCTTGATTGGGGGTTGGTATAATGGGGGTTGGGGATTAGCATAATAGTTGAGGTGTTTACCTCACAGACACAAGGTACGGGGTTTGATACTCAACTTTGAGGAAGATTGGCTAGGCTTAAAATTGTCTGCAAGGGCAGCTAGCCTAGTACTTACCTATGAACTTATGCTCCTTTGAGTTTGAGCTGTCCAGTATCCATACAGGGAATCTGTGTTTTACTACTCTTTGTTTGATATTCCTGTGAACATTGACCAGACCAGTCAGCCTGGATTAATGTAGAGGAAGTTATAACCTTGGCAGTGTCAGAGGTGTTTGGCATTGATAATATTTTACTTGCATCAGAGAAGGGAACAGAGCTTATATTCATTACAGGCAGGAGGAGCCAGATGAGTTTGGACTCATTTATGGGTCATTTTTTGGCAACAAACACAAACTTGTAGATATTATTGTCTATGATGCCCATGTTGATAAGTTTGTGGAGAATATATCTGCATAAGCTGGGTGATGTCATTCCATATTACTGTTGCAGTATTCTTTACCTAAGAGATCTCCTGCCAAGGATAGCCAAATGTCTGGCCAGCATACTAAAACCATTACTTCCTATAGCTACCATACATTACAAGTATGTTCCCTGCGCAAGTCGTATTGCATAAAGGTGATGTAGGGATGCACGTACCCAGAACTGAAAATGCCCTAGGAGGAACAGAAGGACAAGGAAAACATGTGCATCCATAAGGGGAAAAGGGAAGAAGATGATGAGCACCTTAGCTAGGAGGGTAAGAAAGGGACAGGGCAAGAGATAGAACAGAGGGGGTAGGAAGGAGGGAGTGAATACTGCAACAGTGAAGAGAAGGACATCTGCTGTTATGGAAAGATTTTACACAACTGTACTATATCCTTCCATATCACTGTTGCAGTATTCTTTACCTAAGGGAGAGTACAAGAGCTGAAGAGGAAGGCAGACAAGAGCCCTCTATGAACCCATGTAGGATAACCATGTCAAAGCCTACCCTGGAAATAACATCCAACGTGTAATGCTTAGTGAAAGTATGAAGAGGACCAAGTAGCAGCCTTGGGAATGGAATTGGTATCCAGACCCTTGAAAACAGCAGCAGAGGAGGCACTGCCAATAAGAACTAAGGTCTTTGGTATACTGGACAGACATTGGGCTGTCCTTGGCAGGAGATCCCCCTTAAAGTTGGCAGATTTGATTTGGCAGGCATCAATTATCACAATTATGTGATAATTGCAGGCATTAGCCGTGGTGGTGCAGCGGTAGCATTGTCACCTCACAGCAAGAGGTTCTGCCGTTCGATTCTCGGCTGGAGCACCTTCTGTGTGGAGTCTGCATGTCCTCTCCACGGTCAAGTGGCGTTCGAAAGACATGCGTGAATGGGTGTGCCTTCGTTGAAGGTTGGGCTTCGGGCTGGCACCTCGGCACTATAAAAATCTACTGCCAATCATTAGTGGACTGGAATTCCACTGTGGCAACCCCTAACCGGGAAAAGCCGAAAGAAGAAGAAACTGATAATTACAGGCATCATGTGTGCTTTCCATGAGAAAGAAAAATAATATTATGGCGATTCCACAGCATGCAAAAAAAAGGTCCAGCACAGATGTAACAAAAATGATCCAAACACATACTGAGGAGGTATTGAAAAACAGTCCATTCAATTGCAACATTTGTGACATTTGAAAGGGAAAAATAAATTTTTGTAGTGAAGTGACTAAACTGATCTTCATTTTAGAAATGGATCTAGGCAAATAATCGAGATGAGCTCAAACTTAAAGGCTTTACTAGTTTATTTTAAATTCTGCAGTCAGATGGCAAAGGACAGTTAAATCTCAGACCTTGATAAAATGAGAAGCTGATAAGCTGATCATCAGATATATAGAGTTCAACAAAATAATACAGCTTTAAAAAAATGACAAAAAATCAATCTACAGATATTCAGCTAAGCATGTAAAAGCAATGTGAAACTTGCAGTGATGACCCACCCTTGCAGTCCGTGGTATTAATTTACAGTTCCATGACATTGATATGCTTTTTTACTGAACCGCGGTGGTGGTGCTGTGGTAGCGTTGTCGCATCACAGTAAGACGCTATCCGGTTCGATTCTCAGCTAGAGCGTCTTCTGCATGGAGACATGCGTGAATGGGCGTACCTTCATTGAAGGTTGTGCGTCAGGCCTGGAAGCCGGTACGTAAAAATCAACTGCCAGTCATAAGCGGACTGGAGTTCCTCTGTGGCGACCCCTAACCGGGAAAAGCCGAAAGACACAAACTGCTGTTAGGGGCAACAGTAAAAAAACATGGATGTTATGGAACTATAAACAGGATACTGTACTCTGTGGGATAGGTCATCACTGTTATTTTTTTCTTTTTTTTAATGGCTTGTCAGACGAAAGTCAGTCGGTCATTATCAGTTAAATAGCCCACCTCCTCCAAGCATTTGGAACACTCACTATAGCAAAAGACTCGTACACAAGGAATTTAACAACTGTGACAGGCTTGGCAGATGCATAATACATTATTAATGAGCTGTTAATTACAGGATGGTGTGATAGCTGTTGCTTACTGTCTTTTTGTTTGCAACAGCCCTTAATTCAAACAGCACCCATGATTCCATGCAATAACCACAGCTGACACAATTGTTGCCTCTTCTGATGCCATTTCTCTTGCAGTGTCATGCCTGTCCTGATGTTATTTTCTATGGCACTGGCCATAACTTTTCCAGTTACAGCTCCCCCTCCAGTAACATCACTGCTTGTTTCATTTAGAATTACTTCTTTAGACACTGGCCTTTCTGACACTGATGTTGACTTTAGGGACATAATTAATTTCAGTGCCACGCTGTCCTATATTGCTTCTCTGTCCCAAGTTCTAACAGCATCAGGACCAATACTGAGGTTTCTGGTAGCAGTGATTCCTGTGTGTGTGTGTGTGTGTGTGTGTGTGTGTGTGTGTGTGTGTTTACTTATATCCATAAGTACATGGACATGTAGATAGAGATGAATAGACAACTACAGGTATACAGACATAATTTACAAATTAGAAGTCCACTAAATATAAGGTACAGCAGGAATAAACTTTTAATAGTCCGCTTGACTTATTTAGGCTACATTTACATATTTGGGCCAATCTGTAACATATGTTTCTGTGTTAATCTTATGAAAACAGGAATTTTGGAACTGTACTTTACTTCCAAAGTGTAGCACCTCTCCAGCACAATTGTAGCTCTGCAAACATGCCCCATCAAACACAACACATGTACACACACACACACACACACACACACACACACACACACACACACACACACACACACACTAGAGAATAACTAAATCAATCAATAAATAAATAAAAATGAAATAATTTAACAAAATGCAATCATAAACCATTTAAACCACGGTATATAAGCCAAACACGTAGTCATAAATCATTTAAACAATGGTATATAAGCCAGTAAGTTAATTTAAAAAAGTGTACACTGTGCTGCACTTGGTGTATGCTTGGCTAAACCACTGTAGATAATGATCTTTAAGTTAAACACACACACACACACTGTATTTATTGCTTTTTCTGAACATGACTGCAGTCTGCATTTATTTTCCCCTACATACTTTTTTCTTCTTCAGCATCTTATTTGTTTTCATCAGGAACTGGAAACTGTCCTGGCACTCAGGAGGCAAAAGGCAGAGTAATTGCTTTACATTAGGATGATGCATACAAGCACATGCACTCCTGTGGACATTTTAGAGTTCATTTATCAGCATGCCTTTGAAGTGTGGAAGGAAAACAAATATTCTTACAAAAACATAGACACAAGGAGATCATGTAGATTCTATATAGAAAGCATCCCAACTGGAAATTAATCCTGTTGACAAGCACTGTAAGGCAGCAACTATAACTGCTGTACAAATGTGCTGTCCTGAAAACCAAAAATTTCTCATCAAACTGTTTAAAATATCACAGTAGCTTTCCACTATATTCTTAATTGCCCCTCTAATTTGACTCATAATGTTCATTCAGGCAGTATATTCCAGGCAGTATCAGGTGATATGACCTGATTGTCAGAGTGTTTTCTGTGCATTATGGTTCCATGTCACTTAGCATTAGAAATACAGTTATGACAGCAGGTCTTAGCTGTATTGTTTGTTCAGTCACC
This sequence comes from Protopterus annectens, assembly GCF_019279795.1. Taxonomy (NCBI): domain Eukaryota; kingdom Metazoa; phylum Chordata; order Ceratodontiformes; family Protopteridae; genus Protopterus; species Protopterus annectens. Next base: position 444,176,500 of record NC_056731.1, read on the forward strand.
ATGACTGCAAATGATCTATTGCCATTATCAGGGATGTATACTGTTTTTTCTCTTCCATCCCTGTATTTGAAACAAAGTGGAAATTATAGTAGCATTAATGACATACAAGTCAGAAAGAACTCATTAAACTTTTTGGTCATCAGACTTTTCTGACACTTGAACATAAAGTAGATGGCTGAAGGTTTTCTGGCAGTTGGCTTAGAGGATTAAGAAGCTGTTTTCAAGCTGTTTCTGTGGTTCAGTGGTGCAAGGTTTGATTCTGTCAACTTCTATTGCCTAACTGTGACTCCGAGCAAGTCACTTAACCAGATATGCTCCTGATGAGTTTAAAAATGGTCCATGGAAGTCAGTGCTTTACCCTGGAAAATAAATACTTTTCCCAAAAGCAACATTAACAGGCCTCTTCTAAAGATAAAGAGTTCCAGTTGTGCCTTTTAGCAAATTGCTGTAGAACACAGATATTTACACATGTACCCCCACTTTACACTTAGAGTATCAGTATTCTTCTCCTAGACTTTGTTTTGTACTATTTCATTCAGGGGTCACTCCCTTTCTTAAAGCAGGTCTGATCTGTAACTTTTCTAGATCTCTTGAAGGGGCAACCCTAATTTTACTGTAGTATTAGAATCAATCAGGGGCTGTGTATTTGTGCTTGTGAGGCATTCCTTGTGATATGCCATACATCCTTCTGCAGCTCAGGCTAATGAGGTTATGTGAGGTGCGGCACCAGTGAGTACTGCCTGTAGAGTATCCACACTGATCTATTTGGAACCACCAGGTATGTCTGCTACTGTATTGTGGGAAGAATGCAGACAGAGAAAACACTAGGTGACGGAGTTCTTTTCTTTGGCCCATCTATCTTAAGGGGGCATGGTATATTGTAAGCTGAAACTTCCAACCCAGGCAGTAATATCTAAATGTGTTAATTGCCAATTTTATGACTAGGCTGCACTTTTGTACAGTGGTGTATTTTGTCTTTTGGTGTAAGAACATACTGAAGAAACACATGTTGTGTTCTTTCTTGTAGATCTGTTTGTATAACAGAGTCCTAAGCCCTGTGTCAGAAACATCATGTTGTGATATGAATTCCTTACTAAAATTGTTTGCTCGAATGATAATCCATAGCAACCGAACACACTTTAACGAAAGCACTTTTATCGAAAAAGCGCTTTCGTTAAAGCGTGTCACAAAAAAAACCCCAGAAAAAAACACTTTATTAACATGACCCCCCCCCCCACACAACCCCTACTTTAATAATCTCCCTCCGAAACCGCACTACAGTGAGAAAAAGGGAATTTTCCCTTATCCGCACCATAGTACGGCCTCGGCAACAGGCATACTTACGCGAAAGTGCTACTTCAGTGAAAAGCACTTTCGCGTAAGTATGCCCGGCCGTTTGGGTTTCGGACGTTTGCTCATTTAAACAAACATCCGGGACCCACACACACACACACATATATATATATATATATATATATATATATATATATATATATATATATATGTGTGTGTGTGTGTACATACATATACACACACACACACACACACACACATGTGCATCTTGCTTAATATGAGGTGAAGGCTTATTCATTGCATTTTTAATCTCCCCTTTCCTGGGTCTCATTGCATTATGGCTTTACCATCTTCTGTGCCTGTAGCATCTTTAGTGAGGTTGGCTGTTAACTCAGCTGTTTGAATAAACTCTAGGACAGGTGGCTTCCATGTCTTCCGTATACAATGGCATTCTTTTTATGGGGCTTCACAATTTTGTTCATTGAGCCTTTGGAATTCAGTTGCAGCTCTGTACAGCGCAGAAGGACCTTGTCTTGAAACAAGGTAGAGCAAGCAGTTTTTTCCTTCACCAAGAGAATTACGATAACTTAGTAGTGCCCTACTTCATTTGGTATTAGACCTTTCCCATCTTTTATGTTTGTTTTTTACCCAAAGCATGGAATAAGTGTCAAGCTTTGAAATTTTATTTAATCTCCTCCGCTTGTGTTTTTACTGTACACAGAATTTGACTGTCCTTTCTCTATAACAACATACTTATTAGTTTCCTTTACCATATTTATTTATTTATTTTATTTGCAGTTTGTTTGCCAGGATAGTCCAACTGGGCCACAAGGAGCCAGTTTTCAATGGAGTCCTGGGGAAAAAAGCTCCAGAAAAATACAAATACATAGTACACATTGCACATTTACATTACAGGTTATTTCATAGGAATACAAAGTAAATATAATAAGAAAAGGTTAACAATGATAGAATACATCAGTATAGTTTGTAAAACAGCAATAAAAAAACACTTTTTTTTTTACACAAAAGTAGCAGCATAGGGAAGCTGTTAAGTAGTTGGTCAAATAGTTCAATAGAGCTGTGGAACTATAGGAGGCAGTGATGGCGTATTTAGTTCTAGGAGAGTAAGAAGTGGTATTAGAAGGATTAGATAGGATGGGAACAGGGGCACTTCCATTTTGAAGTTAGGTGTGAGTGCAGCAAGGTTTTAAATGTGGAGAGACTGCTGGTGATGCAGATAGGAGATGGTAGAGAATTCCAAAGGCGTGCAAGAGAGAAGTACATTAGGTGATTCCCAGCTGGACGTGTGGGTTTGTGCAATTTGATTAGTTTTTGGGAATTTGATCTTAGAAGTTGTTCTGGTTCATGCATTTTAAAGGTAGTGGCTAGGGAGGGACAAAGACAGGGGTTGTAAATGAGTTTGTGTGCTTGGATGAGTTGGGTATAAGTGAAGAGGTCAGGTAGCTCAAGCCAGTTTAGTTGGTGAAGAGAATTACAATGGTGAGAAATAGCTCCGTGACCTACTGCAAATACTGATATCTTGTTATAGCAAGAGGTGAGTTTTGTTTGGAGGGAGGATTGCAGGTTGATGAGGCTAGATGCACCATATAGGAGGGATGGGATGAGATAAGTATTGGCTAGTATGTGCCTAGTGGAAGGAGAGATATAACGATTATGGCAATATAGTATACCAAGTTTTTTGTGGGGGGGTTTTGATATTTACTTGTAAATGTTTGTAGAATTTTAGTTGATCATATGTGAGTACTCCTAGTAGTTTAGTGTCAGAGACTATTTCTGGGGAAGTATTATTTTTGCTGATGATTATAAATGAGTGTTTATCTGGGGAGGAGGTTTTGGAGGCAGTGAATAACATAAGTTTAGTTTTGGTTGCATTAAGAGCCAGATAGTAGTCTAGCATCCACTGCTCAGTAGAGGAGAAGGCGGTTTGCGTAAGCTTATATAGAGTTGGGATAGAAGGGGAGGAGCAGATAATGGTAGAATCTTCGGCATATTGGATGAGGCCGGAGTTTGGAATGGCTTGGTAGAAGTCATTAATGAGTATGTTGAATAGTAGGGGGCCTAAAATGGAACCTTGGAGGACACCTGTGGGATTATTAAGGATGGGTGAAGTGGCTTTATTCCATTTGACTGCTTGTTGTCTGGTTGTGAGGTAGCTGGAGAACCACTTGGAACAGGAAGGGGATAGGTTTAGTTTGGGGAGTTTATTAAGAAGCAGGTTGTGGGAAATAGTGTCAAATGCCTTGGAGAGGTCGAGGAGAAGGGTGGGCACGAAATGGCTGGAATCACGGGTTTTGTTAATTGTTTCTAGGAAGGAGAGGAGAGCAGTGGAGGTGCTATGACCGGGTCTGAATCCATGCTGTGTAGGGTAAGAAGCTGGTTGTTGATGAGATAGGGTAAGAGTTCTTGGTGGATACATTTTTCAAGAAGCTTAGAAATAGGGGATAAGATAGCAATAGGGCAGAAGTTTGGAATGTTATTATTATTACCTCCTTTATGTAGAGGAATAATAAAGGCTTTCTTCCAGAGCTGGGGGACCTGGCTTTCTGAGATAGACCAATTAATTAGTATGCTGATAGGGAGAGCAATGGCTTCTGCGGCTACCTTTAGGAAGTAGGAGGGAATTTCATCAGAGGCATTGGGACTAGGTTTTAATTTTAGGAGAAGTTTTTTTATGGTGGATATAGAGATGGGATTCATAGAGAAAGGTGGAGGTTGGGGGCAAGGGATGCTAGGGGAGGAAGGGATGGGTGCATGCTGAGGAGGGGTTGTAGAGGTGTGTGTGAAGGATGATGTTAGCTTGCTTATGGACTCTGTGAAGAAAGAACTAAATTGGGTGGCTAAGTCCATGTCATAGGCATCTGGGTTGGGGCAAGGGTTTTCTTTTTTTCCTGGGTTGAGGAGAGATGTGATTCCTTTCCAAAATAGTTTGGGATTGGTCTTTTTCTTCTTTTTTTCTCTACACACAGCTCTGTTACACTTTGCTGTATTACCTTTAGAATTCCATACCCATTTTCCCTTTCTAACATTTTTCTTAGTTAATTATATTTGTGGGAAACACACTTACTGTTTCTAATGTATTTCTGTTTGATGTTCAGATATAAGACTTTCCCATATCCTGACTCAGCTCTCTAAGATTCCTTTCATTGTAACCTCTCCCCCTGTGTCTAGAACAGATTTATATCCTGTTGCATACTGGTACAGCCATTATAGATTCATAGGTTAGTACTAGGCTAACTACCATTGCAAGCCATTTTAAGCCAAGACAATTATTCCAGCTGATGCTTAAAATTAACTGATCTCATTAGAGCTTAGATTTATCTAACCTTTTCTAAGACCTGTGTTTATCTTTTATAATTACTAGATCAAAACATTGACATTTGGAGGGAACTTGTTTTGAGACAAAGTAGGTAGGAGCTGCCTTTGTCCGTTAATAGTACATGGGGAGCTCTAGAGGGTAAATTTCGTATTCCCCATCCATTGATCCAAGTTGTGCTTGAATGTGGTCAGGGTGAGCTTTTTTTTAAATGAATGGTGAGTCTATTCCAGAGCACGGGTGTCCTCTGCTAGATATATCTGTTATTCCAAACTGTTCTATTAGGGTTGCAGAAGAGGTTTAGGTCCCTGGATCTAGTATTTCTAATGCCATTTCACTTGCAGATGTGAAGTAAGTCCATCTATAATGGTCTGGAGGATGCCTTGTATGCCAGACATAAGTCACCTCTTAGCAGCACATAAGAGACTGAATGTAGTAATTTGGCTTTGATGCAGTTCATGTCACATATGTTGTTTAGAGCTTGTATCTTTTTTGTAAGGCATCTCTGTGGGTGTTCCATTTGTTGCATGTGCCTGGACAGATAAGTGCCTAATGTGAGCTGAGTAAAGGGAACAATCCCGGGATCTAGAAGCAGTATCCTTGTTTATGAACTGTTAAAAATAGATGGGCTTCCTTACTATATTGGACACATGTTTTTCAAAAGTTAGGTCTCACTGTCCACATAAGGTCCCAGATTGTGAACTACTTGATCAACTCTTAGGGGCATGTTATCAGTATGGGTAGTTCCCCAGGGGGATTCAACTTTCCAAAGGAGACTTTAATGCATTTTTTAGCCTTTAGATTTAGTCTATGAGTCTGGTACCAGTTATTTTTTGGGACAAGCCTTCCTGTAGGATGCCTGAGACTTTTGGGAATTTGATTACTGTTCCTAGCTTATAGTTTTATGCAAACTTAGTTAGCCAGAGCCCTTTGGGGTTTGCTTTTACTTATGAGAAGCAGATGCTGAACAGAAGCCATCCCAGCACTGAAACCTGTAGGAATCCAATGGTGGGGACACTCGGAGGGGGGGGGGGGTCACACATTTTTAACACAGCCCAGCCGCTGCAGACAAATCTTTGCGGTCTGTCATATGCACAGTCAGAGCTAACTGATACAAAAGAAATGCTTGCATGATAGTTTTACAAAAAGTTTGATCATGGAACTTATAAACAAAGACATTGGCAACCTTTAAACACTGGACCTCACCCAGTTTGGGTTTGTGAAGGGCCGATCTTGTCTCCTGAATCTGATTGACTTCTTCGAATCAGTCTCCAGAGCTGTGGACGAGGGTAAGGCGGTCCACACAGCCTATCTGGACCTCGCCAAGGCCTTCGACACCATCCCCCACTCTGGAATCATAGATAAACTTACTAAGCTGGGCATAAATCCCTACGTCACTCGATGGGTTGCCAACTGGCTTACTGACAGAATGCAGACTGTAAAAGTAGCCGACTCCAAATCCAGCTCCAAACAAGTGACAAGTGGAGTACCTCAGGGTTCAGTCCTGGGACCACTCTTGTTTGGCATCTACTTCTCTGAAGTACAGGCCAACATTAAGGGACTCTGGCTAACAAAGTTTGCAGATGACTGCAAACTGGGAGCCATTATTGAATCCCCGAATGATGTGGATATTCTACAAAAGGGCCTTACAGAAACAGATGCCTGGTGCCAGAGCCATGGGCTCAAGCTTAATGCCAAGAAATGTATAGTTATCCCCTTTGGAAAAAAACATGTACCCATGAACTACCACATAGGTGGCAGGACACTAAACATCAAAAGTGTGATGAGAGACTTAGGGACACAAGTGGACAGTGGTCTCACTTTCGATAACCACATCACCACAACAGTCAGGAAATCCTTCTGTGTGGCACACCTCATCACTAAGAGCTTTTCATCCAGAAAAAAGGAGGTCATTGTCCCACTGTACTCATCCCTCATTAGACCCATTATAGAGTATAATGCCCCATTTGGTATGTACCTCACAAGACATCTGCAACAGCTGGAAAGGTCACAGAAATACCTCACTAAAAGAATCACAGGCCTAAAGCAGATGCCATATGCTGACCGTCTAAAAAAACTCCAGCTATACTCTGTGGCATATCGTCTACTCAGAGGCGATCTCTGCTTAACATACAAGGCCATGTCAAACCCTGAGCTTTTGGACATGCTCCACTTAAGGAAATCCCAATCCCTCAGAGCCACACGCTCCAGGGATCTAAACCTTATCATCACAATGAACAAAACATGCTGGAGGGATAGGTTCCTGACCCAGAGACTCCCCATACTCTGGAATACATTGCCCATACATGTCAAGCAGAGCGCCTTATTGGCCCTCTTCAAAAGGAACCTTGATGATTGGATGGGAGATAGGAAATTCACCCCGGGGATCATGTCAGTCTCAGAGAAGTAAATATTGTGGGAAAAAATTTCCAGGGAATTGTTATGGCTAGGCTTGCATAGGCCTTAGTAGGGCCGATAGCCTAGTACCAACCTATGAACTTATGTTTTTTTTTCCCATTATGGAGCTGAACAATAAAGATTTTGTTTGTCTCTACCTCAGTTTCTGACAAAACACCTTCAAAATTTTACATTCTGTCAATGTTTCATGTTAAAATTAAATGAAATATGTTCTATATTGTCTGGTAGTTGTTGCAAAATCAAAGTTAAAAAAAACTTTATTGCCATTCAGAACTACACCACAGTGCAGCTTAACAAAATTGCGATGCTTTGTTTCCAGTGCAAAAACATACATACAGAGAAGAAGAAGAAAATAACATAAAATAAAAGTAAAAATAGAATAAAAGAATAACATAATGACCAGACACACTTTTCGTATAAATAGAATTGAGTAACAACATGTGCATGACATTACTATAGCATGAGAACTAAGCAGCATGAATACTACACAGTGTGATTTATATTGCACTTCATAGAGTCCTACGGTAAGGCAAGGTGTGGACAAACATTAGATATGCACATCAATTAGTTGTTGCACATGAAAAAGCTAGTTAAAATGTAACTAAGTGTATCAATTCATATTTCATTTTTCTAATGCATTTCATTTTGTGCTTTTGCAAATTGCACAATTTTTTACCAGATTAAGGATGGACATGGCTGTGGTGAATATGTATTTTATCAAGAGGGAGGAGCATAGGGTGACATACAAGAGTGGAGGAAGATGCACATAGGTGGATTATATCTTATGTAGGAGGGCCAGTATGAAGGAGATTGGAGACTGTAAAGTGGTGTCCGGAGAAAGTGTAGTTAGGCAGCATAGGATGACGTTGGTGATCAAGAAGAGGAGGAGGAGTGTGAGGGCAGCACCAAGGATCAAATGGTGGAAATTGAAAAAGGGTAATTGTGAGGTGGAGTTCAGGGATGAGTTAAGACAGGCACTGGGTGGCAGTGAAGAGTTACCAAAGAGTTGGGTAACTACAGCAGAGCTAGTAAGGGAGATGGCTAGAAAGGTGCTTGGTATCACATCGGGACAGAGGAAGGACGACAAGGAGACATGGTGGTGGAATGAGGAAGTACAGGAGAGTATACAGACAAAGAAGTTGGCAAAGAAGAAGTGGGATTGTCAGAGAGATGAAGAAAGTAGACAGGAGTATAAGGAGATGAGGTGCATGGCAAAGAGAGAGATGGCGAAGGATAAGGCATATGAAGAGTTGTATGAAAGGTTGGACACTAAGGAGGGAGAAAAGGACCTGTACAGATTGGCTAGACAGAGGGACCGAGCTAAGTAAGATGTGCAGCAGGTAAAGGTGATAAAGGATAATGAGGGAAACATACTCACAAGCGAGGAGAGTGTGTTGAGGAGATGGAAAGAGTACTTTGAGGGGTTGATGAATGAAGAGGATGAGAGGGAGAGAAGGTTGGATGATGTAGGGATAGTGAATCATGAAGTACAATGGATTAGCAAGGAGGAAGTAAGGATAGCTATGAAGAGAATGAAGAATGAAAAGGCTGTTGGCCCAGATGACATACCTGTGGAAGCATGGAGGTGTTTAGGTGAAATGGCAGTGGTGTTTTTAACCAGATTGTTTAATGAAATCTTAGAAAGTGAGAGGATGCCTGAGGAATGGAGAAAAAGTGTTTTGGTACTGATTTTTAAGAATAAGGGTGATGTGCAGAGCTGTAGTAACTACAGAGGGATTAAATTGATCAGTCACAGCATGAAGTTATGAGAAAGAGTAGTGAAAGTTAGGTTAAGAAGGGACGTGATGATTAGTGATCAGCAGTATAGTTTCATGTCGGGAAAGAGCACTACAGATGCGATGTTTGGTTTGAGAGTGTTGATGGAGAAGTACAGAGAATGTCAGAAGGGGTTGCATTGTGTTTTTGTAGACTTAGAGAAAGCATATGACAGGGTGCCTAGAGAGGAGTTGTGGTATTGTATGAGGAAGTCAGGAGTGTCAGAGAAGTATGTAAGAGTGGTACAGGATATGTACGAGGGTAGTGTGACAGTGGTGAGGTCTGTGGTGGGAGTGACGGATGCGTTTAAGGTGGAGGTGGGGTTACATCAAGGATCAGCTCTGAGCCCTTTCTTATTTGCAATGGTGATGGACAGGTTGACACACAAGATCAGACAGGAGTCCCCGTGGACTATGATGTTTGAAGATGGCATTGTGATCTGTAGTGAGAGTAGGGAACAGGTGGAGGAGACCCTGGATAGATGGAGATATGCTCTAGAGAGAAGAGGAATGAAGGTCAGCAGGACTAAGACAGAATATATGTGTGTGAATGAGAGGGAGGATAGAGGAATGGTGAGGATGCAAGGAGTAGAGGTGGTGAAGGTGGATGAGTTTAAATACTTGGGGTCATTAGTTCAGAGTAATGGTGAATGTGGAAGAGAGGTGAAGAAGAGAGTACAGGCAGGATGGAGTGGGTGGAGAGGAGTGTCAGGAGTGATTTGTGACAGACAAGTACCTGTAAGAGTGAAAGGGAAGGTCTACAAGAGGGTAGTGAGACCCGCTATGTTATATGGATTGGAGACAGTGGCATTGACAAAAAGGCAGGAGTTTGAGCTGGATGTTAAGATTTGCACTGGGTGTGACGAGGGTGGACAGGATTAGGAATAAGTATATTTAGAGGGTCAGCCCAGGTTGGAAGGTTTGGAGACAGAGCCAGAGAGGCGAGATTACATTGGTTTGGACATGTGCTGAGGAGGGATGCTGAGTATATTGGGAAAAAGATGCTAAGGATGAAACTACCAGGTAACAGGAAAAGAGGAAGGCCTAAGATAAAGTTTATGGATGTGGTGAGAGAGGACATGCAGGTGGTTGGTGTGACAGAGCACGATGCAGAGGACAGGAAGAAATGGAAACAGGTGATCCGCTGTGGCAGCCCCTAACGAGAACAGCTGAAAGAAGATGATGATGAAGTGTTGTACAGTGGTGTCCTGTAGACACACACACTGGCTGAGTGAAAGTGAAAACACAGGTGGCTGTTAGGTCAAGTGAGAGTGCGGCCTTTTCAAAAGACTCAAACACGTAAGCAGCAAAGGTCAGGAAAAGAAATCTGAGATGTTCTTAAACATCAGGAGGAACTACGTACGAGATAAGACATTTTCTATATTAAGCAGCAGCTGGGAGGTCAGGAGAGGTATGCTGTTGGTGTCTGTGTGTGTGTGTATGTTAAGATGTCCCAGTTAGAAAGTTTCTTATTAATTGTTTGATTTGTTTGTTTTTTTTTCCTTAGTAAGTGACTTGCTCAGAATCACACAGTTACAAGTAGTAAGTATCAAATCCTGTATCATTGAGGCAGTGCATTGATAGCATGGAGCGTTAATCCCCCACACCAAGTGCTAGACCTTACTTTTTTTTTTTTTTTGATAAATTAGTCATCAGAGTTTCATTCATTGTTTAAAAAATGCATGTCCATCCAACACCTGTTGTAACTCTGTTAACTTTTTAAGTAAATTAGAGTTGTCTGGCACAGCTGTTAAAGTATTGTTTCCTGTAGTCAAAAGTACAGGGTTAGAATCATTCCACCTCCATTTGCCTACGGTGTGACTGTAAGGAAGTTACTCAAACAGTACTCCTAGGTCACCCCTGAAAAAGGACCCTTTCTCCAATATGTTCACCTGCTTAACAAATAGATTAAAAATAGTATTTAAGATTTGTCCTTTTTGGGCCCTCCCCTCAATTATGTTCGGCGTTATCCAGAATTCTTGTAGAAATAAATTGAGAATTAATTTGGTCTGTTTCTTGTTCAATTTTTGTGGATTTCTTGAAAAAATGATGTGGATTATAGTCACGAAATAGTGTAAGACGTGAGTTTTCAAATGTTGTGTCCTTAAGAAATGTTTGCTAATGCAGCTAAGTGTATAGGAGAAATCTTTACAATCTGTTCCTGATTGTTGGTCCTTTGTCTCAGATTCTAGCGCTAAGAAGTTGGGACAGCATGGGGGTGTGCAATGAGATTCACTACATGGATCTCACAATAGTGAACTGAAATACGCTTCTCATTCAGTATTTATGTATTCATTCAGTCATTTTATCACATGCATACATCTGGTTGTACAGTCATACAAGGGGTGTAATTGATGGTGCGCATGTGTTACGGTTTGTGTGTGTATCTTACATCTGAGATTAGTTACGGTGTGAAGGAAGGAAGGAATCAAGTGCAGTAAACATGGGCTTCATCATATGAGTTGAGTGCTTTGGTTACGATCATTGATTTCCTTCTCTTGTTGACCGTTGACGGTGTGCTTATTTGACTGTGAATAAATCATGCACCATGAAGTCTGCAAGTTTAATTTTAAAATATTAGCTATGACTGCATTTTTAATTTAACTTATTTTTTTGCAGGCACAAGGGTGTAACATACACTGTGTGACTACAACAGTTTGATATTTAGTGCAGATGAGTTAAGCTGTTCATGAGCTGCTTCCTGTAGCACAGCTTTTGAGTTTTTTTAGCTCTCATGTGTCTAGTGTGTCTAAGCAAATCATTTTACCAGGCAGTGCACCTGGGCTACCCCTGAAAATAGACACTTCCATCCAATTGGCTGCCCTAACCTGTTATCAATGTCATTACAAATGTGTTTTTTGAATTCCTGCACCCTTCAGATAGCCCCTAATTATTGCTTTACGACATGCTGTTTGATTGTGAATCCCCGCACATCTGTTGTTTTTTGGATTTCCAGCTGCATTTTTAATAAATGTGAGCTTCAAAGGAAAAGAAGTTTACTGTTGCTCATGCTGTCTGCTTTCAACATGAGAGTGTTTTTTTTTTCATCAATTGTCTGTCAGTATGTTGGCTGTAAAATATTTAATAAAAGTTTTAAATTAAATCCAAATCTCTGTGATCATTGTAAATGTAAAGAAAAAAATAATATAATACACACTGACAGGTTACAGCAGAGCTTTATGGTAACTAGGGAGAGACAGCTAAGTGATGTGATGTTGGTATGGCTGCCAGTGGTGTCCATTTTTCTGCCTAGGTCCCCTTTTGGCCATAGTCCAGCTCTGCTGTTATTCTTCAGAAACTGCACATTAGGATTTGATTTCATACATAGGTAGGTACTAGGCTATTGGCCATAGGGCCTATATAAGCCTAGCCAAAAGGTACCCGGGCTTTCGCCACCCAAGAAAATTGTTTTCCTGTGCCACTGTCGAGCAGAGCCACAGAAGTGATCCCGGGGTGAATTTCCTATCTCCCACCCAATCATCAAGATTTTTCTTGAAGAGTGCTAATGACGAGCGCTGTTTGATATAGATAGGTAGTTTGTTTCAGAGTATGGGAAGTCTCTGGGACAGGAATCTATCCCTCCAGCATGTTCCGTTTATTGTGGTGACAAGGTTTAGGTCCCTAGAGCATGTAGCTCGTAAGGATTGGGATTTCTTTAAGTGGAGCATGTCTAAAAGCAATGGGTTTGACATAGCTTTGTGTGTTAGGCAGAGATCACCTCTGAGTAGGCGATATGCAACGGAGTAAAGCTGCAGTTTTTTGAGACGGTCTGCGTAGGGCATCTGTTTGAGGACGGTAATCCTCTTTGTGAGGTATTTCTGCAGCCTTTCCATTTGTTGTAGATGTCTTGTGAGGTACATACCAAAAGGGGCGTTGTACTCTATAATGGGTCTAATGAGTGACAAGTAGAGGGGAACATTGACCTCTTTTTTCCTGGATGAAAAACCTTTTGTGATGAGGTGTGCCACGTAGAAGGATTTCCTGACTACTGTGGCAATGTGATTATCAAAGGAGAGACTGCTGTCCACCTGTGTCCCAAGGTCTCTTATCACACTTTCAGTGTTAAGTAGACTACTGCCTATGTGGTAGTTCATGGGTACAGAGTTTTTACCAAAAGGGATGACAATGCACTTTTTGGCATTGAGCTTGAGGCCATGGCTTTGACACCAGGCATCTGTCTTAGCAAGGCCCTTTTGTAGGATGTTCACATCTTTTGGAGTTTTGATTATGGCTCCTAGTTTGCAGTCATCTGCGAACTTCATTAGCCAAAGACTTTCTGTGTTAGCCTGTACTTCAGAGAAGTAGATACCAAACAGGAGAGGACCCACGACTGAAACTTGTGGTACTCCACTTGTCATTGGTCTGAAGTTGGATTTGGAGTCTGCTACTTTCACAGTGTGAGTTCTGTCAGTGAGCCAGTTGGCAACCCATCTTGTGACATAGGGATTTATACCTAGTTTAGTGAGTTTATCTATAATTCCAGAGTGGGGGATGGTGTTGAAAGCCTTGGCAAGATCTAGATAGGCTGTGTGAACCACCTTACCCTCATCTACGGCTTTGGTGACTGCTTCAAAGAAGTCTATCAGGTTTAGGAGACATGATCTGCCATTTACAAACCCGAACTGGGTGGGGTCCTGAGTTTGGAGATTACCAGTGTCATTGTTTATAAGTTCCATGGTGATATGTTCCATAACATTGCAGACCAGGCTCGTTAGGCTAATGGGACAGTAGTTTCTGGGGTCCGTGGTGGCTCCCCCTTTGTGGAGTGGGATAACCGTCGCTGTGCGCCATTCAGTGGGCACATAGCCTGAGGTGAGGCTATGATTAAACATGGTACTTAGGTGGGGTGCCAGTTCGTTCTGTAGTTCATGTAGAACACAGCCTGGGATGTTGTCAGGTCCCATGGATGCTGTGTTCTTGATTTTGGATAGTGTGTTTTTTACCTGTGTAGCTGTGATTACAGGAACTTTGCATTCTTCTGGTATAGAGATGGGCCCTTCAGAGGATGATGGGGGGTAAAGTTAGCACTGAACCTGTCTGCCAGGATGTTGGCAATATCAGTTGGTTTTGTATATTTAGTGCCATTGTGCTGTAACTCAGAGCAAATCTGAGTGTTGCCATTGAGATTCTTAACATAGCTATAGAATGCTTTGTGGTTGGCTTTAGAGTCAGTGGCGATTTTGTTTTTGTAACTAGCTTTGGAGGATTTTATGAGGGATATCAGCTTCTTAATGAGGCTGACCAGGGAGTTTCTCCAGTCATGGGATTTTACTCTTTTTTTTTTTTTTTTTGCAACAGTTTCTTTCTTCTGTTGTAGAGTCTGTTTATGGCAGGGGACCACCAGATTGGCTTCCTTTTTTTGGAGGATAGCATCTTGGTTCTGTTAGGGATTGCACGATCCATGCACTTGTGTAAGTGCTTATAAAGTGCATTTGTGTAGGATTCAGCAGTCATACCTCTATTGTTGGTCAGCATGGGTGTTGTGAAGTTTGCCACTTCTGTCTTAAGAGGCGTGAAGTTGGCTTTGGAGAAATTTTTTACTGTGGTTTCCCTAATAGGGGGTGGGGGAGGGATGTGGATGTCTAGGGTGATTAGCTTGTGGTCAGATCTGACCAACGAGGAATTGACCTCTGGTGCGGAGCACCGGTTGCCCATGTTGGTAATAACCAGGTCTAGGATATTGCTGCCCCTGGTAGGGGTGTGAATAAGCTGATCCAAGGCATTGGAATTTATGAATTCCAGAAAACATTGAGCACAAGTGTTGGTACATGAGTAGTTTTCCCAGTTAATGGTGGGGTAGTTGAAATCACCCATTATTAGGGTGTTAGGTTGTACCCTAATATTTTCCAGTGTATCAAGAAATGAGGAGTTGTAATCCTAGGGCATGGTGGGGGATCTGTAGCAAGCTACAATTTGGATTGCAGTCTTGCCCAGAGTTAGTTGCACTTGGATAATCTCGGCTGCATTATGGTGAGCAACTAGCCTGGAGGTGTGGATATCCTTAATGAATATGGACACGCCTCCACCTTTAGTGTTTCGGTCCAGGTTAGGTGGCCGAAAGGTGTGGTATGAATTATAGCCTGGTAATGCAGGGGTACTCTCTGCATCCTTGAACTAGGTCTCTGTCACTGCACATATGTCAATGTTCTCCATTTTAAGGAGTGCCTCGAGTGAGTGCATTTAGAGGTTTAGACTTCTAGCATTGAGTAGCAATACCCTCAGATTCTTCTTGCTTGTACCTGTTACGGTGGTGAATTTGTCATTTGAACCTTGCCTAAAAAAGGCACTATAGGGTTGGCTAGAGCCTTAGCCAGTATCCAGAATCCCAGGGGCGACGGGTGCAGGCCATCTCTGGCAAAGCATTGCGGTTTGTCGATCATGTCACCCCAGGCAGACAGATACTGGATCCCCTTAGAATGACACCAGAAGCTTAAACAATTGTTGAAGTCAGTCATTTTGCCCCTGTACTGTGGTATCATTCTGGGTGATGACAGGAGGCTACTCAGGTCTAGGGTCATACCTGCCTGGGTTACAAGATCGGACAGCTCCTCCATGTCCCTTTTCATGTAGTCCAGGGAGGTACGTCTCAGGTCATTCATACCAACATGCACAATGACAGAGTCATATTTGTACTTGTTGTGGAGTGACCTGAGTGCATGCGTTATGTGGCAGATCCTGGCACACGACAGGCAGCTGACAGTAACTTTCTCCTTGCTTAGCCTGGTGAATGGAATATCAGTGTGCCTGACTATAGAGTCACCTATGACTAGAGTGTTGGGTACGTTGTTATGCCTTATGGGCTGTGGTTGAGTGGCACGCTGAGTTTGTGGGCTGTGTGTCATTTGGGTTGTGTTGGGGGGTGGAGGTTGCTTGTGTTTCTGCTTTGGAGGTCCCTGTTGCTTGGGCAGATTTTTACTGAGAGCCTTTGCGAATGTAGGTGTGTGTTTTGTGTTTCTATGTGTGTGTTTTGGTGGTGTAGGTTTTGAGGGACTATGTGCTGAATGTGGTGTGGTGCAAGTGTTTACCTTCTCCTCTTGACTGTCTAGTTCAGTCTTAGGTGAAGAGAGCTTTGCTTTTAGTTTGGCTATATAAGTGCATCTCTCGTAGGTTGTAGTATAGGGTGGTAGGAGGAGAGGGTAGTCTGTGTACATGAGGCAATTGCTACATTGCCCCAAGATGCCCAGATTCATCAGGTAGACAGGAGAAAACACCAGGATCTGACCCTTAGACATGCCTGGATATGTGCTTATTTGTTAAGTACTAGAAACTGTTTTCCTCTAGACAGTGAGGAAAGCTGAGTGATATAGTAATTTGTAGCTTATTTAGTGCTTACAATAAGTTCTGAACAAGTGCTGAGCTCAAAGAAACAGACGAGTGCTGAAACAAATAAACTGGCTAGTTCTAAGAAACAAAATTAAGCTAGAAGGCTTCCCTCCCCAACACAGAAAGGCTTGAGGGCTTAGAAACCCACAAATAGTCCTGGACACAGCAAATCTGTATCCAGACTAGACTACCCACAGGAAAGGCAGGAAACAAGCTTAGAAATTGTTTTTTTTTTTTAAGTGAAAAGAGAGAAAGGAGGAGCAGAAAAGTACAGTTTTGTACCTACCATAAATGTAGATGTTCGAAGATCCACATTGCTGCAGTCCTTACATATGGGTAGTCCACTGTCCTCGGTCGGCCCGAATACCAAAGTATTAGGCTGACGTCGGTCATGGGCGCTCAGATCTGACATCAGAGCGTCAGGGTATAAAAGCGCATGACCGACGTCATATCCTCAGTCTTTTCTTGCCCCAGATGTCAGAAGGCCCTAAAAAGAAAGGCCATAGCCAAAAACAGAATACTTCCCAAAAACAAAATATGTACAAATAACAGCTACCACCCAAACCATACAACCATTCCAAACTGTAGAGGGGAAGGAGGGAGGGTAAATTGGACTGCAGCAATGTGGATCTTCGAACATCTACATTTATGGTAGGTACAAAACTGTACTATGTTCTTCATCTCACATTGCTGCAGTCCTTACATATGGGTAGAATCCCAAAGCAGAGGTAAAGGGAGGTTGGCAAAATCATAAAGCATTAGGAGCTGCCAAAATGCCCTGTAATATTGCAGTGGCAAATCCAGCCCTAGATTTAGAATACAGAGGAAGGTGGTAATGTTTAGAAAAAGTATGCACTGAACTCCAAGTAGCTGCTTCCAAAATATCTTTAGTAGCCACCCTTAAAAAGGCTGTAGAAGTGGCAGTAGCCCTAGTGGAATGAGGCCTGATCCCAGCCGGAATCTCCTTACCATGATGGGAATAACAGAAAGCAATACAAAAACCAATCCACTTAGAAATAGTTTGTTTAGAAACAGGTTTTCCCTGAGAACCCAAGGCAAAAGAAACAAACAACTGCTGAGACTGTCTGAACCCTTTAGTTCTGCTCAAATAATAACGCAACTGCCTGTGAATATCCAAAGTGTGCAAAATCTTCTCCCCTTTATTTTGGGGGTCTGCATAAAAAGTAGGCAAATGAATAGTTTGGTTCAAGGCCACACTAGAAACCACCTTAGGCATAAAAGTAGGATTAGTACGTAAAGAAACCCTATCCTTATGAAAAATTAGGAAGGGTTCAACTGCCATAAGAGCCTGTAATTCAGAAACCCTTCTTGCAGACATAATGGCCAACAAAAAAGCAGTCTTCCAGGACAAAAACTTTAATTCGGCAGTAGCTGCAGGCTCAAAAGGTGGTAAAGTAAGTTTTTCCAACACAAAATTGAGATCCCAGGCAGGAGTAGGAGCTCTACGTGGGGGTCTTATGTTCTTTGCCCCTCTAAGAAATTGCTTAAACAAAGGATGAGAGAATAATGGAGGGTCACAGTCATAGTGAGCAGAAATGGCTGCAGCATGAACCTTTATAGAGGAGAAAGACAAACCCTTGTCTAATAAATCTGTAAGGTATTGAAGAGAAACACCTAAATCAGGCTTGGAAACATCAAAGTCCTTTGCTTTGCTCCAAATAAAAAACCTCCTCCATTTATCAGCGTAAACTTTCCTTGTACTAGGCCTTCTGGCCTCCAAAATAACATTCAAAACTTGTTGTGGAAGCTGAGATCCTCCAGGGTCTAGAACAGAATATGCCAGGCTGTTAGATGCAAGGACTGAATCCTGACATTGAGGAAATGATCGCCCTCCTGTGACAAAAGGTGTGGAATCGAAGGCAAAGGCCATGGAGGCTCCCGTACTAAACTTCTCAGCAGAGGGTACCAGTGCTGTCGAGGCCAATCTGGAGCTATCAGAATCATGGATGGCTTGTCTTGTCTGGCCTTCAAGAGTACCTTTGGGAGGAGAGGCAGAGGTGGAAAGGCATAGACGTGAAGATCGCTCCAACTGAATGATAGAGCATCCACCTTCCAAGCTGTGGGATGAAACATTTTTGTGCAAAACTTTGGCAACTGGAAATTCAGTGGAGAAGCGAACAGATCTATGTCTGGAGTTCCCCATAACACTGTCAACTTTCGAAATACATGAGGATCCAATTTCCACTTGTGGGGATCCACTATCTGTCTGCTCAACACATCTGCTAAGGAGTTCTGTGCTCCTGGTAGAAACCTTGCCTGAAGATTGAGGTGTAAACTGAGAGCAGTCTCCCACAAAATCATCGCTTGTCTGCAAAGAGGGTACGAATGTGTTCCCCCTTGCTTGTTGATGTACCACATGACAGTTGTGTTGTCTGTTTGAATCAACACTTGCCCTGGGTGAAGTAAATCCTTGAAAGCCATCAATGCAAACTGGACTGCTAACATCTCCTTCAAGTTGATATGCAAATGTTGAAGTCTGGCAGGCCACGTGTCATGAACCCATTTTCCATTGAGGTGTGCTCCCCAAGCCTTGTTCGAGGCATCTGTCGTTAGAATCTGACTCGCCTCTGGTCGGGTCACAGAGAGTCCCTTGTTTAGGTGACATTCCTGAGCCCACCACAAAAATTCCTTTTGAATGCAAGGTATTATTCGAATGACAGTGTCCAGATCTTGGCAGTGTTGTGTCCATACATTTTTGAGATACCATTGGAGCTTCCTCATATGCAGTTTGGCATTGGGAAGCACCAGGATACAAGATGCCA
The DNA here is from genome assembly GCF_019279795.1 of Protopterus annectens. Lineage (NCBI taxonomy): Eukaryota > Metazoa > Chordata > Ceratodontiformes > Protopteridae > Protopterus > Protopterus annectens. The sequence continues at coordinate 444,195,426 of NC_056731.1, forward strand.
TGAACCCCAAGGCTTGAAGGACTGTCCTTGCAGTCAGCCTGGACCGTAGAGACAATTGATGGAAGTAAAGAGTAAGGTTCTTTTGCTTGTCCGGGGTCAAAAAAGCCATCTGGGAAGCTGTATTCAGTCTCACACCCAGAAAGCACATTTCCTGAGAGGGTACTAGACTGGACTTTGTTTCGTTCACAGAATACCCTAGGCACCTTAACACTGCCATCACATACTGTAGATGATGAAGAAGTTCGTACTTGTCTTGAGCAAGAATCAGGCAATCGTCCAAATAAGGATAAATTTGAATTCCTCTCAACCTGAAGAAGGCTATCACTGGAGCCAAAACCTTTGTGAACACCCTGGGCGCAGTAGATAAGCCAAAGGGCAATGCAGAGAACTGATAATGTAAAGTTCCAGCCCGAAAACGCAGGTACCTCCTGCAACTGGGCCTGATAGGAACATGAAGATAAGCCTCTTTGAGATCCAGAGTTACCATCCAGTGATCTTTGCCCAACAGAGGTAAAAGCTGTTGCAACATCAACATTTTGAACTTTGGAATGTCCAGGTATGTGTTGAGGATAGATAAATCCAAAATCGGTCTCCACGTGTTCCCTTTCTTTGGTACTAGAAACAGGCGAGAATAAAATCCTAGGCCCACTTTTGACAGAGGGACCGGCTGTATGGCTCCCATTTGAAGAAGTAAAGAAATCTGCTTGTAAGCCTCTACCCTTTGCTGAGGAGGAACGTCTGGCATGCCTTTGAAAGGAGGCAATGTATGGAAATAAAACTTGTAGCCTCGGTTTATAATGTCCAATACCCATTTGTCCTGGGTGACTAAAAGCCAGTTTTGCTTGAAGAGTGCTAACTTTCCTCCCAAAGGAGCTGCCAGGCAAGAGGAATCTGGCAGCTGAAAATGCAGGTCATTGGGCCTGTTTACGAAAGGACTGGCCCCTGCCCTCACCTGTAGATTGTGCAGGTGAACTCCATGTTCTAGGCCTGAAAGTACTCTGAGCTCTGCCCCTACCACGTCTAGATCTACCCCTAGACTGAGAATCAGAAGAAGGATACGCCCACCCCTTAGTAGGCCAATTCCTGCTAAACTTTGGAGGCTGCACCTGCAAGAAATCTTTAACAGTCTGCATAGACTTAGCCTTGTCTTCCATTTTTTTCAAGACCGACTCCACAGGGGGACCAAATAAAACTTCAGACTGTAAAGGAGCATCCAAAATTCTAGTTTTAACATGCTCTGACAAATTCTGATCCTTAAGCCAGGCGTGCCTGCGAAGAACTGAACCAGTGGCAGCCACCCTGGAAGAAGCCTGTAAAGCATCAAAACCACACTGCAAAGAATGCTTACCCACCTGTTCAGAGACATGTACCAAATCCTGTAATTCTTTACACTCTATGCCCTCTGCCAAAGCATCCACTTTAGATTTTAGTTGAGTAAGGAGGAAATTCTGATACTTCAACATATGAAACTGGCAATTCAAAGCCCTCATTGCTAAAGTAGAAGAGGTATACACCTTTTTACCCCATCTATCCAAAGCTCTAGCCTCTTTATCTATAGGAACTGGATTCTTTACAACAGAAGCTCTGACACCCTTAGGTCCCTGGCTAATAGTTTCTGGGTCTGCCCTAGGACTCTTATACAGATATTTATGTGCCTCAGGCACCCTGTAATACCTGTCCGGTTTAACTGGCGCAGGAGGCAGAGAATCTGGATTAAGGGAAGCCTCGGAGAAAACATCTTGCACAACATCCAAAACAGGAGGTATAGCCAAGGGCCTATGTTGTGGTAAAAACAAGAATTCCCTAAGCCTCTTCCGTGAATCTGAGAAATCCTGACCTTCCCATTTAAAATGCTCCCTCATAGAATGAAGTGTTTCAGAGAAGGAAAAATCCTCTGGAGGAGAAGCAGAAGGAGTGGAATCCTCTGCATCAGAATCAGAATAAGGAGGAAAATCCTGAATGTCTTCAGCCGAAGACTCTGAATCATCTGAGGCCTGCTCCAAACTTTCCACCTCTGGCTCCACCCTAGGCCTCTTATCAGGAGGGGGCATAGAACCTCTAATCAAAGTAATCAAATCTTCTGCCATTTTAAGCATGTGCTTTTTAGGCACAGAACCTGCAGAACTAGGACTGACACCAGAGAAAGGCAAACCAGTCCTGCCTTTGGAAGGAGCCTTAGAGACAGAAGGAGAAGGCCTAACCCCCTTAGGTAAGGAAGGGAGAACAGTAACCTGAGAGGCCCCCTCAGCCTGACCTGCCTCCTGAGAGGCCACATCTTGCAAAATCAAAGTCTCCCCCTGAGACTCAACTGAAACCTCGGCCGGATCCACAGATTCCACCGTAGTTTCTAAAGAACCGGCGTCTGGAACGGACGACTCATCCTGTCTGGTTTTTAAAGATTTGTCCTTGCGCTTCTTCGCGGTAGCGGGCGTCAGAGGATCCGACGGCATATTATAATTACACCGCTTACCGAAGACAAGCCTAGCGCAATCTAACCTACGTTTGATGGTGCGCTTATTAAACCTAGCACAAAAGCGACACCCGACTACGTCGTGCTCAGGTCCCAAACAAGGAATACAAAGAGAGTGATAATCCCTATGCGGTATCTGTTTCCCACAAGAAATACAATTATCCACTTTTTCTGACATCCGGAATTAACTGAGGCAAGAAAAAACAAAAATATTCCCAACGGGTACTTAGCCCAACTTGGATTCGGTCTGAAACTCAGAATACGAAAATTTCAGAACGCCGAACGGCACTTGCAACGCTGCTTCTGCATCGGACCATGCGGCAAAAAAGACTGGGGATATGACGTCGGTCATGCACTTTTATACCCTGACGCTCTGATGTCAGATCTGAGCGCCCATGACCGACGTCAGCCTAATACTTTGGTATTCGGGCCGACCGAGGACAGCGGACTACCCATATGTAAGGACTGCAGCAATGTGAGATGAAGAACATCTAAGCTGATTGGCCTTCTCAAATGTTCTCCCTGTATTAGGTAGAATGATGTAATGACACTAGACTGGGAGGAGGGTCCCAGATCAAATTTACAGTAGGGGCAGGCAACTGCAAAGCCTTATCTTTTTGTTATTCTGTCATTTAAACACAACAGTTGTTTCTCTGCTACTGATTCAGCTGTACTGTTGTGTTAATTTTACTTTTCCTTGTATGCACAGGGTAATTGGCTGCAAAATGTATTGTGCATGATTTTATTAACTTGTTTCCAAACAAAGTTATAGCAGAATCTCCAAAAAACTTCGAAGGACCACCAAAATGTACAAGTTGTACAAAATAAAATTATAGCACTGTGATGTGTTAGCTGTTGAAGTTCTCTCATACTGTTGCAGTAGCATCTGTTCTCCTGCTATCTGTTGTTTCTGTCCTGCTCTCTCCACTCTGTCCTCAGACCTGCATCTTTTAACACCCTCCTATCTCCTCATTACATCCTTTGACCCTATCTTTGTCTCATTCTACTACCTTCAGCCTCTCTTTTTCTCTCTTCAGAGCACACTAAAGCAACTCTGCAGTCTGTGGCTACAACCCCACCCATACAGTCTAGGAAGGAATCAATACTGCAAAACTAAACCAAAGATATACCCTTTGAGCCTGAAGAGCAGGGTCAGTCCACCCAGGCATTCTACATGTATATGTTATGATAGCGAAGCTTTAACATTAGCTGTGTTTCTTAGTAGTTCTCAGCATTCTAATAAAACTGACTGTTTGAGCCTTGTGCCCCCCCGCAAGCAAGCAAGCAAGCTTGTGTAGTAGTCCTAACTGTCTACTAGACAGTATGCGCTTCATTCAGGGACGTCCTATTTTCTGTGGTTAAAAATTAACCCTCAAGCAGCCCTTTCAGTGCTGTTTGCCTTAGATTTGTATCACTTGAGCCCCACCTGTTTATTTGCATCTCTATACATTCCACTTCATTGTTAATGTATCTCCCTACTCTAATCTGTGCACAGACTAGCTACTAATAAGCATGTCAATGTGAAGACATGCTCCTAACCTTAATAAACTTTGCTGTCTCTTCTCTCTTTCTCTTTACACGTAGAGTTTGTATTACTACTCACCCCCTCTGAGGCCTTCACTGATAGTTTTCCACTGCTTGCCTCTCTGGTTTGGCTGGATTCTTCGCATTGCACCTGGTTCACACCGTTTTTGTTACCCCCACCACCACCCCCAATACTGCCTGTATTAGAGTCCTGCTGTTTATGGAGCCATCTTTAAATTACTAGTCTCCCATCAGGACACAAGTGCTCATCAACAGTTGAATTCTGCTCATTGGTAAGCTATTAGATACTTACCTGGTGATTCACAGCTTGGATGGGTTATTAAGTAAATAATGATACAATTTGCTAAACAAAACAGTAGCTCATTGTAAACAGACAGCACAAGCAGCAGTAAACTTCTCTTCACATGAAGCTCACAATTCCTTGAAAATGTACTAGAAACTCAATTCCTTGAAAATGCACCGGAAACTCAGCTCCTTGAAAGATGTACCTGAAACTTCGTTTCTTGAAAAAATATACCTCTAACAGACTTCCTTGAAAAATATTCCTGAAACTCAATTCCTTGAAAAATGCAGCTTGGTAGAGGGTACAGGATTCAGGCATTTGTTTCCAGCAAATTATTAACCACCTGTTATTCCTAACTAGGGCAACACACACACACACACACACACACACACACACACACACCCCTAATCCTTCTTACCTCTTATTTGTCCATCCGTGATCCAAATCTCTTCTTGTATTCAAATTCTGTGTGCACGCACACACACCTCATACTTGTCCATCCGTCTGCGGTCCGCAGTCCAAACATCTTTTTATATTCAAATTTCATATATGTCGAAGATGAAGACGTAAACAACAGGTCGCACATACACAGAAGACAAAGACGTAAGCTGGTCACATAGCTGCAACAGGTGTGTACGACTGGAGACAAAGGGCTCTTTTAAAGAAGAATGCCCTTAAAAAAATGCAATATTTTTGTTTAAAAAATTAATCCCCGGCCAGCAGGCCCCCTTTCAGCCAGTGGACCCTAGGTAACTGCTTTGGTTGTCTGGTGCCTGATCCGGTTTTGGCCTTAACTAATGTGTGTGTGTCATGTGCATGTGGGTCAAAAATCAACATATAAGCAATGTAGTGGGTATAATGAAGTAATAACTGAGATGGAGAGAGAGGCTAAAGTTGTTTGTAACTGAGAATTTGTACCTAGAGATGCTGAGAGAGGAAAGTGAGAATAATTTGCTTATTTTTTATGTGTATGTGTGGGGGTGGATTTATTTAAATTACTCTCAAGCCTCTAGTGCTGGAAGAGCTGTGTCTGTGGTAGTACACAATATATTACAATTGCTGCATAACTGTTTTGCCTTATAAATAGTGTAAAAGGAATGCTTTTCCATCTAACAAATATGTCTGTTTTGGCAAGCTGAGAGAGATTGGGAGTATTAAAAATTTTATAAATATAAAATCCACATAAAATGCACAGCTTAAACATGGTTTGTGCTTCCTTCTTAGTTGTTAGTAAATGTGCCATGTTTTACCCAACTGCTCCACATTGTGCATAGTGTAGTATTCCAGATTTTGTAGATGGAAGCTTGAATTCAACTGTAGTGTCTTTAATTCTTTTGCTTGTTGGTGTTATTGTTGGTATGGTATTCATGATGATGCAAGCCTACTCTTACCTGTTTGATGTGGACTGGAATTGATTGTGTATATATGTTTTTTTTTTTTTGGGGGGGGGTGCTTGGACTTTTGCAACTTGACCCCCTCCCGAGAGTCTCTAATGGTGGAAGAACTGGGTATGTGGTAAAAGAATAACATTTTTAACCATTCCGTGGACCCCCCCTCCCCAGTTTGTTAGAAAATGTTCCACCTTATGAGAGGGAGTGTAGTATTTGATATTTTAAAGATGGAAAGTTGACTATGGTTTTAATTATCTGCCATTAAAACTACAAATTCTTAAAAGTTTTCTGTAGAGACTTGTTCGAAGACAGTTATAATAACATTCAGAAAATCATAACTGTATGATTTAAAATCGTGTTCATCCAAAAACATTGAAATTCTGGCAAGGGTATTGAGAACAGACTTCCCCTTTTGAGTGATGCCCAAACCTCTCAGCTGCCCCTGTTTTTGCAGTATGTCCCTGATTTGTCTTCAAATGTTTGTCTTGTCCCTTTTAACATTTTTGAGGTTTTTTTTTGTAACTTGCTAATGATTACAGTCATGGTAATTAATGCCAATCAGAGCTTTATACTTCTTATTGTGCAAAAAATGCATACTGATACAAAACGCTTTGCTCTGTTAACATTTTAAATGAATTAGAGTAATATTTAACAGTTGTTCCTGATTTTATCCCCTCATTATTTTTAGTTTTGTTCAGAATTCTTCACCAAATAAATTGAGAGCTATGCTGCTATCCACAGCTCTCAACCTTTCAGAGCAAGAAATCGGGACAAAGCCAAAAATAATGGGGAGACAAAGGTCAGAAAATAGGGACAGCATTTAAATATTGCTCCTATAAACTTGGATAATTGTCTGAGTGATATGAAGTCTGAAATTCAGATGTCTGTCAGTATCTGTGGTGCAAAGGTGCAGGGTTTAGTGTTGTCGCCTCACAGTAAGAAGTTCTCCGGTTTGATTTTTGGCTGAGGTGCTTTCTGTGCAGTGTCTGCGTTTGTGTGGGTTTCCTCTGGGTGCTGCAGTTTCCTCTGTTTTCTAAAGACATTCATCTAGAGCATTTCCCCCCGGGCCTCCACTGAAAATGGGCTCTGTCCCAGTTGGACTTTCCCACTAAAAAAATGTTAAATAAATAAATTCATTATTATTTAGTGTCTTCAATCTTCAGGAACAGGCAAAAAATATGAAGCAAAAATTTGGACAGTTGAGAGAGATGATGCTATCCCAAAACATTCATATCTAAATTATTTCTATTGGTATTTTTACAGCAAACTAGAAATAAAGTAGTAAGTGGTTCATGTTGCTGCTTTTGATTGATACCGTTTTTATTTTTGCCAGTGCCAAGCATGGTTAGGATTGGTAAAATAATATAGAAGATTATGAACGGGTCACAACCGGCATATTATGTGTTGGAGACTGGGATGCCAAGAAATTCACTTTCAGAGGTGAATCTTGACATCCATGGTCGAGAACACACAATAAAAGGTTATGAACGGAGAGCCTATCATAATTCTTTGTAATGCAAGGAGCTTTATCTGCTCCATGTACCACTAGTTACTGGAAAAAAAATTGCTAAGTGTTTTTCTGTTTTCAAAACCATAAAACACTTAGTCTCAGAAAGACAGTGTAACAGATTCTGTTATGTTAGAAAAAGTGAGGGGCACATTACAAGCATATTCAGTAGGCAGAAACAAATCTATTTTTAATTTGGCTGCTGTCGTTTGCTGACCATTACTGTCAGATTTAACTGTCTATTGGAATATGCAATCTTAATAGGAGAAGCAGGGAGTGTTTAACATTTGTTTAGATCGTGTTTTGCACTACAGAAGTGTTAACCAATGTTTTTTTCCTGGTATGAGAGTGTAATCACCATGCTGCATTCAGTACACATTTATTTGTAGTTTCAATAGATCAACAGGTAGCACACACTCTTTTAGTGCAGAAGGCTGTGAGTTCTATTCCCACACTAGGTACTTGGCTTAATTGACAATGCAGTGCAGCATAAGGAGGTGTGCTGTCATAGGTTCATAGTCTTGTACTAGGCTAACAACCACCAGGGTTTTACAAGCCTGACCATGCAACCCCAGTCACTTTTATCTCCGAGTTCCTTGGACACCTATATGGTGGGGGATGATAGTAAGGAGGTAGCTAAGGGTAATGTGGAGGGATATGTTAGCTGGGAATTCATTTCCGTACTGTCAACCTCTGTCTGGCAGAGAAATGGGGGCCATACTGGGGGGGGGGGGTGAATTTGTGATTTTCTTATCCAATAATAAAGTTTTCATTTGAATCGGGTCAGGGATGAACTCTGCTTCACATAAATGGGAAGCTTATTCCATAGTGTAAGGTTCCTCTGTGATGCATTCCGGTCTATCTAGCATGTTTTATTTATGTCCCAGACAAAGTTTAGTTCCTTGGAGCTAGTGTTTCTAGCACTCTTTCCTTTGCAAATGTGCAAGAGATCCATCAGAAATGGATCTGAGGATGCCTTATATGGCAGCCATAGATTGCCTCTTAGTAACATGTAAGAGAATGGCTACAGGAATAGGGCCTTAAGGTAATCTGTGTAGGGTATTCATAACCTGGATTCTCCTGGTGAGGAACCTTTGAGCTCATTCCAGCTGTTGCATGTGTTTAGTTAGCTACATGCCAGATGTGGCATTGTACTACTCAGTGATGGGCCTGATAAGGGCTGAGTGGAGTGGTGCTATAACTTCCTTGGAACCTGGATGCCATACCCTTGCATATGGAGAGGTTGGCATAATGGTTATGGTCTTCATAGGTTATTAGCTAGGCTTAAATGGCTAACCTATGAGTCTATGGGTGACATAGTATGATTTTCTTACTGTCTTGGCTAAGTGTTGATCGAAGTCCAGATTACTGTCTACATATGTTCCTAGAACCCTAAGTACTATGTCAACTCTTGAGGGTGATTTATTGGTGGAGTAATTAGCTTGGTTGGAGAGTTTCCCAAAGGACACTTTTTAATCTGTGCCTTTGGCACCAGTCATTTGTTTGTGTTAAACCCTATTGTAGGATATTGGTGTCATGGGGGAAGTCAATGATCACAATTTACAGTCGTCTTCAAACTTGTTGAGCCAGAGGCCTTTGACATCAGCCTTGACTGACAAGAAGTAGATGTCAGACAGGAGCATGCCCAACATGGAACCCTGGAGTACTCTGCTGGTGACTGGTGTCCTGGTCGAGATGGTCTCACTGATCCTGACTTCTTGGGTCCTATCTGTAAGCCAGCCAGCAGTCCAGCATGTTTTGTAAGGATTTATGCCTAGTTCCAAGAGTTTGTCAACACTACCTGAGTGAGGTATTGTATCAAACAGTATGCACTGTTTTCTCTTCATCCATAGCCTTTTTTTTTGCCAAACACCTTTAGTGAATTATCCCTTGTAACATAGGCATATTTACATTCATGTAAAAGTATAGCCTTAGTGACTGTCTCAAAGAAGTCTTCCAGGCTGAGTAGGCAAGAACTTCACTTACAAACCAAATTGGGATGGATCCAGTGTTTGTAGGTTGCCAATGCCCTTCTTAATCATTTCCATCATAATTCATTCCATCACTTGTATATTAGACTTGTCAGACTGATGGGTCTGTAGTTCCTGGGGTCAGTTGATGGTCCACCCTTATGAAGAGGGATGACCGTTGTGGCCCTCCATTCACCTGGTACATAACCTGCTTTGAGGCTGTAGTTGAAGAGTGCCTCAACTGGTCCTGCTAGGTCATGTTTGAGGCAGTTTCGGAAGCAACCGGGGATATTGTTGGGGTCCACTGAAACTGTGCTTTTGGCCTGGACCTGCTTCTAGTTAATAGTGGGGAGGAAATGCTAGAAGGGATTGCACAGGGGGGAGTGAAGTTGGGGCTAAATTTATCACCCTGGTCAGTGAAAGTTGTGCCATTTGCCATCCGTTCTGCCCACTACTGAGTGTTAACTTTCAATGTTCCTAGCATAGCTGAAGTAAACCTTGTGATTGCCCTTAGCCTGGGAGGCTATCCTGACCTTCTAACTGGCTTTATTGGACTTTATTAGTAGACCTCTTAGTTTCTTGTTTAGTTGAATCATAGAGCACTTGTCTGCATGACAGTTGCTCTTCCTGATTTTGACCATGACTTTATTTTGCTATATACCCTTTTAAGGTAAGAATTCCACCAGTGGGGTTTGTTTTTGGTACTAGATTTAGGCTTACTTGTGACCTTCAGATAAAAAAGTAAACTGAGGTCCCATCTGCCTGAGTTGGTGATGGCTCAGGTGAATGTCAAAGATCCCATGGCACTTATCAAAAACAGTAGGGTAAGTTCCTCAGTGTCATGGACAAATTTTCCGTAGTCAGTATGGCCTAGTGGGATTAACCTAGTCAAGAAAAATTATAAATAAATAACTTATGGCTGCCACTATATCTCAGTTATTTACTTCATTGCAATAGAATAATAATCATAATCATTAAGTGGCTATGATTATTATATCACAAGGGACTTGCCACTGTAAAGTGATCTTGGAGGATTTTCCCAGAATCCACTTCAACGGCTCTTTATGCAAGTCATAATAGATGTAAGGAAATCTTTTTTTTAACTTCCACGTAAATAGTATGTCAGTAGTGTGTGTGTGTGTGTGTGTGTGTGTGTGTGTGTGTGTGTGTGTGTGTGTGTGACCAGTATCTTGCACAGTTTATGAACCTTTTTTCATTTTCACTTTTTTGCTTGAATTACTCTGATTTATATTCTAAGAGCAGCTCTTACATCTTTAATAGTAGTTGTAAATGCTCAACAACATAAACTAACAGAACTGCATGTTTTAAGGCTTCTCATTTTTTGTCCAAGTGCTGCCAGAATCCTCTCTCACATTCTTCCTGTGGTGGTACATTGCACGCACACACACACACACACACACACACACACACACACACACACACCATTGTAATACTGCATGTGGTTTATTTTGTATACAGGAGCTCTGTATCATGCTTTCTTTTATCTGGCTGTATATGACATGTTCTGTTCACTAATTACTTTCCTGTCTGGTTTCAGTCACTGACTCATCGTGAACAGAGATAAAGGTACTCGAGGATTTCTATACTCAGTGTGAAGTTGCAAGACACTTCAGAAGCACAGTGCCGAAGTGGTGTGTGTCCCCCTAGCCAAAGCAATGTATAAACACTGCTCCACAGCCTGACTGGGGTACAAGTGTTAAGAAACTGCACTCTATAGTCTCAGTTTCTCATGTGATGTTCCTCAGTGGTGGTGGTTCCCTCACATCATTATCCCAGTATCAGCATTTCTGTCAAAAGCATGTCACTTTTAGTTCTTTTTGTTTACCTTATTAGACCCACATGACATGCATGGCCAGTGCAGCTTTTGTTAAATTAATCCATTGACTTACTCAGAGTTACACAGTGTGCATGTGAATATTTTGGGAATCAAATTCAAGCCATCAGAATATAGCATAGTTGCAGTTCATTGCTTTAAACCACTTAGACATGCAAGTTTCTGAGAATTAGTAAAGATAACTTTTTTAACCGCATGTCTACCCTTACATGTGCCCTAAAATATCAGAATATTCCACCTAATGATAAAAATATGGAGGGTTTCTGAGTCTGGGCAAATCACCATGCCTGAGGTGTGTGCCTTACATGAACATACATTTACTGTCTGCAGCATGTGAGGTAAGGCAGTTAGTTCGGTATAACCCTACTATAAGAAGAGCTATTACAATAGGCACACCAATAAGGACTCCCTAGTCTTACTACCACCAGCAGAAAGTAGTTACTACTGGAGCACTGCCATTGTCCATTTGTTTCTGTTCTACCAAACCATTTCAGCCACCTCAGCAGGGTTGGTTCAGTGACTTAGTTAAATACCTCAGTGCTAGCACACAGAACTGAAAGCATTTGTAAGAATTGATCTATGAACCAAACTTTTGTTGTACTGATCTTTTTGAACCCTTGTTAGAAATATCATATTAATTATGTTGGTGTATCCTCTTGAATAAAACTGCAGTACTTGTGTTTTGTTATCATTAAAGAAAAATGCAGACGCATATGGTGTATATATTGGAGGCACTGTTATATGTCTTCTGTTAAACACTGTTGTCAGTCTCATGATGTCTGCTGAGTAGTAGTTACTATTGTACAGAACACCAGATGATAGTATCCACACAAAGCAGTATACAGACATGCAATAAACCTGTATATGCACACAGTTACACACAAGAAATATTTAATTATTGTAACATTAAGCACAGTATCAAATCAAGATGAAATATGCTACTCTTTAACACTAAATGTAGTTTAGAATTAGCAGTAATGTGCAGAACCTTTTCTCCTTGTTTTAACTCTACTGCTGAATTGTATTACCTGCTACTGGTATTTCACAGAATAACAGAGCGAAAAAAAAACTTACCAAACTGAAGGCGATGGCTGTGTGATTAGCATCTGTTGTTAGTGAGGTGTGCATCTAAAACTGAAGTGATTCTGTATACTGCTCTTAACTGGAAGATGAGTGTTGTTTCATGCCTCCTCCTCCGTCCCCTTTCTTAACCACAAAGCACGGTAAGACAACTCATTTCTAACTTTTTTTAACACCTTTATTAAGTTATCACTTAAGGCATAGGGACAGCTACATTAATAGAAAATAAAGCAAACCATATTAACATTTTTTTTCTTTTGCATGTATTGTAGATTATATATGTTTTCTTTCTTTATAACAACTGACATTCAGTCCAACATTACATAAATTGCCCAATTCCTGCTTTCCCTTAAACCTCTCTCCTCCTCCTGAACATTATTCTGCATGTATTATTCCCACAGATTCCAGTTATTTCTATGTAATATGTTCCTTCCCTTTAATAAAGATCCCAGTTATTGTTCTTTTATCTCTTTTACAATATTCAAGGCAATTCAGAGCCCGTGCCCCAGCTCAAGAGTCATTTCCTTAGTTACAGTCATTTGTTCCCCCAGTATTTCAAGCAGAGTACTCTGCAGGGAATTTTCAAAACCTGTCAACTCATTACATTCCCAAAAATGTATTCCCAGTTACCTCTCTGTCCCCTATCACACCTCAGATGTTTACTATTTACTTGAGGAAAAATTATTTGAACTCTGTTTGTAGTATAAAAATACCTTTGCAAACACTTCCGAGCAAAAATCCTAAACCTTCTGGACTTCCTTGCACACTTGGCAGCCGTAGACATGTCCTCCCATTATTTCCTTGTAAATTGTTTTCCAGTTGCTTCCTAATCTTTTCTAATTTTCTTTGATTGATTCTTTTAATTATTAATTACTATTTTAATTATTATGCAGTACTTTTATATGCCCTACTAATTATCCTTTCATTCGTAACTTTTGTGTGAAACACAGATTGCTGGATAGAACTCATACCACCACAGACACATTGCCTGTAAAGAATGAAGGGTATTTTTCCGTTATCGGGGCAACAGTTGTAATAAGCAGTCATGGGCTAACAGAAGTGTCTCTGTCCTTCAGTTCCCTTACATTTATCTGTAAACGTTTATTAACATTGAATGTCACCTGCTGCATCGCACTCGCAGCTGCTTTAAGGTGCCACTAGAAAGATAATAGAGTATAAACCGTTCCTAAAACACATTCTGCCTAAATTGAGAGGAACACATATATGAACGATATAAGTATTACTGCCTTGTTTGGTTTTGTAAATGGTTAAGTGCATTTATCATTAATAAAGTGCTGGGGTCCATACCACTAAACTGTCCACATTTCTGCTTTGTCCAGATTCATAGCACCAAAAGGCTGAGAGGTGTGCTGAGGTCTAAAAAGTGCCTGGTAATGTATTTACCACTATTTCCCCAGTAATTCTCCCATGCAAAGTTGTGCATCCCAAATAGGTTGTAGGTATCTAGTAACACTGCTTCATTACGCGTGGCCTTCATTGTAATCACAACTGTTGTAATAAATATTTTGTAGAAAAAGGCAGGGTTTGTTTGGGGAATGGTAGCAACAGAGTTTAAAGTGCAAATTAAAGAAAACTAACTGACAGCGTAATATACAGTGCAAATCACCACAGCAGTTGCGAGTGCGTGCTAACATTCCAACTGCTCAAAGTGCTCATTACATGTGTTGCCCCGATAACAGAAATGATAAGGTAAATATACTGATTTCTGTAACTCATACAGCAGAATTTAGCTACACAGAACTCACTGTGTCTAGCATCATATAGGAAGACTGTGTATACTCTCCTACTAAATAATATAGATTATTTGAGATTTAAACAGCATCCTATGCACCAGAGAGTTCATCAGTGTAACCCTCTTTTAATATCATAAGCATGCCATATATAAATCTTGATCCAGAAAAGAACCAACCTGTACTAATATAGTTGATTACATTTGGTAGTCTCATTAGGGAATGGACGCCTGTTGAAAACTAAATTCAAGTTAAGACAAACAAAGAGCAATCCCAAAGCAGCAGCTTTGTAAACATGTGGCACTGGAACATTATCTATAAAAGACCATATGATGTTCGCAGCTGCCATCTTTTGTAAGAACCTAGTCTGGTTCTTTCATGGCTCAGGGCACAGCAATACCAGTTATGATTCTGAAGAAATGTGAAACCTGTGTAGTTCCACGCTGCCGTGACTTTTGCAAACCGCTTTGAGAACTCTGGCATTACAATGTAGCACTGCTTTTCACTGAAGTAGATATTTTTTTATTCAGCTGGTAGCTGCATTTATTACACAGTGTGCTTTTTTTTTTTTTTTTGCATTACAGACTATAATTAATTAAATGTTATTCTCTGGAATCTGGATATGTGGCCAGTGCCATTTCTGATCATTTTTAACTTGGTTCCATTGATCTGGGAAATGGTTTTGGTTGTTTAGAACATTTGTCTGTACATTTGACATAATAAATTGTAACCTCAGCAGTTATGTTTCACACTGAAGTAGATCTCCATGTACAACTTTTGTTGAGAAGATCAATTTTAGCAATACTACATTATTAGTGATGTGTATGTGTTACGCTATGATATATTTGCAGCTGCTTTGATTTTTGCCACACACGAGACGTTCAAGTGATCATACTCTGTAGAATGAGCATATCATAACACAGCCCACAACCGTGTATTATGCAACATGAAAAATAGTTATTGTATGAAAACAGCTAATATAAAGTTATGCTTTTACATTTATTTTAATCAAGCATAATATTGTTCATTCATGGTGTAAAATAGTACATATGAATCTCGTTCAGTCTTAAGATTCTTTCTCTGCAAAGTAAGGGTATGGCTGCCTGATAATGACTGTATACCACTGGCATCCTCTTTCTGGGGATATTTAGAAGCCTGAAAACATTTCAACTCAGTTATTTTGATCATGAGTTTTTGTACACACTACAGCTGTGTTTCAAGTTGCAGAAGTGAAAAAATTTGGACTTTTCTTTATATGCTGTTGGTGACAATTGCTGCATCTTAAAGCAGTTGTGGTCTGTATCTGATCAACTTTAGTGCTCACACACTACAGCCTGTCTGTTAACATACATTTTTCAACCTTCATTTAATATTCTGGATTGCTTAGTTGTACTTTTTTAAACATTTTATTTTTTTTTAATTTGCCTCTGCTGCCTATTGACCACCAGACCTTGTCGCTGTTTTTTAACCCATTAGCTCCCTTTACCCTCTTTCGGTCAGCTGACCCATTCAGTCTGCATACACTGGTGTAAAAGAGGATTGAGAGGGTCTAGCTTAAAAAAGGATTTTTTTTTGGCTTTGGCCCAACTGTGTATGCCCAGTAACTCTTCCAAGTTTCAGCATACAGTAGATGTGAGTAAGGGCATGTTGTTCACTTCTGAGAGTGATGTAGCCCCTTGGACAGCTCTGCTCCCCCATGAAATCAATGCTCATGTGAGGTCTGCAGTGTCCACTATGATTTCAACCACAGGAACATATGCCATAGGTATGTGCTTCCACATCCTATCTCTCTCTCTCTCTCTCTGGGAAGTGGTTAAACAGAAAAGCCATGTTATTCCTGTCTATCCTCGTGCTATCTACAGTAGACACCTGAGCCACTAATCAAAGCTGGGTCATCTGGGGCCTAGTCAGGGCTTTAGCCCTTTGCACCAGTAGAACTGGCTTACTGTTTTGCACGTTTAAGTAATGCCCTGCTGAGGTGCTGTTACCGTGGTGATGAAAGGCTGTATATAGTTCACATCGTGAACAATTTGCCATTTTTAGCAAGTAATGCTACACACAGAATATGTCTTATTGATTGTTTGCTCATGAGGCTCTGAGGGCATTAAAAAGTAAGATTGTCTGTATATATATCTTAGCAAACAGAAGAAGAATGCATCCTTGTAGTAATTGACAGCTGTTCAGCAAGTGAGAGTGAGCCCAGTCAGAAAATGTATTTTAATGCTCAAGGTAAAGGGGTCATCTGAATTATATTAGAAAAAGACAGTTATGTGTTATACTTTTTTAATTTGTGATTTTATTTGAGGGGATTGAGGGACAGTGCTGAACAGAAGTTATGATAATTGGTTTATCTTTTTACTTCCTGAGCTTAAAATGACACTTCCATAATTTACAGTTAGAAGGTGTTTTGAACAGACGTTCCGAAATACTGATATGTGCCATAACGAAAAATATTAGTTTTTTTTTAATATGTATAGTTTCATATATGTGAGTGTGGTTGTTAAAACGTAGTTCTCTTACTAGAAATTTAGATCATAAAGCTGCTGGTAAGTTGTTGCTCTTCTTTCGGCTTTTCCCTGTCAGAGGTCGCCACAGCGGAACTCCGGTCCACTAATGATTGGCAGTAGATTTTTACAGTGCTGAAGTGCCAGCCCGACGCCCAACCTTCAACAAAGGCATGCCCATTCACAAACGCCACTCAACCGCGGGAAGGACATGCAGACTCCACACAGAATGCGCTCCATCCGAGAATCGAACGGGAGAACCTCTTGCTGTGAGGCAGCAATGCTACCACTGCACCACCACGGCTTATGATAAAGTGCTGGTAAGTAAGGGAAAGAAAAAGCACCTGTTTACTTTGTCTAGAGCCACTGATTTTTATAATGTGGCTGCTTGTGTCGTGTTTGTGAGTTACACAGAATATAAACTTATGAAGAAATGTTTTTTTCTGCCTTTATCAAACACCGTTATGTAATATTTTTATGTTGTAGTGGACTTGTTACACTGTATCTGTTTCTCACAACTAGCAAATACAGTTGCATTAACCTCACTGTATGGCTCTGGTTCCTTAGTCTGGTTTTCCCAGTAGGTTATATTCTACAAGGCTGTTGAGAGGTCATGAATTAACAGGTCACGAAAGTTTCTCATGTCTCATCATTGTAAGTCTCTGTAGAAAAACTTACTGCAGTTTCAAGTAGATCATGCCCGAACAGCCCTCTGCAAGACAATTGATATCAGTTGGCTATTAAGTGTTAAGACTAAACAGAGAAAACTGAAATATATTAGTATCCAGATCTGGTAAACGGAACTAAAATAGTATCCAGTGAGTATAAATGTATAAATAGTGAAAAAATGGGTTTTAATACATAATGGCGATTGTAATATGCAGAGAAACACACAGTTCATGACACTAAATGTTAAAAGTACACATGCATTTGCATGTGTTGTTTTGCTCTACTGATGCACATTCGTAGAATTATAACTAATTTGTTTTCATGTTAACCATTCTATACTGGATATGGGGAGGTGTAGACCTATAAGTTGGTTTATGGGATTATACTTCTGTGGCACTGTACAGTACAGATTAACTGGGAAAGCTGATTGGGAATCATATAGCTACATGTAACTTAGAATTCCAGACTGTGGAAGTCTGAGACTGACATGGCACATTTTGTGGGATAAGTATTCTTGCCCTTGAGCTGTAGCATCTTGGAGTTAAGAATAATTAGGGGTGCATAGAGCAAGTTGGGAGTGAAACGTGAGACATAGGTCACCTTAAAAATGTCTTTGTCATTGTACAGTGGTTTGGGATTGAAACTACATATCTGGAATTCTGAGTTTCATGGTGTCATACCATGGTGTCATACCATTGAAAGGTCATAGAGTATAAACATTTTCATTAAAACAGACATATGCAAGTTTAAACTATAATCCATTGTAAAAAATTTGGTTGAAGTCCATACAGCATACATTTCAAATATGTGAATGTTGTTTCCACCCACCTGTGATGCCAGTGTGGGCCTGTAGTGCTTAAAGAGGGAATGTTTGAAGCAGCCTGGGAGTTCTGGTTATTTTGCATTAACCTCTGATTGAAGAATTATGTTCACTCAACAGAATTTGCTCTGTGAAGATATATATTTAAGATGATTTCAGTGATGTTTGTACCATGTTTGCTTAATTTCTCTGAGTGATTAGTTGTTTTGTTGTTGTAGTTAATACCATAACAGGAAAGGGTCCCATTCGTAAGTCAGAGCATAATTTACAGTTCACAAAATATGTTTTGTTTCTTCTCAACATGCACAGTGTGCCTTTGATTGCCTCTTTCTGTAGTTCATATAGGGTTACCTGTATTATTAACATATTTAAGTATGCTTGAACCTTTGTTTTTATTACCTTAATTGTTCCTTCTACCACCAGAACTGTCTTGGTACCCTTACACCACCTTGCCTTAGTTTCTGCTTGCATGTCTTTTTTTTTAATAAACATCTTTATTAAATCACAGCTAAAACAGTTTTCACAGGAACATGTGCATTAATATAGAGGAAAAAACTATACTTTTATGTCTTGATATTTTGTAACTTTGTCTTTCAGTTTTTGAGATACTGTAATCAGTGGGTATAGCAATGTTGATAATCCATATTAATGTTGTCCTTTACAATGACAAGATCCATTTTTCTTGCTTCTGTTTTCTTAACTGTTGGTATTGGGTGATCTCTCGTGATTATTACATTTTCATTTTTAATATGCCTTTATGGCTCACATTTCACATGCCTCTCAGCTACCTGTTTGAAATAATGTCTATTCATTCTCTGGTATAAAAGCTGTGACACATTGTGATAGAAACATATAGCCATAAGCCCATTAGTGCATGACAGCCTTCAACAAGATGAGTAACCGTTTCTGCTACAAATCATGTATTTTCTGTCACCTAACTTTTCTGTACATTTTGTGAACCATTGCATAAGTAGTTCGCTGTCTCATTATTAACCCTTCTCCTCATGGTTTAAATTTACTATGCCTAAGCCATTTGTTTGTCAATTATTGATTGACATATGCTTGATTCAAATTTCTGTATACGTTCCACTTTAATTGGAGGCTTTGTCATTTTTTTTTTCTGGCATTGTGGTCTTTATATTCTTTCTTTTTTTAGCACTTTCTGCTGATACCTGGTTTGCCCACTTCTGACCTTCCTAAATAAACACTTCTGTGAACCTGAGCAACAGTTTCATGTTAGACTTGTTTTCTTCGTAGTTTAGAATTTTCACTGTGTTTGGTGATTCAGCAAATATGTATGCTGTCCTGCAACTGGCAACCTTGATATGTAGTCAGTTTCTAAGAGACCTATGTGTCCTTCAGACAAAGGGATATATAATGTTGGCATCGACTTTTATGTATATTTGATAGGCATAAAAATGTTTTCTTGTTTTGTATCCTCATTTCATACCTTTTAGAGGCCAGTTGACAATACCAAAGCTGTAAGTTCGAACAGGAAGGGCAAGTTAATTTATAGCTTGAACTTTATCTTTAGGTGTCAAAACAGTTTTCTGTATTAGTTTTAGTCTCTAAAATTGTGCTTACTGTGTTTTCTTCTCATTTCTCCACACTGTATTGCTTCCTGTTCATGAATTTCCAGATATTTATACACTCCCTCTTGTTCCATTTCTTTTGTATTATATCATCCATCACAATTTTGATATTTTCTTGATGTTTCAATTTTTCTGCTACAAATGTTGCGTCTGAACATTAGTCAAATCCTAATGTTGTTATTATGTCATCTGAAGGGGTTTTAACTTGTAGATGTGCTTTCAGTTGTTTGTCAGATGAACCATCGAGTTTTGGACCGTTCCCAAAAACCTTTTTTTTTTTTTTTTTAAATCAGACTGCAGCCGTAGCCGGCATCCTAGTTTGGTGTACCATGTCACACTGAATTACTTTGTGACTGTGTTCTTACCAGTATTTTAACAGACCAAGACAAGTGGAATACGTTGGATACATTTAGTGTTAGAGATGTTGCTGTCTTCAGCATTTCCCTGAATGAGTGAAATAGGAATTGTGCATCATTTTTTGTGTGAGTATGTGTATTTTTTTTTTTTGCCAAGTGCCTGCTGATCACCAGACTCCATCAGTTGGAAATGATCCATTTGCTCCATTACCCAGGAACTTCACCCAAGGTTTGGACAAGAGCTGCCTGGAGGGTATTGTTGGTGGCTTAACCTTACACATGAGTAGGAGGAAGTGGAGTCCATATCACCATGGAGACCACAGTGACTTCCTCATGTGAGATACTGTTCAGTGACAGTTCCTTCAGGGTACGGAGAAGCAGTTGGTGATTGACCATATCAAAGGCCTTAGAGAGATCTAGGAAGAGAGCTGAGGTAAGTTTGTTATTGTTTTGACTGATGTTGATAGAGTTAGAGAAAGATAGGAGTGCTGATGTGGTGCTGTGGTGTGGCCTAAAACCATGCTGAGAGTTGGCCAGTAGTTTATTTTGGGTGAGATAGTGCATTAATTGGTTGTGAATGCACTTTTCCATAATTTTGGCCAGTGGTGATAGTATGGTTATTGGTTGGAAATTTGAGAGGTCTAAAGAATTCACTCCTTTATGAAGGGGAATGACATGGGAAACCTTCCAGAGAGAGGGGATAGTGGCTTCAGTCAAGGTGCAGTTTATTATGATCGAGACAGGGTATACAATGGCATCTGCTCCTTTATGTAAATATTCTGATGGGAGGAGATCAGCTGCCAGGGTAGTGGGCTTTAGTTTGTTAATTAAAGATTGGATGGTCGATGTAGATAAAGGATGAAAGGTGAAAGGGAATGGGGTAGTGGGTTGTGGAGGAGTTTTGAAAGGAGCTGGTGGGGGTAGTTGGCTAGCTAGTGATTGGATGGTTTTGGTAAAAAAAGTGTTAATGATGTTAGCAGTTTCCTCTGGAGTGTTAAGGTCGCATGTTGAGGGGGGTGGAGGTGGAGGTTTGGCCAGGGTTGAGAAGTTTGTTTATGCCTGCCCAAAATTTTTGAGGTTTGTTCTGGTGTTTTTGCTGATGGTGTTAGAAGTTTTATTTGTCTAACAATGTGGCTTTCTTGGTATCATTCCTTAATTGTCGGAATTTAATATGGTCAAGTGGGTTTTTGGAGGTGTGCCAATTGTCCCATGCTTTATTTCTTGCTATGATTTTGGTTTTGGTTACTTTAGAGAGCCAGGGGGCGGTCTTAGTTTTGTCTCGGAGGGTGCAGATAGGAACATGGAAATCTAGAATGGAGAGTATTTTAGAATTAAAATAGTCTACAGCATCATTTAGTGGAAGTTCTTTAAGTATGGCCCAATTGCATGTTCTGGGTTCATTCTGAAAGTCAGTGGAATTAAAGTTCTTGTTGTTTCTGATAGATTTATATAGAACTTGGTGGTGGTTATCTACTTTATGCTCAATGATGTGAGTAGGTGGCCACTTATATCATCTGGGAGGGTACCCGTGTTATACAGGTCTGGGTGATTGTTAATAAGAATCCAGTCCAGGATACTGCCTTTGTAGTTGGATTTGTTTTTACTGGTGGGTGAGTATACAAGTTGGGTATAGCCATGAAGGTTTATATGGGTGGTGGGAGATTCAGAGGAACAACTGTTCCATTCAATATTAATGTCTCCTTACACCATAGTTTCTTGGGGGTATGTGTTGGAAAGCCATTGGAGGAAGTCTTCTAAGGTATTTGCTTTGTTGCCTGGGGGGATATAAATACAGGCAATGAATATAGATTAACTTTTGTTAAGCTGTAGTTTGCTAACTAGGGCTTCTGCATTATTGAACAAGGGGGGGCTGTTGTGGGGCTAGTGTGACATCTATTGTGTTTTTAAACAGAACTGCTACTCCTCCATCTTTCCTGGTGTTTCGGTCTAGTCTAAGTATGTTGTACCCTGGTGGGATAATCTCATCATTTTTAGTTCCTGGTTTTAGCCAGGTTGCTGTAAGACATAGCACATCAGGTGAGTAGGTGGTTAAAAGGGCATGAAGATTATGGATCTTGTTGTTAATACTCCTCATGTTTAGGTGACAGGTCAGGAGAGAGTTAGGGGACCTTGAATTTGGCCATATGTTGACGGTGGTAGTGGGTTGGGAACGTGTGAGAAGTGTGGGTTTAGGGTTAGGGTGGATGTCTCCATCCCTCATCAGAGTAAATTGTACATTGATTATTAGTTTCAGCGCTTTACTTATTATTTTATGATAATATCTAGTTTAAGGGGAGATGGACCATGGTCTAGTTAGTTGGTGGTTGTTAAAAGTGGAGAGGACAGGTTTGTATTGAGCTAGGGGTTGGTCTGATTCACTCAAGGTGGGAGCAGAGATGGTATGAGATATGGGGTGGTGAGGAGATATAACCCAGGCAATATAACTGAGAGGAACATAATTGGTCTCATCTTGATAGTAGTGGTACTTGGTAAGGAATGTGGGTGGAGAATTAAGACAGCAGTTGGCAGGAAGGAGTGGTGTATGGGTGTGGTGTATGGAGGTGTGGGTTATCTATGATAGGTTGTAGGAGGGGGAGTGGTTTATTGGACTTAAATTTCGCACTAGTGGGGGTGAGTTAGGCGCAGAGCGAGCCCGAGCAGAGCGGGGCTGTACCAAGCTACAAGGATTTCCAGGGTCTGTGAATATGGAGGCTTAAAGAATACAACTTTACAGTGTTTTTACTCAGTTCTTTTTAAATGAGCTGCAATTTACTAAATTGTACTCAGTTCTTTTGAAAGTGAGCTGTGTTTTACTCAATATTGTATTAAACTTAATAGTTTAGCCAGACAATTTTACTGACTGTTGGGAGTAAGCAAGCTTTTAACCTGAATTTTGTACAGATATTTGTTATTTCTTTAGCAACTGTGAGATGAAGTAATCAGGGGGAACATGTTATACAGGCTGTTTGCGCTGTAGAATGATTATTTTATTACTTATTACAGCAACCCGACTAGGGAGTTTAAGACTGTTAAGCTATCTTTTACTATGGACCCTAGGATAGTCGTAGACCCAGTTCAGCCAAACAATCTGTTAGCACAACAGTTACACTTAAGATATAGACCTTCCAGTCCTTTTCTTTAGTGAGTGACTGGAGAAATGCTTTTCTTTTAGTTTTCAGGATGATAGTTTATTTTCAGCACAGATTGAGCCATTCGAGGTAAGGACAGGTGAGGCAGAAAGACCTGGTAAGGCACATAGAGTCAATGCATGGATTCTATATGGAACACAGCTAACATAACAGCATGCAAACAGTATTATACATTCAGGCATGGCATTAATTAATAATAGTAGTACCACAGCTTCTGCATTTCTCTATACTCAATTGCAACTGTAAGTTAGAGCAGTAGTTTACAGCACAGGCAAGTTCAGTCTATTTTACACAGCTTTTCCTATGTGGTTTTATGCTATCAGTAGTTACAGCATTAAGGCAATACAGCTAAATCCACTTGCTAAATGCTAGGAAACACTTCTGTTCATGATTCTTGAACCAGCATAGTGGTATATCACAGCAAACTATGTCGCCAAGCTTATAATGTTAAAATTACCACATGCAGGCAATAAATATGCTTAGGAAATTACTCCTGGCTAGCAAACTTTACAGGTAATGCCACTCATTTTAATAAACATTCTACTGGTTTGACGAATTAGAAAAACATTGCTTTGCATGCCTCTTAGTGTTTTTAGTTGTTTCTTTACCATATAATCAGTGAAAAACCACAAAAAGAATCCAGTTCTAGCATACCGTTTGTGTAGAAAAACAGCCGACTGGGACATTAGGCACTAGGGGTTTGGAAATGGTGACCGAAGCAGTCCTAGAAGTAATCTCGCATCATGGGGTGGGAAATCAAGCTTTTGATTGGCTATACTAAGCTACAAGGATTTCCAGGGTTTCTGGGGCGATACCAAGCTACAAGGATTTCCAGGGTTTGTGAGTATGCAGGCTTAAAGAATACAACTTTACAGTGTTTTTACTCAGTTCTTTTTAAAGTGAGCTACAATTTACTCAATTTTACTCAATTCTTTTGAAAATGGGCTGTGTTTTACTCAATATTGTATTAAACTTAGTAGTTTAGCCAGACAGATTTACTGACTGTTGGGAGTAAGCAAGCTTTTAACCTGAATGTTGTACAGATATTTGTTATTTCTTTAGCAACTGTAAGATGAAGTAAGCAGGGGGAATGTGTTATACAGGCTGTTTGCGATCTAGAATACTTATTGTATTACTTATTATAGCAGCCTGACTAGGGAGTCTAAGACTGTTAAGCTCTCTTTTACTATGGACCCTAGGCTAGCTGTAGACCCAGTTCAACCAAGCAATCTAGTAGCACAACAGTTACACTTAAGATATAGACAGTGCAGGAATGCTTTTTTTTTTTTTTAGTTTTCAGGATGATAGTTTTTTTTCAGCACAGATTGAGCCGTTCGAGGTAAGGACAGGTGGGGTGAAAAGACAGTTTGTGTAGAAAAACAGCCGACTGGGTCCTTAGGCACTAGGATTTTTTTTATATTTATATATATATATATATATATATATATATATATATATATATATATATATATGCTTTGGTGTTTTTTTTTCAACAATTAGTGGCTTCTACTACTGGAGTCACTACTTGTTGGAAATGTTTTTGCAGTGATGTGTATTACAAGTGAGTACTTCAGCTAGCTGATTTGCTCCATCACTGAACCTCTCTGAAAACTTGTACTATAACTGTGCTTCTGGCAGTACATTCCAGGGTGCTGTCACACCTACTCTGAAGTAGAATTTCACCCAGTCTGTTTTGAACTGTTTCACTTCCAGATGTTATCCTTTTCCCCACCTCTTATGTCTTCTTTGTTCTTTAGTATCATGCCTTCCACTTCCCTCAAGCAGAGTGAAGCATCCTTGTTGGTACTCCCCTTTTTCTGTAATAGGTAGGTATCCATACTTCTCATGTGCAGATTTCTTCCCTCCAATTCCTCTCACCATTTTAAACTGTATAATGCATGCCATCAGCAGAGCCATAACTAGAGGGGCATGAAGGGGGGGGGGTTGCATAGGGTAACAAGCTCTTAAGGGTTGCATTTGCAGTTGCAGATCTGGAATGAGTGCAGTGCTGGGACTCATTTAAGAAGCCATGGATGATATTGTGGCTCCTTAGGTGAATGTATTTAGTAGCCTTTTTTTTGGCCAATGTCTTCAGGTTGGGGAGGGAAGCCGGTTGAATTGACCTAGGTATGGGTCTAGATATCAGTTTAATGTTCCTTCATCAGTTTGGTTTCCTCAACTGAACGCAGTATACATAGGCAGCCTTAGCAGTACTTTCTGCAAAGAAAGAGTGACTTTGACCAATGTGCAATCCAATCCCCACTGTATGTATCCAAGTTTTTTCATGGTGTTTATTGCCTTTCATATTGCATACTGTGAATTAACTTAGGACTTACTATTAACTCATATCTTTTTCTTTCTACGCCCTGGTTAGGGTCAATCCACAAGTATGTACAACACCCATAGATTTTCCTTACAGTCTGCATAATTCCAGTTGATATTTATCCATTCACCTGTCAGCGTACTACTGTTCTCGCCAGAGGTCACCCCCCACCGTCTGTGATATGACTCTGTTTTAGATGTAAGCATAGAAGCTGATCTTGCTTTCCATTCCCAGTGTCATAATTACCACATATTTTCTGAACAGAACTAATGCTTTTATGTATACGGGTATATAGCTTTAAGGCTAATGAAATAGACACATTGATTAGTGCTTCATGTGGTACAACCTTGTTTCTAGAAAAAAAGCACTTGGAATATAGACTTATTGGAGAGTAGACCCCATCTCTTGTCTGCATGGAGTAAATAAGCTTTCCAATTTGACAAATGCCATCAGCTAGCCCTGTGACACTTCACTGCTTATTAACTCTTCTCCTCTCAATCCCCAGCTAATAGACATTCTCTCTTCTGATAAGGCAGTTAGGTATCTGCCCACTTCATTTTTTAAGCCCTGTGCTCATACATTTTAAGTTTCTTGCCAGCAATCAGCAGCCTTGCTGTTTTCCATATGCCTAGTATCCACAGGATTCCTTTTGAATAGCCACTGATGATCTATTAAAATAGCCAGATTGGGTTTAGCTGGCAAGGTCACTACCTCTTGAATTAGTGGTGGTGAATATTTATAAGACTGTTAATATTCAGGAATGCCAGTAGCCTGCTAAGCCGAATTTTCCATGAGTTGGTAGGAATGGAAATCTGACTAACAGGCCTGTAATCAACTAGTTCTTAGGTAAATCTATCTTTGAGATAGGAAGTTATACTTACTGTAAAATTTAAAGTTGCACTACACTATTCAGGTAGTCTGTACCTTTACTCAATGAAGACACAGAGATCAGTTCAGCTGTTATGACATTTACTCTGCAAACAAAGTAGACATCTAGTTTAACAATGAAAGATATACACAAATAACAAAGCCGTACTTCAGCTTACAGCATCAGATCTGTAAGGATAGGAAAATCAGTCTCTCATACAAAAGAAAAAGTCCCAGTCTTTATAGTGTCTTTTCTGCCTGTATCAGCAGTTTAGAGAATTTGCCAGAATAATAAGTCTTTCTTTTGAAGCTGGTCTGCTGACAGTTTGTTTTCTATATTTCAAACATTCTGTTCCTGAAGGATAACTCCTCAGCATTGCTCTTATCTTGTATGTCCTGTTGACAAGACACAGCTGCATACAAGAGTTTGTCTTGACCTGCTTGTAGATATTAAATTTCGCAAACTGCATAGTTTATAAAAGATAAAATATTTTACTTCTGACTCCTAATAACAATGAATGCCAAGCTATATGTTTTTGCCAAGTGCACTCTACAAACTGAAATGCAGAATATTTATTTTACATTTTCAGAATAAAATCCACTGAAATCCATGTTTAAACTGTTCATTACTCTCACACTTCCCAGGCTCGGATCTTGTAACATTCTATTTACTGATGGAAGTTTATACAGTTTTCCCTGTGGCGTAGCAAACACCACTGCCGATGATTTTCAATACCCTAGGAAGAACTCAGATCATCTTTCAAATATTCTAATTATTATAATGTTTTAACAATTTCAAGTATGCTTTGTTATAGTGATATTTTTACTATCAATGTAAATACAAATGTAAAAGCATTTTCCTTTGTAACAGTATTTTAGCTATTAGGCAAAACAAATTGCACAATTCTGCTTTTGACTCCATAGTAAATGGTTCTCAACTCAGTAAATTTGTTTATCAGTTTTTATAGTTTATATTATTTTGCAGTTCATGTTATGTAGAAACATTTAAATAAATGAATAGTTGAGTTTTCTAATAACATCTTCTTTAGCATGCATATTGTGATTGTACTCCATGCTTTCAAAATACAACAATTTATAAATAACAGAAAGCCTAAAACCATTTATAAATAGTCATTCTCTCTTCTTATACAGTTACTTTCAGCAATACAACAATTTAAAGTTGTTATAACATCTTCTTGTGTAATTTTCTTTGTGTCATCCTGATACTACATTTAATTATGTTTCTTGTATTTCTTTAATAGCTATTGCATCAGATTTATGTTTAGTGTTTTCATCATAACTTATTTTTTCATCTTTTTCTGTGCAATCAACAGTTGTTTTTCATATTTGTATAACTACCGATTGCTATGCGCATCTCATATATGCCCCGATTTCCCCTCTCCAGCAATTTGCTGCCTGATACATGTTTTTAGTATTGTTATACCTAGTCAGGTGTAAAACTGCATATTATGTGAACTTAATAGGGTTGTTTAAAGGTTTGTCAGTACTCACTAGGTGCATTTTCTAGTTCCCCATATATTTAGCAATTTCAGCATCTCTCAGTTAGGAGCATGTCAACCCTTCTGCATTCTCAATATCAAGTTCTGGAATTATTTGTTTTATACTCTTGCTTTTCCTTACTATGTTAACATCTATTCTAATTCAGTACCAGAGAGGCCTGTCCACTCCAACTTAGCTTCCCTCTCCTGTTTGAATAAGCTGCAAATTATTCAGGAAGCTGTACGGACTTCCAGACAAACCTCCACCTACCTTCTGGCCAAACATAAAACTTCCCTCTCCTCACATCCCAGCCCTTCCAAGAGAATCTGACTTTCATGTTGTTTTAAAAAGGTGGGTCATTTAACAAGCCATACTCAAAACTTCATCTATCTAAAGCTTCAAAAATCCAAACCAAAAATCCTAATGTTACACCTCCTCTCTCTGTTTTTAAGGTCATCCAGTTTATTCTCCAGCCAGGTATTTTGTTTCAATAGAAAGGGAGGAAAGCTCCACAGATTAAGGACAAACGGCTATGAGATTTCTACATAGCAAGCAAGTGTTCATAGGAAAAAACATGATTTAACAAGATTCCATAGTTTTAAAGTTACAAAGTACAATATTCAATGGTAGTCGCAAGTTTTAACAAAATTCCATAGTTTAATTTAGAGTAAAGTAGTACTTAGAATATACTGGTTTCCACTAATAACATTGATTGAGACAAATGTAAGTAAAACGGGGTTGGGAGTGGATGTTAAGGTTAGTTTTGTGAGATGTGGTTTGGTTTAAAGTTGGAATGTATATAATTGTTGACTGTTGGTTGTTTAAGTCTTTCATTAACATCTGTTAAGACAGTATCAGTTTCTGTAATTTTGGTCTGTTGCTGCTGAATAATTTATTTCAGAATATTCGATTGCTTAAGGCTGTGAGTTTCATGTGCTTGTCACCATACTAGTTGCAAGTGTCGTCTGTGGGTTCACATCTGTTGATCTGATGTTGTCTTTTTCATTTGTTCCTCAACTGATGGATTTCAGATCTGACCTCTCATTCCACTCAGCTGCATTTACTAGACTCTTGGATCCAACTCTCAAACTCCTCCCTTTACTCATAATGTCCCATTCAACTTGCAGTACCTCAGATCTTGTTTGCCGCCATATTAGTACAGGTGCAGTTCCTTCTTGCAGAGCTTTGTGGTGTGTTTTTCAATTTCAATGAATGCAGTTTCCTTCTCTTATTCAAATTCCCCCAAACAAAAGAAAATAGCTCCCCGATATTCCACCCAGTCAGAAGGAGGCAACAGCTCTAGAAATTCAAAAGCTGCTAGACAAAAGAGTCATCCAGGAGGTCCCACCAGATCAGAAAAAGATTCAGAACCTACTCAAGATTCTTTTTAGTGCCACAGAAAACAGGGGACCTGGAACCAGTTCTGGACCTCAGCAAACTGAATCAGTTTATAAAGAAGTTAAAGTTCCAAATAGTCATGGTTCAGTCCATTCTGCTGACTGGATGTGCTCCTTCAGTCTTCAAGATGTGTATTATCACATCAGAATAAGCAGATGATCCCAAAGATTTCTGTGCCTTCAACTGGTGGCCAGTCACTATCACTTCCAAGCCCTGCCCTTTGGTCTCACCACAATCCCCAGGGTGTTTACCAAATGTATGGCAATGGTAGCAGCTCACTTGACACTGGGATTCCGAGTGTTTCCATACCTAGATGACTGGATTTTCACTGTCTCAACTAGGCATCTCCTAGAGAAATCCAATGACTACTTGCTCTAGTTACGTCAATTCATAGGCATCTCAGTCAGCATCTGCAAGTCGCATCTGCAGCCCATTCAGAGCCTGGAGTTCATAAGTCCTCAATTGGACACAGTCAGTCAGATAACCTCCCTTCATACCTCTCAATCTTTTAAGGCAAGAAATCTGGACAGAGTTACAAGTAATGGGGTGGACAGAGGCCCAAAAATATGGACACTTTTTAAATATTGCTCTTACAATCTTAGAAAGTTGATAGACTAACAGATTTTGCATTAGCATTAATCTTCTAAAGGATTTGAATTCTGAAAATCAAATGTCTGCCATTATTTTCTGACTTCAGTCCTTGATGATTTGCCAGAAAACTACAGTTTTTTGACAGACTAAAAATATGAGTAAAAAAATCTAGACATTCTGTGACAATGTGTATAGTTGAGAGGTATGTGTCCCTTCCATCGCACGGAGTATGGACCATCAGGTGTCAGTTGGATCAAGTAATCCAAAACCCTTCTCCCCAGCCAGACTTATTCTTCAGACCTTAGGGTTGATGGCAGCAGCCATAACCTTGGTTTCTATGGTCCATTTTTACATGTGCATTCTTAAATGGACTCTAGTCGAGTCAGGATTCCAAATTTTAGACTCTCTCTCTTCCAGATCTCCGTATCTCATCTTCCACAAAGATAGGAATGTCTTATGGACCAATCCATCCTTCTTTCCTCAAGTAACCTCAGAGATGAATATTAATCAAGTCATTAATTTGACGGTTTTCTTTCCCAAATTTGCTAATAAAGGCAAATACATGCTTCATCTTTTGGATGTACATAGACAGCTCCATTTTTATCTTCATGAACAAAAGATTTCAGAAAGTCAGAAAAATTGTTTGTTTATTTCTCCCCAACAAATTTTTTTCACCAGTTTCTAAATTTACCTTAAGTAAATGGGTGACTGTTAGAAAAATATGTATTAATGTGTGTATGCTTAATGCTAATTAATAATCAAAAGAATTAACACGTTTTTCATTCTATTTTACATGCACTGTGTTATATATAAATTGAGTTTCATATGAGACTGAAAAAGATGCTTTTTGAAAACTGCAGTATGCTTTCTGAAACTTGCAAGATGCCCTCTGACCTAGCAATTGCTAGCACAGCAATATTCATGTTTATGCCTTTTGGAAATGTACTTGAGAAGCAGGTGCTTATCTGCTAGGTCAGGAACGAATGAATGAACAATACTATATTCTGTAAATGTAATGATTTTAAACAATCAGCTCTCTTCGAAGCATGAGAACATGTGTAGCTGCAGAAGCTGAGAGATAAAGTAGACAAAAAGCATTTATTTTTTTTTTACTATGTACAAATCTTCTTCTTGTAACATTTTGTTTACTTTATTGTATTGTTGTTTTTAAATTACTTGTAACATTAACTGTTTTGAAAACTTGGAGCTTTTCTCCTCGGGCCTCCACTGAAAATGGACATGTATCCAGTTGGACTAGCCCGGTTAACAAATGTAAAATAAAAAAATAAATAAAATAGACAAAGGATTATTAGAGAAATGAACTGTTAGCATTGTGCTTGAATTAGCCATAGTACCTTGAATGGTCACATAACATGTATCTAACTGATAGTAATCAAGGCCATGTTGTTTTCCTCAGGAAGTTTCTCACAAAAATTGTTAAATCAGCAGAAATTCATGGGAATGATGGTCAACAAATGATGATGAAAAGGCTGGTAATCTGTTACATCAGCTTGGTAGGCTAAGTCTAGTTAGAGAATGTATAAAATTGAAAGTATTTCCTGTTTCTAGTTAGACAAACTCTGTAATAGCATGTTTTTGTCTCCTTGCTGCAAGATTAAAGTGCCTTAACCTGAACCTACCGTGTTTTGATCATTTTTAAAGTATATTTTTGCTTTGACAGTTTGGTCCTTCAGACCGGAAAGTACCTCTTGCTCTAGGCCTAGGTCAGAATTGGGCCCGGTGGCATGTATCCGTACGGAGAAGAGGCCAAATCGGCTCTTCTGTTTTGAAAGACCTCCGACTGAATTGTCGTTCAAAAGAGGCCAGCCACTGTTTCTGATCTGGGATTGGAGGACGAGTCAACAATCCAGTGGATCAACTCATGGTGGGTCAGGTAAGGAGGAATTACCTTATTTCTGTTTTAAGATCAGGGACTAGTTGCAGAACTGTTTTCGTCAGGAAGATTTGCATGTGCAGATCAGGGACAAAAAGGTTACTGTTTTGTCATAGATCAGGGAAACAGAATAGGTAGGCAGTTATTCTAGATAAACTGTGAAAAGGTGTAGAACCATGGTACCACGTGATAAGAAGGGTTAGGTAACAATTTACAGCTTAGTTAAGGCAACATGGGAAATCAGTGCACGAAAAGTTCCCGAGACCCGCCCCTAACTGAAGACGCGAAATATATGCAATTACAGCGTGCCGGCAATGTTAAGTATTATACAAAATGGGCTGATAAGTATAAATTCAATGGTAATTTAGATAAACTTGCACTTATTAAACTTGTCAGGCAACTTAAAACAAACGCAAAAGGTCAATTAAAAAAGCAACGACAATTAGGAGTTCCCCAGGCACATAGGTGGCTTGAGGAAGCAAATCGCAGGGAACAAAAGATTAAAAATTCAAAAACGATGCTCTTAGACAAAGAAGATAATAACTTGGTAATAGCAATGGCCCCTCCTTCGCCCCCCCCACTTCCCTTACCAAAATATGAAGCGATTGGACAAGCTGATCCACCTCCGCTATACCCAGCTGTTTCTACAGCATCAAAACCATTTGTCAGAGATCCTATTGAGACAAGGTCTTGAACACGCGACTTGAGAAGGGAGATTGAACTATATGAAATAAATAGAAAATCACGAGCTATGAGTGAGGAAGAGATATGTCCACTCATAGAAGTACCAAATACACAGGCAGGACAGGATCCGACTCTCCTAGTTTATAGACCGTGGACGCCGGAGGATGTCCGGAAAGCCACCGAGGGAATTCCCCATCCGAAAGTGAATTTTAGAAAATTTTTAGAAGACTTACAGGGTATGAGATTAAGTTACCATTTGAATGGAGAAGAAGTAGAAAAAGTAGTTAGACAAATTGTAGGTCCAGATTGGCACATGATCAGTGGCGACTGGAATCCCCGTGATGCAGAGCTTAGACCACTCCCACATACTAACGCAGAATTAGATGGCAGAGTAAAGGGTCTGACAGACCGAATCTCTGAAAAATGGAAGCCTAGGGCTGATTGGACTTGCATTAATCAGTGCATTCAACAAGAAGGTAAAATGATTGATAGATATTATGCCAGATTATTAGAGTGTTTTAATAACCACTGCGGAATGCAGATACCAGAAAGTCAGACACATGATTCCCCTTATGAGCAGCAGCTGAAGAATGCATTCTTGAAAGGTAGTGTAACTCCCATTAGCAGCTTTATTACAAAGCACATGGTAGATCATCATACGAGTAGATTACAGCCATTACTTGAATATGCAAGACATGCAGAAAGACATTTTAATAGTAAAAAGAAAACCCAAGTATTTTCAGCAGAAGATGGGTCAGAAGTTTTTGTAGTACAAACTGGAAGAAAGGGTAAGAAAAATACCCAGGTAAATAAACAATCTGATAAGCGATCAGAGGATTTTGAAGAAAGAAAGAAAAGTGGTGAATGTTTAAATGCGGGAAAAAGGGACATTTAGCAAGGGATTGCAGGTTAAATAAGAAGGTGACTACAGAAAATAAGGAGGATGAGGAATGACTATATGATAGTCAGGAATCATTGAATGAGAATGAACGGGAAAAGACAGGTGCAAATGTGATAGCAAGGGTAGAGGATGTGACAGAAGGGGTAGAGGATGTACATGAATTTGTAGATGTTGATGAAAATGAAATTTTAGACTTAGCATTATTGAGCCTAGAGCTCTACCTAGCAGACACAAAACAGGAAGTGACATTTCTAGTAGAGGGGAGGGAAGTCAAATTTTTGTGTGACTCATGGGCTTCACGGACACTGATACATCCTTCCAAATTACCGGAAGATTCAGAATCACCAGATTATATACTAGTAAAAGCAACTAATGGACAGCTGTATCGGGAGCAACTCTCCCATGACATAGCAGTAACAGACCCCGTTTCAGGAATTACCCAGAAAAGTAAAATTGTGGTTTCTGCAAAATGCCCAGTAAATCTTTTGGGTAGAGACTTAATGCAGATATTTGGCATAGCCATAGTTCCAACCATGCAGGGTATGGAGGCACAGTGACAAATGGATACTTTTGTAGTGCGACCGGAGGGTGAGACATATTATTGGTACAGCCAGGACTTGGTTACGACTGGTCCAGGGGCAGTAACCAAAGAACTGATGAACGTAGCCATCAGTAAATCCCCCTCCCTCGACATTGACAAACAACATTTGTTGCATTGTACTCTGTATTACTGTAATAGACCAGGACGTGATAAAGAATACGAACAGGAATTGTTTTAAAACCATGCAAACAGGCTAGTGTTACGAAACTTGTACTGGGACACAGAAGGAAACAGTGTAATAAGCTATTCATTGCCCCAGGAATTTTTAGCACTTTACAAATCTAATCGATTGCCACATGTTAGCTTAACTAAGAATAGAAGTTTAAAATGGGCAGACTTGGGAGAAAAAGTTACAAGGTGGGAAAAGCAGACAGAATTAGAGCTCTCCGAACAATGAGTACAGAAGCAGAAATTGAATTGGATAACACAGACACACCCAGCTGTGCACTCACAGGCTAGTGAGAATAGCTGAGTATTACTCTTATTGGAAGAAGAGGAAAAAGCCTTGCGAAACATACCAGAGACTCTCTGGTCAACAGGGAAATCAGATGTAGGGCTTATTCGAACAGCAGGACCAGTTACTATTACGCCAGAATCAGCATTTAGACCTCAGAAAAGACAGTATCCCTTGAGAAAGGATGCAGAGATAGGAATCAAACCTATAATAGCAGCCTTACTTAAGGAAGGAGTCTTAATAGAATCTCCCGATTCACCATGTAATACACCCTTATTTCCTGTCAGGAAAGCAAACAGGGAATGGCATATGGTTCAAGATTTACAAGCTATAAATAATGCAGTTATACCCAGGGCACCAACGGCGCCAGATCCGCACACTTTACTGAATGATTTAAAGCCTCAGCAAAAGTATTTCTCTGTGGTAGATATTAGTAATGCATTTTTCTCAATACCGATATACCCCGACAGCCAACATTAGTTTGCATTTACATTTCAGGGGAAACGGTATACATATACAAGATTACCACAGGGATATTGTGAAAGTCCAACAATATTTGCACAAGAAATGGCAAGCAACCTGGCGGGATTTATCCCACCGAGAGGTAGTCAGATTTTACTTTATGTAGACGACATTCTGTTGGCAGCCCCCACCCAGCAAGAATGTAGAGAGGATACCATAGCATTATTACAGTTTTTAGCTACTCAAGGACACAAAGTAAACAAAAACAAACTACAACTTTGGAGAAAACAAGTTAAATACCTGGGATATGTAATATCCAAAGAAGGCAGAATATTAGATGAAGACAGAAAAACAGCAATATTATAAGCACCTAGACCAACTACCAAGAAGGAAATTATGTCCTTCCTAGGAACTACTAACTTTTGTCGGAGTTGGATACCAAATTATGCTTTGGAATCTGCTCCACTGACTAATTTGATATTCAAAAAGCCAATGGCAGCACAGGATTTATTACAGTGGACACCAGAAGCAGAAGCAGCTTTCTGCAAGTTAAAACAACTGATAGCATCATCCTTAGTTTTAGGATTACCAAACTATCATAAGCGATTTTTCCAAACTGTAGACTGTAAGCAAGGTTTTATGACATCAGTGTTGACACAGCAACATGGGGACAAACAACGCCCCATAGCTTACTATTCATCACAGTTAGATCCAGTGGTGCGATCCTTGCCCCACTGTGTACAAGCAGTAGTTGCAGCTGCAATGGCAGTGCAGGCTTCGGCCTCAGTAGTGTTATTCCACCCTCTCACATTGAGAGTGCCTCATGCAGTCACAGTTATTTTACTGCAAGAAAAAGTAGCATATCTTTCTCCTGCTAGACATTTTTCCTGTATGACTATACTGTTGAGCCAACCTCATATGACAATTGAATGATGCACAACTTTGAATCCGTCAACCTTGCTCCCAACCCCTGCAGATGGCAAACCGCACTGCTGCCTGCAGGAGATTGAGCAAAAGACATTACCTAGACAAGATCTTACAGATGTTTCCTTGGATGATCCCGAGGTGACATACTATGTGGACGTCTCGTGCAGGAGGGGTCCTACAGGACAGATTCTAGTGGGGTATGCAGTCATTTCTGATACTGAGACTTTAGAAGCAAAATCTTTACCACACAATTTATCTGCCCAAGCAGCAGAGTTGATTACCTTGACAAGGGCATGTACCTTAGCAGAAGGTAAGAAAGTGAATATTTTTGCTGACAGTCAGTATGCTTTTTCTACTGTACATGTTTTTGCGCAGCAGTGGAAAAATAGAGGAATGATAACATCTACTGGTAAACCAATTAATCACGCACAATTTATTTTAGATTTATTAGACTCCATTCAGTTACCTCAAAAAGTTGCTATTTGCAAATGTGTAGCTCATACCAAGCAACAGGATAGAATTTCAAAAGGTAATGCGCTGGCTGATACAGCTGCAAAACAGGCAGCTTCAGCCTCAGAAGCTTTTCTTTTGAGTGAGGAATTACAACCCTCTGAGATTTTAGATTTAGAAATGTTGAAAACAATGCAGACACTTACTACAAATGTAGAAAAACAGAAGTGGATAAAACGAGGAGCAATCCTTGAAAAGGGACTGTACATCTCCAAGGAAAAGAAACCAATTTTGCCATCTAACTTGTTTAGATATGCAGCTTTGTTGAGCCATGGGCAGAGCCATGTCTCAACAGGGGGGATGGTACAGTTAGTGAATCGAGTGTTTACAACGTATGGATTTACAAACTACACAAAAAATTTTTGTGCAGCATGCCATGTTTGGGGCATTGAAGCCTAAGCAAGGGAGTTTCCCTACACCACCGTATCTGTTTCATACTGTTTGTATGGACTTCATAGAACTGAATAAATGTGAGAATAAAAAGTATTTCCTTATTATTATAGATATGTTTTCCAAATGGGTGGAAGCTTTTCCAACTAAAAATCCAGATGCAGCTACTGTTGCAAAGGTCCTTATTAAAGAAATTATACCCAGATATGGCATACCGGAAAAGATTTATAGTGATAACGGTACACATTTCGTGAATCAAACAATGCAACAACTTAGTCGCTATTTTGGAATATCGTTAAAAAATCACTGTGCTTACCACCCCCAATCTGCAGGATTAGTAGAGAGGCATAATGGGGTGTTAAAGAATAAGCTTAGGAAATTGATGAGTGAGACACAAAAGAACTGGGTGCACTGTTTGCCTCTAGCACTGTTGAGCATGAGAACGGTTCCAAATGCAAAGGGATTAACTCCTTTTGAAACTTTGTTTGGGAGGGCATATTATGCACCTCAGTGGAAACCTCTCATGTCTGCAGAGCAAGAGGCTGACAGTTCACTTGCAGGGTATATGAGACGATTTTTGAATAACAAACTTTTGCAGTTAAATTCTGTTTCAGATAAAGAGCAACTGGAATCGGAAGCACCAGTAGCCCCAGGCACCTGGGTCTGGGTGAAGATTGTGAAGAAAAAGAACTGGAGTTCTCCAAAGTGGGAAGGGCCGTACCAGGTACTACTGTCGACACCCATTCCAGTCAAGATCGCGGAGCGAGCTTCCTGGATTCATTTGACGCACTGTAAACTGGTTAAGAACTTTGAATTGGACAAAAACTTTGTTACTGTTGTACAACGAGAACATAATGGCCAGGTACAGAGTGAATAGAGACATTGAGCAACCTCAGAAAACTTGCATGATCATTTTGATAGCTATGCTAATCACATTGTTCTTTTTGTTGTGGCCACTCCTTTTTCCTGCCACAAAAGTTGAACTGATTAAACATAATGAGCCAAACATAGACTGGCATCTGAACTTTAACACTTATCAGGCAATTACAAGTGTGTATGCTGAGACTTTTAATGTTTCGAACTGCTGGGTCTGCACGGCCATACCAACAGCATACGGGGGTTTATTGATGGCTGCTATCCCCCTAGGGGTCAATGAGACCTGGGAAAATCTGGTTTTTGACACAGTTGCTATTAAAACATATGATAAGGTAGCACTGTATTTGCCTGTAACACAAAAAGGAATTGTATGTTTTTACAAAAATGATACCATCCAAGTGGGATGGAGCAAGTGTAATGTCACCGTACAGTATAAATGTTATACAAAAGCAAATGATTTAGGTGGATATTGTAGTACAGATTATAACTCATTTCTTAAATCTATGCATAAGACTCTTGATCAGGTACAACGTAATCCTGTACTTTTTAAACAGTTATCTGTAATAGATAGGAAAATGTTTCATGCAGGGCAGTCATTTCGTAACAAAGTAACAACTAAAGTAGAGGACTGTTATTTTGTGTGTGGCAAAAAAGCATATAAATGGTTACCTGAGAATTGGTCTGGCAGTTGTTTTTTGGGATACCTGGTCCCTGCCAAACGACACACTGCAGTTTTGCCTCAGGGAAATATTCGAAATACCCGAGATGTAGCCAAAAAGACACTTAAAAAACCTGAGAATCCAGTGGGACAGATCGAAGCAGGCTGGAAAGACCATCGTAATGTGGGAACCAAACTTGCGCACATGGACTTGAGTGATGCTGTCATATCGTGGGCAGGCATATTGCCTGCATATGGTGCAGTTAAATCGATTTGGGAGCTGTGAAAACTGTCTAAACTTCTCGAAGTAATGAGTAATGCGACATTTTCTGCTATTGAACTGATAACTGATGAACTGAATGCCATGAGGACTGTAGTACTCCAAAACCGAATGGCTCTTGACTTCACCCTAGCGGCGAGGGGTGGGACGTGCACTTTAATCAAAGAAGAATGCTGTGTGTTTATTCCTGATCATCAGCATGAGATTAACGATCATCTCGAGGTGATTCAGCAAGTGTCGGCCATGACAAAACCAGGCCCAAACCCTCTGACAGACTTTTTCCAGAATGTATTTGTGGGGTGGGGTTCCATCCTAATGAACATATTGATTGCCATTGGGGTAGGATTACTCCTAATAGGAGTTTGTGTTTGTTGTGGAATCCCCTGCATGAAGAAATTAATCAAATAATTCATAGACATATCAGTATCTGAGACTATGTATCAAAGTACTGAATTTGAAGAGCTGCTAGAATGTGAAACACTTCCATAAAAGTTTAAACTGAATGACTTTCTTAACTGCAAATCCTGATTGGAAGAGGTTAGGAAAAGAAGCAAACTGTTTATTCTTTTTTGAAAATAGAATTAAAAAGTATTAACAGGAGGGAAATGTTAGAAAAATATGTATTAATGTGTGTATGCTTAATGCTAATTAATAATCAAAAGAATTAACACGTTTTTCATTCTATTTTACATGCACTGTGTTATATATAAATTGAGTTTCATATGAGACTGAAAAAGATGCTTTTTGAAAACTGCAGTATGCTTTCTGAAACTTGCAAGATGCCCTCTGACCTAGCAATTGCTAGCACAGCAATATTCATGTTTATGCCTTTTAGAAATGTACTTGAGAAGCAGGTGCTTATCTGCTTGGTCAGGAACGAATGAATGAACAATACTATATTCTGTAAATGTAATGATTTTAAACAATCAGCTCTGTTCGAAGCATGAGAACATGTGCAGCTGTAGAAGCTTAGAGATAAAGTAGACAAAGGATTATTAGAGAAATGAACTGTTAGCATTGTGCTTGAATTAGCCATAGTACCTTGAATGGTCACATAACATGTATCTAACTGGTAGTAATCAAGGCCATGTTGTTTTCCTCAGGAAGTTTCTCACAAAAATTGTTAAATCAGCAGAAATTCATGGGAATGATGGTCAACAAATGATGATGAAAAGGCTGGTAATCTGTTACGTCAGCTTGGTAGGCTATGTCTAGTTAGAGAATGTATAAAAATGAAAGTATTTCCTGTTTCTAGTTAGACAAACTCTGTAATAGCACGTTTTTGTCTCCTTGCTGCAAGATTAAAGTGCCTTAACCTGAACCTACCATGTTTTGATCATTTTTAAAGTATATTTTTTCCTTTGACAGTGACTGACTGCATTTCCTTTGTTTACAGTCAGTGAAGTCTAGCCTTACTTAGACCCTGTAATGCACACTGCACCAGGTCCATGGATACATCATCCGCTTTCTGGTATAGAACTTCTATTCATGGCATTTGTGCAGCCGGTACTTGATCTAGTGCTCATACTTTTATTGCTTATTACAAATTGGATTTGACTTCCAGAAACAGAGCTGCCTTTGGTTCTGCATTACTCCAGAATATCCTTTTTTATTTCTCTGAGTCTTTTGGGTTTCTAATACTATGACAGGAATGGATCCCATTCCTAAGTCAAAGTACGATTAAAGTTCATGAAATTATAGTATTGTTTCAGTCTTTGATGTCAGCCAGTAGTGCTCTTCACAGCACCCGCAATGTGTCCAGAATGGACTACTGATACAGTTCATACAGAGTTAAAGGAATTGGTAACATATCTAAATAGGACTGTGAATTCTTTTTTATGAGACCCTTTCCTCCTACTACTACTATTGGAACTGTCTGGTTATCCTTCTTCCACATTACCTTCATTTCTGCTGCAGATTCTGGTATTTTATGACTTGTGTCTCTCTGTACATAAGACACTGTAATCACTTGATGTAGCAATTTCAATAATCAATGCTACTTTTGTCTTCTTTTCATGGGCTGCTATATCTTGTTTTCTCACATCTGTTTTTTGAACTGTTGGTAATGGGTGATTTCATGTGATATAAACGTCATCATTTTCTGTAATACTTTCTGGCTTGTGTTTTCAATTCCTCTCAGCTACTTCAATATTATAACGTTTGCACAATCCCCAGTGCAACAGTCTTGCCACATTATTAGGGCTTTCAGTATACAGGCCTACTGCCGTCACATCCAGCAACAAGATATGTGAACATTTCCAATTTTGTTTTACAAAATCTGCATTTGTCTGTTGTCTGACTCATTCAATGGGCTTTGTAAACCAACATGTATGTAGTCCAACATGGCCCAGTCCTGGGCCACCAATATTAATCTTTCATCTTTTGGTTTAAATTCACATCTCCTAACTCATTCCTGCATTCGATCCTGATCAACATGAGATTGTTCCAACAGTTTTCTATACTTGCAAGTATATTTATGCATTTTCCACATTACTTGCCTTCTCATCTGACCCTTACCTTGTATTATTTTGTTTTTTGGCACATTCAGTTGCTGCCTGATTTTTATCTACTTCTAGTGTGATTTTCATTCCCTCTTGACACCAATATCTTCTTCTTCTTCTTCTTCTTTCGGCTTTTTCCTGGTTAGGGGTCGCCACAGCGGATCACCTTGTCCGCACATTGAATGGCAGTGGAGTTTTACGGTGTCAAGTTGCCAGCTCGGCGCCCAACCTTCCACAGAAGGCACACTTACACGCACACCTAGGGCCAATTTAGAGTGTCCAATCCACCTGCAGCATGTCTTTGGGATGTGGGAGGAAACAGGAGCACCCGGAGGAAACCCACGCGACCACAGGGAGGACATGCAGACTCCGCACAGAAGGCACCCCAGCCGAGGATCGAACCGGAGAACCTCTTGCTGTGAGGCGGCAATGCTAACCACTGCACCACCGTGGCCGCCCATCCCTCTTGACACCAATATGCTTCTGCTAAACTTAGCAGGGAAGTCATGGTAGAAAGCTCTCCTCATGTTTTAAAACTTTCACTATGTTTTGATTGTGAGGTCAGCAGTTATGTATGCAGTCCCACTATCACAGATCTGTGCATGTAATCAGGTTTGAGGAGGCCCATACCTCCTTCAGAACAGGGAATATATAATCTTGGTATAGAGTGATTTTTACAAATCACTTGATAAGCATGTGCCTTCTTGAAGGTTGGGCGTCAAGCTGGCACCCCGGCAACGTAAAAATCTACTGCCAATCATTAGCGGACCGGAGTTCCGCTGTGGCGACCCCTAACTGAGAAAAGCCGAAAGAAGAACAACAACTTGATAAACATGAAGCATTTTTCCTGTTTTACTGTGCAGCTGATCCAATACCTTTTGGGTCCAGTCAGTCACCCCAAAGCTGTAAGTTACTACAGGAAGAGCAAATTGGTTTATAGCTTAGACTTTATTCTTAGATGTCAGGGCTATTTTCAGTATTAATTTTAGTTTTCTAAAATATTCATTACTAATTTTTATTCACATTTGCTCCTGTTTCATTGTTGATCCTTCATCATTTACCAAATATTTATATACCTCCTCTTGGTCAAGTTCTTTTGTATCACATTCTTGTCCCAAATTGATATTTTCTTGGTGCTGCTGTTTTCCTGCTGTAAAGGTTGCTTTTGCACATTTGTCAAGACCAAATGACATTCTTGTATCATCTGAAAAAGGTTTGACAACTTGCTGTTGTGCTTTCAATTCCTCATCTGATGAGGTATGAGGGCTACCCACTGTTCATGTAGATGGGGACCATTGAAAAGGGCAACATTAAATCTTATGGTTATATACTCACCATAACAATGCATCTATGTTGTCCATTTTCATTCTTCCTCATCTGCCAACTGTCCTTACCCCTTCCGTTTAGCTGCTGAAGTGACTTTATGGTTGTTGTGGAACCTCTGTTCCAGATTTGAGCCCCAGTCTTCTGATAGTAGCCGTCCTTTTGTCTTAACCTGTAGTTAGTTCTACCTATTGCTTATAAGGCAATAAATTCAGTCTGAGGTCTTGCAGATTGACTGGGACAATATGGGTAAAGGAATGAGCTGGAGAGTTTTCTAATATATATTTTTGTTCTGTCTGTTGGGTAGCCATGTAAATTAAATACAGTAAAATACCTGCTGTTATATATGGCCCTGATATTAGACTAGCCTACTGTGTAAGGGATAAAACAGACATATTTTTCAGTTGTCAAAACAATCAGACTTTACTGTGCCAATCCACTGGCACAGGGGCAAGGCATATGCCTCCAGTGCTAGTGATCTGACATCAACTAGCAACCTGGGAAGTTTGGGGGATAAACTTGAGAGGCTGATAGCCAGCTCTTCTGTCTCAGGGTGTGTGGGGTGGGTTTTGCAATAAATGACTGCTGTGTTATGGAGGCACTGGTATCTTGCGGACGTGTAATCATAGAGAGAGAGGTGGATATCAGCATGTCTTGGGAGGGAGCATCTATATTCAAATGCTTACTTTATTGCACATCTCTGCTGTTAGGGAAATGTAGGGTATATAAAAAAAGTATGGGTTTAAGAGTAGTTGATTGAGGGTTGAGATACCTCGATCCCCTTTTCCGCCCCTCAAAGACAGATTAATGTTCCACTAACTGTATCTCTAGGTTAGTTGTTCTAGTCCAGAAGAATTAAGACATTCAGTCAAGAGAGGGTTTGAGGGAAAAGGAGGCACTGGCCACGTACAGGTGGTTATCCTGTCGATTGGAGCCAAACCCCCCCCCCACTTAATTAACTAATGACAGTATAATGACAGTGCATGCATCACAAAAGGAAATATTGCCAACCCAGCTTGCTGGAATTTTGTAAATAATTATATGGAATTTGTGAATATTAATATGATTTATATAGAAGTGTGACAGAAGGAGACACTGTCAGCCCAGCTGTCTGGAATTTTGTAAATAATTATATATCCGTTATGAATGTCAACACAATTCATATGCTGGTGTTACAAATGTATTAGAACTGTACTTTATGTGTATATCAAACTGCTGGTACAAAAGTGTGTGTGAAAATGGTTTGTACAGTACTGAGCTTAAAGATGTATCTGCAGTGTACCCTACTGAAAAAGAACAGAAATGTATATAAACTATTCTGATTGTGTAAATGTATATGTTTTAACAGTTGCAACTGGCACATAGAAGGTTAACTTGCAAATCTTCAGTAAAATAGTTGAAATTCAATTTTTTTATAACTGCATCATAAAAGAGATGTTATCTTTCAGTTTCAGTGTAGCAAGGAGATAGGATATCTAAAACTAGGGAGCCTTCTGCATTGTTTTGTAAGCCTGGGAAATGAAGTCAAGTGCAAAAAGTGATGTTATGCTGCAAGTAATCCAGCAGTAATATTTGATATTAATATTTGATATTAATTTAAGAACTCTCTGAGAGAGTGACTGTGCATTTTGTATTTTGCCTTTTGACCTCCACTCACCACATTGGTCTTGCCTTGCTATAAGTAAGTTTAGTAAATAAATTCTTTTAGATTCAGTAAGGAATATTGTAAATATTAGTTTATATGTTTTCTGAATTTATTTGAGACTGTCCTGCAATGTTGTTTTAAATGTTTCCTGTGATTTTGAACTCTGAAGTCACTATGAATACATATTTAGTATTGCCTTGTTCTTTTAATATTTATTATTAAATATATTTAAACCTATCTTTGTGGCTGATATTTGTGAGACATATTTAAGCTCTGCGAGTACTTGCATATTTGTTTGGTACCACTGTGCAGGCCTCTCCTGATACCCTTGTTCTTGGTCAAACTACCATTTGAATTAATAATAACATTATACAGTAGGATTGGACACCTTTTGTTAAGGGCCTTAAAGTAGCTGATAAGGGGTTTTGGTGGCAGTGGTAACTACATTATAGTCTGGGCAGAAGGAGGCATAGCTAGTAAACCTGTGCCAGCCATTCCCAGGTGTGTGTGTGTGTGTGTGTGTGTGTGTGTGTGTGTGTGTGTGTGTGTGTGTGTGTGTGTGTGTGCGTGCATGTGTGCGTGTGCGTGTGTGTGTCAGTTACTTGGGCAGTGACACAAAGCACTGATTGGACAGAGAGAGTGTTGAAGGACTTGGCTTGGAACCCTGGCTAAGGACTCAGCTCTATAGCTGTGCCAGTGGGGATTATGTCTGCTGCTAAGGCTTTTTCATTTGTGAGTCTTTCTGTTTAGAAAACTATTCCTTAACGACAATTGAAAATAAAAAGCAAATTTTCTACTGTCCACGTTCATTTTTTAAATATAATTTTTGGTCCAAATGTCCCTGCCAGATTATCTGATGCATTCCTTTTTCTTCATGTTTCACAAGAATC
Source organism: Protopterus annectens (assembly GCF_019279795.1). Taxonomy (NCBI): domain Eukaryota; kingdom Metazoa; phylum Chordata; order Ceratodontiformes; family Protopteridae; genus Protopterus; species Protopterus annectens. Next base: position 444,240,043 of record NC_056731.1, read on the forward strand.
TGACACTGGTGTTAACAGTATTTCTTGTTTCCTGATAATACCTAGAAGGACTGAGACTATTTATAATTTATGGATAAACAAACTTGTCTTGTTCAAGGAACAGAGTAGAACAAATACGTCAGCAAACTAAAAAATGAGTTCTGTTGTACCACAGACTAAAAGCTCACAACCAGGATGAAAGACGAAGTACTTTTTGTTCTTTATTCACTATTAAAACATAACTTCATCAGAATCTGAATTATAAAAGTAACCAATAGTTTCAAACTGTAATTTGCAATCACATGACCAGTTTAAACAACCAATACCAAAGGTCTGTTTGAAACTTGTCTTGTTCACTGACTAATGGATGTAAACTGCTACTGTCTAGTGTATGTGTTTTATTACACAAATATCCTCAAACTCAGTTGACTTAGAAGAATTACTAGTTGATTGTACAAAAATAAAATGATTCTTGAATAATATCTGCAAAGAAATAATGAATAATCTCCATTACAGTAATGTAGCAGATGCATTCAACACATTGGACAATTATTTTAGTAAAAATGCAAGCAAACAAAACTATGAGTGCTGCTACTGTTTGCTAGAACTGAGCCCATACTCCATAATAATAAAAAATGCTGGATTATCAGTGTGAGGTCCTTGTAGCTAGATTTCTACAGAGAACTTATTTCCTTTAATTTTAATTTCTTATGTTTTTGCTAGCTAGTTGGTGTACTGGTCAAAGGACCCTTTTCAGCCGTGACCTGGGCTTTTTGCCATACCGACAAGTAAAAATTATCAGCATGTGTTTATTTATTCTAAAATGGATATTGTATCTGAGTGTCTTGTTGGTAGGTAATAGAGAATGCCAAAAATATATGCATACATAGAGGATGAGACATGTAATACCATAAACCTTATACAGTAAAATTAGGGAAAATAAGAAATAGTTTACAACAGAAATGAACAGAGAGCAGCTACAGAGAGCATTACAGCTGTCATCCACATAGCTGCGAGATTTTTTTGGAACAGTAGTATTATTTAATAGATTATGCAGGTATAGCCAGTGTTACACTAAAATATTTAGTCTGTTTATACTTAGGATGCTACAGACAGTAGTATAATGTTATTTTTATTACTTATCAAGGGTAGTAGTTTTGAGCTGTTAACATTAATACTAAGCATAGAGGGTATTTAATATGTAAAAAGGTTAGTGATACCTGTCTGTGTAAGGAGTGATTAGCTGGTGGGTGTTTCTCCCTATGCTACAGACAGTAGTATAATGTGATTTTTATTACTTATCAAGGGTAATAGTTTTGGGCTGTTAACATTAATACTAAGCATAGAGGGGATTTAATATGTAAAAAGGTTATTGATACCTGTCTGTGTAAGAAGTGATTAGCTGGTGGGTGGTTCTCCCTGAGTACTCTGTTTAGTTATTTATGAATTCTGTGTCGTATGAAATGAGCAGTATAAAGAGGTTATTGGTTTTGTTACTATCCCTAGTGTTATATAGGCACTTTTCCTTGGGGGTGGACTGGCAAAGGTATTCCATTAAAGTTCAACTGTTGCAGTAAGTTTTTATGTAACACTTTTCATTTATCAGTTTAGAACACTAAACATTTTTTTGCAAAATAAAACTAAGTTTTGAATATTATCTGTAAAGTAGTGTGGGCAAGTGCTACAGAGATCTTTTCATTAACAGATGCTGGTGCAGGCAACCAATGCTTTTGGTGCAAGTGTTATGCCTTTGTTCTATAATAGACTTAATATCACTGAAATGATAAGCAGAGAATTGAAAAATAAAAATATGAAATTAGAAAACAAATGATGAGTTGATTTGCATGTCTGAGCTCTGTAGACAGTGTCTAGTTTGTAACTGGCAGGATGTTCTTGCTAAGAGTGTTCCACAATGAGCAAGTAGGATGTAGAACTAATTATGAAACAGTGTGGCAAGTGTGGGGGAAGCATATGTTGCAAAATATCATTGATGCAAAAGATCAGTGTGGGCTAAGACCGGCGATTTCAGCCTATCCACAGATCAAACTGAAAGTTCAATTGAAGACCGCTATTTGCTTTGTCTGACAACATTCTGAGAAGTTTTTTTTTCTTGTTATCTTGAATTTGTGTTTAGTAAGTAGAAAAACATTATTGTGTTATGTAGTATTAAAATTTTAAAAGTAAAAAAAAAAAATTTAGTATGAAAACAATTTGATCTTAGTCTAATATTGAAGCATGGAACACTTCTGGTGTTGCATTCTTTTGTTGTTTCTTAATGATTGCAAGTTGAGCTGCCCTAATTATGTTATAATGTTAAAGCATTTATTAGTGACTGTTTAAAGAGGCAGACGTCAATACTGAAATGGAACAAATAGGCGGGGAGACAAAAGAAATTTAAAGCTAGAATTTTTACATAGATATATAAACCAGTTTGTTCTCTCAGTCTTCAGTTTTCATTATGTACTGGATAAGCAGCATATCACACCAAGTTTATTTTCTCACTCTTCAAATGAACTGCCTTATGTCTTTCCCATTCAAGCCTGAATTATGACTATATTATTGAACAAAATGATCTCTTCATGAAGGCTGTTCCTGCAGTTTCTGTGAAAAAAATATTTATTTTATCTCCCCAAACCCATTCACCTTCTGACATTAAACTGTTTTGTCATTACACAGCTCTTGTTTAAACATAACTGATGTGTGGATTTGACTTATTTCAGTATTTCACCATATGTTCTTCTCCCCGTTTCTTCAAGACTGTACATGTTAGTCTTCTAACCTCTGAAGTGGCATCTGACGAAGACCAGGCTTTTTCCTTTGTGTATCTTTATGAAGATGCAGTTTCTAAAACTGTGCACAGTACTCTAGATACGGTTTTAATAATAGTCTGTAAATTGTGGTAACATATTTTTGCTTTCTATTGATGGTTCCAGATTGATCAAAATGGTATTTCTATATCATTACAATAAGTTTAATTTTCTCTTGTGGATGATATTTTCTTTAAAATGGCAGCCAGTTCAGCAGAGCTTAAATGAAACAAAAGTGTACATTACCTGGAGATATGGAGGTGAGTGGGAAAGAGCTACAAGAGCAACGCACCTTATTAGAAAATATATGTACATAATATGCTCGCCAGACCTCTCAAGTATACATCACTGTGAGGTACATTCCTCATTTTGAGTCTTAAAAAAAGCCCATGTTCTTCACGCTTCCACATTGAAAGGGTCTGTCACACATTTGGTGTTAAGTATTTTTTTTAAATAATATCCATGGTAAACAATCCATAATCATATTAATTCATTATAACAACATTTTGTAGTTATAAAAAAGCATATTTTAACCATCCTTTGAGCTTCCTAGTTGAAGTTGTTCCTTAACCATTTAGCCATGTTCACATTTTGAGAGGTGGTATTATGCATATTGGAGATGGTTGAGAGCTATGCTCAAAACAAGTTCCTGCATGAGACTTCAGACCTTCACCTTCAGTGCTCTTCTTAATCTTTCTTAGGATCCAGGGCATTGTTCAGATCTGTCTGTAGCTTTAGTTGTTGCTAGCTCCTGTCTGGATATATTTAAAACTCAGACTGGAACAAGTGCTTTGTAGGCTTACGTGTATATTGGAAAACCACCTACTGATTTTTTCTGGACAGTCCCCAGGAGCTTGCACTTAAGAGTTGTTTATGTACCTCCACCTTCTCTAAAGCTACTGGAATAGGTCTTAAAATGTGAATAGCAGGCTTAAACAAGAATAACGTACTGCTCAGAGACATCAGTCTCAGTGCACAAGGTCCCAGAACACACTAATATTGGATAGTTATGCACTTGTATGGACATGAACAGTTAGACAAACACCTAACTAGATCCATTCTCTAAACTAGTCAACAGTTCTCTCTTAGACTTTATTACAACCAACATTCCACAGTTCTGTCTCAAAGCAGGAATATTACCTAACTCCCTATCTTGTCAAGATGACAATTCAAAACTACCAGAGTAGCCATTGGCAAAGGAATTCTCCTTTCTCAAATTGAATATGGACTTCCCATTTTCACTACTGCCATCATAAAAGCACAGCTACACACAAAATGATCTTTAACAGCATCTGCCGATTCATTACAACCTCACATCTCTGTGAGCATCAGTGTGTCATCCTAGAAAAAGCCAATTGCTACTGAAAAAACAAAGATCTAACCTACAGTTAGGATCTCAACTCTAAAACTGCTCCATCTCCAGACGGTTACTCCACTTCATGAAAAAAAAATTGAGACAGTATTCATGTCACACCAACTCTTACTACCCTTAGAAACAAACTTCTTAACACTGTACATATATTCTCTACTTACGCATCTACTCTTTGGCAAACTCTCCTCATCGAACTTCAGGAAGTCAACACTTAATCCAAACTCCAAAACACGTAATCCAAACTCAGAATGCAACTCAAAAAGTACCTCTTTATCTAAACCCAATGCGCCTGCTTCAACACTGGATATATTACCTAACACACTTTGCCCATTGCCTTTCCAACTGTCTTCTCTTCTCTCAGATTTACTGAAGGTCGACCCACTTTAGAAACAAATGTACATATTGTTGCTTACACTCTGCTTGACTGTATATTAATTATATTCTGCTTGTTCACTAGAATCTAAATGTGCAGTTTTTATATATAACTGGTCTGAACTACTCTGTTATTGTTTACATTTCTGCATTTTATTTTTGTGAAATGTTTTGTATTTCACCTAGGCTGAAATTGGTCAGTACTGATCAGTACACTATCCTAGTAAACAAATATACATAAAGAAATAATGCATGAACTATAAAGCTTCCTCCAGGTTGATAGCTGGGACAACAATTCCAGAATATGAGGATGCATCTTTGCATAACCTGTTACAAGCCATTGATTAGGCTACTTTATATACAGAAACACACCCCATCCAGGCTTATTCCTATATTTCCTCCCAATTCCATTATCCAGGGCATTCTCTTGCAAATAACCCAAGAATAGGTGAGAAAACATCTGCCCTGGCTGACTACTGAACAGAGTGCACTAATGAGACAATGAAACAGTGCATGGAAAACCTAAAAAGTGATCAGTCTAATATTAACATGCACCTACCATGATTGGACCTAAGAAAAACATGCAGAATTGCTGCTAATTCATCTAAAGTTATGCACCTCAGAAGTAGACAGACACCTTTAGCTTCTTCTAGATAGTCATTCTGGAAAGCCATTCACACCTTGCAGCACTTCAGCAATCCAAGAGAAACAAATTCTTCTTCTTGCCATTCCAACTCAGACCCTTACAACTGCACATTCTTTAGGAGTACAAACAATACCTAAGAGACCTGCTTAGACAAATTGTAAAACATACAAATCCTTTTCACATAATTAGCCAGGTGCTAATAAGTTAGGAGCACAAAAGAAATATCCTTTAGCAGACATAATCCTTTCTTTCTGTTTCAAAGAAGTTTCAGGCAGAGAAGTACAAGATCTCTTGTACAGACTTAACAAGATGTCTGGGGCAAACTATGGTGAACTACACCTTGGCTTTATTCAGAAGGCTGCTCCACTAATGTACAACCACTGGCACTCATCTCGAGTTGTCAGTTCTGGCATTGTCTCAGCTTTATGGAGAAATACAAATTAACAAACAATCATACCATTTCTCAAAGCAGCTTTTCCATCTTCCCTGAAGGCCTTTGGCCCATAGATAACCTGTGGCTGCTAGCACAAATATTTGAAAAGGCAAGCTATATTCACTTAATTGACCATGTTAACAAATATAGCCTTCTGTGTGCTCAGAAAGGGTTCGGGAAAGGTTTTGGTGTAATGATGGCTGTGTACATGGCAACAGATAAAATTTACATGGCTTTGTCACAAGCTGGTGTTTATAGACATGTCCTGAACTTTTCAGACAGTAAATTATTCTCTCTTGCTAGCCAAGCTGGATACATTCAATGTTAGAACAAATACAATATGTTGGTATAGAAACCATTTGTCAGATTGTAATTTTCAAGTTTAGTGAAGGTACAAATGCATCTGAGCTGCACACGTTTACCTTTAGAGTTCTCCAAGGATGTTTGTTAGGACCACTCCCTTTTCATAAATGACATCTCCTTTCTAAATATCACTCTGGACACTGATTCCCACTATTCCTTCTTCAACCTACAGTAGTGACTATGGTCAGATTTTAATTCATTATGGGAATGGACCTGCAATAACAAACTTTCACTTAAACCTAACAAATGCAGTGTTATGCTATTTACTTCACAGAAAGGCTAGCTAAACCTCTTCTCTTACTCTCATTACCCTCCCTCAAACTCCAAACATCACCCAACAAAGGCATCTAGTTCTCATTCTTGACCCCAGCTCATTAGTTAACATTAGAAAACAGGACCTTATCTCAACTAAAGTTATGCTAAAGTTTTCACAATTGCTCTCCTCTTAGCATACTAAGCCCTGTCAAGGAATGTAGTCATACCTAAGCTAGACTACTGTAGTGCAGTCCAAGCATAAGTTATTATAGCTCTTACAAAACTCTGGAAGTAACCTTTGCCAATTTGTTCTTATTGTTGAACACCACAAACACCACTATACTCAGCTGAAAAAGTCCACTGGTTACCATTTATGAGTGGACAGCAGAGCTAACCTACTAAATAACCTAATTTATATATTGTTCTGCCCACTCCTAACCAACAAACTGACTGTTAGAAAAAAAATTATTCCAACAGATATAACAACAGCAAAGCACCCTTGCTAAGCAGACTTCTATATATTTAGAGTCGCAGTCATGGAGAGGGCCTTTTATAAAAATTACCCCACAGTTTGGAATCCATTACCAAGTGAAATACAAACTCAGGAAACCTTATTTATTTTATTTTATTTTAAATTTGTTAACAGAGGTAGGGCACTGATCCCATTAGACCCATTGCAGTCTCAGTCCAGGGTTTTAAAATCAAATGAATGAATGGCTTTAAAATAAAACTAAAAGAGCACCTGCTGAAAGAAAATAAATGTAGGTAGGACAATTGTTAAAAGAACTCTTAAATTTTGTTACTTCTTTTTTATTTTCATACGCATCTATACAAGAACTTTGGATATTTTGATTAATATTGGATTCATGTAATATAATTTGTATGTAATTTATACATCCTAAATGCGTAATGTCAGATTCTCTTATTATGATTGTTACCAACTATCAGTGTTAACGTTTCAAGACTGTTACTTGCAAATGTAATGTGATAGTCATCTGAAAAATATGTGTTCCTGGCATATGTGTGTGATATGCTGTTCTGTAATGTTAACGTGCTTTGTACCTGTTAGGCTCTAAGAAAAAGCCTGGATTGTGGCTGAAAAGAGTCAAATGACTAGTCTACTTTCATAGCCAACACGTAGAAATACATGAATAAACATGTGCCTAACAATGGTATCAGGGGGAGGGTGATTGTAAAAAAATCTACTGCTTGGACTGCTCTGAGTAATGCAGAAAGTAAGACTGACTTGAATAACTGAAAGTTCACACAAATGCAGTACTTATGTTAATTTCAACAGCTGTGGCCAATGTTGTACCTGCTGAATTGAAATTCTAAATATCACTAACTGTAGCAAACAACTAATAGAATATCTTTGCTAGAGTTCTGTAGTTCTGGGACATTTTTTGTCATTAGTTTGTGAATTGTGAGAAAGACTGTTTTTTTTTTTTTTTTGTGTTCAGCTTTGGGTAAGGAGTGAGAAATGCCAGTAGGGGAACAGTGCATGGTGCCAGTTGACTTAGCTTCAGCCTAGCAGCTAGACACCCATCTCTGAGTTATTTGAATGCAAAATATAAGGGCTAAAAACTACCATGGGAGTATAGGGCTAGGCTTCTTAAGATCATCAAAGATCAATACCTAGTAGTAAGTACATATGGGCATATGAACCTATTTAGCTTACGACCATTGTTGGTACACTAAGAGTCATCATAACTAAGCCCTTGCTGAAATAACTGCCAGAATGTGAGCTGACCGTTGCACACAGTTTTGCAGTCATCAGCAAACTCTGACACTTCTGAAATGTTAGATTGGCTATCAGAGAAATAGGTGCTCCAAAAGAAGGGATCAATGCCAAGGCTTGTGTGACATTGTTTTTAACTTCACTGCATTGGTACTGTCAGACAGCCAATCAGTTATCCATTAAACCATGTAAAGATTACATTGCCTTTAGTAATACTGTTAATAATATTTGCATGGGAGATTGTATTGATGTTTTGCTAAGGTCAGTATAGGCAGTGTGAATGAAGTTCCCATTATCAGTAGTTTCATTGATCTTTTTTTGAAGAAGTTTACAAGATTAAGGAGATAGGATCTGCCCTTGATAAAGACATATTGGTTTGGATCAAAGACTAGCAGGTTACTCATGCCTCCATGAATGAGTTCAGAAATGATGTGATCCATAACCTTACATGTATGACTGGTGAGACTAATGGGTCTGTCATTGGCTGGATCAGTGGTTGGACTGTCCCGGTTTAGTGAGATTACATTGCTTAAGACAGGGGTGATATAAAAGTCAAGAAGTGAATGGAATAGCCCCATAATGTTACTCCTAAAGCCCAATAGGATTATCTAGCTCTGTAATGATTTTAGGAAATTGAACAGGTTTTCAAAATTTTGACAACTGCTAAATACAGAGGGTTGATGAACTAGTGGGAAAACTGGGCAGGACAAGATTCCTAACCCCGTTAGATGTAACAAATGGATATTGGCACATCCATGTAATGGTTGAAGTTAATGAAAAGACAGGGACACTTTTTTAACCCCAGAGGACTAATGAAAAGAAAACGTTTGTGTTGCTTAATGCCAGAGGACTTGTTTTTTTATTTATTCACTTATTTTTATTTGGCATTTGTTAATCTGGATTGTCTGACTGGACATGAGAACCCCTTTTCAGCAGTCGCCTAGGAAAAAAAGCTCCACATGAGAAGTAACAATACCAATATAATCTACAAGCTTTACATGACAAATAGCAATAGTAATGTATAGTAAGAGTATATCTTTGTGGCACAAAGTGTAAGGGCAGTGAGATTATAGGAGGAGGACAGGTAATGCAGGAGATACTTTAGGGGGATGGGTTTGGCATAGTGGCTAAGGTCTTCACCTCATAGACACAAGGTACAGGATTTGATTCTGACCTCAGGTTTTTGGCTAGACTTAAAATGACCCTTTAGGGCAATTAGCCTAGTATTCTCCTATGAACCTTTAAACCTATGAACAAACTGCATACATGAACAGAACATAGCATTCACATCGTTTGCATATAAAATCCACATCTTCATACATGTGCAAAAATAAATGCATGCATTTACATTATAACTTTTCATGTTACATAAAATCATTTGTTTGAGAGTATGTGCATATTTTATCCCGGAGATGAACATTGCCAGAGCCAGGATTGCCCTAGGTGGTGTTCAAGATTTGCTTTAACAGTTTGTAATTTATTTTGCTTGAAGGGGGGGAGGGGGGTGGACAGAATTCCAAATTTTGGAGATATGGGTGGAGTACAATGCATCTCCTGTTGCTGTTGTATTTAGAGATTTATTTATGGTAAGTAGAGAGGGCAGCCACAGTGGTGCAGCGGTTAGCATTGCCACCTCACAGCAAGAGGTTCTCCGGTTCGATCCCTGGCTGGGGTGCCTTCTATGCGGAGTCTGCATGTCCTCCCTGTGGTCGCATGGGTTTCCTCCAGGTGCTTCGGTTTCCTCCCACATCCCAAAGACATGCTGTAGATGGATCGGACACTCTATATTGGCCCTAGGTGTGAGTGCATGCATGTGTGTGCCTTCTGTGGAAGGTTGGGCACTGGGCTGGCAACTCGACACCGTAAAACTCCACTGCCAATCATGAGCGGACAGGTGATCCAATGTGGCTACCCCTAACCGGGAAAAGCCGAAAGAAGAAGAAGAAGATTTATGGTAAGTAGAGATTTGCCTTGTGAATTTAGATTTTTGCTTGGGTTATTGCGCTAGATCATAGATTTTAGGTCTGTGCACTTTTTCACATTGTATATTAAATTGTGGACTACTGTCATTTGTGAAGGATGTGGAGTAGTTCGTTCCAATTTATTAGTCTTCAGGCTTGACAGTGGTGGGTACGGTAAGGGAAATTTATGGAAAACTTTGAGATTTTGCCATAACATTATTAGAATTTAGTTCTTTGGAATGGTGGCAGATTTGTGAAGATTTATGAGGTATATAGTAGTGTGGTGAGTAAGTAGGTTTTTGCAGCAACTCTGACGGGTAGAAAGAAGAGACAGACCTAGAGAAGACAGCTTTTGTAGTACTAGATGATGGGAGACTGTGTCAAGAAATAGTGAGGAAACTAGATTGCTAGAATTTCTGTTTTTATTGATGGTGTCAATAAAATGTAGTAAGCATGAAGTTTTCCTATGGTTGGGTTGAAAGCCATGGTCTGTTGAGGAAAGAAAGTTATTTACACAGAGATAGTATAGTAATTGAGTGTGCATGCATGTTTCAGGGATTTTTCATGTGGGATGTAGTGTAGCAGTTAACCTGAAATTAGCATAGTTGTTAGATAAGTCTCCTATGTGAAGTGGCACTATATATACAAATGTGTATATATACCTTTTTACCATATCGCAGGGGCATGACATTTATTAATAGATATATTTGTTAGCATGGTTTTGGGGTAGGCATGGCCCTCAACAACTAGTTTTAGATACTCTGGTGGAAGATTGTGTGCGGCCAGGGTCGTGGTTTTCAGTTTAAGGACAAGGTTCTTTATCTATGAGGTGGATACAAAATTTGAAGAGAAATAGGCTGAGTGAAAGTTGGATTCTAGCAAAGGTTTTGAATCACACACAGTGCTGTTTTTTAGTATTGATGTGAAGGGTTGTATGAAGTGATTGTTAAATTTGTCGGCTACTTTTGCTGGGGAGATCCTCAGGTGATGGGCTTGGTTGTGAATTGCAACCTGGGTTTAGTAATTTTATGATGGATGCCGAAAAGGGTTTTGGATTGTTTTGGTGAATTTCCCTTATACTGCACTTCCTTTTGGGCTATATACTGTCCAAACGACTTTTCAAATATTAATGTACATTGTAGTAAAACCACAAGGCAGATGTGCTGCTCGTTATATAGATAATGTAGTAATACACCCAGACTAGGACTCCCACCTAGCAGTAGTACAGCTTGTATTAGAGTTTCTGAGACAAGGTAAGCTGTCAGCAGCTCAAAATCCAAGTTAGGAATGACTTAAGATGAATATGTATTATCTGTCACGGATATGGATATTTTTAGATGCCAGAAAGAAAAATAAACAAAGCAGTGTATTCCTGACACCAAGAAGCAAGTGAGTGCATTTTTATGGTTAGGTGGGCACTGTTAACTTTGTACCCCATTTTGCATCAGTGATTTGCCATTTTACAGATCTGACTAAAAGACAGAAACCCCTAGGGTGAAGTACACTCTACAGTAGTCAAAGTTTTTAATCAGCTGGAGAGACTACTATGTTTAGAGTCTGTATTATCTTCTCCAAACTTGAATAACCCTTTTATGGTATTGAAGGTAGTCCTTGGGCTGTGCTATGACAGACATTTGATGGGGAAGAAAATCAGCTAGAGCACAAACCAGGTATTCAGCTAATACTTGACAGCCAAATGGGTATTTTCATTTTTAAAATACTGCCGTATCAATCAGCAGTTTGCACTTGCTACAAAACATCTCCCACTATTGCAACTGAATAGCCAGCAAAGTGGAAACACAAAACAATACAGATAGGCAGACTGCCTGCAACCTTTTAGGTTCATGGTGCAACAAAGTCCAGGCTCAACTAACCATAATGCAAATAGCCTCAGTAAGGCCCACAGGCTAGCTATTGGGCCTGAAACTGAGGGTTTTGTGCTGAAGGGTTATTGTAATATATAATGATGTTTCCTTGCTAAAATGGTGCATAAAATGATGTAAATAGCTGTGACTACAACTATTGCTTTAATAAGGTATATATAAAATGATGTAAATAGTGGTAAACAAAGCTGTTGCTTTTAAAAAGGTAGATATCTTAACTTTTTGTATAAGGTTGAGATGATTCATGCTTGGTGGATTTTAATATCTGTTCTATGCCAATGCAGAAAAGAATTGCTGGACTTTTGGAAGTAAGTTAACTTTTGCTATTTTTGTTGTGACCCAGAGACTTTTGAAAATGAAAAGTACTCTTTATGTTTTTACTTTTGTTCAGAAAGTTATTTTAATGAAGTTGGCTGTCTAAGAAAGAGTATTCCCCACAGACTTTTATTTTATCATGAAATAAAACTGCATGCTTGATAATCATTTGATGTTGGATGTTGGTACTTTAATAGTCTGGTGAAATAAATAGAATTTTACTTCTTATCTGATGATCTCTAAGTAAACATTTGTCTTAGACCATTATTGTATTCTGCATACTGAGCAGATTTTCACAAAACACCTAACTGGAAACCAGATATAATACAGTTGTGGCCGTACCAAGATATGAACAAAAGCTGCAGGTCTGTTCTCTTAGGGCAGTTCACAATAAAAAAAAAGGTGAAGAAACTTATAGATAAAGACTTTCGGCTTTTCCCGGTTAGGGGTCGCCTCAGCGGAACTCCGGCCTGCTCATGATTGGCAGTGGATTTTACGGTGCCGAGTTGCCAGTCCGATGACCAACCCTCAACGAAGGCACGCCCATTCACGCTCGCACCTACCCGCATGCCTTTAACATCACTCGACTGCGGGAAGGGCATGCAGACTCCACACAGAAGGCGCTTCAGCTGAGAATCGAATGGGAAAACCTCTTGCTGTGAGGCGACAATGCTAACCGCTGCACCAAGAAACTTTTAAAGATACCTGTGTATAAAACATATTTAAGAATGCATAAGAACTTAATGCACACAAATTTTGGACATTAGTGTAATCTTGCCTTGCAAAGGTCAGATAGCCCCCAGGTAGAAACTGTGTATAGTGCCAGTCTGACACAACAGCGTGTTTGAGGCTGTATGTCAGCGTCTTTAAGGTAGTTCACTGTTAAAAATAAATAATCAGAAATTTCAATTAAGATACTTGGGTCAAGAGTGCTACTGCCTCAAAATATGTCATTGCATCTCTAATTTCATTTACATGGCAACACATTCCTTTGTCAGAAAATATGGTATAGACTTCACCCTATGTATAGCAACTGAAATGTTACCTTGGCTGGGAAAATAAAAATACTTTTTACTTCTCTTCTAACGAGGACTTACTACTCATATTTTCTGGACATTAGTTTCACCTGGCTTTATGATCATAATGTCAGACAGTCCCCAGGTGGAAACTGGATATAGTATCACACTGTGACAGGAAAAACAAGTTGAAATACTGGAATTCCTGTCTGCATGCCAGTTTTTTCTAAGGTAGTTCACACTGAAAAAAAATCACAGAATCCTTATAAGGTACTTGCTTAGAAAACACACTGCAGAATGCCATTCTAACCCAAGGGTTTCAGTACACCTCAGCTCTGATTTATGCAGCAGCATACTACTTTGCAATTTACAGCGTACAGACCTCCGCCTATATGCAGTAGCATAAATATTGCCTTGGCTGTACAAAAAAAATTATGTTTTGATGCTAGCCTAATAAGGACTTGGTGCACCTAAATTCTGGATTCATTTTATCTGGACAGTTTAGCAGTGGTCACAAGTCTCTCGGGGAGAAACCAGGTATTACACCAGACTATGACAACAAAAGTCGGATGAAGACCTAGATTTCTTAGGTGTGTATAAGAGGCCATACATAGGTTCCAGTAAGGCAATTAACAGTTAAAAAATCTGGAAGTTCTATTAAGATACTTGGGTACAAAGCACACTGAATAATACCTACCCACACATATTCACTGTCTTCATTCTGAGTTACATGGCAGTACACTGCCTTTGTCAGTTTACAAAGAGTAGAAGTTGTCCTATGTGCAGTAACACAAAAGTTACCGTGACTGGTGAAACACAATGATTTTAAATTCTTATGTAATGACAACACATTAAAGGCAAACTCAGATATAGGCCATCATTCTGTTATCTTGAATATCTAATTTAATTCAGTATAATGTAGCTTGCCAGACTCCACATTCCAATGACCCAAGTGGGCAATTTGGTGGAAACTATCAATACAAGGTTGTATCTTTGAAACAGTTTGCCATTTTCTAGTAAATTGTTTTGGGTAGCAAATCTGAATATTCTGTTATAAACCGTAGTTTGGTTGTGCTTTTATGTGCAATCAAATTTTTAAGTGCAGGGTCACATTTACTTGTAGTGTGTTCCTCTTTTTTTGTAGTACCATTTCAAATGCTACAAAACATAATTTTCAGGAATATACGGTCTAACTAAGAAGAAAATTAATGACATAATGATCACAGTAAAATATTTAACTTGCTGTTGTCAGATAAATACACTGTCCCCAGACAAGCCATATCATTTTCATTTGACAGTGATCATGTAACAACCCCATGTTTGGATATGCTGCATATATCCTCACTCTTTCTAAAAAACAAGAAACTAAAAGAATAATGACTACAGTGATGTGTCTGAAATTGTTGATTTTGCTGCATATACATTACTCACCACAACAGGCATCATCAATGATTGTTTTATGTGAATCATGGCCCTGTCCTCTGCTTTCACATAAAGGCATCGGTAACATTCTTTATCATGCAGATTGTTTGTTGTGGCACCACTCTGTCACTGGAGAAGAGCATGATGAATACCCTGATGACTTAGAAAGAAAACAGCAACTGGAAGCAATGCAGTAATTATGGATGACTTCAGTTGCCCTGCAATTGGTTGGGATAGTTGCACATCTAATAGAAATATTTCATATGTCTCCCTGATTTCATTAATACTAATTGCCTGGAACAACAGGGGAAAATCTGAGCAAGGAAAACCAGTCTGTGTGTTATTTTGACCAGTCTATCATTGATTTATTTGGCCCATACCATCGTCCCATCTCTTGTCAAAAAAGACCATAATGCAGTTTTTTTCTGTCAGATAAAGGCAGCTGCCACATGCAACTCCTGCACATTTGGGGATATTTCCAGTAGATGTCCTCTGTATCTTTTTTTATTTCTCTTGTACTTACTGACCATTAGCTTTACCCATTAAAGTCTTCCTGTTCTTTCCTCCCTTGCCACCCTGTTCTCTGTACCCTGCTTCACATCATGGGAGTGTTCCATTCTCCACTGGAGATGTACCTCTTGGTTTCACACAACAGATTACAAGTAACAGTGGGAGGTGATAGATGACTGGTGGATAACTGTAGTCCAAGCAGTCTTGGGGGGGGGGGGGTCTTTTCTATTACTGGTCCTAGCTCCCTTTACTGATGGCACTGAATTGCATACCACTGAAACAGGGCATCAGTGCTGGTTCAGGATGCATGAGCATTCATATATATGCACCTCATCCTGACTGCAGTGCTGGGGAATTATGTTTGTGTCATTGCAAATTCTGTGGTCCTTGGAGCTACTGAACATGTTCTTGGCCTCCACCTGGGGTCAGTACAGCAGTGGACTGATCTAATTTAATTTTGGCTATTTACTTCTGTCTGTCCTGACTGACTTCTGAAACACATAGGTTCATAGGTTCATAGGTTTATACTAGGCTAACTGCCCTAGGGCATTTATAAGCCTAGCCCAAAGTTATGTGGCTTACGCCGCCCCTTATGTTAGAAATACTGTGCCCATTAGTTTGTTGTGCCTCTGTCCAGTAGTGACACAGAGATGATTCCCGGGGTAAACCTACGATCTCCCATCCACCGGTCAAGATTTCTCTTGAACAGAGCCAGCGAGGTGCTCTGCCTCACATGGACTGGGATTTTATTCCACAGCATGGGGAGTCTCTGGGTGATAAATCTATCCCTCCAGCACGTCCTATTTATATCCATGCTAAGGTTTAAGTCTCTTGCTCTAGTGGTTTTGGTTTATTTGGATTTTTTGAGGTGGAGCATGTCCATTAATTCCGGGTTGGTCATGGCCTTGTATGTCAGGCACAGGTCACCTCTGAGCAGATGGTATGCAACTGAATAGAGTTGGAGTTTCTTCAGTCTGGCAGCATATGACAGGTTTTGGAGTCCCTTTATCCTTTTGGTGAGGAACTTTTGGGGTCTTTCCAATTGCTGCAGGTGTCGGGTGAGATACATCCCGAATGGGGCATTGTACTCGATCATTGGTCTGATAAGTGAAGAGTACAGGGGAACAATGACCTCACTTGATCTGGATGTGAATCCCTTCATGATCAGGTGGGCAATGTAGAAGGTCTTTCGAACCACTTTAGCAACGTGAGCGTCAAACGAGAGGCCACTGTCAACCTGGGTCCCCAGGTCCCTGATAACCTCTTCTGTGCTTAGTGGGTTGCCACCTATATGGTAGCTTGGGGTTACCTTGTTTTTCCCGAAGGGTATGACAATACACTTTTTTGCGTTTAACTTCAGGCCATGGCTCTGGCACCAGCTATCAGTTTCCGTGAGACCCCTCTGAAGGATGTCTGTGTCCGATGTACTATCCACTATGGCACCCAGTTTGCAGTCATCCGCAAACTTTGTCAGCCATAGTCCTCCTATGTTTGCCTGTACTTCTGAGAAGTAGATGCCGAACAATAGGGGGCCAAGGACTGAGCCCTGTGGGACTCCACTTGTAACCGGCTTGGAGTCTGACATGGCTTCAGCAACTCTAACCCTATGGGTTCTGTCCTTTAGCCAGTTTGCAACCCATCTTGTGACATATGGGTTTACATTTAAGCTGGTAAGTTTCTCTATAATAGTCGAGTGGGGTATTGTGTCGAAAGCTTTTGCAAGGTCAAGGTAGGCTGTATGGACTGCCTTTCCCTCATCAATGGCCTTGGTGACTGTTTCGAAGAAGTCGACCAAGTTCAAAAGGCAAGATCTGCCCTTGACAAAGCCAAACTGGGTTGGGTCCAAGGTCTGCAAGTCCCCTATGTCCTTGTTTATGAGTTCCATTATGATCCTCTCCATAGCTTTGCAGACCAGGCTTGTTAAGCTTATGGGGCGGTAATTACCAGGGTCCGTAGAGGCCATTATGTGATCCCTGTCACTAGTTGATCCCAGATCACCTTGATTTTAGCCAGGGCTTTATCTCTCCCTATGCCATGGAACTGGCTTTCAGGTTCTGTATAAATTAATTATATTCTTACCATATATAGCCTCTATTAGGTGTCAGTAAGACTGTTAGATTAGTATGCATAGCTATTTGTCTTGTCATTGAATGAAAATATATTAACTTGCATATTTATAATTCAGAAACAATAAAAAAGGCAGTGTCGGATAGTGTGGAGGCTTTACCCCAGCAGACTCGTGAAGCTAAATACACTACATCTGAGGTCAGACAGCATCAGAGAAGAGTGGTGTACTGCTTGTCAAATACACCAAGTCTCATTGTTGCTGTGCATTCCAGAAAATGTGCATTCATTTGTAGAACTGATGGATCACATAATGGCAGTTTAGTGAAGAAATGATGATCAAGTACCATTCAAATGACAGACTGTAGACTAGGATTAAACCCTAAGTGCTCCCAACATATCTGTCCTGATATTTTCAATAAATCCTTCAACTTACTGTAAATTTTGTTGTAAGCCATGTCTCCATTAGATGCAAATGTAGAGATGGAGATGTAAGCTCAAACACTTGATTTGCAACTGGCAATAGGAAGATAAGGCTGTCTGACTTAGAAATGGCAGCTAAATTCAAAAAGTAAATGCTAGCTAGTGAAAAATCAAAGTAGTCCAGAAATTACTTTTAAGGTCAGTTTCCTTGATGAAAGGCCTTTTGTGAACATGGAAGGAAATAAAATGTTCTGTTGTTACATAAGATAACTTGAGGTAATACTCAGGACTGTATTTGTCTAAAATTAAATGATATTGTGATGCCTCACCACTGGACCAGTAATCAAGGAGCTTCAATCATCACTACTGGAAATACTGGGGGATGTACACTGGGAGGATGACAAGTACACACACAGTATTTCCAGATGCAGCTCTCTGCACCAAGAGCAATTACCCTTAGGACCACACAGTTAGTCCAGGCTGATTTCTCACTCTTTCTCCAGATCTGCAGTTAGACTCCCACTGGCACAGCTATAAAGTTGAGATCTCAGCTGAGTGGCCAAGCCAAGGCCTCCAGCACCCTCTCTGTCTAACTAGTGCTTCGTGTCCCAGCCCAAGTAGCTGACACATACATTTTCTGAGGTTTGATTGATGTATACACGCACATACCTGGGAAAGGCTGGCACAGGTTTACTAGTTATGCCCCCTTTTGCCCGGACTATAAGGTAGTTATCACTGCCGCCAACCAACTCCTTATCAGCTGATTTAAAGCCCTTAACAAAGGGTATCCAATCTTACTGTGTTATGTTACTGTTAGTACAAATGGTAGTTTGACCAAGTGCCAGGCTTTTAGGAGTGGCCTACACAGTGTAACCAAATAAATATGCAAGTATTCTCGCAACTTAAATATCTCTACACAGATCATGCACAATGAAAGGTTTAAATATATTTAATAATAAATGAATGAGACAATACTAAATATATATTTACAGTGATATCAGAGTTCACAATCACAGGAAATATTCAAAACAACATTGCAAGACAGTCTCAAATAAATAAAGAAAAACATCTAAATTAAGCTTTGCTGTATTCCTGACTATGTCTAAGAGAGTTACTATTCCCTAGAAACTTAGAGCAAGGCAAATGTGTGGTGAATGGATCCTCTAGCTGATGTTGTCAGGTCAAACACAGAATACAGAATGCTATCTCTCTCAGTCTCTCTATATCTCAAATAATACTGTTGGACTAGCTTGCAGAATTACATCATTTTTTTGTCATCTGACTTCTAGTCCCCAGGGTCAAAACAACCATTAATGGCAGCTGGTAGCATTTAGCATTTACCTGTGAAAATACATAGACAAGGGCTTTTCCTCAGATCTTTGGCAGTACGGTGGAAGTCATAAAACAATAAAACACTTCAAGACAATACAGAAAGTTCCCTAGTTCTAGACATTGGGTCTCTTTGCTGCATCGAAACTGAAAGATATCATATTTTATTACATAGCCGTAAAGTACTTTAATTTCAGCTGTTTTTCTGAAGTTAAACTCTGGTATTCCAGTTTCCACTGTTAAAATATGTACATTTAAAGAATTACAGTAGTGTATGTACACTTCTGTTCTCCTCCAGCAGGGCACACTGTGGGTACATCTTTAAGCTCATTATTTTATAAAATATAATTTCAACACACTTCTGTACAAGCCTAGTTTGATATATACATGAAATACAGCTCTAATACGTCTGAGGAAGCGGTATTGATCACTGCAAGAGCACTAACCCTTTTGCAATAAATTTTGTTGATTTTAATTACGTGTTTGCTTTCTGTCTTGTCTGGGTTTCTGGTTGTTCATTAACTTGTCTGTGGATTTACTCACTGTTTGGTACGTGCTTTTACTATTTCTATATAAATCATATTGATATTCACAAATGACATATAATTATTTACAAAATTCCAGCTAGCTGAGCTGGCATATCTCTTTTCGTCACACTACTTCCCCCCTCGAAGACATAAGCTAGTTTTTCAAGTGACCCTTGAGAAATGTTGCTTGAGAGGGATTGAGAGGAATGAGCCTATCTGGGAATACATTACCCCATTCCCTGCCTTGAGGTTCCAGCTGCCTTGGCATTGCTAACTCCGGTACAGTGGTGCACTGTCCTGTCATATGCCTGTAGCCCTAGGCTCCACCACAGAAACTTGGGATTTTGCTGGCTAGCTCCCTGTAGCCATAGATCCCCCTCAGACTCCTCCTGCCACAAGGGCCTCACTGTCATGGTAAGGTTTCATCATGATTGATCCAATAATGTCAAAAGGAGAAAATAGCAAATTAACGAACCATCAATTTTTTTTTTCCCAGGGGGAAAAAATCAGTGGGCCGTCTTTGGGACTTTGCCATTTCCTCCACTATGGTGCAATCTCAGATTTGGTATATTTCAGTAGGGGGGGTGGGGGCACAGACCCCCACATTGGGGGGTGTGGGGGGTGCAGCCCCTCTCTTAATTTTGTGTTTAAACTTTTTTGTTTGTTTTTTTATAATGGAGCAGCAAATTTTTTCCCTGGGAAAAGATTTGCTTTTCCGTGTGTTCACGTTTTTGTGGTTTAAACATTATCGTTTCAATGAAAGAGCATTCGCTCTTGTCATTGTCTGATAATGTGATATAGACGCTTAATGGCAGCTGGTAGCATTTAACATCTGTCTGTGAAAATACATAGAAAAGGAGTTTTTCTCAGATCTTTGGCAGTAAGCTGGAAGGCATAAAACACCTCAAGACAAACCAGAAAATTCTGTATTTTTAGACACTGTATCTCCTTGCTGCATTGACAATTAAATATATAATCTTTTATTGCATAGCCAAAAAGTAATTTAATTTCAACTATTTTTCTGAAGTTAACCTCCTGTATTCCAGTTTCCACTGTTAAAATATACATTTAAACAGTTACAGTAGTGTATGTACTCTTCTGTTGTCTTTTAGCAGGGCACACTGTGGATACATCTTTAAGCTCAATACTTTATAAAATATCTTTTCAACACACTTCTGTGCAAACCTAGTTTAATATGTACATGACATACAGCTCTAATACATTTGTAACACAAGCATCTTGCATGAAGCATGCCGACATTCACAAATGACACATAACCATTTACAAAATTCCCGTCAGCTGTGCTGGCAGTATCTCCCTTTATCTTGTTGATATTCACAACTGACATATAATTATTTACAAAATTCCAGCTAGCTTGGCTGACAGTATCTCCGTTCATCACAGATATAATGTACTCTACGCCAGTGGTTGGGGATGGTATAATGTTTAAGGTGTTTACCTCACAGATGCAAAGTACAGACTGATTCTCACCTTTAGTCACTGACTGCTTATTGGCTATATGAAGCTATGAAGCAACAGAGCTGTCATTTATTGGTTGAGGGTTGGTATAATGGTTAAGGTGTTTACCTCACAGACACAAGGTATAGTATTTGATTCTCACCTTTGGGGAAATTCGCTAGGCATAAAATTGCTCACAAGACAACTAGATTTTTTCTTACCTATGACCAGGAGATTACTAAAAGACATTGTATCAAGTTAGAGAAATTAGCAGCAACTTCAAAATTCCAACAAGTTAGGCGCACTGCTTTGCTAAAGTTAGAACATGACCTATGATCATACCTCCTGGTCAGTTTGAATCTGCATTGAGTAAAATTAGATGTGGTTAATCCACAGGCCCTACAACATCTCAAGAGATTTCTTTAGTATTAAAAGTCTATATTCTATTAAGCTCCCATCAGATTATGTTAAAATAAAAGTTTCTCCCCAGGCTTTATCTTCAGACTGTTGCATGGGTCCACCGTGGTCCCTGTCGAAAAAGGATGATCTTCATCTGCCCATGTGAACTACAGATCCATTAGTTTGACAAATAATTTTTGCAAGGTTATAGGGAAAATCATTGTGGAAATTGTTCAGAGGGACATAGATGATCTTTTGCTTGTGGACATGTACCTGTAAAGCTTAGCTTTATTAAGGGAAGGGCAATCCTCACTATATGTGTTTACCTATATTAAGTGGTTACAACTACTCCAGATGAGAAGTTAACTGAGAATGTGATAACATTAGCCCGTGGCATACTAAATGTGTTTGTGATTAGGAAATAGGTAGCATTGTTCTGTCTCCATCATGCACAGTAGCACCCCTAAAAGGGTGGACACCAGCTATACCTGGTTCAAAAATGTCTTGGCTTTCAAGGTGTGAGCAGTATAGCACAATGACTTTTGGAAATCATATGGTCCTTGCTTTGCATTTAAGGGAAAACCACTTAGCTCATTCACGGCTGTAGCATGACCTGTATTATGGATCAACACCTAAAGTACCATAATCCAGGTTAACATGTTCATACCACTCCTGCACCACTGCTTTGAGCTGCAGACTTTGGACTGGGTGATGTAGAATTTGTCAAGTATTTACAGATGCACAAAATCAGTCATACAGTACAACAAGTGTGCATCTGTAACTGCATCATTTGAAAACCTGTTATCCCCATTTGAAGTTGCTGAATAAGAACACTAAACTTTTTTACAATGTTTTCCCTTCTGCGGTATCAATTCATTTACTTCCTGCAAGAGTTTAGAGCTTCAATAACTCTTTTGACTTATAATTGTTGATGTAAATACTTTGCTATATATATAGCTGTCATGTAATTATATTTGTTTTTTTTTTTCTGAGAAATGTAACTGTTGTTTTTCTGAGAACTGTCTGACGTACACTTGTTAATATAAATGTACTGTGATGGAACTTTTTTTCCAGCACCTCCGCTGAAAACAGGCACTGCACATTCTCAGTAACAAACAAACAAATATATTAATAATTTTAATGAAAAATGCACTTTTTCCTGCATATTAGTGTAGTTGAAAAAAGGCATCACAGATACTTCAGTTTCTTTAATATCTGCCCTTTCCTCAACAGTTAAGAGAACACACCTCATCCCACAGCATTAACTAGACTTTTCTTTGAAAATGTCAGTTTTTCCCTACAAAAATTAAGTTAAAAAGTAATTGATAAAGAAAGGAATGATCTACATTTCCCCTCGTGCTGACTGCTTGAACAGAAAGATGGAAAAGTGCCTGAGGACGTGATTAGTTATGAAGGAGCTAACATCTTTTTAACCATTCGGGTGCTCAGGTATCTATCCTTCTTGAGAAAAATTAAGATGATTTCCTTCTCAGCCCTGTGGATTACTTTGCACAACTCCCACACCTCTTCCCTTCACATAATTTGTAGTAATGGAGGAAAACAGGCATAACAGATTATTATATGTAGTCATACCTCTCAACCTGGAAACATCAAAAATCTGGACAAAGGCCCTTGAAAAATAGGTACAAATCTGTACGCTGATTAAAATAAAAATTTGCATACAAAATTATGTAACCCGGCCCACTCTAATGGAATTGTGGGATACCATCCAACACAACAGCAGATATCCGATAAACAAACTTGCAATGTATTAAAAAAAAAGAAAGAAAAAGACTTTGGTTTTTGGTTGCATGAGTCAGGTACAGGGGTGGACAGTGGTTGTGGCCTGATGGTATTTTTGTCACACATAACCCAGCCAAAAAACTTTGCCAGCTAAGAACATGTAAAGTTTATGTAGCCTGGCTAAAATATTTGCCAACGTAAAACCTTTACAGTTTAATTAAATTTAATTAATTAGTTTAATTAACTTAGTTTAATTAAAGTTTGTATGGGAGACATAGGCCACAAGCACTGCCCACCTCTGTAATTCACTCATGCAGCCAAATCCTTCCTCACTTTTTTAGTGCATTACCATTTACCTTACTAACAGAGACAGTCAGACAAACACATTGCCAACAATGGGGAACTACTCAGGTATTCATACTCAACCCTGGATTTAGCAAGACAGATTTTCATCTGACCTCACACCCTTAGTCAAACAAGAAAAGTGGCATTAAATATTGCTCAGTATTAACATTACAAGCGTCTAGATTCAGAAAACTGGCATTATTATGAAATCAATCATTTGACTAAAATATAAATTAATTATCCTGAGATGTATGTCTCCTGATTATTTAGGATAGGTTCCTGTTTATGAGATAAGAAAGATAAATAAGGAAATTTTTGAAGGTGAAGTACACATGTTGAGAACTGAAGCTAATATGACTGGTATCTGCACAACTGTAAACATCATTCTAAAGTCAACACAGTGGCTGCACACTAATTGAAACAAAGACAGTGTACTCTCCTCTCATCCTAAATGACATAGCTTACCTCCAAACTATGTGAACCCTTCAGCACTTCATTAATGCAATCACATCAGTTTACTTTATCTGACAATAAACTTTTCACAGACTGCCCAGACTCAGGCTGTGGATCACTTGCAGCCATTTTCCAAGCTCATTACCAGGTACCGTGACATCACACAGTCGCTGTCAAATCTGAGGGTGTTACCAAGCATGTTCGGTTGTTCGCTGCGTTTCAGAAGTATGCAAAATCCGGAGTGGATGTATATACTCAGGAGCAGTGCTCTGTTTACACACTAATAAGGAACTTCGGCAGGTTAGTTGCATAAAATAACAAAAATGTAATTTCTTTTTAAGCAGAGTATTAGAGAGCCTGGTGTAAGCATTAAGTAGCCTTTGTCCCTTGCACTTTCACAGCAGATATCTGATAAATGGACTTGCAGGACAGCAGATAATAAAATACTGCTTACACAGACACACCCCTTTGGCCCAGCATGTTCATAGATTTTGGCCATATGCCACTAAGCAGATAAAAAAAATAGAGCTTGCACAACGGACTTTCACAGCAGATATCACATAAATAGTTCTTGAAAGGGTAAAAGCTATGCAACTTGACTAAGCAGTGTTACAGCCCGTTACATGTTTTATTTCTTACCTGGCTGGAGGCTGAGACCTGCAGACTCTGCACAACTTAAATTCTGCATCTGCACATCTGCCGCGTGCCATATTTCCCTCCAAATAGTTCAAATAAAACATATGACCGACTCCAACAGGCAGTAGCTGATGTCATCATGCATGCCCCTTGTAGGCAGGTAATGTGTGGTGATGTCAGCCATAAATTTAAAGTGGTAACACACACACAAAAAAAGAAAGAAAGAATAAAAAAAATTGTGAATTAAAGGGGCCGCTCGGGAATTCTTGGCACACCATTATTTTCCCTCAAAACTGGTAAACACAAAGGAATTCGGTATGGTTGAGAGGTATGTATGTAGTAGCAGTGGAACTTTTAAACTGATGCATCAATGATTGTGAGGTGGTAAGAGAAGCCTTATTTTGTTCAACTGTTTTTTTTTTTTCCTTTCTTTATTGAAACAAGAAAATGCCAGTTGAGAGTAGCATACCTCTCACAAAACTTGTTTGCTGAAGAATTCTTGACATAGCCACAAATAATGGGCGGGCAAAGGGCTAAAATCAGAGAGACCTTTTAAATATTACTTTAATTCATTTAAACAATAAATGAAGCAACAGATTTTGAACAGCATACATTTTCTGAATAATGTGTGGCACTCTAACTTATAGCATTATTGACTGACTTTATTGACACAAGTAGAAAGGTATACATATCAAAAAACAACTTTTCTGAGAACCCCTGGAGCTTTTCCCCTCAGGTCTCCGCTGAAAAAGGGTTCTCTGGGCCCAGTCGGACTAGCCAGGTTAACAAATGTAAAAAAATAAAATAATAACACTCTTAACCAAGCCAGAAATAATGGGTGGACAAGAGTTAAAGTCAGGGAAATGTTTAAAATGTTAATCTAATTTGTTTAACCAATAAATACAGCATTTTTGGCATCAACAAAAATAACAGTGTGGCATATGTACTAATGTCTGGCAGTACTGATTCAATTTAATCCTCAGTGATTTACCAGAAGATGAAATAAATGTTATGAGGGTAGTAGTGGAATTTTTGCCCCCCCCCTTTTTTTTTTTACCAAATCTAATACACTGTTCTGATTGATGGGCTGTAGTAAAGAAAAATCAGTACATGAGATGTCTGTAATTTTTCTAAAATATTACAGATACATTCCATATATAAACAATTACTTTAATAACTTTAACAAAAAAGGTGTTTATGTGGAACTCTGTGGTATTAAATGAAAGCAAACACCATGCTGGGAAACATCTCACTGCTACCTGATGGCAACTGTCATCACTTTGCAGATGTCTTCATTTGTTTAGGAATAAATACAATATTTACACTCACCCACACTTAGCTCCTGGGATGGTGGTGTGCCGATTATTGATAATGATAGAGAAAAGAAGGAGACCTAGTATGGACCCTTGTGAGACACCTACGGTTAGAGGAAGTTGGGATGGCAGCTTGCTGTGCCATAAGACAGCCTGCTGTCTACCGTTTAGGTAGGAGGAAAACCATTGTATTGTGTGTTGGTCTAAACCGATGGTTTGTAGGGTATTGAGTAGTAGCTGATGGTTGACCATATTGAAAGCTTTTGAGAGATCTAGGAAGAGTGCTAAAGATAGTTTTTTACGATGAAGATTGATGACATTAGAGAAAGATAGAAGAGCCGTGGTGGTACTGTGGAATGGCTTAAAGCCATGCTGATAGTCGGCGAGCTTTCCGTTTTGAATAAGAAAATGAGTGATTTTTTGTGTATGCATCTTTCCATGATTTTAGCTAGTGATGAAAGAATGTCTATAGGTCTAAAGATAGATAATTCTGTGGAACTTCCTCCTTTATGGAGAGATATAACATGTGATATTTTCCATATTGCTGGAATGGATCCTTCTGAGATGGTCCTGTTGATCAGAATAGAAGTGGGAAGTGCTATGGTATGAGCTGATTTTTGAAGATATTCAGCTGGCAGGTGGTTGGCAGCTAGTGTAGTAGATTTTAGCTTTTTGAGTAAGGTCTGGATCAGGTTGGTAGGTACGGGTTGAAAGGTAAAGGAGGGCTGGGTGCTGGATGGATCAGGGCTAGATGAGCCAGAGCTGGTGTATGTGTCCGATTGAGTGAGGTGGGTAGCTAGAGACTGGATAGTTTCAGTAAAGAAGGAGATGAAGCTGTTTGCAATTTCTACAGGAGATTTATCAAGGGCAGCTGATGGGGTAGGAGTGGCGGAACGGCCTGGATGGGAATGATTGTTAATACCAGCCCAGAACTTTTGAGGTTTTAGCTGATATTTTTGTTGTAGGAGGGTGTAGTGATTTTTTTTTTTGTCTAGAAAGGCAGATTTTTTGGTCTGATTCCTTAGCTGCCAGTATCTTACTTGGTCCATAGGGGCTTTGGTAACAGGCCACCTGGCCCAGGCATTGTTTATTAGTTTAATTTTGTTTTTTGTTTCTTTAGATAGCCACAGTGCAACTGTGGCTTTTACACAGATGGTAAGGGTAGGAGTATGGTGGTTAAGGATAGCCAGAAATCTGGTATTGCAGTACTCAACTTCTTCTTGTAATGGGAGTTGTTTCAAGACATTCCAGTTACATGCTTTGAGTTCATTATTGAAGTTGTCAAGGTTAAAGTTCCTGACGTTTCTTATAGTTTTGTAGGTGGGCTGGTTGGGAATGTCACCTTTGAGCCTAATAATATAGGTAAGGCAGTGATTACTTTGATCATCGAGTAATGTACCTGACTTGCACTTTTGGGAGTGGCTGTTAATAAGTATCCAATCAAGGATACTAACTTTGATTCTATTTTTGCTAAATCTGGTGGGGGTGGCAATGATCTGAGTAAAATCCGTCGCAGGACTGGCACAATGCCACATGCACTACCCCTTTGGAATAACAAAAATACTTTTTCCTGGGTTTAATCACACCAGAATTCCTAATGTTGATCTGTTCTGCCTCTAGTATAAATTTACACTGAGGGCATCTCCCACATTTAAGACTTCCACCCTTCCCACTGTATGTGTGATTTCTTTCCAGTATACCTTTTAAGGAAATCTCTTTTTTTATACACTATAGTGGGAGAATTACCTACCACAGTGGATGTTTCTGGATCTAATGTAAACACATTCCAGTGTTTCTTTATAATGTTACGAATTAAAAAAAAAATAGTGGTAAACGGTAAAACAAGGGCCCTCTCAAACCTCTTTTCATTGTTCAAAAGGCATGTTTGTCCCATCCCCACCCTGTTACTCAGAAGTATACAATATACTCCTTCAAGTCTCTTTGTTTTGACTTCATTCTTGATGTTCACTACAAACTGTTCAGGGTACCCGCTTTTGGTCAACATACCCTGTAGTACTCCACACTCACTAATAATGTTGTCCAGTTCAGAAATCATTCTGGCCAGTCTTGCATATTGCCCTTTGACTAAGGCTTTTTTTTGATGTATAGGGTGCCAGCTGTCAAAATGTAAAAGTCAGTTAGAATATGTGGGTTTCCTATACAAGAGGGAAACAAATGTTTTTGAATCGTAGTTCTTCCTCAAAGTCCTGTCCAAATAATTATCTGTCTTTGTCCACACTCATGGTAAACTTCAAAAAAAGAGGTGGTATTGTTAATATACTCAAAAAAGGAACCCAACTTGTCTTCCCCATCCTTCCATAACATTACACTGTTGTCTAGGTAATGACCATAAAGTGCCCAAGAGTTCTTGTAGGACAAATTCAAAATAAAAAGGTCCTCCCACTGGGGCAAAACTATGTTGGCAAATACTAGAGCACAGCAGGCACCCATGGCAACCCCTTGTACTTGCCTAAATAGATGCTGTTATTGACAATGTTTTATCACATGACAGAATATTTGAGAAAATGATCTTACTGCTTCCACCAACTTGAGAAAGTCCCCTTCAAAGATCATTAAATATATTGTATATATTTAGTTAGACTGTTTGCAGTTTTTCACGCATCTTTTATTGCTCATGATATGTAATAGTAGTATGACTTACTGTTTTATGGAAGCAAGCTGCAAACAATAGCCTGTTTGCCTAAACTGTATTGTTTCTGCCTTAGCTTTACATACTGTGTAACATAAACAAATCATTTTGCCAAGGCGAAAGATCTTAGGTCACCCTTACCAACTGTCACTTGTATTTAATGACTTTTACCGTGTTAACAAAATACTAAAATAAAAATAAATAAATGCATAATTGCAGATAAGACACTTACCAGTGAAACTACTGTACTTGGAGAAGGGTATAAAGTGATGGGAGGGGAACTCGTATGTATGAGATGAAAAAGAAAATTGAGTACCTTTAGTGATGTGACCTCCATATCTGCTAGAGGATGGGAACAACTGAAATGTGATTAATCCATTAACTAAAAACATTTTTTATTAACCAGGTTAATAAAATCCTGGGTGGAAACTTTTTCCAAAGGGGAGCCAAGGAGAAATCCCCCTCTATGTATCTGCTGTAATATATGATAAATGGATTTTATAGTTAAGTTGTGGTGTAAAATAGTGAGACAGAATACACGAGGCGGCAAACAAGATTTATTATGTTCCTGCTAGGTACATGTTTAGCTGGTAGACTGATCAAAATTTCTATTAAAATGTGGTTGCTGCAGTCTATTGATGGTAGATATTTTTGTCCACTCAGCAACATTTAGTTCTCTTGTGTTGGTCGTGATTGGTAGTTTCTTCATGTTTCTAGATGTCCTTCAAGGATGCATCTGCAGTCCTTACATATGGGTTGTCCTGCCTCAGGCAGCCCTTCGGTCGGCCGGATTCCAAAGTCTGGGTCCGGCGTCGGCTGATGTCGCCCTTTTCCCCGACGTCAGAGTGCCTGGGGTATAAAAGCGTCAGCCGACGTCATCTTCCTCAGTCTTTCTTGCCGCGTGGTGCCCGAAGCAGAAGCAGTTCGCAAGTGCCAGTCGGCCAGCTCCTGTGATTTCAGCTACCGAAGTCTTCAAAAAAGCTAAGTACCCCGTTGGGGACTCTTTCTTGCCTCAGCCGATGTCAGATCAAATGGTTAAAGTTAATAATTGTTTAAAATGTGGGAAACAAATACCTCATAAGGATTTCCACTCTTACTGTTTACCTTGCCTAGGCCCAGACCACGACGTCTCAGCCTGTACAGCCAGTGCTTCCTTCAATAGACGCACTCTTAGGCGTTGGGCAGAGTTTGCAGAGGAATTTTTTGGGCAAATTTACTGTTACAAAATGCCGTCGGAGCTTCTGACAGCTCATTTACCCAAAAAACGTAAGGAGAAGGACCGACACACGCGGTTCCGGCCGACTCCACACCCAGGCCTACCGCTAGTGTCTCGGTCTCTGCTGAAACCGAATCTTTACCGATTCTGACCGACGACACCGCACAGCCGGTACCTTCAGTACCGGAGGCTTCCTCTGGGTCTGTCTTAGAATTACCTTCTGAATCTGGTGCTCCGGAGATATCCGACACCATTTCTGTGGATAAAACTACCCCAGCACGTGGGGCAGCCAGGCCTCCTGTATCCATGTCCATTAAGGCCTTTACTCGTGCTAAAGCTACTAAACAGCCAAAATCTCTCCCTCCCAAGGCTACTCCTCAGGGATCCTCTACAGGTTCACAAATTTTAAGCTTAGCTGAGGACCTTATCTCCTTAATCAGGGGCTCTCAGCCACACCCAGACAGGGGTTCTCAATCTCCTCCAGGCAAAAGGCCCAGGGTTGAGCAGACGGAGCCCCAGTCCTCTGATGAGGCCTCAGATGACTCTGCCCTTTCAGATTACCAGGAGGAGGCCTTTCCGGCCTACGAGGATTCTGATGCAGAGGAATCTATTCCCTCGGCCTCCCCCCCTGAAGAGTTGTCCTTTGGGGAGACCCTTCACTCCATGAGAGAGCATTTTAAGTGGCAAGGCCAGGAATTCTCTGATTCCAGGAAGAGGTTAAGGACTTTTTTGCATTTGCCTCAGCATAGACCTTTGGCTATTCCTCCTGTTTTATATGTCATAGAGGATGTGTACTCCGAGTCTAGTATTTCCCCAGACTCCCTCCCTCCGGCTCCTGTCAAACCCGACAGGTACTACAGGGTCCCGGACACACATCTATTCCTTTACAAGGGCCACTCAGCTGACCCAGAAACTGTTTCCCAGGGGCCTAAAGGGGTTGCAACCTCCACTACTAAGAACCCACTTCCTTCTGAAAGGGAATCCAGGGCCTTAGAGAGATGGGGTAAAAAAGTTTACACTTCTTCCACTCTTTCTATGAGAGCATTGAATTGTCAATTACATATGATACAGTATCAAGAATATCTGTTAGATGAATTGCATAAAAAACTAACCTCACCTGAACCCCTAGATCGCAAGGCACTTCAGGATCTGGTGCATAACTCCCAGCAGGTTAGCAACCATTTTTACAGTGTGGTTATGATGCATTGGAAGCTTCATGTAGGTCAGCAATGATAGGTGCAGCCATACGTAGGCATGCTTGTCTGAAGGAACAAACACTGCCAGATCATGTTAAAGCAAAGCTTCTGGATGCACCCCTGGAAAAACAAAAGTTATTTGGTTCCACGGCTCAAGAGGTCTTAAAGAAATTTGAGGAAAAGGCTAAGTCAGTACAGACAGTCAAAGATTTTCTCCAGGTCCAACCACCAAGATTCAGCAGAAATTGGCCTTCTAAGAATTGGTCCTTTCCAGACACAGACAGATTTCAAAGAGGCAAAAATAGGCGTGCCAGAGGTAGAGGGCAAGCTAGAGGCTCCTACAGAGGACGTCAATGGCAGCCTCCCAACCAAAGAGGTAGTGCAGGACCTACACCTGCTGCACAAGGACAAACTCAATGACTTGACTCTGACCCCACCAACCAGGGCTCATTTGGAAGCACATTATTACAAGGGACAAATGGATACTGCAAATAATAGACAAAGGATATAGATTCCATTTTCATACATTACCAAAAACACAAGGCATGCCAAATCTGCCACCGAATCAAAGGACAGAGACTTTCATGCAAATTTCCAAACTACTGCAAATGAAAGCAATAGAAAAGGTTCCTCTCATAGAACAAGGCCAAGGATTTTATTCCAGACTATTTCTTGTGCCAAGAAAAGAAAAGCAATGGAGGCCTATTCTGGACTTGTCCACACTAAATACTTACCTCATTGTGCCAAAATTCAAAATGCTGACCTTACAGCAACTCCTTCCCATGCTGGGCAAGGGGTCCTGGGTGGTGACTCTATACCTCAAGGTGGCATACCTGCATGTCCCTATCAGACAAAGTTGCAGAAGACACCTCAGATTTCTTGCAGGTTCAGAGCATTATCAATTCTCAGCATTGCCCTTTGGCTTATCTACTGCACCCAGAGTATTCACGAAATGCCTGGCATCAGTAATTGCACATTGCAGACTTCAGGGGATTCAAATATACCCATACCTGGATGACTGCCTTATACAAGCGGACAGCCAACAAACATTGGTAAAACACTTGAATTATGCCATCCGCCTACTTCAGGCTTTGGGATACACAGTCAACATTCGAAAATCAAGACTTGTTCCATCCCAAAGAATAATTTTTCTGGGTGCAAAACTAGATACAACCACCCAAATGGCTTTTCTCACAGAAGAAAAACAAGAACAACTACCGGATAATTTCAGAAACCTGACAAAGCAAACCCAACTGACTGCAAGGAAAATACTGCAGGCCCTGGGTTTCATGGCATCTTGCATTCTTCTGATTCCACAAGCAAGGCTGCATATGAGGAAACTACAATGGTACCTAAGGAGTCTATGGTCTCAACACAGTCACAGCCTAGAAGCTTTGATCCCCCTCATTCCATGCCTTCAAAAAGAATTTCTGTGGTGGGCTCAAGCAAGCCAGTCAAACATGGGTCTGCCTTTCAGCAAACCAAATATCAGCCAAACCATTACCACGGACGCCTCAGACCATGGATGGGGAGCGCACATGGAAGGCAGATGCATTCAAGGACAATGGACACAAACAGAATTTCGCCTGCACATAAACCAAAAGGAAATGCTGTCAGTGATACATTCAATCAAGGCCTTCAAGCACTTCCTACATCAAGGCCACCTGCTAATAAAGACAGACAATACCACAGTTATGTGGTACATAAACAAGCAAGGAGGTACCCATTCTTACCCTCTTTGCAGGCTGGCAATGAATATTTGGAAACTTTCCCTAAAACTAAATATAGAGCTGCAATCCCAGTTTGTACCAGGAAAAGACAATGTACTGGCGGACAGCCTAAGCAGAAACATCATAGATCCACACGAATGGATGCTGCACCCAGACACCTTTCTTCAAATAACACAATCATGGGGAAGGCCGGACATAGATCTTTTTGCCTCCCACCACAACCATCAATTGAAGAAATTCTGCACAAGGACATACCACCCACAAGCATGGAAATTGGACTCTCTCTCTTTCAGCTGGAATACTCTAACAGTATATGCATTTCCACCTCTTCCGTTAATGACCAAGGTCTTACTGAAGATCAGGACAGAACAACCAAAAGTGATTCTGATAGCTCCGGACTGGCCAAGACAACACTGGTACCCACTGTTAAGGAGCTTGTCATGCACGAAACCGTGGCCTCTACCACAATGGCCACTTCTTCTGACACAGCGCAATTACAAAACTCTGCACTCCAGCCTAAAAACCTTGCAGCTGACAGCCTGGAAAATACCTTGACTCCTCGCCTGGATACACTATCCAAAAGGGTAAAGGATATCATCAAGGAAGCTCGGCGACCTTCCACAAGAAAGGCATATTCAGCAAAATGGAAAAGATTTTGCACTTGGAACTCCACAAAGGGCCAAGATCCGACAGTACTGAGCATTCCACATATCCTGGAATACTTGGCAGAAATGCTCCATAATGGCCTCTCTTACTCTTCCATAAAAATTCATGCTTCAGCCATTTCAGCAGAGTACAACACTGATCCACTTGTATTTTCTCATCCGCTGCTAAAGCAGTTTCTAAGAGGGATAAAAAACATCAACCCTCCAAGGAAACCACCAGTGCCTACATGGGACCTTAACTTCATGTTGGAAAAATTAACTCTACCTCCCTTTGAACCAGCAGCATCTGCAGAACTACAGTTCCTGTCTTGGAAGATTGCCTTCCTTCTGGCCATAACCTTAGCAAGAAGAGTATCTGAGTTACAGGCCCTCATGGCAGTACAACCATTTCTTACTTTTCATCAGGACAGAGTCTCATTGAGAACCAATCCTTCATTCATGCCAAAGGTGGTATCCAGGGTCTCACTGAACCAAGCTATTCACCTGTCTACCTTCTTTCCAAATCCACAAAATAAAGGAGAGAAACTTCTGCATACCCTGGACATTCACAGACAGTTGCGCTACTACTTGGACAGAACTAAGACTTACAGGAAAACTGACCAGCTCTTTGTAGCATATGCTGCTGGTGTACAAGGAAAAGCAATTTCCAAACAGACAATTTCAAAATGGATAGGGAATTGCATTCGATTCTGTTACTCTTTTCATGGCAAACCTGTGCCAGCCAACATTAGACCTCATTCCACCAGAGCCACAGCCACCTCCACAGCCTTCTTAAGAGGGGTGGCTACAAAGGACATCTTAGAAGCTGCTACATGGAGCTCCGTGCATACATTTTCCAAGCATTACAACTTACCATTATATTCCAGATCCAGAGCAGGCTTTGCTACTGCAGTCCTGCAGGGCATTTTAGCTACACCATCCTTTTCTTAGGTCCTACCACCCCCAGCTTGGCTATGGTATTCTACCCATATGTAAGGACTGCAGATGCATCCTTGAAGGACATAGTACAGTTTTGTACCTACCATAAATGTAGATGTCCGATAGGTATGCATCTGATCTGCAGTCAGGATTTCCCTCCCTCCTACCCCTATGTGGTATTCCTTGAGTATTTATCCCTCTTTCTAGCTAGCTGGGGTAATCTATTATGGTGTATTTGTTATATATATATTACTGTACATGTTTGGAATTTTTTGCATCTCTCCAAATTTAGCCTTCATTAGAGGGCACCTGGCGTCTGGGGCAAGAAAAACTGAGGAAGATGGCGTCGGCTGACACTTTTATACCCCAGGCGCTCTGACGTCGGGGAAAAGGGCGACATCAGCCGACGCCGGACCAAGACTTTGGAATCCGGCCGACCGAAGGGCTGCCTGAGGCAGGACAACCCATATGTAAGGACTGCAGATGCATACCTATCGGACATCTACATTTATGGTAGGTACAAAACTGTACTTTTCTAGTGTTCATCATAAAAATGTTGGTATGAGAAGGGGAGCAAAGCACGTCTACAGGTGGTGAATCGTTGTAGCTGATCTTTGTTAATATCCAGCCTGTGGTATATGTCACGCCTAATAAATCCAACTCAGCTGCAACAAAATAACAAGTACCCGATGTAGAGACCAACCCAAAAACAACCACTGCTCGAACTGGAGGATGTTGGATAAAAGATGTATTTATTAACCAATTTCAACACAGAGCTCTAAAATAATATACAACCAATTGCAGAAAGATGTTCCATACTTTTAAAAACAATTTGGCGCCAAAACATCTTTGCCATGTAAAAAAGAGGCAAGTACCTATACTTAACTAAACCATAATTTGTACTTATAAATTACATACAATTCCCATACAAAAGGGAATTAACAATCTAAAATAAGAAAGGGTTTAATACTAATAAAATCGTTAAGTCCTGGGCTACTTGTGGCGTCACATAAAATCTGCCACTTACTTTCTAACATGGCTAAGAAAAGTATAGGTACTTGCCTCTTTTTTACAGTAGTGATTATTTATTCATTTCAGTTCATGATTTTCATTCTGTATTTATGTTACTATTTAGTATTAACAATTTTGTATTCATTTTAATTAGTTATTTAATAATTTTTTTCAGAAATGATGATTTTATAATTTTTTGTGTATGATGAGTAATACATCTCTGGCTCTTTAAATGGCAAAGATGTTTTGGCGCCAAATTGTTTTTAAAAGTATGGAACATCTTTCTGCAATTGGTTCTGAAGAAGTCTGCCTGCCAGCAGATGAAAGCGCTAAACCTGTATATTATTTTAGAGCTCTGTGTTGAAATTGGTTAATAAATATGTCACGCCTAGTTTGTTTCTGCTTTTGTAGGTACATTAATATGCTAAGGACAGCCATGTGATATGACATTATTGGTGCTATCACTATTTGTAAATTGCAGCCACAGTATATTAAAGTGTTCCGTTACCACCAGTGTTCCAGGGTACTTCTATACAAGCAGTCAAATTAAACCAAGCCTGTGCAACTTTCTTAATAATAACTGTATTTAGGCTAGTATTTGGAAGTCTTTTTCTAAAAACAAAAGAAAATTCTCCTCTTTCTGACCCTTTATTATAATTTTTAAAGGCCACTATTGTGTTTAATGCTCCCGGACTGATAGGTATACATAAGCCCTATTTAACCACAGTGACCAAACATGTTGCCTGTTTTGCCTTGTGGGACTAATAATGTATGCAGAAAATTAGAACGTTATTAAGCCATTTTCTGATATTGAAAGCGTATGAAGGTTTACTTAATTAGCTATGTGTGGAATTCTGTCAAAGACATCATACATTAAAATATATGGAAATTCCATTATACAGTTTATAACTCTGGGGTAGGTAAATCTTGGTTACATTGATTTATAATTCTGGGTTACTTTCATTGTCAGTTGAAGAGAGCACCCTTATGTAGTGGGAAAGCAGTACTTACTTTAAAAAAAATTAGCATCAAAGTAAGTAAATGATGTCTAAAGTGCTGTTTCTGTTTGTCTGTTTTAATAGTGATGAGTGACTATTTCACCAGGCTGTCTGCCACAGTCATGGAGATTTCTAGTACTGTTACTGCAAGTTTTTTATTAATGATCACCATTGTTACAAGGGAAGATATTTTTTTATACAGGATGGCACTGCTTGTTTTGTGTTAAAAACTGCATGAAATGTCAGAAATTAACTTGTAGGTTTATGGCATCGGTAGACAATTTTCTCCTATGACTAGTCTTAGCAGTAAATGAGTCGTCCTTTGAATTGGTGGGTGGTTGGGGATAGTGGAAGGGAAGAATCAGTGATGCTGCTGCTGTGTTTAATGATATGGGGGAATCTGTAGTGCAGTTGTCATTTTTAGGGGTGTGCAAGGGGTATGAGAGCAGAAAAGAAAGGTCAAGTGAAGAGAAAAGAAAATCACTAAAATCTTCATATTTTGATGTATAGTGTCATATCTGCAGGATCAGCTGATTCCATATAATTGCATTTATTTCAGGCTAAAAAAGAAAGAGGACTGCATTGACTTGACAGGTTGCAGGCATCAGAAGGCATTAACTCATGAGTAGGTTTTCTAGTTTTTGTGATATAAACAGCTGTGTTGTGTCCAGCAAACTAAAGCACAGCTTTCCAGGCTAATGTGGTACAGTCTTGCACTTAAAGCATTATTGCAGACAACAGTGGTATATCACACTTCAGGTAGTACTACTGCACTGAATTCAGTTTTAAATGTGTCGGGGATAAATGCTGTAAAAGTCATGCATTAGTAACCTTACATTACATTTACATTTCTTTCATCAAAAAAAAACTAATCGTGGAATCTTTAGTGAATCCTGTATATGAAAATATAGGGAAATGTGCAACACTGATAGTGTCAAGACAGATTGAGAGAGTTATGATTATTATTATTATTATTTATTTCTACTTTGTTAATCAGATAAGGGTAAGTGGGCTGATCTTTGGATCCCTTTAAGCTGTGACATTTTCTAATGGATGATCTGTATATAGTGATGTCCTTCCATTTAACTTTTGCAGTATTCAAAACATTGGGAATCTCCTGTGAAGGGCAGCCTGATTTCCGGCCAGCATACTAAAGCCTTTATGCTGCTTTAAGGTACGCCGTACATCACATTTATGCTCCTTGTGTAGCGTAGGGTATAAAGGAGATGTCTGGACTTACCATCCTCAGAACAACTTTACCACCAGTCTGAATGCTATCTTTTGATCATTGGTCTAAATGCCCGTTCTGTTACTGTTTCACCAAGCCATTGCAGATAAGTGCCCTGTTAGGGTTTTCTTTTTACTTATTTTTTTTTGTTGTTGTTGCTTTTAAGGTTTCATGTCATCCAAGAAGGGTAAATGCCAGTGTGTGAAACAGATTCCCTATAAAGACCACCACAACCAATGTCTTTTTTCCCTTGGTGCCTCTCACGACCTACATCCTGTTCCATTTGTCAGGCTTTTGCACCTAAAACCTTTTGTAGCAGACTATCTTCTTCGGTGCTCTAGCCTGAAAGTCAGTGTCTTAAGCTTCTTGCGAAAGACATAATGGAGGGTACTTCCTGCTGCAATGGACAGCTGTCAGTGAAGAGGAGGGCCAAGAAGCCTAGGCCAGAATCTTCTGCTGTTCAGCCTCTGCTGAATGTCTCTCCCAAGGTGAGTGAATTCCCAATTTGTTGGGCTTTGTCATTGGATTCTTCTACTGCG
This sequence comes from Protopterus annectens, assembly GCF_019279795.1. Classification (NCBI taxonomy): domain Eukaryota; kingdom Metazoa; phylum Chordata; order Ceratodontiformes; family Protopteridae; genus Protopterus; species Protopterus annectens. Next base: position 444,277,956 of record NC_056731.1, read on the forward strand.
ACTGGGCTGGAGGCCAGCTGGGATCTCTGAGGCGACATTGCCGACATCCATATTGGATGTTCAGGGGGAACCACAGCTGATTATCTCCAAGGGGCCTAGGGGTGTGCCTCAAATATTAATCAGAGAAAAAGTCCCTACTACCATTATTGAATGTCGTCTTGGGTCAGAGCATTCCAAATTTTATAAGGCGGTTGTCCCATTGAAGAAAAAGCAAAAGACTAAACCCGTCACTCTTGCTTCTAAGGATCTGCAAAGTTAATGACAGTCCGTCACTCAGGGTTTTGCTTAGTACTTAAATGGCATTGGTACCTCCTCAGAGAGCTTCTGTTCCTTCCCCCCTTGCTCCTCTATTCCCCTAGAAAGACCCAGGGGAACAGGATTCCTCTGAGAAAGAGCTGGATTCTGATGAGGAATCCATCACTTGTCCTTGGTTATAAGTCAAGAAAACAGGCAGGGTAGTTCATTTATATGCTTTTCTACATAGAAATACATCAAGATGGATATCAGCAGTGCAAAATATAAATGACCTGATTAACTGACAGACTACACAGACATACATGCTTACATCTCAACAGCTTACTACAAAATGGCAGTCTGACTCACATCTGCTCAGTATTTATACACAGGTGCAAGCCCGTGGAAAGCTTCTTGAAGGTATACATACATACTGATCTCCATCCTCCCACTTTAATGAATTGCCCACAATAAAATGATATTTGAAAAAGACATGCAATTATAAAGACGTTAAGAAATAAACACAACGTTCATGTCCAAGTTGCTGTGTATCTGAAACATGGTCTGGAAATACAACCTGATCTAGTGATATAGCAATCAGAACTGGATTTAGCAACAGGGACAATCATTGATGAACAAGCAGTTTCTGGAGTTTGTGATTCTTCTCAGGTACAAGGATATTTACTAGAATGTCCTCTGGTACTGGAACGCTGGATAACTCACTCTGAGATCTTGAGTCTTTTTCACAGGTAAAATGTTGCAATACAGGCTCAGACACCGGTACCAAATGTTTCCGATTCCATCTAAAGTCTTCTCCTTGTGATTCCACAGTGTACAACCTCGGCTTTGGACACACACTCTTCATGACTTCAATTCAGTCATAACCTTTGGACATCTGCTTCCTTACTACCATCCCTTCTTGTAATGGATTGAGCAGCTTCCTGATCTTATCATAATAGGACTTCTGGGATAAGTACTTCTGTAACAGATGGGCTTTCACTGATCTGTTGTTCTTGACACATGGAACCAATAGATTACTGCTAATTGGCAGTGTGTTTCTGTATGCATTGGATGATGAGGTCTTTTCAGTGCTTTGTTCAACTCTCTTGGATCAATACATATTCTGACATCATCTGAGCTTTTATTATTTTCTGCCACCATGGAAGATACCCATTCAGTAGGTTCGTCAACTGGATGAATCACACCTTGCTGCACCATTTTATCTAGCGTGGCTTTGACTCTGTTCTGCATAGCTGCTGGAACTTTCTTGGCTGGTATGACCTCTGGGTCTCACTTCATGGAGTACACAGCTGGGAGTTTGCCTAGTTTGTCTTCGAAAAGATCAGCATAGACAGAAAAAATAAAATGGGTGAAATTAGTGGACTTCCTTATTAAATGAAAATAGTCCCATTTTCAAACTGTCACTGAGGCCTACTAATGACTGTATGTGCCTTTTGACTACACAAAATTGCAAGTTATAGCTGATGTTCTTCGTGTTTCACTGTTGCAGTCATTACATTTGGGTTATCTGCTTGCAGGTAGCCCTCAGCTGGCCTGATTGTCAAAGTCTTGGGTCCTGCGTCGGTTGCTATCTCTTCTTCTATGACGTCAGGTAGTCAGGGGTATAAAGCATGCAGCTGATGCCATTACATCAGTCTTTCTTGCTGTGCGATGCCCGAAGCAGAAGTAGTTCGCAAGTGCCGTCGGCTGACTACTGAAATTTTCATTTTCGAGTTTCAGAACCGAAGTCTTCTAAAAAGCTAACTACCCCATTGGGGATCCTTTTTCTTGTTCTAAACCAATGTCAGTAAAAGTTAACAATTGTATTTCTTATGGAAAGCAAATACCTCATAAAGATTTTTATTCATACTGCATTCCTTGCTTAGGCCAAGACCACTACGTCACTCGCTTTTGGTTTTGTGCTTTATTCAGTCCTTGTACTATTTGTCGTCAGTTCATTTTCACATCTGACTATTTCGGTACTTAGTTCAATTATCCAGAAATGGCTTTGGTAAGCCATCCGACAACTGACATTCCAAAAAAAGATAAAGACAGAGACAGACCATATAGGTCCAAAGCTGCCGACGACGCTTCCGTTAAGCTAGTCGCCAGTTCACCGGTACTCGGTGAGGCGCTTTCGCAGCCCCTGATACCTGCTACTTCAGATTCACAGGCCTCTACTGAGACCCATTCTGAGTCCAGTATGCCGCGAGATGCTTCTTCGACTATGAAATCTGCGGATGTCTCTACCTTGGATGGGTCTGGAGCCGCTGTGCCGGCACCGGCTTCTGAGGGTGTACTCAGGCCTACTGACTTGCATATCAAACCGACGCCATTTTCTTCTTCTTCAAGGCCTAAGACTCGATCCACGCCTAGAAAACTGATGTCCAAACTGCATGGTCAGGCCCATATGCCTAAAAAACAAATTATAAGAATGGCTGAAGACTTTATTACTGTAATTAGGGGAAGCCACCCTTCTCCCTCTAAGAGACCCAGAACCAATTTTCCTTCTGATTCTTCTGATCAGGATTCTGAAATTTCTGTTTCTTCTGATGACCAGGATTTGCCCTTATCTACTTATGAGGATTCTGATGCAGAGGAGTCCATTTCCTCTGCTTCCCCTCCAGAAGATTTCTCTTTTGATGAAACTTTGCACACTCTTAGGGAGCATTTCCGCTGGGAAAGCCAGGATTACTCTGACTCCAAAAAGAGGCTTAGGGAATTCTTACTCCTGCCTCAACACAGGCCTTTAGCTATCCCCCCTGTACTGGACATTGTAGATGATGCATTCTTGGAATCTAGCCTGGCCCCAGACACCTTACCTGTGGCTTTCAGGAAACCTGACAGGTATTACAGAGTAACTGATTCTCACAAGTTCCTCTTTAAGAATCCTACTGCGGACCCAGAGACCGTTTCACAGGGACCCAAAGGCATTAAGGCTACCACTGCGAAAAATCCTACCCCCTCTGATAGAGATTCCAGGGCCCTGGAAAGATGGGGTAAGAAGGTATACACTTCTGCTACTTTAGCCATTAGGGCCTTAAACTGCTAGTTTCATATGTTAAAGTACCAGCAACATCTTATTGGATTACTTAAACAAAAATTGATGTTGATTCCTGACTGTGCTAAAAAAAAAGAATTACAGGATTTAATGCATTCTGCTGAACAAGTTGGTAAACATACTTTGCAATGTGGCTTTGACCCCTTTGAGACATCTTGTAGGGCTGCTGTTACTGGGTCTTTTCTTAGAAGGCATGCTTGGAATAAGGAGCAAACTCTGCCAGATCACGTTAAAGCCAAATTACTGGATGTTCTCTTAAACCAAGACCGCCTGTTTGGCAACAAAGCAGAAGAAGTTCTTAAAAAGATGGAGGAAAAAGCTAAATCTATGCAAACTGTTAAAGATTTCCTGCAAGTACAGCCTCCCAGATTTAGTAGGCATTGGCCTTCTAAGAATTGGTCCTTTCCTGTCTCCTCCAGACCTTCTCAGTCCAAATCCAGGAACAGCAGACTACCTAGGCCACAGTCTCAAGGTACTCACAGGCCTAAGCAGTGGGGAGCTCCCACTTCCAAAGCTGGAAGTAGTAAGACACCCCCCTATGGTAAACTGTCACAATGACTTAACCTTAAACCTTCCAAGCCCTGCTCATCTGACCGTGCCTTTAGGGGGGAAAGGTCGTCCCGCATACATAAAACTGGGAACTCATTACCCAAGACAAATGGGTTTTAAATATTGTTTCCCAAGGATGCAGATACCACTTCCACACCTTCCCAACCCCAAAAGGTTAGCCAGACCTACCCCCAAATCAGTGGGCAGAGGCTCAACAGCAGGTTCTGTCTCTTCTAAGTATCAAGGCTATTCATCCTGTCCCAGCAGAAGAATGGGGACAAGGTTTTTACTCCAGACTTTTCCTGGTACCCAGGAAAGACAACAACTGGCATCCTATCCTGGACCTATCTATCCTAAACACCTTCTTGGTAATTCCAAAATTCAAAATGTTAACTCTTCATCAACTGCTTCCCATGCTGGGCAAACATGCTTGGTTGGCAATATTGGATTTAAAGGAAGCTTACCTGCACATCCCAATAAGGGATTCTTGCAGAAAATACCTACACTTCAGAGCAGGCTACATGCACTGTCAGTTCTCTGTACTACCCTTTGGCTTATCTACTGCACCCAGGGTATTCACAAAATGCCTAGCTCCAGTCATTGCATTTTGCAGGCAAAGAAATATTCAAATATACCCATACCTGGACTATTGTCTAATTCGGGCAGAAAGCCAGGACATACTATTAAATCATCTGGCATTTGTAAAGAAACTGCTAACTTCACTGGGGTACACCATAAATGAAAAGAAATCTCATCTAGTACCCTGCCAACAAATTGTATTCCTGGGAGCAAGCTTGAACAACTTCCCAGATGACCTACCTCTTCTAGCCATCACTTCAGCAAGAAGAGTATCTGAATTACAGGGCCTTATGGCAGTGGAGCCCTTCATCATCTTCCATGCAGACAGGGTGTCCCTTAGGACCAATCCTTCCTTTATGCCCAAGGTAGTATCCAGTGTGGTCCTTAATCAGTCCATTCATTTGCCAACCTTCTTTTCTAATCCAAAGAACAAAGGAGAACGAATATTGCAATCTTTGGATGTGCACAGACAACTAAGATTCTATTTGGACAGGACTAAGCCTCTCAGAAAAACTGAACAGCTGCTAGTTGCATTTGCTGCAGGGGCAGAGGGGAAGGCCATTTCAAAGCAAACTATTTTTAAATGGATAGGCCATTGCATTCATTTCTGCTATAAGCACCATGGAAAACCTACTCCATAGGGGATAATATCACATTCCACCAGGGCTGCATCTACGTCAACAGCCTTTCTCAGAGGTGTCTCTACCAGGGATATCCTAGTAGCTGCTACCTGGAGCCTATTTTCTATAAATCCAGAGCTAGTTTTGCCACTGCAGTCTTGCAGGGCCTAATAGCTGGTCCTAATGCTATCTAATTGCCTCCTCCCTTCCTTAGCTTTGGGAATCTACCCAAATGTAATGACTGCAACAGTGAAACATGAAGAACATAGTACAGTTGTGTACACTTACCATAAATGTAGATGTTCGATGCCCCCTGAATTCTATTTGCTGTACCTCTCTTTTTGTTTACTGTATTTAAGCTTTCTGGTGTATTTGCTTATAATTGGAGGTGTAATCTTGTATGTAATTGCTTCCCATCATGGGGGCACCTGACATCTGGGGCAAGAAAAACTGATGTAATGGCGTCGGCTGCATGCTTTATACCCCTGACTACCTGACATCATGGAAGAAGAGACAGCAACAGATGCAGGACCAAAGACTTTGAAAATCAGGCTGGCTGAGGGCTACCTGCAAGCAGATAACCCAGATGTAATGACTGCAACAGTGAATACACTTGAACATCTGCATTTATGGTAAGTGTACACAACTGTACTTTCCCAGCAGAGTAACATGAGACCACTACTGAACCTTCACTTTGGACTTCTTCACCACCATAAGCAAAAAGCTTCACACATTTTGCCAAATCAAGCTTCTCACCTGCATATGCTCTAGCAAATGTTTTGCTGACATAACATTGCACTTTGAACCTCTATCAACTTTGAGATCTATTTGAACCTCTATCAACTTTGAGATCTATGAGTCTTCCCTTTATCTGAATAGTACAAAATACTTCATTCTTTGCCCATAAACATACTACATTGGCTGTTTCATTATGCATAGACACACCATCAACATAGAAAGGGTCACAACTTTCTAATTGATCAACTTGTTTCTTAGGTTGTTCACTTTAAATAAAACAATGTGCCTGTTTGGATTTACAGTAGTTTCAGCTTCCTTACAGCATTGTTGTTGGAAGACTGACAGATGTTTGAGCTTCAAGCCCTTATACTTTACCCTCCTTTTTTAGTGTTCCTTAAGGATAGGATGTCCCTTCATACTAATCCTTCTTTTATGCCCAAAGTGGTGAATGAGTTGTCTCTTAGTGTATTCATTTCCTCACTTGTTTCTCTTCTCTGCAATCTGCTAGTGAGCAGGTGCTGCACACTTTGGATGTGCATAGACAACTCAGATTTTATTTGGATAAGACTAAGACATTCATAAATCTGATTAGCTCTTAGTTTGCATGGATGTTGGCTGTTTCCAAGTAAACTGTTTCTTCTTGTGTTTCTAAAGCCATTTCTTTTTGTAATTCCTTTCATGGTAAGAGCATTTCTTCTTCTGTTAAGGTTCATTCTACTAGGGCTGTGGTTTCCTCTGGTGCTTTTTTCAAGGGTTTGGAAACTGCCTCTGGGCAGCTACCTGGTCTTCTGTGTATACGTTTACCAACCACTATAGGTTGGATGTGATATCCAGAGCTAGAGCTGGCTTTGCTAGGGGCATTCTTCATGGGGTCCTTGAGAGCTCTTTTGGTCATTCCTCTTCCCTTTCTTCTTTCTGTGCTTTTGCACTCTCCCTATTGTAAGGAATACTGCAACAGTGAAATGGAATGACATAATACAGTTGTGTAAGAACTTGCCATAATGGTAGATGTCCTTCTCTTTATTGTTTTAGTATTCATTCCCTCCCTCCTCCCTCTAATTCTTTTCTGTTCTGGATGTATTTGTTACCTCTCTACTCCTTGGTCTGTCATTCTTACTGGGGCTCTCACTTCTGAGGATGGTACATCTGGATGTCATCTTTATGGCCCACACTGTATGCAGGGAGCAGATATCTAAAGGCTCCCTATTGTAAGGAATACTTCATCAGTGAAGAGAAGTACATCTATCATTATGATAAGTTCTTACACAACTGTACTTTCTTAACATGGAAAACAGTTTTACTGATTCACTGATCTCTGCAACAGTGGTGTCTGAGTTGCAAGCTCTAATGGTGAGTCATCCATATCTCATTTTCCATGGAGGCAGTGTTTGAGAACAAATCCTTTTTTACTTTAAGCCTAACTATCCATCTCCCCATTTTCTTTCTTGAACTTAAACATGAGGGAGACATGACACTCCATACCTTGGATGTCCACAGAAAACACAGGTACTATCCTGCCAGAACTAAATCTTTCAGATCTTCATATCAATTGTTCATTTCTTTTGAAGGTAAGAAGAAGGGACAACCTGTGTCAAAACAGACGATTTCCAAAAGGTTGTCTAAGGCTATCACCTTTTACTATACTCACTATAACAAAACTCTTCCAGGCAGGGTCAAGGCTCAATCTACCTGGGCCTTAGCTTCATCGGTTGCTTTTTTGAAAGGGTTGGATTCTAAAAGTATTCTAGAAGCTGATACTTGGTTCTCTATACATACTTTTACAAAGCACTATTAGCTTGATTCCTTTTCTAGGTCAAAATCAGGCTTTGCTACGACTATTGTCAAGGGGCTCCTGGACTCCTATTATCTTTCCACCTCCCATATGTAATTAGCTGGAGTAATCTATCCATATAGATAAGGCTACTGCAGCTGTGATCAATATGATGAACATGGTACAATTGTGTAAGTAAAGTTACCATAACAATAGATGTTTAAATAATTACTCCTGCAGTAGCTGCTCCTTCCCTCCATCTCACTTGTTTTTTTGGTGCGCTTTTTATGCCAGGGTGTATACATCTATTTATTAAGTTAGTTTTGTTCCTAGCATTGCCCTTTCAGGGATCGGCATCCCTGTCTCTGTTGGCAGGAAAACTTTGAAGGCTTTCATGCCCAAAATTGATTTTAATTTGCTCAGTTTGACAATTTGGGTATGTGGAAGGTACCCTGAAGCTGTGGAATATGGCTGGCAGTTATTTCCTTGGAAGGATGTAACCCATATAGATAAGACTACTGCAGCAGTGATCATTCAAACATCTACTCTTATGGTAAGTTTATTTACACAGCTGTACTTTCAGCATTCATTGACCTGAAGTTGTATTAAGAAACCTGTAGCAGTACAAGAACATAACTGAGCTACTTTGTACTATAAGAGCAATGATAAGAAGAATTCCTTATTTTATTGTAAACTTGAATGTTTTTCCATATACAGGTGCATCTCATTTAAACTTCACTGCTGCCTTTTTCCCTTTACAGGACAACAGCTTCCAGTCTTGTATATGAAAACACAGAGGAGATCCCTGTTCTGCAGGATGCTGAAATATGTTTACTTAAATCTGGAGAAGTATCGTAAGTAATTATTGTAGCTACAGGAAGAAACTGCTGTTATCTTGAAAGGTTTTGTTGTCGTCCTCAAATAAGAATCTGTACCAGTACAGCTTCATTGTTATGGAGTGTTGTACATTCCATAGTGCACCATCAGCATGCAGTTACTGATTTTTTTTTTTAGAAGATGACCTAAGAAACGTAATTGATGGAAGACTGTATTAATGATGATAACAGATTGCTCCAACCATTCATTAGCTTTTTTTTTCTAACTTGGCAATATTCTGCTAAGAAGAATTGAATGTAACAGAGAGCCACTCTTATTTCTAAACTGTACATGTACACACCTGTGTAATCTCTAATAAGACACATATGGACATCAGATGTATGGCTGTGCACACACACTAGTAAACAATGCGACTTCCAGAAATACTTTGAGGCTTTTATGGAAGTGTAAACTGTTTTGTGTTCATCTTTAGGGAGAGTGATATTAAGCAGTATAAAGAGGTTCTATCTGCTTAATAGTAGCTATTGCAATCACAGGTATCTTTCCATTTTGTTCAAGGGAACATTCTTCCTCCAAGTAAACAAGGTGGGCGTTCACTTCAGATAGTTAAGCACCTCAGCTCAGTTAACAGGAGTACATTCAGGAACTGTTGACCCAGATACTAACCCATTCACCCACATTCCATTCTGTAAAGCATAGTTTGAAATAGCTTATTTAAGAGATACTTGCCTCCAACTGGAGTGCTTTTCGGAAGTTGGGACTTTACAGTTTCTGTCTGAAAACTGAAAGGAAGGGTTACTGCATTTCCTAGAACTAAAATGTGCATGGAGTTTTCCGTGCATGGAGTTTTCAGCCTCAGTCATTATATGTATAAGAAATTTTATGATTCCGACATTGCATTACTTTATCTTTTTGAACAAAAGAAACGTTTGTGTCTTCAGTATGGAGGCTGCTTGTCTGCATATCATGATTCTTCTAGGCTGGAAATCTGCAGTTTCTGGCAGAAAACAAAAGATACTGATTTTGACTCTTGCCATTTTTAAGATGTTTTTGATGTCTGGTGTGTCTGAAGTGTTTACGCACTGTGGTAACTGCTGTTAGTATTGGGGCAGAGAGCCTTCACATGCTTCTGTGCCCACTAGAAAGTAGGAAAATTAGATTACGAAGATTTACCATTGGGTGGTCTGTGCCAACATGTTGTTAATGCATTTAGCCGCAGGCAAGAAATCATATAGACAAACAGTCTGAAAAAATAAGTAAATAAATGAGCTGTGGCAGTGAATCAGAGTAGTTGGCAGTTCGAAATGCTAGCAATAGAAAGAGTACTAACAGCATGTTGACAGTAAATGTTATCTGTATTTCTGAATGTTGACAATTATCTTATTTATCTGTCTAAAGGGACGTGCGTTGATGAATCAGTACTGCGGGCTTTGCCCTCCTCCACCATTTTACTAATGCATGCTAACTCTGCCTTCCATTTTGGTGCTGAGATTGTGAGTTTTGTATTTTGATATGTCAACATAACTCTCAACTGTCCAGATTTCTGCCAAAAATTGTTGGTCTTTTCTGCATAAAATTTGTAGTTTTCTGGCAAATCACTGAGGATTGAAGTCACTAAATAATGACAGATATTTGAGTTTCAGATTTCATATCCTTCAGAAAAATGCATGATAACACTAATACTGTTTGTCCCTATTTTTTGGGCCTTTGTCTCCCCTTATCTTAGATGTTGTCCAGATTTCTTGCTCTGACAGGTTCAGCGGTTATAGTGTCAGTATTTTTAAGTATACTCACTAGAGTATTCTGCATAAAATAAAGAATTAGACAAATACAGGACTAATACAACCATGATTATGGTAACCAAAATTATGTTGTATCTTCATATCTGAATATGAGAAGATTCATTCAAAATGAAGAATAAAATCAAAAGTACAATGTTTAAATAGCAATAGGTAATCTTGTAATAAAAAATGGTAATAAAATCACCATTAAGGATAAGGAGATAAAATTAAATCCTACATACTGAAGCACAAACATCACAGAAAATGTGACAGTGATTTGAAAATGCAATTGAATTGAAGAGCTAATAAATATAAGACTTCAGTTTCAGTGTACTCCTTACACTAATAGATTAGTTAACTGCCGGTAGTGTAGCAGCATCAAGTAACAGCTGCCAGTGTGTCTATTTAGGTAAACTCAAAGTCCCAGAGTTGTAGTCTCATGTCATATTCCTGATCCTGTAGAAAACGCCTATAAAGTATATTTGTCATTTGTTTAATAGATTTCAAAGCCTGCACATGCTCACGTGTTCTCATAGCTAGCCTGCATACCCCTCAGCTGCTCATAATTTTCACAGAATGTCCAGATTGCTGCCTCACATTTTGGTCTGCCCCTCTTAAAAAATTGTGGATTTCTGGCACAACTCTAGTCAGTAAATAATGATAGAGATTTGAGTTTCAGACTTCATGTATCATTTAGAAAATACATGTTGGTGCAGAATATGTTATTCTAGCATCTACGTTTATGTTAACAACATTTAAAATCTGCTTCTAATATTGGACCTTTGTCCTCCCATCATTTTGGCTTTGTCCAAAATTCTTGCACTAAGAGGTTGAGAGGTATACTAACCTGCCACATTTTTCCCTACATAGAAAACTCACAAATAAAAATCTTAGCTGCCTCACCTACATGTAGAGAGTTGCATTTGAAATGTTCTACTCCAGTGTTAATAGGAGTTAAGGGTGGACCCGTGTTGACAAAACAACACTGGGCAAAACCCATGAGGATAAGCAGTGTATTTTAACTGAATAAGACGCTGTCCGGTTCGATTCTCAGCTAGAGCGTCTTCTGCGTGGAGACATGCGTGAATGGGCGTACCTTCGTTGAAGGTTGTGCTTCAGGCCTGGCAAGCCGGTACGTAAAAATCAACTGCCAATCATTAGCGGACTGGAGTTTCGCTGTGGCAACCCCTAACTGGGAAAAGCTGAAAGACACAAACAATTCTGTGGAAATTTGTAAAGCATAATTTTCCGTTAACATTTTTTTTAAGTTGCTGCTTTTCTTACCTACCTGTCTACCCATCTATTTATTTGTCTATCTTCTCCCCTTTTTGTGTGTCTGACCATCAACTGCCAGGTTGCACCATTTTTCCTTGATGTCCTTGGTACTATCCCCTGGGGTTGGTACCACATCAGTGGTGGTTTGGGCAGAGGAAAGCGAGCATTGCAGCCTGTATCACTGCATATGCTGGGCCTGCATGCTAAAGAGGATTTTTTTGGTATGCCCTAAACAAGTCGAATTAGTGACATCATGTAACATCACCTAACCCCACCCCAGATGCTATAGTTTTACTGGTGCTCTGTCCCATGATTCCAGCACATTTTCATCACAGTAAATATGCCTTCATCATGGACAGAAATCCCCTCCCTCCTGGAATGAGTGAGCAGGCAAAACAGCTCTGTCCCACTTCTTCTACAGTTCCTCCAGTGCTCAAGATGTTTGTCAATCTTGGGTTATCTGAGTCATAGCAAGGGCTTCATCCCTCTACTACATGGAGCCAGGGACATCAATGTGTTCTCCTTCCCACTACTGTAAACAACTTGGGATTACCTGACATTATTTTTCAGATGTGGTATATAGCCTGCTTAATGTCCTGATCACCTGCAATGAAAGACAATGGAGAGGCAAAGGTATGATCCCCTGTTTGTCTTGCACTATCTTGGACTTGTGTCTTTGCTGTTTGGAATATACTTGTATTTAGAAGCTCTGTTTCATAAAACATTGCCAAAACGGAATCTACTGCCTCTTCCTTATACTGCATGTCTGTAAATAACTGTATGAATGTACTCAGTTCTCTAAAGAGCTTTTTTGACTGTCAAAAATTAATTTAAGTAGCCTAATTGCTTGCTGACTAATAACATTATTCTTAGGTTTAAGTGGGCACTATTGGCATAAAGTTAATTATTAGAAGTGTTTTCTTAATGCAGTACAGGACAGTCTATTTGCTACCCAGTCCATATACAATTCAGTATCTAAAAAAATATATTTCTTAATTTCTCAGTACACTCTCCTGTGTACGCGTCCCCCTTTCCCTCGGCATTGTGAGTGCATACCACTTACTCATCCTTGCCTTTCTTTTCTATGACTACTCACATGGAATCCAACTAGAATAGGAATGGAACAGAGAGTACTGACCCTTACTTTGTAATAAATTTACTCATCAGCCTGACCGCTGTCTGCCTTTCCTCTGCCTACCCCCTGGTGGAATCCAACTAGAATAGGAATGGAACAAAGAGTCCTGACCTGTACTTTGTAATAAACTTACTCATCAGCTTGACCACTGTCTGCCTTTCCTCTGGCTACCCCACATGGAATCCAACTAGAATAGGCATGGAACAGAGAGTGCTGACCCGTACTTTGTAATAAAGTAGGTGCTTGCCTACTTGCACTACCAACTTGTTACCAATATATTTTAGTTCAAAAAGTGTTTCAGCATTTGTACATTAGTGGTCTGCACACATGCCGAGCCCCCCTCCCCCATAACGCTCTGTCCTGTCCGTCCCTTGCCAATTATTTTGGTTTGTTTCTTTTTACTACACTCTTATTCAATTTTTATTTTCTCTTTCATGTCCACATTCAGCCACTAAGTGGCAGTATTTCACCAAATTTTAAATACTCCTCAAATATTGTAGCTCCCAGAGATGACTTTCCACGAGTGTACATTGCTTAACTGAATTCAGCTTTTAGCCCTAGTCTCCTTTTTTTTCAAACCCAACCCAATGGGCACCACAGTCCAGCTAAAAAGATGTTCTTGCCCTCTGCCATTTGAGCAGTGTCTTAACTATAATCACAGAATGGTCTTTACTACTGAAACTGTCTATCTTGTTCTTCTCCTGCCCTCACCTCCATGCTTTTTTCCACCCTTCAGTCAGCCCTGCTTCCCATTGACCTACATGCATACTGCTATACCCTACAGATTGTTTTCTTGTTCTTCTTGTGCTTCTCCCAAGTGGGCTAACCCACTCCGTTCACCCTCGCCACTCTCGGGCTCACTCTCCTACCCTAACCCCATTCCCACCCATCCCCATTTTACTTAGGTTTATACTCTCTACACTCCTCCCCCTCCATATTCCAGCCACTCACTCTTTCCCACTGAATTGGCCCTCCCCCTTTTCAGTCTTTTCCCCTCCTACTGTTCCTCCCCTCCCTTTATCACGTAACTACCTCCTATACTGTCACTATTACCACCCTATCCTATCTCTTGTCTGCTGTCAACCCGTCATCTGTTCTCCCCACATAAAACAGCTTCTACACATTTTACTTCGATAACCCTCGTATCATACATCACTACATTACCCTACACCATCTCCTACTCTATCTTGCAGCCCCCACTCATATATAACCCCTCACACATATATAACCCCTCCTTACCAATCTCTCCAACCAATCTCTTGATGTTCAAAATATACCCAAATGTATCTCTCTCTCTCTAAATATATAAAACCTAGTACTCCTTGTACTCTGAAACCCACTCTCCCTACTTCTTAGCTTTTTTGATGCACTACTCCTGGCTGGTGACATCCACCCCAACCCAGGGACCACCTCTCCTTCATCTCACAAACAACCTATTCGTACCTCACCCCTTCAGACACTCCCCCAGTCTCACACCCGTCCACCTAAGTCATTATCCATTTTCTGTATGAATATCCAAATCATGGTTAACAAAATTTCAGCATTCCACTCATGGATCTACCTTAACTTCCCTATTATCTTAACCCTCTCTGAAACATGGTTAAAGCCTCACATCTCTAACTCAGAAATCCTAACCCCAGGCTACAACATCCTTCATGCAGACATGGCAAACAAGAGAGGTGGTGGTGTTGCCATCCTCTATTCAGACCGACTTACTCACTCACCACTGTCAACTTCCATACCCACCTTTGCCGAAATCCATATTGCAAATTGTCATATTAGCCCTCACAAAAAATTGCTATGGCATCTATCTATATCCCCCTGGTGATAATATTCCTGTTCTTGAAAACTTTCTGTCATGGCTCACCTTACATATTCCCTATGAAACCATTATACTTGGTGATGTGAACATAGAGTGGGCTTCTCTTTCCTCTTCATCTCCTTCTCATAGTCTTAATCTGTATGGCTTCCACCAACTCATCTCTTCCCCCACCAGGACCAACAAAACTTCTTCCTCTGGATCTATAATAGACTGGATCCTCACTTTTGATCCCAGCCTCTGTCTTAACCCAGCCATTTCCCAAACTCTCTGAGTGATCACTGCCCTACCCATGTCTATAGACAATCCCAACGCTCACCCAGAGAACACCTTTACAGAGAATATCACAACCTGAATCAATTCAATCCATATAAATTTAACTCTACACTGTGCAACAACAGTTGGACCTTCCTCTACAACCTTTCCCCCTTAATGACACTGTCATTACCTTCAATATGATATTTCTTGACATACTCAACTCCATGGTCCCATCCAGGAAAATCAGGGTAAAAAATAACCCTGCCCCCTGGCTAACCAAGCAGACTTGCTCTATGCATCAGAGAGATGCTGCCTGGAAAAATTGGATTAAAAGTAAAAGGGCTTAGAAACTTGTGTAAAAAGCTGGTCATCAAAGACAAAAAAGATTTCTTTGCCTACAACCAATATAGCCCACACAAAAACCCTAAAACATTTTGGTCCACAGTTAATAACATCCTCTACCCTGGTAACCCTCCTACCCCAAACCCCTTCCCTCTAAATACTGCCAAAGAAACTGCTGCCCTACTAAACAAACACATGTTAAGTTGTCTATCTCGCCTTCATTCTTGCTGGATGGGTTCGGAGCCGACCTCAGCTCCGACTCGGCCACTCTAAAAGCTCGAGAGTTGGTTCCACTGGCTCGAGGCTCCCCTTATATCCCATAATGCTAGGCGTGAGTTACCTCAGATCTCGTTTGCCGCTACAGCATCGAGGTGTTGGTTTTTCTACCGGCTTGTTGGTAAGTGTATTTTTTTGTGAAATTAGCATACTTAAAACCCTATAATTTTAAGTTTAAATATATTTCCCTTAGTGTAGTGGATTTCTACCCCTGTTTTCCGAAAAATCCCATTTTTTCCCCACAAGAACGCTTAAAGTTCTCTCTCGGCCCTTCTGGCCTTCCCCCATCCCCTAGTGGTGTCTGTGTGTTACTCTTAATTAAACTTTAGTTAATTGTTTATTTTTGAGTTTTAGAAGTAAAATTAGTGTAATCAGTGTGTCTGTTTGAGAGAGTGTGATTACACTTTTTGTCTAGGATGTCTAAAGACACAAAGGTCTCAGGCTTCAAGAAGTGTGATGCGTGCTGTCAGAAAATGTCTCTGACAGACGGTCACACTTCTTGTGTCTACTGCCTGGGGTTTGCACCTGCAGGACTCCTGTGCTGTATGCCACGGCTTCAGCCCCAGGGTCCTGCAGGAAAAAAAAATAAGTTGATCCTACGGGGTCTTCTTAAGCCTGAGGATTCCCTTTCTGCTTCTGGGAAGCCCTCTGTTTCTAGGTCCTCGGCTCCAGCTACTGAGCCGAGACCTAAAGCTACAAAACCTATGTCTGCATCGGCTCGCTGGAGCCGATGAGTCTACAGCTTCTGTGGTTCCTCGGCTCCGGCTGGAGCCGAGGTAGTAGAAATTCCCTTGTCGGCTCCGACTAGACCTTCGGAGCCGACATCTAGGAAGAGATCCAGGTCACCATCCCTTGGCTCCGTTCATTCAGCTCCAGCATCTCCTCTGCTGTCTGAACGGAGCCATAAATCTCACTCCTCTAGGTCATCGAGGCTGTCAGATCATGACCTCCAGAGGGTAGTGAGTCGACTTCTTAAGTCCGAGGCACTGGCCCAAATGCTTCAGAGCCCGACTCATCAGTCGATGCCTGCCCCTGTCCTTCAATATATTCCTCCTCCGACTCCGTTGAGCTCGGAGCCGGGCGCTGAACCGAGACTGTGGCAGCGCCGGAGCTGATACAGGTGTCTTCGCCCGCTGCCGGCTCCGATTTCTTCTTGAGGATTCTCGGTGCCGGACTTCCCTCGCCGGCTCCGAGGGGATGAGTGGCATCGACCCTTGTCCGACCCCGCTTCCTCTCGGAGCTTCAGCGCTGGTGAGTTCGGCTCCGACATCGGCCTCGAGCCATCACTGTTGGTGCCGAGGGAGGTCCTCAGCATCTCGGAGCGGGACCTCTGGCTTTGCCTGACAGGGGTGCTCGAGGTCATGCGGAGTGTGTTAGAGCCTGGCTCTACTCCACAGTCGGCTCCGTCCGCCTCCCACGGTGCCTCAGGTCAAGTCGACTCACTCCCTCATCCCAGACCGCAGAGAGCCAGCTCCTCAGGAACCCCTGTGGGATTTCATCCTCTTCCGAGGCCTCTCCTGATTTGGCAGAAGAGCCCCTCGGAAGAGGAAGTGTAAGAGGAAACACATTGACTCACCTGAGTCCATCACATCTGACACAGATTTAGATGATTCCGAGGGTTCCCCTGCCCCTTCTGAAGATGTCTCCTTTGCAGACATTCTCAAATCCTCAAACAGAGGGGTAATTGGCCAGCCCTCAGCCCTTCGGAGGATGAATCTGTGTACCTTGAGGCGTGCTCTCGCCCTTCCACCTCCTGGGTGTCCCCCTTGACCCCCTCATGCAGGTGGTAGCTAAAAGGCATGGATGGCTCCTGATTCAGTGGACCCCACTCCCAGGAGACCCTCCAAATTCATAACGGCACCAGCAGACAAACAGTTCTTGACAAAAGGAGTTTCTGTGGATGCTATGGTGGTAGCTGCTGCCACTAAGAAGGAACTAGCTGATCCTTCAGTACCTGTCCATCCACCTAACAAGGAATCTAGGTCCATGGACAGGTACGGAAGCGGATGTTCTCGCCAGCGACATTTACTATGCGTCGCTGAACTACCTGTGCCATTTCACTTTCGCCTTCAAAGGGACTTGATTAAAGAAGCGAGTGACATGTTGAAGGACCCTACAGCTGCAGGTTTTCAAGATAAGATGAACACGCAGCTGGCTACCCTTAACTCCATAGCCAACTCCTCCATGCCTCCTTTCTTATGCGGCTGATGGAGCGAGTAGGCCGCAGGGACAGGTGTGGCCTTACGTAGGCATGCCTGGATGCGGCTATGCAATTTTATGGACCCCTTCAAGACGCCTTTCACTAACTCCCCGCTTGATGGATCATCTCTTTTGGTCCTCAAGTGAAAGAAACCTTGACTAGGTGCGAGACTGATGGCAAGACTCTTTCTGCCGCCGGAGTCCGTTTTCTACTCCTTCTAGGCCTTACCCCAAAGGCCAGAAAAGTGGGAAAATGTGGTTCCGTAAACAATCTCAAGGGACTTCACCTGACGACAAAGTCGCTTTCCGCCAGAGGCAGAGGCGGAATAACAATGGTAGACGCCGCCCTAGAGGCAGGGGCTCGCAGAACCAGGGCAATCGGGAAGCCTTCTCTGATAAGCCCTTTCAGCATCCCTGAGGTGTTGCCCGACTGCCCACCTTCGAGGCAGTCGGGAAGATTGTCACTGTACCCAGAAGCCTGGCTATCCCTGACTCAAGACAAATGGGTACAGTCCGTCATTTCAAGGCTATTCTATCCCCTTTCTTCAATTCCAATCCAATCAAAAAAGTCCCTTCCAGATGTTCCACCCGCTCAAAGGGATCTAGCGGTTTTGGAAATTTCAAAACTGCTTGCAAAAAGAGCAATTCAGCCAGTTCCAGCAGACCAGATAGGATCCGAATCTACTCAAGGTTCTTTTAGTTCCAAAGAAAACAGGGACTGGAGACCAATTTTGGATCTCAGTATCTTGAACAGATCAGTCAAGAAAACAAGATTTCGATGGTCACGCTGCAATCCATCCTTCCCCTATTGGGAAAAGGCAACTGGATGTGCTCTATAGACCTTCAGGATGCGTACTATCACATAAAAATGAACAGACGCTCCAGAAGATTCCTCCGCTTCAGGCTGGGAACCAGTCATTTTCAGTTCAGGGCCCTGCCCTTTGGTCTCACCACTGCCCCCCGGGTGTTTACCAAATGCATGGCAGTGGTAGCTTCTCACCTGAGACGACAAGGATTCCAGGTGTTTCCATATTTGGACGACTGGCTCCTCACAGCTCCCACCAAGCATCTCCTTCTGATGGCAGGGATTACCCTTTTCGCATTTGTCAAAAGTTAGGCATTTCAATAAATTGCGAAAAGTCTGTTTAGTCACCTTGTCGTGCTAATACTTTCATAGGCGCAAATCTAGACACAGTAGACATGTCTGCGAGACTAACACATCAGAGAATAACAGACATTCACAAACTAGTCTCACTCCTTTTCAACAACAACAGAATCAAAGCCAGGTTAGTTCTGAAAGTGTTGGGAATTATGGCGGCGGCCATACCTCTGCTTCCATTAGCCAGATTCCACATGCGGATCCTTCAATGGATGCTCTTTACACAATGGTCTTACCAGCAACTTCCAATGTCTCACACCATTATGATCACGCAAGCGTGCAAAAATCATCTCATGTGGTGGATGTCTTCCCCTCAGCTCTTGTTGGGAAGACCCTTTGTTCCACCCCCTCCGGTTGCTACTCTGACAACGGATGCCTCCCTGATCGGGTGGGGGGGGCATTATCAGGGCAGGACGGTCCAGGGCACATGGCAACCAAATGAATGCCACTTGCACATAAATGTTCTGGAGATGAGAGCAGTGCTTTTAGCGTTGCAAGCCCTTCAAGACTCTCTTCCCTTGGGAACGATTGCAATCCAGACAGACAATATGTCTGTAGTGTGGTACATCAACAAACAAGGCGGAACCAGGTCATACCCCTGTGTCGAGAAGCACTCAGATTGTGGCAATGGGCGATTTCTTCTCAGTGGTTTCTGATAGCAACGCACATCCCCGGAAGTCCAATCAAATTATGGACAGGTTGAGCAGAGCTATCCTCATGCCTCACGAGTGGTCTCTGAAAGACTCTGTTGTGAGAGAAATTTTCCTCAAGTGGGGTCAGCCTTGCTGCGATCTTTTGCTACTCCCCAAAACAGCAAGTGCAGAGAATATTTCACTCTATTCCCTTTACCAGGCCAACCCAGCAGAGACGCCTAGTCCAAGTTTGGCCCCGGGACTTCTGTATGCATTTCCTCCCTTCCCACTAATCTCTCAAGTGATACAGAAAGCTATCACCAGAAGGCCTCATTGATCCTCATTGCTCCTTACTGGCCTCGACAGGTGTGGTTCCCCTTTCTACATCAATTTCTATTGAGCGACCGTGGCATCTGGACCTACTTCCAGATCTTTTGATCCATCAGTCGGGTCAGTTTCATCGCTCCTCCCTCTCTGAACCTCACTGCTTGGTTCCTCCAGTTCCAACCTTAGCCAGGCTTCTCAATTATCTCACCCGCTCGAGATATTTTGATAGCTTCCCATAAATCTTCCACTGGAAGATTTATTTGAGTAAGTGGAAACGCTTCACACATTGGGCTCAAGGAAGGGACATAGATCCTTTCACTGCTTCCATCCAAATAGTCCTTGATTTTCTAGCTGAACTCTTCCATGCAGGTTCATCTCCTCTACTCTTAAAGTTCAATTGGCAGCTATTTCTAACTTTCATGTGGGTATTTCTGAATCTGCCTTAATGTCCCACAAGCTTTGCAAAGCATTTTTGAAAGGAGTTTTTCTTCTCAGACCTCCTATAAGAAATCCACCTTCTCCTTGGGACCTAAATTTAGTTCTTGCTTCTTTGATTCTTCCCCCTTTCGAACCTGCAGTCTCCTGTTCTTTAAAATTGCTATCATGGAAGACTCTCTTTCTGGTAGCTATTACTTCAGCTAGAAGAGTTTCAGAACTTCAAGCACTCAGCTGTCGACCTCCTTATCTCTTGTTTCATAAGGACAGGGTATCCTTACGAACGAACCCGTCCTTTTGCCCAAGGTAGTCTCGACGTCAAATCTAAATCAAAGCATTGACCTCCCTGTCTTTTTCCAGAATATTCCAATAGATCTGAACAAAAATTACACTACCTGGATGTTCATCGTCAATTGAGGTACTATTTGGATAGAACAAAACAATTCAGAAAATCTGACCAGCTGTTTGTCTCCTATGCGGAAGGCAGAAAGGGACTTTCAGTATCAAAGGTATCATTATCTAGATGGCTAACATCTCTGATTTCCTTTGTATATGAAATTAGACACCAAAAGCTGCCTAATAAACCTAAGGCCCATTCCACCAGAGCTTTGGCTACTTCTTTAGCCTTCCAAGACAGACTGCCTATTGACACCATTTGTGCAGCTGCTACTTGGGCTTCTCCTCACACTTTCATTTCTCATTATAAGTTGGATTTAGCTTCTAGGCATAGAGCTAACTTTGGTTCCACTGTTCTCAGGAGTCTGTTCCGTTAGGCCACCCGGGACAAGGTGCTAGGGACGCGGTCCCATCCAGCAAGAATGAAGGCGAGATAGACAACTTAACATAAAGAAGTTATGTTCTTACCATAATGTTCCATGTTAGTTGTCTTCTTCTCGCCTTCTTAAGGCCCCACCCTCCTGCCCCCTGGCCTGGACAGACCTAGAGGAGTTGTGATTGTGACCTCTCTTTCTACCACCTCTGTACTTTAGGTATATGCCCTGCTGTGCATATTTCCTGGATCAGGATGTAGGTCACCCTTCTCTTCTCCCTTTTTTATAGAGGTGGATTTTGTTACTAATTATTCTGTTACTATTATAGGCTGGGCCTAGCTTACAAACGAGATCTGAGGTAACTCACGCCTAGCATTATGGGATATAAGGGGAGCCTCGAGCCAGTGGAACCAACTCTCGAGCTTTTAGAGTGGCCGAGTCGGAGCCGAGGTCGGCTCCGAACCCATCCAGCAAGAAGAAGGCGAGAAGAAGACAACTAACATGGAACGTTATGGTAAGAACATAACTTCTTTTTCTCCACTGAGAGGGTTTGTGGTCTGCACTGTAGTGGCAGAACAGGTAGCTTACATCCTTCTAGGTTGGGAACTGCTGATTTGAGGGCTCAGTGTCTATTATTCTAAAAGTGTATTAATTCTGGTTTAAGCACTTGGGCTTTCAGGCCAGTTATTTTACATTAAGAGTGTTCGTGGTCTGCACTCTTGTGGGAGGAGAGGCTGGACTCTGCCCTTCTGAGCTGGGAATTTCTGGTTAAAGGCTTATAGTGCATGCATATCTGAACTTCTTACTGAAGTTGGTGCGCCTTGTTTGCTGTGGCATAGACTAGATTCGGGCCTGCTGGATCTAGCTTTGTTTGTGTAACTTGAGCACTAATCCAGGCATTCTCTAAAGTATTTAATTGTATTTATTACTGCTTGGTAGTAACTTGATTAAAGTGTAGCTATTATTGTAAGTCTTTTGGATTAAGCACTTGGGCTTCAGACCAGTTGTTTTACATTAGGAAGGTTTGTGGTATGCACTGTGGTGGCAGGACAGGTAGCTTTCATCCTTCTAAGTTGGGAACTGCTGATTGAGAGCCCAGTGTCTGTTATTCTTAAAGTGTATTAGTTCTGGTTTAAGCACTTGGGGTTCAGGCCAGTTATTTTACATTAAGAAGGTTCGTGGTCTGCACTCTTGTGGGAGAAGAGGCTGGACTCTGCCCTTCTGAGCTGGGAATTTCTGGTTAAAGGTTTATAGTGCCTGAATATTTGAACTGTATCTTACTGAAATTGGTACACCTTGTTTGTTGTAGCATAGACTAGATCCAGGCCTGCTGAATCTAGCTTTGTTTATATGCTTGTTGTTTGTTTGCTTGTTATTTCCCTGGAACGCTAATTCCACCTAATATGCGGCTTCTCAGCGCTTCTGTGGATCACTAGTGATATCTGCATTGCTTACTGTACTTATTTCCTTGTTTCACTTGAAAGAAAGTTACTGTTTGTCGTTTTGAATTTAAGTTACCTGTAACGCATTGCACTTAAGTTACCTGGCACTTGCTCGCTAAAGCAATTATAGAGCTGAAATAGCTCAGTTGGGAGAGCATTAGACTGAAGATCTAAAGGTCTCTGGTACAATCCTGGTTGTCAGCAGCATGTGTTTATCTCTCTGAGAGGATGGCATAATGGTTAAGGTGTTTACCTTACAGACACAAGGCATAGGGTTTGATTCTCGTGTGCAGTAATTGGCTAGGCTTAAAATGGCCCACAAGAAGAGCTAGCTTAGTAGTGATCTATGCACTATGAGTGTGTCAGTATGGTTTGTGATGTAAAATGCTTGTGACAATGATGGTGTGGTTTGTTTTAGGGTTGGGAGGGTGGCCAATGTTTGCCTTACAAACACAAGGTGCAGGGTTTGAGTCTCACAAGGGATAATTGGCTAGGCTTAAAATGGCTTGCAAGGGCAGTTATCCTAGTACAAACCTAACCTAACCTAACCTAAATATAAGTCAGCACTAAAAATTAAAAGTACTACACCCTCACTCCCCACTGGCCCTTGTTTTCAATTATTAAGGAATTCCCAATATTATTCTAGCATGTCCAAAGGTCAGTTGTCAATCTCCTCTCTGGTCCAGCTGGTGAATCTGGGAATCTTGAGGCAATGTTATAACTGCTTCATGTACACAGACAACCCTCTCCTCCTCCCAACAAATTCCAACACATGTGAGAGATGCAACCATATAGCCAAACTGGAGGCTAAGCTCTCAACTCAGTACTGGCATAACCAGTCAGGAGGAGAAGGAAACCACACTCACTACAATTCCAGTCTCACATAGACCTACCACGACAGCAAACCAAACACATAATCACACAAAAACATACTCGGAGGCTCTAAATAAAGATCTGCCTAAGCAGCAGAGACCTCCAAAGCAGACACCCAAGCAACCGCTACCCAAAAACAAAACACGTGCAACACCTATCTCACAAAGCCAGTGTGACAAACAGTCACAGCCCTTAAGACTAAACAACACACCTGATACACTTGTAATAGGTGACTCTATCGTCAGGCACACAGAGGTCCCGCTCACCAGGCTGAACAAGGAGAGGGTCACGGTGAGCAGCCTGTCGGGCGCTAGGATCTGCCACATAACACAAGCACTCAGGTCACTCCAAGGCAAGTACAAATATGACTCCGTCATTGTCCATGCTGGTGTGAATGACCTGAGATGTTACCTCCCTGGACTACATGCAAAAAGACATAAAGGAGCTCTCTGAGCATGTAGCCCAGGCCGGTATGACCCTGACCTTGAGTAGCATCTTACCCTCACTAAGAATGATGCCACAATATGAAGACAAGATGATCAATTTCAACAATTGGCTTAAGTACTGGTGTCATTCAAAGGGGATCCAATGCCTGTCAGCTTGGGATGATATGCTCGACAAGCCACGATGCTTCGCTAGGGACGGCTTGCACCTATCACCCCTGGGCTTTCGGATATTGGCAAAGGCTCTTGCTACCCCCATAGTGCCTTTTTTAGGCAAAGCTCAAAAGACAAACCCACCACCATAGGTATCACAAGGGATAAGAAACTAAGAGTAATGCTACTCAACACCAGAAGTCTAAACCTCAAGATGCACGCACTCGAAACTCTCCTTAGCATGGAGAACATTGATATCTGTGCAGTAACAGAAACCTGGTTCAGGGTTCCCGAGAGCACCCTAGCACTACCAGGTTATACTTCATACCATGCTTTTTGGCCCCAAAACTTGGACCGAACCACAAAAGGAGGGGGAGTATCGATATTCATCAAAGATACCCACACCTCCAGGTTGGTGGCAAAGCACGAAGCATCAGAGACTATCCATGTGCAACTAACAGTGGGTAAAACTGCCTTCCAGTTTATAGCCTGCTACAGACCACCCTCCCAAAACCAGGAACCCCACTCGGCCTTTCTGAGAACACTGGAAAATATGAATGTCTCTCCAAACACCATTATATTGGGCGACTTCAACTACCCAAACATAGACTGGGAGCATTACTCTAGCTCCAACACCCTAGCCCAAAGGTTCCTAGAATTTATAAACTCAAATGCTATGGAACAACTTGTTACCACTCCCACAAGAGGGGAAAACATACTGGACCTGATCATCACCAACTTGGGGACTCTATGCTCCAGAACAGAAGTGTATCCCTCACTGGTAAGATCAGACCATAAACTAATCTCACTGGATATTCACATCCCGATCCCACCCCCTGCCCAGAAAACCACAGTGAAAAACTTCTCTAAAGCAAATTTCACACTCCTCAAAACCGAGGTGGAATCCTTCAAAGCCCCCGGGCCTGTGGAAAATACGGCCCAGACCGCAGAATCCTTTATAAACGCATTCTATGAACACCTTCAGGAATGCATGGATCATACGATCCCAAATAAAACCAAGACCCAATCCTCCAAAGGCAGACATCCTGTCTGGTGGACCCCAGCCATAAACAAACTATACAATAGAAGGAGGAAGCTACTAAATGATAGAGCAAAATCCCAAAAAGGGAATGCATCGCTGGTCAGTATTAGCAAAAAACTACGGGCACTCATAAAATTGTCTAAGGCCAGCTTCAAGAGAAAAATTGCACAGGACACTAAGGATAATCACAAGGCTTTCTTTAGTTATGTTAGGAACCTGGGTGGTAATTCCCAGATATGCTCAGAATTAGTCCAAAATGACAAAAAATACACTGAACCCACAGACATTGCCAACATCCTAGCTGACAGGTTCAGCGCAAACTTCTCCCCGCCGCACCACAAGGGCAAATCTCTATCCCACCAGCGTTGTCCCCCCCTGTCAACTCAGATGCTCAGGTTAGAGCCGCCGCCAAAGCAAAAAGCACAGCATCAATGGGACCAGACGGTGTCCCGGCTGCGTCCTACATGAACTCCAAGAAGAGCTAAACCCAAACATAAAACTACTGTTCAGTCTCAACCTTACTACAGGATATGTGCCCAAAGAGTGGCGTACAGCAACAGTGGTCCCTCTCCATAAAGGTGGTGCCTCAACGGATCCTGGAAACTATCGCCCCATAAGCCTGACTAGCTTGGTCTGCAAAGCTATGGAAAGGATCATCATGGACCTCATAAATAAAGATATTGGGGACCTACAGACACTGGATCCTACCCAGTTCGGCTTTGTTAAGGGCAGATCCTGCCTCTTAAACCTGGTTGATTTCTTTGAAACAGTCACCAAGACCATTGACGAGGGGAAGGTGGTCCACACAGCCTACCTGGACCTCGCAAAAGCCTGTGATACAATACCCCACTCGGGCATTATAGATAAGCTCACCAGCTTAAATATAAACCCCTATGTCACTAGATGGATTGCAAACTTGCTCAAGGACAGAACCCACATGGTTAGAATTGCTGGAGCCATGTCAGACTCCAAACCAGTTACAAGTGGTGTCCCACAAGGCTCAGTCCTGGGACCTCTCTTGTTCGGTATATATTTCTCGGAGGTACAGGCCAACACGGAAGGACTGTGGCTGACCAAGTTCACAGATGACTGCAAACTGGGTGCCATAATCGACTCTCCAGCCGACACAAGCATCCTCCAAAAGGGCCTCATAGAAACAGACAACTGGTGCCAGAGCCATGGCCTCAAGCTAAATGCCAAAAGTGTATAGTCATCCCTTTGGCAAATACAAAGTGCCCACAAATTACCACATAGGTGGTAATGCATTAAGTACAGAAGAAGTAATTAGGGACCTGGGGACCCAAGTTGATAGCAATCTCTCATTTGACAACCACGTGGCCAAAGTGGTTAGAAAAACATTTTATATAGCCCACCTAATCATGAAGGGATTCACATCTAGATCAGGGAGGTCATCGTGCCTCTTTACTCATCCCTCATCAGGCCCATAATTGAGTACAATGCCCTTTTGGGATGTACCTTACCAGACACCTGCAGCAACTGGAAAGACCCCAAAAGTACCTCACCAAGAGGATCAAAGGGCTCAAACAGATGCCATATGCTGCCCGGTTAAAGAAACTCCAGCTCTACTCAGTGGCATACCACCTGTTCAGAGGTGATCTGTGCCTGACATATAAAGCCATGTCCAACCCGGAATTAATGGACATGCTGCACCTCAGAAAATCCAAATCCCATCGAGCCACGCTCGAGAGACTTGAACCTCAGCACTGAAATAAATAGGACATGCTGGAGGGACAGATTCATAACCCAGAGGCTCCCTTCACTCTGGAATAAAATTCCAGTCCAGGTTAGGCAGAGTCCCTCATTGACTCTCTTCAAGAGGAATCTTGATGAGTGGATGGGAGATCATAGGTTTACCCCGGGTATCACTTCTGTGTCACTGTTAGACAGAGGCACAGTATACTAACCTCGAAAAAGGGCATAGCAAAATGAATTTAAAATGGGTGGCGAAAGCCAAACACATTCTGGCTAGGCTTATAAATGCCCTAGGGCAGATAGCCTAGTATGAACCTATAATTCAGAGACTAGCTCAACATAGTCCCACTACCTCTACTCTGCCTGTACTTCCCAGTCCATCCTCCACCAATGTATTTTCTTTACAAGCTGCTCCCATTTCCTTCATTAAATCACAACTAAATAAACTCAAACCTTGTTCTCCCTCAGTTGACAAATTACCTCCTCATTTCCTTAAAATCGCTGCAAATTCTATTGCCTACCCTGTCTGTATTCTTATAAATCGTTTTGTTACCGAAGCTCTAGTCCCTGATACATGGAAATCCTTTTATACTATCCCTCTTCATAAAGAAGGAAACTCCACTGACCCTTCCAACTACCATCCTATCACTATACTTTCCCCCCTTTCCAAAATTCTTGAAAAATATATCCACACTCAGTTACTTAAACACCAGCTTGATAACATCCTACAAACTCCCACCCAGGATGGCTTTAGACCCTACCACAGCACATCTACCGCATTACTCTCATTCACCCAAACAATAGCAGAAGCCCGCAATAACAACCTTCTAGTGTCTAGTTTATTCCTTGATCTCACAAAGGCTTTCGACACTGTCTGTCACACTAAACTAATATCTAAACTCTCTGACCTTCATCTTTGTACCCCCTCCATTACCTGGTTCTGTAGTTACTTATCTGATAGACAACAATCCATACTCTGGCAAACTGTCTCCTCCCTATTTCTGCCTGTCAACACTGGTGTCCCCCAGGGCTCCATTTTGGGTCCCCTCCTATTTAACATTTTTACTAACAGATTACACTCTGCTACTAACCTGTCTACCCTATTACAGTATGCCGATGACTCCACACTTATTACCACCACTCACAGCATCCGTGAACTCCTTGCTCTTACCCAAAACACTTTCACATCCATTGAAACCTGGCTTACTGATAACCAACTAATACTAAATCCAAAAAAAAGCTAAACATCTACTTTTCCTAAAACAATGGCACATCTCATATCCTCCTTCTCCATTACTCCCCTTGGCAAAGCCAACATCATACCTGAATTCTATACCAAATTACTTGGTGTCACTATTGACGATGAGCTCAAATTCGACATTCATATCAAACAATGCATAAGAAAAAAACGACCAAAAACTTAACCTCCTATACCTAATCATTAACTGCTTTCACCCTCCACCACAGCCTCCCTTGCCCTATCTCTTCTCTTACCCTCTCTTCTATATGCTGCAGCTGTTCTTACTAACCTTTAGTCATCTCTTCTTACCAAATTAGAGCAAACATATAATAAAATAACTACATTCACCTCCAACCTCCCCTACAAATTCCACCACTGCCTCGTCCTCCAGTCTTAACAACCGCCTCAATTCCCAAAACTACTACTTTTTCCACAACTGCATATCATACACTCAATTCTCTGTAACCACACCTCCTGCCCCTCCATCTCTAATATTGTATTTCCTTATAACCCACAACGTCAGCTTCGTACATCTGACAAGCATCTCCTATATATCTGCAAACCATCAAAAAATATTGGAAAGTCCCTCTATAAATACTCTGTAGCACACTCTTGGAACTCCATTCCTCTTAACATAAGAAGTATCCCCCATAAACATCAGTTCAAACTTGAGCTTAAAAACGACCTCCAAAAGACCTGGTCTTGTCCCTGTCTAGCTCCAACCTGATGTCCTAACTACTTGCTATCTAACTCCTTTTTCCTCACTCCCATCAACCACTTCTTTTATTTTTCTAATCTTACTAGCTCTTTTTTTTGTAAATATTTTTCCTTTTGAATTGCCTGTTTTAATGTATACATACTCTGCTACTAGAAAACAACTGTACAACACTATTTGACTGTATTTAATGGTGAATAAGTTCTTGCTATTAGATCCATTGTAGGTTTTACTTTTGTTGTATCACTGTAATTGTAACTAGAGCTTTTCTCCTCAGATCTCCACTGAAAATAGGCCACTGGCTCAGTTGGACCAACCCAGTTATTAAACAACAGTAAATAAATAAATTAAATAAATATGTTGGTATCAGAGGTATTACCCCTGAAGGAGTATAATGCAGTGGCATCTTTTTTTAAAGAATGACATTTTATTATGTAACACATTTTCATTTTTGCATACTATGCTATCCCCATGCATGTTTTACATGTTATTTTGGCACAAATTGCTGATACAATGTTATAATTATATGTTTATATAATACTAATAAAATAGATTCTTGTCAAACGGTGCTTGCATATAAGTTTCCACGGTTAAGCCTATAAATCTGTATATCACAAACTATTCCATATAATCTTGATCTGCAGACTGATTTGAATTGCTCCTTAAACAAAAACACTTAAACACACTAACTATTTACAATGTAATTTGAGTCCAGAAATTAACTAGTGATCATATTGTTTTACTTTCACTATTTTACAAATCTTTGCACTTATATCATTGCCTTTACACCTTGTATTATACACTGCTTTATTAAACAGATCTGTGTCTTAAGTGCTTTGTTACATGTTGATATCCTGTTCAGATTCAGTTCCCATTACAGAATCTTTAGTGGTTCTCAGTTCCATATTTTTAATCTCTGTAGTCAACTTTTTTAACTTCTCTTATCAATGTTTTGTCTTAGTTTTTTTTTTTCATTTTCTGGTTAGTTTTTTAGCTATTATTAACATTATAAATAGCAATGCTTTCACCTCTTAGGTACATGTTATTTTATAGCAGTGCATCAAGAACATCTGTGTATGGAGGATACTATTCATTCAGTCTCTCCAAGCTGACATATTGGATCTGACTATTTATTTATTTATTTGCAGTTGGTTTACCAGGATAGTCCATTGGGCCAAAAAGAACCTGTTTTCAATTGAGTCCTGGGGAGAAAAGCTCCAAAATCAGGCAAATTAGGTACTTATAAGATTACTACTAAAATTATACAAAGTAAAAAGATAGAACATTATCGTCAAAAATTACAAGCATTCAAAAACAATACAATACAATGAAGGTAAACATGATTAGTTAGTCATGATATATTACAATATGGGGTGGTTTTTCAGTAGGCACATGTAATTTGTTAGGTAGAGTGAGGTAGTCTTATGTTTAAGAGGGGTGAGAGCAAGAGCATTCCCATTGGGATTTTAGATGTGTATGAAGAGATTTTTTGAACATGTGCTGGTTGGAGGTAGCATTAGTGCTCCAGCCTTGAGCATCTGTAATCATTTCCCTTCCATAATGCATCTTTTCCTCTAATTATCTCAGATGTTGTTTGCTGCCACAGTGAAATGACGTGGATTTCTACTCTTCAGTTAACTGCTCCACCTTGTATATTTTTGGGCAGTATTCTCTGATTTATAATTATTTCTGTGTAAATAGTCTAAATATTTCTTTTATATCAAGATAAGGAGTTCTTCAATTAAATGTGGTTCAATTACTTCTACTGGTAATGAAATGAGATTTTGATTAAATGAAGCACTGTTTGTCTTGTCAATGAGGTGTAGTGGTTATGATGTGTAACCAAAAAGAACTTTGACTAAAACCTTGTTGATGTGTAATGGAATCATATATGTATTTTTATATATGTATGTGTACAGTATATGTGTATGTATTTATATGTGTTTGTGTATGTATATGTGGATGCAGGCAATATAATGAGGAATAAATTGAAGTTTTTATCCAAAGGCAAAAAAAAGATAAGGAGTTTCTTGATAGTACTTAATTTTTTACATTAGCCCATTACCGTACTGCATGTTTTTCTTGCCATTTATTTAAACATATTTTTGAATGTTTCAACTCAGTTCTGATGAAGTCCAGTAGTTGTGGATGAAGGCAATAAACTGAGGAATAAATTGGAGTTTTTATCTAAAGAAAAAAAAAAGAAAAGGAGTTTCTTGATAGTACTTTATTTTTCACATTAGCCCATTACCTTACCACATGTTTTTCTTGCCATTGACTCCTTTCTACTATTGTTAAGAGTTTTAATAGTTAAATTTCTATTGATAAACTTAATATTTAGATACTTAGAAATTTAATAGTTTAATAACTTGTCTAGTTAAGAGAATGTTTACTTAGTAGAGTGCTTACTGAATGCTGAACAGCCGTCTTTATTAAAACATTTGTATTTGTTCAAACTGTCTTATTGTGTGTACTTTTAAACTATAGAGCTAGACAAGGGAAAGCAAGAGCTACTTTTAGAAGTGTTAGTTGTGTAGGCAGAAGATTCCTCCAAGACACACATGACCTTTGTGTGGTTATGTTTGGGTGTGCCACCTTTATCTGTAGGCAGCTAAATTTGTGCTGGCTTTGGACCTAGAGCCTGGCTGATAGAAGAAGCAAACTAATCTTAAAAGGACTTTTGCTGCTAGGTCCAGAGTCAGCAAAATCTAAGAAATCAGTGGAGAAAAGCTCAAGGCATAATAAGTCAGAAACAAGGAAGAGGCTGTTTCTTCGGGTCCATACTCAGCACTGTAAACCCTGAAGTTTGACATACCCATGGTATGTACTCTTACCTACATCCCTACTCCTCATCCAGAGCCATTTAATACAATTTTAGTGCAGAGTTTTCCTATGAAACAAGGGCTTTTAGAAAATACAGGTTAGTTCCCCCTGTCCTTACATTCCTCAACATTGTGTATTAAATCCTGCAAGTCTTAAAGAAGCACGTCAGCAGTGGACTTGGATCTTCTGATGAGGAATCTTCTTAAGACACAGATTGACATAGAAGTCCTCATTTTCAGCTCTAAAGGTAGTTGGAGCTGCCCAGATGACCCCATAATAATTTGTTCTCCAGTCTACCTTTCAGCATTGGTGGTGTCAGAACTAGCTTTCCACCCAAGACCTGTGAACCTGGTGCCAGAACTCCCTTTAGTGTCAGCACTGAGACTTATTAGTCCAACATATTCAACTCCAGTCTTGTAATAGCAAGAGCAGTCTCAGAGACTGAACCTCGGTACTTTGGCACTGTCCTTGGGGGGTGTTGTGTATGGCTCTGCTGATGGTTTGAGAGACCTTGGCTTTTGAGTCATCAATTTCAATCCAATGTCAGGGGCTTTGTCCTCATCTACAGTCATTTTCTCAAATGGGGTGAAGGATTTAGTGGCTAGTGTGGTGTCCTCAGATCCAGTGGAGGTTGGCTCAGCCTTTCAGCTATGAGGGAGGATAATTGAACCTCCAGAGAGAGTGAAAATTCAGGTCCCATTGGAGTTAGCCCCATCCCATGATTCCCACTCCATCTTGCCTTCCTCCCATTTGATGTCATTGAGCCAAAGTTGACCTGTAGGCTTCAAAACCTTTATTCGAAAGCAGGCCCAGTCCATTGAGGAGTCAGGTGACACTTCCCCTTATGGACCCAAAAAGAGGATGTGCAAGAGGAAGCATTTGGATTCCGCTTCAGAGTCCAAGTACATCCTTTTGGACTTCTCACTGGAGTCCCCAACATTGGATGCTTCCATGAAGGACAAAGAGGGATCACCCCCCCCAAGGATGCCTCATTTGGTGAAATTTTAGAACTTATGTGTCAGATGGGATCTTGACCCATTGACCCTCCCTGTGAAGACAAGATTGTACTTTTTGAAGCTCATGGTTCAGCCTCATATACTGCCTGGTTGGTGCCCCTGGCTGACAAGTTGATAGACTTAGCAGTTAAAAGGTCATGGCAGGAAACAAATACTTGTTAAGCTCTTCCTTGAAAACCCCATAAAATACTTTGCTTCCCAAAGACAAGCAGTAAAGTCCCCCCTCAGTCGACTCCCTCATTGCAGTGGCAGCTACCAAGAGAGAACTGTCCAAAATTTCATCCTCTATTCACCCCCTCCAACACGAAGTCAGGGAAGATGGATAGACTGGGGAAGTGGGTATCCACTTCAGGCACTTTTGCTTTATATGCTCTGAACTGTGCCACACATATGAATCAGTTTCAGTGAGATTTGACTCAACAAGCCCTATATATTCTGAAAGCTCCCCTAACATCAGAGTTTAGGAAACAACTGGAGCCAATCTTGATGGTCATGTCTAGAATCACCAGTCTCTTTATTTACCTCATGCATTATGTGGCAGATGGAGCAACTAGGGCAGCTGAAACTTTGATACAAATGAGGTACCGTACATGGCTGAGCCTTTGTGACTTTGTGGACCACTTCAAAGTGTATTTCACCAGTCCCCCCCCCCTTTGATGGGGTCTTCCTTTCCTGACCTCTCAGTGAAGGAAAGATAAAGAAGCATAAACAGGACAGAAAGACTGTTTCCAACATCGGAGTAAAGCTGAAGGTTCCCCAGAGCATCATATAGCAGAAGCCAAAAAGGATTCTCATTCACTTCCTCTGGTTTAGCAAGTCTAAATATCAACAGTTTGATTCATCATCTGATGGGGTGATTGTGGTATGGGCAGCCCCTTCAGCAGACACAAGCCCAGAGGCTGAGGAAGGTCTACAGAACCAGGGATATCA
The DNA here is from genome assembly GCF_019279795.1 of Protopterus annectens. Lineage (NCBI taxonomy): Eukaryota > Metazoa > Chordata > Ceratodontiformes > Protopteridae > Protopterus > Protopterus annectens. The sequence goes on from NC_056731.1 coordinate 444,311,143, forward strand.
CAGGCCCTTCTCCAACAGGTGACCACAGCATCCCTGGATGGAATCAAAGTTCATCTCTCCCTACACCCAGTAGTATGACAGACCATCATGCAGGACAAATGGGTCAGAGGGAGAATATCTATAGGCTACTGCATATTATTTTTCCTGGCATCCCTAGACTCCCAAAAGCCGCTACCAGAAGTCCCATCCAATCAAGTCAAGGTGCTGGTAAAAGAGATAGCTTTACTTCTCTCCAAGAGAGCAATCTAAGAGGTCCCACCAGGCCAGATATGGACAAGTTTTTATTCAAAGTTTTTTGTGGTTCCAAAGAACACATAGGACCACAGGCTATTACTGTTCCTCAACCTCCGAAATAAATATGTCTGAAAAACCCAGTTCAAAATGGTCATGGTTTAATCTATTCTGCCTTGTCATAGGACAGATGACGGGATGTGCTTACTGAACCTCCAGAATGCTTACCTTCACATCAGAATTGCAAATCTGTCCCTTGGAAACCTCAGAAAATACTTTGCCTACCAAAGACAAGCAGTAGAGTCCCCCTCAGTTGACTCCCTCATTGTGGTGGCAGCTACCAAGAGAGAACTGTCCAAAGTTTCAGCCTGTATTCATCCCCACCCCCAAAGCAGGTTTCTTTGTTTTCGGATAGGATCCAGCCATTACCGATTTTGAGACTTTCAGTTTGTTCTCAACACAGCTCTCAAGGTGTTCACCCAGTGCATGGCTGTCATAGTAGCTCATCTACACCTACAAGGTTACAAGATTTTCCTGTAACTGGATAACTGTCTCCTAGCTGACACCTTGATAGAGTCTTTGTTTGGAGGAATCCTGAGTATGCACGTATGTCACTGAAGCAAATGTTTTACCTTTGTGTTACTGTGCTCTTCATATTCAACTAATTTATACATTGCTCATGGACTACTTACTCAGGCTGTGCCATTCCTTAGGAATCTCCTTAAATCTGCAGAAATCAAACCTTCAGTCAGTGCAGAAGATCATGTTTAGTGGATCCCATCTGGACATTACTCAGTCTGTAGTCCCTCTACCAACAGATAGGATTCAAATATCAAAGACAGCAGTATGAACCATAGATCATGACTCCTCCCATACTGCAGCCATAATTCCCAGGATATTGGGGCCAATGGCATCATCGATTCTAATGGTTCACTTTGCATGCTTTCATATGAGGATTCTGCAATGGCTTCTTTAGGCACAGTGATTACAACACATTCACCCTCTTTCCAAACCTGCCATTTTTATGACAGTCTCAAGGGTTAACCTCATTCCATGGCTCATGGGAATTTTGGTGTGAGTTCAACTCCCTCTTCTTAGTTGGGGTTTGTTATAAAGGTTAAGGTGTTTGACTTACAGACGCAAGGTACAGTGTTTGATTCTCACCTTTGGGAGGGAAATTGGCTAGGCTTAGAATGGCCCATTAAGACAGGTAACCTAGTAATTGGCTATGAACTTTGAACTATGAACTTATAACCAGCTCGTGCAAGAAACACTTGAGATGTTGGCTACACTCCTTGATGATTCACTGGCAGATCCCTTCTTCTAGCTGTTTCAGTGGCTATTCTGACCACATGCGTCTTCACCCTATGGTGGGGGTTATTAGAATAGGAGGATAGTCCAAGGTCTTTCGACGGACGAGACCAACATTTACAGAAGTGTCCTGGAGTTGAGAGCAGTCCTCCTTATGTTACTAGAACTACTAGACTGTCTTCCTCAGGACATGATTTCTGTCTAAACAAGCAACATGATGGTAGTTTGGTATATCAGCACACAGGGAAGAACCAGATTGTGCTCTTTATGTTGAGGAAACAATGAGGGTTTGTTATTGGGCAGCGAGCAGTGGCTTCTCACCGTTTTCTCATAGCATCACTCATCCCGGCAGTACACAGTTACCTAGAAGACAGGCTCAGCATATCCCTTCTCATGCCTTTACAAGTGTTCCCTCAGTTCAGAGAGAAACAACCAGCTCTTCAGTTGCTTTGACATTCTCTGCTGCAGTCTTTTGCCTCCCTTTACAACACCAAGTGCAACAGCTACGTTGTCATGATCCTTCCCTGGGATGGTCAGTGAGGAATGCTGCATCCTAGCAGTGGCGTCCTGGGCTCCTCTATGCCTAAACACCCCTGCCCTAATCCCCAGATTCTTACAGAAAGCAATGAAGTGCAAAGTGAAGTCCAAGTCCAAGGTGCCATTTTGGTGCAGACAAAATTGGCTTCTGTTTCTAAGGCCTCACCTTTGGGAATCTCCCTGACTGGGATTTGGATCTTGTGCAGGATTTAATTTCACACCCTTCCTGTAAGCCTCAGCTTGAAAGTAAATGGGCAGTGATATGTCCCTTTATTATGAGCTAATAATTTAAATGGCCTCCCAGAAAGAGTCTACCCACAGGACTTACCATGGTAAATGAAAGAGATCTTTTTTATGGGCTGCCTATCAAAACATCAAGTGTGGGTCAGCCCCAGTTTCAGATGTCCTCCATTTTCTGGCAAACTGATTTGGTTCTAGTTCTAGCTGTTCCACTGTTGAAATGCATCTTGCTGCAATCTCAAACTTTCATGCGAGTTTCCATTAGTGATCAGTAGCTTCTCATAAACTCTGTAAAGCCTTCCTTAGAAGAAATGTTTTGTTTAGACCTCCTATCAGAGAACCAGTTCCTTCTTGGGTTCTAAATTTGATCTTAGAGGCTCTGACTAAATCTCCCTTTGAACTAGCTTCTGTTGAGCTAGGATTTCTTTTCTAGAAGACGTGTTTTTTTTTTTGTAGGTATCACTTCTGCTAGAAGGATTTTGAAGCTTCATGCATTCTTTTCATTAACCACATATCTAGTGTTCCACAAAAACAATTCTGTCACTTAGAATAAATCTGTCTTTTCTTTCCAAAGTAGCTTCATATCACAACCCAGTCATCTACCAGTTTTCTTTCCAAATCATTCCAACAAGGGAGAGTACAGTCTTCATACATTAGATGTACATGGACAGTTGTGCTTTTACCTTCACAGCACCAATTCTTTTGCAAAGGGTTCACAACTGTTCATCTCCTTTGCTTGTAAAAAGCTAGGACAACAAGTTTCTAAGTTTTCCCTTTCCAGGTGGCTATCAGATAGTCTCTCCTTCATTTATAGTGCACAAAACAAATCTTTGCTCAGCAAACATAGAGTTCACTTCATTAGAGCTGTAAAGACTTCTGTTGTCATCCTCAGAAGTTCTTCAATAGATAACATTTGCAAAGCTGGTTTTCCATGCATACCTTTGTCAAGCATTGTAAGTTTGAATGTACTACCCATGCAAGAGCATTCTTTGGCACATCTATCCTGAAGGGTCTGCTGTCATGATGCCACCCAGGTAATCAACTAGCTTGGAATTCTAAACCACACATCAGATCAGGCAGTTGAATTAATAGGATATGAAAGTTATGTACTTAACTGAAAGATAGAACCTTCATTCATGACCCTCTGATATGACAACATTCCCTTCTTCTCCCTTCCTTGTCTTCCTAAGGATTGAAGGATTTACTGGTTCTAGATAGGCTTGATGATCATTCATGCTATGGGAATTTTGTACCTAGGTCTTTAGGATTCAAACTAGATCTGAGGTAACTAGAGGACATGGTACATTATGGGAGTGAAAATTCTTAAAGGGTCTGGAGGCTGGAGAACTGATGCTGCCAAGTCAGATCTGACAAGTGGCTCAAGGACACACAAATTGTATCAGACAGACATAAATGAAAGGATCTATCATTATGATGAGTGCATAATTTTCATTTAATTTCTCTTCAAATTATAAGACTTAGTATATTGTTTGATTCAAATTGTTTTTGATCTGAAACAGCTCTGTTCACTCCCAAAATATATGCTTTTGGAAACATCTTTCTGAAACACACATTTGCAACATATGCCTCTTGTCTGTGGGAACATTACTTAAGTCTCATAGGGGTATAGAAATGCAAACAGTTCAAAGCAAAAATTCAACATTTTTTTGATTTAATAAAACAAAAAAGAAAAAAAAACAAAACCTTCTTAGTGACACAATGAGCTGTTTATTAAATATTGAGTACTATCCTCTTAAAATGTTCAACAAGACTTCATCAGAGTAATGAATCAGTGTGCAAAGAACAATGTTTAAAAACACGTCCCCAAACAGTAAAAAAAAACCCTATTCGTGATGTGATGTCATGTATAATGAATCAAATCTATTGCACTCAAGGCAATCATGATACTAAACACAGAATTGATTAACTTTTAAAAAGTAAAAAAAATTAAATTGTGACTGAAAATGAACACTAGACCTAAATATTGACTTCTAAACTACAAATACAATTCACGTTGCCATAATTATATGCACGCTGATCTAAACTTAAAAGCACTATTCAAAATGTAACATCATTAAGACCCAGAGCCACTGTAGCATTAAGTCTGAGCTGACAGCTTAACTCTCATAATTCTAGTAAAGTATCAGCATGCCCTCACATGATATATTACTGTGCTGATAAAGTTCTACCACAAGAACACATGGTAGTGAGTGAAAGGAAAGGGAGAAATCGAATACCATCATGGAAATATCGAGTTGTTGTTGTTGTGTCTTTCGGCTTTTCCCAGTTAGGGGTCATCATAGCGGAACTCCAGTCTGCTAATAATTGGCAGTTGATTTTTACGTGCTGAGTTGCCAGCCCTAATGCACAACCTTCAACGAAGGTACGCCCACTCACGCATGTCTCCGCAGTAGACGCTCTAGCTGAGAATCGAACGGGACAACGTCTTGCTGTGAGGCGACAACGCTACCGCAGCACCACCACCTGGAAATATCGAGAAAATTATAAAACAATTAAGACAAGAAGTGTCACTCTTAGAAGACTATAGAAGAGGGAATAGATCAACAAAAATACTAAGAAAGATAGATGTGATTAAAGCAATGCACAGTATTAGAACAGACCATGATCTATCATGCACTATCGCAAATAACTAACAATTTCAGCACAAGTGGAAAAATTTAGAAGATATACAGATAAATGTAAAGGAAAAGTACAAAATAAGCAATTTATTGATGACCCAAAAAGTTTTATAGAGAATTGGGAAATAAGGTAAAAGGAATTGAATGAATGACAAAAAAAGAGGAAATAGATACATTCTGGAGAAGTATCTATGAAGATCCTGTGGAACATAAATATGCTAAATGGATAGAAGAAATAAAAGAAATAATAAGAAGTTTAAAGGTGCAGGATATGAAATGGAATGAAGTAACAGCCAGAGAGATTGAGACAAAGTTAAGAAAAACCTCTACTTGGAAAACCCCAGGCCCAGATGCAGCACCTAACTTTTGGTTAAAAGTATTAACATTTTTGAACAAGGATTTAGTTATGAGTAAGAACTATTTATGTGCACAGCCCAGACACCAACCCTCCTAACAACAGGCAAAATAATGCTCCTTCTTAAGAGTGAATCTGCAAGCTACTGTAAAACTATAGACCAATAACTTGTCTTCCGACGGTGTATAGCATTTAAATACATACTTTGTAATTGATCACTTTGAACTCTTAAAAAGACATGACACCTTACTAAAACTCTGATGTCAAAGCTATTAAGCCATAAAAAATATGAAAATCAAAATAAAATTATACATATATATATATATATAGTAAATAACTTTGCCATGTAATTCATCCTAACATAAAAATAATAATAAATGTGTATAAACATGTTATCAAAATGCATAAACCAGCACTTATATGTAATTATCTAGTTAAATGCATAACATCTAAAACAGAGTTTTAGTAAGGTGTCATGTCTTTTTAAGAGTTCAAAGTGATCAATTACAAAGTATGTATTTAAATGCCTTGCATCAGGTGAACTTAGTTTTGATGAAGTTTTGTATTGGCTAAGTGAAAGCGTGCTTAACTTGAATTGTTTCTTGTGGTCTGACCTTTTGTAAGTGTTGTTCAGAGAGTTTTTAACGGTCTTTGGATTAAACTATTGTTTTTCCCAAGGTTATATATTCCCCATTCCAAAGGTGGGATGGGCCTCCTTGAAATTGATTACTCACAAGACCCAAATGTAGTGAAAGTTTTGAAACATGAGAATAAATCTAAGATGACTTCTCTGCTTAATTTAGCAGAAGCATATCGGCATCAAGCAGGAATGGAAATCAAACCAGAAGTAGATAAAAATCAGGCAGCAACTGGATGCGCCAAAAAAACAAAAGAAATAATATAAGGTGAATGACCAGATGAGAAGGCAAGAAATGTGGAAAAAGCATAACTATAGTTGCAGGTATAGAAAACTGCTGGAAGAACCTCATCTTGATCAGGAGCAAACACAGGAATGGTTAAGGAGAGGCAAATTCAAACCAAGAGATGAAAGGTTAATATTGGCAGCCCAAGATAGTGGACTATGTACACGCTGGTTTACAAAGTCCATTGAACATGTGGGAGAAACAGACAAATGTAGGTTTTGTAAAACTGAATTGGAAACAGTTGCACACCTCGGTGCTGGTTGTGACATACTAATGGCAGAAGCACTCTATACTGAAAGGCATAATAATGTGGCAGGACTATTGCACTGGAGATTGTGCAAGCATTATGGTATTGAAGTGGCTGAAAAACACTGGAAACGAGCCACAAAGCATCATAGAAAATGATGAAGTTTTTATCACATGGGGTCACCCATTACCAATAATTTTAAAATAGTTGCTAGAAAACTGGATGTAATGGTCCATGAAAAGAAGACAAAAGTATCATTGATCATTGAAATTGCTACACCCAGTGACTACAATGTCCTGCGTACAGAGAGACATAAAGTCATAAAATATCAGGATCTGCGGGCAGAAACGAGAGCAATATGGAAGAAAGATACCCAGACAGTTCCAATAGTAGTAGGAGCAACGGGTCTTATAAAAAAGAATCTACAGTCATATTTAGATATGCTACCAGTCTATGAAACACCATACGAATTGCAGGAGGAGTCATTACTGGGCACATTGTGAGTGCTATGTATGGCTGACATCAAAGATTGAAGCAGTACTGAGTTCATGAACTTTAATCGTACCTTGACTTAGGAATGGGGTAGATTCTCCATCATAGTATTAGAAACCCAATAGATTTGGAGAAATTAAAAAAGGGAGAAGTAAAAATCCTATCTATGAAAAAAAATTTAAATTTCTTAAATGTAAGGCAAAGGGCGGAATGTCTATAAAGAGCATTCGCAGTCTTCTTTTTCTTAATGTTGTAACAATGCTCCCTAATACTTTCCTTCAGCTTTCTCATAATTGTCCCACGTAAAATGAATTGCAGGATCCACAGCTTACTAAATACACTACATAGTGGTGTTACAGTTGAACTTCCCTGGGCAGCCCAATGTCCTTTCATAGTCATTCACCACTATAAAAGGCCCTTCATAAATGTCTCTACATATACTGCAGAAACTACATTTCTGCATTCTACTGTGGGTAACTTGCATCTTATGAGAAGCTGATTCAAGTAAAGATTTAACATTCCTGCCCTTAGAAAAAAAACTATCATCTCGTTTTTTGGCAGTCTTTCAATTCCTTTTACCTTGTTTCCTAATTCTGTATAAAACTTGTTTGAATCATCAATAAATTGCCTATTTTGTACTTTTCCTTTATATTTTTCTGTGTATCTTCTACATTTTTCCGCCTGTGCTGAAATGTTTAGTTTATTTGTGATAACGCATGATAGATCCTGGTCTGTTCTAATAATGTGCATTGCTTTTATCACATCTATTTTCTTAGTATTTTGTTGATATGTTCCCTCTTCTATAGCCTTCTAACAGTGACATTTCTTGTCTTAATTGCTTTATAATTTTCTTTGTTCAATACTTCCATGATGGTATTCGATTTCTCCCCTTCCTTTCCCTTGCAATCTTGTGGTAGAACTTTATCAGTTATTAATTTAGCAGCACAGTAATATATCCTGTTTACTTCTGTTGTATCAGACGGATCTCTATGGACAGTCCTAATTACTGCATTCATTTGTTTTATCAGACTTCTGACTTTTTGGGTTTTATTGACCTTCTGCAGTTTATATCTCTCATTGATCTTAATGTAGCTATCCATGTCTGGTAAATCAAGCAACTCTTCTCTTAGCTCATTTTCTTCCAAACTGAGGGTACATCCCTTGTTTTCCATTTCCAGTGAACATTCTAAAGAAAGTTCTAGGGCATCTTCCTGTGGCACCTTCTCTTAGGTTCATAGGTTCATACTAGGCTATCTGCCCTAGGGCATTTGTAAGCCTAGCCAGAGTGTGTTTGGCTTTCGCCACCCTTTTAGATTAGTTGACTGTGCCTCTGTATAGTATGTCACAGAAGATAGCCCTTTTGAGGTTAGTTTACTCTGCCTCTGTCTAGTAGGGACACAGAAGGGATCCCAGGGGTAAACCTACAATCTCCCATCCACTTGTCAAGATTTCTCTTGAAGAGGGTCATTGAGGGACTCTGCCTAACATGGATTGGGATTTTGTTCCAGAGTGAGGGGAGCCTCTGGGATATGAATCTGTCTCTCCAGCATGTCCTATTTATTTCTGTGCTGAGGTTTAAGTCCCTGGAGCGTGTAGCTCTAAGGGATTTGGATTTCCTGAGGTGGAGCATGTCCATTAATTCTGGGTTGGACATGGCTTTATACGTCAGGCACAGACCGCCTATGAGTAGAGCTGGAGTTTCTTTAGCCTAACTGCATAGGGCATCTGTTTGAGACTCTTGATCCTCTTGGTGAGGTACTTTTGGGGTCTTTCCAGTTGCTGCAGGTGTCAGGTAAGGTACATCCCAAATGGGGAATTGTATTCAATTATGGGCCTGATGAGTGATGAGTAGAGGGGCACAATGATCTCTCTTGATCTAGATGTGAACCCTTTTGTGATAAGGTGGGCTATATAGAAGGTCTTTCTAACCACTTTGGCAACGTGATTGTCAAAGGCGAGATTGCTATCTACTTGGGTCCCCAAATCCCTATTTACTTCTTCTGTACTTAATGATTACCACCTATGTGGTAATTTGTGGGCACTTTGTTTTTCCCAAAGGGGATCACTATGCACTTTTTGGCATTTAGCTTTAGGCCGTGGCTCGGGCACCAGTTATCCATCTCTGTGAGACTCTTCTGGAGGATGCTTGTGTCAGTCGGCGAGTCGATTATGGCACCCAGTTTGCAGTCATCTGCGAACTTGGTCAGCCATAGTCCTCCCATGTTAGCCTGTACCTCAGAGAAATATATACTGAACAAGAGAGGTCCCAGGACTGTGCCTTGTGGGACGCCACTTGTAACTGGTTTTGAGACTGACATGGCACCTGCAATTCTGACCATGTGGGTTCTATCCCTGAGTCAGTTTGCAACCCATCTTGTGACATATGAGTTGATATTTAAGCTGGTGAGCTTATTTATGATGCCCGAGTGGGGTATTGTGTTGAAGGCTTTTGCGAGGTCCAGGTAGGCTGTGTGGACTACCTTCCCTTCATCTATGGCCTTGGTGACTGTTTCAAAGAAATCGACCAAGTTCACGAGGCAAGATCTGCCCTTAACAAAGCCGAATTGGGTAGGATCCAGTGTTTGGAGGTTCCCAATGTTTTTGTTTATGAGTTTCATGATGATACGCTCCATAGCTTTGCAGACCAGTTTATTCAGGCTTATAGGGCGATAGTTTCTGGGGTCCATTGTGGCACCACCTTTGTGGAGTGGGACCACTGTTGCTGTACGCCATTCCTTGGGTACATATCCTGTAGTAAGGCTGAGATTGAACAGTGACTTTATGTGAGGGTTCAGTTCTTCTTGGAGTTCGTGTAAGACACAGCTCGGGACACCGTCCGGTCCCATTGATGCTGTGTTTTTTGCTTTGGAGAGGGCAGCTCTCACCTGTGCATCTGTGATGTCAGGGAGGCTACACTCTGTTGGGATAGACATTTGCTCTTTTGGGGGGGAAGGGGAGGGAGAAGTTTGCACTGAACCTGTCTGCCAGGATGTTGGCATTGTCTGTGGGTTCAGTGTATTTTTTGTCATTTTGAACTAACTCAGAGCATATCTGGGAGTTACCACCCAGGTTCCTGAGATAACTAAAGAAGGCCTTGTGATTATCTTTAGCATCTTGTGCAATTTTTCTTTCGAAGCTAGCCTTAGATGATTTTATGAGGGATCGTAGTTTCTTGCTAGTACTGATCAGAGATGTCTTCCCTTTTTGGGTAGTAGCTTCCTCCTTCTGTTGTATAACTTATTTATGGCTGGGGTCCACCAGACAGGTCTCCTGCCTTTGGTGGAATGAGTCTTGGTTTTATTTGGGATAGCACGATCCATGCATTCCTGTAGGTGTCCATAGAAAGCGTTTGTAAAGGATTCTGCGGTTTGGGCCATATTTTCCACTGGCCCGGGGGCTTTGAAGGATTCCACCTCGGTTTTGAGAAGTGTGAAGTTTCCTTTTGAAAAGTTCTTCACTGTGGTTTCCTTGGCTGGGGGTGGGGATGGGATATGGATGTCCAGTGATATTAATTTATGGTCAGATCTTACCAATGAGGGGTATACCTCTGGTATGGAACATAGAGTCCCCATGTTGGTAATGATCAGGTCCAATATGTTTTCCCCTCTTTTGGGAGTGGTGACCAGTTGTTCCATAGCATTTGTGTTTATAAATTCTAGGAACCATTGGGCGGGGGTGTTGGGGCTTGAGTAGTGCTCCCAGTCTATGTTTGGGTAGTTGAACTCACCCAATATAATGGTGTTTGGAGAGACCTTCATATTCTCCAGTGTTCTCAGGAAAGCCGAGTAGAGTTCCTGAGTTTGGGAGGGTGGTCTGTAGCAGGCTATAAACTGAAAAGCAGTTTTGCCCACTGTTAGTTGCACATGGATGGTCTCCGATGCTTCATGCAGTGCCACTAACCTGGAGGTGTGGGTATCTTTGATGAATATGGATACTCCCCCTCCTTTTGTGGTTTGGTCCAAGTTTTGGGGCCGAAAAGCATGGTATGAGGTATAACCTGGTAGTGCTGGGGTGCTCTCGGGAGCCTTGAACCAGGTTTCTGTTACTGTACAGATATCGATATTCTCCATACTGAGGAGAGCCTCGAGTGCGTGCATCTTGAGGTTTAGACTTCTGGCGTTGAGCAGCATTACCCTTAGTTTCTTTTTCTTTGTGTTGTCTATGGAGGTGGGTTTGTCCTTTGAGCCTTGCCTAAAAAAGGCACTATGGGGTTGGCAAGAGCCTTAGCCAGTATTTGAAAGCCCAGGGGTGACAGGTGCAAGACGTCCCTAGCGAAGCAACGTGGCTTGTTGAGCATGTCATCCCAGGTTGACAGACACTGGATCCCCTTTGAATGACACCAATACTTTAGCCAATTGTTAAAATTGATAATTTTGTCTTTATACTGTGGCATCATTCTTGGTGAGGGTAAGATGCTACTCAAGGTCAGGGTCATACCGGCCTGGGCTACATGATCAGAGAGCTCCACTATGCCTCTTTTCATGTAGTCCAGGGAGGTACGTCTCAGGTCATTCACACCAGCATGGACAATGACGGAGTCATATTTGTACTTGCTTTGGAGTGACTGAGTGCTTGTGTTATGTGGCGGATCCTGGCACCCGACAGGCAGCTTACAGTGACCTTCTCCTTGTTCAGCATGGTGAGTGAGACATCAGTGTGTCTGACAATAGAGTCACCTATTGCAAGTGTATTAGGTGTGTTGCTTAGCCTTAAGGGCTGTGACTGTATGGCACACTGACTTTGTGAACTGTGTGATACATGGGTATTGTTGTGGGGTAGCGGTTGCTGTGATGTCTACTTGGAGGTCTCTGCTACTTGGGCAGATTTTTATTTAGAGCCTCTGAGTATGTTTTTTTGTGTTTATGTGTTTGGTTTTCTGTTACGATAGGTCTATGTGAGACTGGATTTGTGGTGTGTGTGGTTACCTTCTCCTCCTGACTGACTGCGCCAGTATTGGGTTGAGAGAGCTCACCCTCCAGTATGGCTATATAGTTGCATCTCTCACATGTATTTGAGCTTGTTGGGAGGAGGAGAGGGTGATCTGTGTACATAAGGCAGTTGTAACATTGCCTCAAGATTCCCAGATTCACCAGCTGGACTGGAGAGTAAACCCGAAACTGACTTTTGGACATGCCAGAATAGTATAAGGAACTATTTTTTGACTGATCAAAAAAGACCAGTAGGGAGCCTAGTACTTAAAGGGAGTATAAGAGGGTGTAGTGCTTTAGTTTATTAGTGCTTACTTATAAGATTAGTTATACGAGCAACTGCAGGGCTTTAGAATGAAAATAGAGTGCTTACTTTGAGATTTAGAACAGTTCTAAGGGAAAAAAGTGAAGAGCAGACTTTGTGGAGACGGGAAGAGTTTAAACCCGTTTAAGTGGCGCTGCCCGATGCTGCGCTATGTGCAAAATCGTGCAAAACCGCACAAGTGCGGGTTCTAAAGCAGGGAAACTGACAGAGATAGGAATTGACCCAGAGTGGCCAATAAGCTACTAGTTCCAGGGCTGAGACCACTCCTCCAGGGACAGATAGACTGCTCAAAGCTCCCCACTCTCACTGGTGAACAGAGAAGCTTCCTCCTATCCACGTAAGGATATGGGCAAGACAGGAAACTATACCACAGTCTGGAATTCAGCAAAACCTGAAATCTGAACTAATCTAGTTCAGCAAAGGTGGGAAAATAGAATTTTTTTTTCAGGAAACAGCAGAAAAACACACAGAAAACACTGTAAATGCTATAAACAGGCTAGCGCACTTTAGTGTGAAGCCTACAACAGTTATACAATACAAAAATGACTTAAATTGATATAAAACAAGTGCAAAAACTGTAAAAAGCAGAAGGCAAATGCAATTTAAACTTTTTAAAGCACAGATCAGTTAGAAATTCACTTTTTAGGCAGGAGAAGGCAGTCAGAGCAAAAAAACAGAGAAAAAAATACTTAAATCTGGAAAAGTCGCTCTTGGGTCTCTCTGTTGCCTGTATCACTTTGCAGGACACCATGAGGAGCTGTGCGGAGTTGTATACTGGTGCAAAACCGCGCAAATGTGGGTTTTAAAGCAGGGAAACTGAAAGAGATTAGGAATTGACCCAAAACGGCCAATAAGCTACTAGTTTCAGGGCTGAGACCACTCCTCCAGGGACAGATAGGCTGCTCAAAGCTCCCCATTCTCACTAGTGAACAGAGAAGCTTCCTTCTATCCAAGTAAGGATATGGGCAACACAGGAAACTATACCACAGTCCGGAATTCAGCAAAACCTGAAATCTGGACTAATCTAGTTCAGCAAAGGCGGGAAAAGAGAATTTTTTTTTTTCAGGAAACAGCAGACAGACACACAGAAAACACTGTAAATGCTATAAACAGGCTAGTGCACTTTGGTGTATAGCCTACAACAGTTATACAATACAAAAATGACTTAAATTGATATAAAACAAGTGCAAAAACTGTAAAAAAACAGAAGGCAAATGCAATTTAAACTTTTTAAAGAACAGATCAGTTAGAAATTCACTTTTTAGGCAGGAGAAGGCAGTCAGAGCAAAAAAACAGAGAAAAAAATACTTAAATCTGGAAAAGTCTCTCTTGGGTCTCTCTCTGTTGCCTGTATCACTCTGCAGGACACCACGAGGAGCTGTGCGGAGTTGTATACTGGCACAAACCGCGCAAATGCGGGTTTTAAAGCAGGGAAACTGAAAGAGATAGGAATTGACCCAAAACGGCCAATAAGCTACTAGTTTCAGGGCTGAGACCACTCCTCCAGGGACAGATAGGCTGCTCAAAGCTCCCCACTCTCAGTGGTGAACAGAGAAGCTTCCTCCTATCCAAGTAAGGATATGGGCAACACAGGAAACTGTACCACAGTCCGGAATTCAGCAAAACCTGAAATCTGGACTAATCTAGTTCAGCAAAGGCAGGAAAAGAGAATTTTTTTTTCAGGAAACAGCAGAAAAACACACAGAAAACACCGTAAATGCTATAAATAGCCTAGCACACTTTAGTATGTAGCCTATAACAGTTATACAGTACAAAAACGACTTAAATTGATATAAAACAAGTGCAAAAACTGTAAAAAGCAGAAGGCAAATGCAATTTAAACTTTTTAAAGCACAGATCAGTTAGAAATTTGCTTTTTAGACTGGATAAGGCAGTCCAAGCAAAAAAACAGAGAAAAACTACTTAAATCTGGAAAAGTCTCTCTTGGGTCTCTCTGTTGCCTGTATCACTCTGCAGGACACTATGAGGAGCTGTGCGGAGTTGTATACAATAACAAACTTTTTAAATCACAGATTCGCTAAAAAAAAAACTGGCGTTTTAGGCAGAAATAGTTAAGACAGCAAGAAAAGCAGAAAAGTGATACTTAATCACTCCAAAGTCACTCTTTTGTCTCACTGCTGCTGTAGACTCTGCAGAACACCTGGAAGGCACTTGGTGAGCGGAATACAAACGTAAAAACTGTGCAAATGAGGTTTTTATAGCAGGGAAGTGAAAGAGATAGAAATTAGCCCAAAATGGCCAATAAACTACTAACTTCTGGGCTGAAACCACTCCTGCAGGGACAGATAGGCTGCACAAAGCTCCCCTCTCTCACAGGTGAACAGAGAAACTTCCTTCTATCCAAGTAAGGTAATGGCAACACAGAAACTTGTAACACAGCCCTGGATTCAGCAGTAACCTGAAAACTGGACTATACTAGTTCAGAAAGGTGGGAAACAAGTATATCATTTGTTTTTCAGAAAATAGAGCAGATACAATCAAAATTAGCCCAAAAAGGCCAATAAACAACTAACTTCTGGGCTGAAACCACTCCTCCAGGGACAGATAGCCTGCTCAAAGCTCCCCTCTCTCACAGGTGAACAGAGAAACTTCCTTCTGTCCAAGTAAGGCATGGCAACACAGAAACTTGTAACACAACCCTGGATTCAGCAATAACATGAAAACTGGACGATACTAGTTCAGAAAGGCGAGAAACAAGTATATATATATATTTTTTTTTTCCAGAAAATAGAGCAGATACAATCAAAACAACACTTTACCCAATTAACCAGTTAAAAAGCTTAAAACTGAGTCCTGTTCCAGCAGTCTTCAATCAGACAAGTTCTAACTGCACAGTCCTGCCACTAGGGTACAGAGAAACCTTCTCCAAAAAAGACAGCCTGGGTCAGTGCACAAGTCATACAAACAAAGCTAGATCCAGCCGGCCTGAATCTAGTCTATGCTACAGCAAACAAGGCGTACCAATTTCAGAAAGAAACAGTTCAAGTAAGCATGCTCAATAAGCCTTTAACCAGAAATTCCCAGCTCAGAAGGGCAGAATCTAGCCTCTCCTCCCACAAGAGTGCAGACCACAAACCTTCTTAATGTAAAATAACTAGCCTGAAGCCCAAGTCCTTAACCTAGAACTAATACACTTTTAGAATAACAGACACTGAGCCTTCAGTCAGCAGTTCCCAACTTAGAGGGATGTACGCTACCTGTCCTGCCACAACAGTGCAGACCACAAACCTTCTTAATGTAAAACAACTGGTTTGAGGCCCAAGTGCTTAAACCAAGGGCCTTAAAATAACAGTTACAATTTAATCAGGCTACTAACAAGCAGTAATACAGGCAGCAGAATAAATTTAATTGAGTACTTTTAAAAGAGGCAAAAGCAAAATAAGGTAATAAAGTAGGAAGAAACTCAAATACAGTAAGGCAGATGAAGTGCAAATTTTTTTTTTTTTTTTTTTTGAGATGGAGGAAACAGAGCAGATTAAGATACTATAGGGGAATGCCCTTCCCAAGTGCTCTCTCTGTACACCGCAGAGGAGATGGGAGTGATAAGAGTATCCAAAATCAAAATATGATCTCACTGTACTCAGTTGAGTGAGCGAATGAGATGGGTCCAGGAGGAGTGTGCAAAAAGAGATTTACAGCAGGGGCGGGCAATTCCAAAGCCACAAGATTAACACCACAACAAGAAACAGGGAGGCGGGGTGAGGAACTAACTGCAGAGATACAGAGACACAATATTTACTGAAACCAAGACACACAATATTTACTCACTCAATTCTTAAATAAGTGCAGAAAATATACTAAAATCAGCTTGTGTCCAGTTGATATATGCAGACAAGTCTCGGTAGCCAGAAACTCAATTTAAAATGGTTACTAGAAATGTAACCAACACAGATTTTAATGCTAGCAGAAACCCCCAAGCTAATTAACACTAACAAAGGAATTTCAAAGCAGTTTAACAACTTTCACTGAGCTCAGATGGCTAACTGCAGAGATTCAGAGACACAATATTTACTGAATCCAAGACACACAATATTTACTCACTCAAATCTTAAATAAGTGCAGAAAATATACTTAAATATACTTCAATTTCATCCTGTGCCATCCATTGTTCTGTCATATGGGAACCCACTGGCCTACCACTCCTCAACATTGACTGCATCAGAGTTTCCACAGTTTCCTGTTCCTTCCCTTGCTGTCTAGCTTCAAGTGACTGTTTATACTGGTTTCCTGTGGAACGCTCCAAAATATCTTGATATGGCACCTGACCAGTTGCTTCCTGTTCCACCGGTTTCCCCTTAATTTGGATATCCATTACTCTGTCCTGTTGTGGTGCTTTCTGCTTTTGATTTTCTGCACTGAATCCTTCACTTTGGAGGTATTCCATAACCTCAGTTTCTGTTTCTTTAACTTCTCCATTACTCATAGGTTCATAGATTAATACTAGGCTAACTGCCCTTTGGTAAGCCTAGCCAGTTACCCTATGTGAAAGTCAAACCCTGCACCTTGTGTTTGTAAAACAAATACCTTAACCATTATGCCAGCCTCTTGGCCATCTCCTTTTCTTCTTTTTCTCTTTGTCTTCCTATGTTTTGTATTGTAAAGTTTTCCATGTCCAGATTCATTTGCCTGTATTTCTCTTTAAATATTTTTTGCATTGGTTAGTTTTGCTTTTTCCTTTGCGTAAATATTACACCATATTAAATCTCTTTTTTCTTTCCCATATCCATATTTCTTCTTCAGATGTCTCCTGATCTTCCTGTTTCCCCTTAGTTTAGGGACTCACTGCATCATGCTGTGATGTAACCTGCAGTAGACCTTCTATACCAAATCCTTCACTTTGCAGGTGCTCTATAACTTCAACTTCTATTTTTTTAACAAGTAAAAGCAGAAGGAAAACCGCAACGGAGTCCAAAATCCACACAATACGATTTATTGAATGATCACAGAAAAGATTTTAGCGCTTTCTTAAAGCTTGTAACACAAATTTCATCAGAATCTCAAACAAATGAAAATAAGTTAACTTTAATATCCCTCCCATGTTAGTCATATGGTAAAAATCACCAATAACAAAATGTACCCTCTCAATAATAAAACAAATACAAAAAAACGTAAACATAAAATATACATAACTATTACATAATTATACCTTATTTTTTATTTATTTATTTTTTTTTTTTTATTTTTACATTTGTTGACCGGGCTAGTCTAACTGGATATATGTCCATTTTCAGTAGAGGCCCGGGGAGAAAAGCTCCAGGAAAAAACATACACTTAATAGAGAAAAACATAAAAACATTTTTATACAGCAATATATTTATACAAACAATTAATAGAGAATAGTATAGAAGCAGTTTTATACATCAATAATTATATGATTAAGGCAGATTTATACTGCAACAAATTTAGCCTAAACATGTATGCTAAAGAAATTGTAAAAGTATATAAAAATAGTAGTATGTAAATACTGGAAGCAAGTCTTTAGAAGGATGTACTAGTAACACTTATTTCTATGTGAGAGAAAGGGTATAGAAGTAATCTAAGAAGATTGTAATAGAAGAAAGGTAAAAGATTAGAGTCAAGAGAATGCTAGTCAGGGTTAGAACATGGGCATAACCAGTGATTTTTGAAATATAGCTTTAGATTTCTTTTAAAAAGTGGGAGAGAGGACAGAGATGTAAGGTCGGGTGGTAATTGATTCCATACTTTTCCGACAGAGTTAGAGAACAAGGAATCACCTGCTAAGTTTTTAGATTTAGTAATTTGCATAAGCATTTTGTTAGAGGAGTGTAAATTTTTGAGATTACTGTATGGTATAATGAAGCTAGAGAGTGTAGGAGTATAATGGGGTTGATAAAGGGCCTTGTATGTTATTGTAAGTTGCAGAAATTGTATCTGATTAAGAAATTCTAACCAGCCTAGTTGTTTCAGATTAAGACAGTGATGAGTTCTAAAAGGGGAGGTTGTAGCGAATCTGGCAATGTTATTATAGGATGTTGCTAGTTTGTGAAGGTTCTTTTTAGAGAGGTTGGTGTAAATGGGAGAGGCATAAAGAAGAGTTGAGAGTAAATGAGTTCTAGCTATAGTGGACCTGGCCAGTGGTGTAAGAAAAGGTTTAATTCTGTAGAGGGATCCTAATTTATGGTTAACTGATTTTACTGTGGCATTAATGTGGGTATCAAAGTTGAGATTGTTATCAATTGTGATTCCTAACAGTTTAGTGGTTAGATCAGGAGAAATAAGGGTGCCATTATTAGATATGATACTAAAGTGTACGGGGTAGTCTTTTGGGTTGGTGTAAAGAGTAAAAGTTTAGTTTTGTTGGGGTTTAGTAGGAGGCAGCGGTCAGAGAACCAGTTCTCTACTATATTAAAAGCTTTTGTGTATGAGCCTGAAGTTCAGCTTGAGAGGTGGCTGCACAGACTATAGTAGAGACGGCTGCATATTGAATACATGTGGAGAGAGGGATGGCTAAGTGGAGGTCATTGATGTAGATGGAAAACAAGAGAGGGCCTAAAATGGATCCTTGTGGAACACCTAATGTAATGGGCAGAAGGTTTGATAGTCTATTTTGCCAGAGTACAGCCTGCTGTCTGTTATCTAGATAGGATGTGAACCAGTTCATTGAAAGTGGATTCAGTGAGTAGGACTTTAGGATGTGAAGAAGGATTTGGTGATTAACCATGTCAAAAGCTTTTGATAAATCAACAAAGACTGCTGAGGAGAGGATATTTTTGTTGTGGTTCTCGTTGATACAGTTAGTGAAGGAAAGCAAGGCAGAAGAGGTACTATGGAAAGGTCTAAATCCATGTTGACAGTTAGCTAGTAGGTTGTGATAGAGAAGGTGGTTCATTAGCTGTTTGTGGACACACTTTTCCATTATTTTTGCAAGTGGAGAGAGCAGGGCTATAGGACGATAGTTTGACGTGTCGTTGGAGCTACCACCTTTGTGTAATGGGATAATATGGGAAACTTTCCAGATGGATGGGATAATACCTTCGTATATGGTTCGATTTATCAATATGGAGATGGGATAAGCTATGGCTTTAGATGCTATTTGCAGGAATTCAGCTGGGAGTTTATCAGCAGAGGGGGTTGTTGCTTTTAGCTTTTGGAGAAGGGATCGAATATATGATGTTGGTACTGGTTCTAACTTGAATACTGGGGGTGACTTGGAGTTTGAGGTTTGTAGTTGTGAGATATTGGGGGAAAGTTGGCTAGCCAGAGTTTGGATAGTATTGGTAAAGAAAGAGTTAAAGGCATTTGCTGTTTCAGTTGAGTTTTCAGGATTAGCACCTGAGGGGATGGGGGTAATAGTTGCACCTGGATAAAGAATTTTATTAATAGTAGACCAAAACTTCTGAGGTTCCTTGAGGGAGGATTGTTGTAGGTGGAGATAGTAGTTCTTTTTATCTAGTAGGATGGCTTTTTTAGTGTTATTTCTTTGCTGTCTGAAGGTTAGATGATCTGTAGAGTTCTTAGTAGTTCGCCATTTAGCCCAAGATTTGTTTCCATGAATGATTAGTTGCCTGGTATTGTATGAGAGCCAAGGAGCAGGTTTAGTTTTATTTCTTGTACAGCGTATTGGGGCGTGATGATCAAGGATCGTTAGAAATGTTGAGTTGAAGTATTCAACTGCTTTGTTAATTGGGAGGGATTTTAATGGTGACCAATTACATTGCTTAAGTTCTATTTCGAATAGCTCAGGGATAAAATGCTTTTTGGAGCGAACTGTTCTGATAGTGTTAGGGAAGGTTGGGTTGGTTTTCTGTCTGATTATGTATGTTAGCAGGTGGTCACTAAGATCATCTGGGAGTGTTCCTGTTATGTAAGTGTGGTGAGGACTATTAGTCAGAATCCAATCCAAGATGCTTTCTTTATTGTTCAGTTTGTTAATTCTGGTGGGGGAGTTAATAGCTTGTGAGAAGCCATAAAGGTTAATGTGGTTGGTAGGGTCTGAACTGCTACAAGAATTCCAGTCAATGTTAAAGTCTCCTAGGACTATGGTTTCTTGTGGGAACTGAGAAGAAAGCCCGTTGAGTATGTGTTCTAGAGTAGCAATGTTATTGCCTGGGGGAAGATAGACGCAGATGATGTTTATGGCTTTATGTCTGTTAAGCTGGAATTTTGAGATAACTATTTCAGCGGTAGAGTCTAAAGATAGGTTAAGATTTACAGTACTTAGTTGTATGTGTGCTTTATAGAGAATTGCTACTCCTCCTCCTTTTTTGGATGTGCGATCTAACCGAATAATACTATAGCCTGGAGGAATGATTTTGTTGTCTTTTATTGAAGGTTTTAGCCAAGTTTCCGATAGGCAAAGGATATCAAATTGGTGGACATCAAGAAGGGCATGTACATGATGGATTTTATTGCACATGCTTCGTATGTTAAGATGAGCAATGGATAGTGAATTGGGTGGTTTGATGATAGGAGAAGTGGGAATTGTGGCTTGGGGACTATTTTCAGTGATAGGGATAGGTGTTGGCCCAGGATTAGGATGAATGTCTCCATCTGTAAGGGAGTGGAGAAATATAAAGTACTTAGGTTGGAGAAGTTTACAGTAAAAGTTAACTGTATGTTTAGTTCTTAGATTACTGTATTTGATGTGTTTTAGTCTGTGAAATTTAGCAATTAGATAACTGGGTTTAAAAATGGTAGTTTGGAAGTTAGGGAGTTTTGTTATAGAAGGTGTAGAAGAATGTTTGGAAGGGATGTGGAATTTATAGTGAAGGGGTTGTTCATATTGGGTGAGGAGATAAGTAATAGATAGAGCTGATAAGAGTAAGGTAAGTATTGGTATATGTAACTGGTAGGGCATGATAAGGTAGGAGTAAATAGTTATAGAGGTGAGAGATTAAAGTTGGAAGGAGGTGTTGAAGCGTATGTTAGGTGGAGATCTAGTTAGAGGTTTTAGTTAGTATGGTATGAGGGAGTTGAGGTAGTAGTGGGTTAGTTGTAAGAAGTAGTGAGTGGGTGTGGTGATGAAGGGAGGGGTGTGATTGGAGTAATTTAGAGTGGGGGGTGTGTCCCGAGGAGGAATAAATGGAGGAATACCGGGGGCGGGTGGGAATTGGGGGCAGGGTAGGGGAGCGAAGTGAGCCCGCAGGGCGAACGGAGCGGGTAGAGACAAAAAGAGTGGACTTTCAAGGAATACAATCTGTAGAGAAGGTAGGTTTAGCAGGTAAGTCACAAGTGAGAAAGTAAAGGAGTGAGTTAAAAGAGTAGCAGGAGGTAAGTAAGGGTAGCAATAGAGTAGGAATGTTAAAGAGAGCCCAGGACAATAAGAGAAGGTAACAGAGTGAGTTAAAGAGAGGTATTGACTAAGAAAACAAGATGGGGAGGTATGGTACAGCACATAGGTATAGGAGTAGATGTGCAGAGAGTTCGTGGAGAGGTGTCACTTACTGGCTAGTCACTGTACAGCACCAAAGATACACTTGCAAGGGTGACAGGCTAATGGAGAGGGGGGGGTATGCTACTACTGATAAGGGAATGAGAGGCTGGATGTAGGGGTTTATTTATTTAAGAGACCATAGAATTAGAATAGGTGGGGTGGGTGTTTGGCTGCTGGCAGTCCTGCTTAGGAAACTTGTCTAAGTTAGCAGTGTCAATACACCTTAAGATAAAACCGAAGTTCTAGAATGTGTTGCAGTACATACTTTCACAATCTAGTAGTGGACTGTATTTTCTGGGAGCTGATATGTGAAGTCTTAGTTCGGACAAATTTGGTGAGGCTTCCAGTGGGGTGAGGTTCTGGAGATTTAGTACAGGGATGTACTGGGTCCCAGGCTGGTAAATGAAGAAGAAAAAATGTAGTAAGGTAAACAGTTTTGTAATGAAGAGCAAAGAAGTAAAAACATCAATTACATACAGTATGACAACAATCTTAAAATACTGGCAATGGAAATTGAATCATTTAAACCTGGAAATGTATTTGCATTTAATTTTAGTTGCCAACAAAGTTCCTTATATTCAATTATTTCCCTCCATGGCCCACCTAAAACATTTTTATGGACAACTTCCATACCATAAAATAAAAAAAACATGGTCAGGATTCTTCTTAGGGAAGTCTATAACAAGAGAAATAACCAAAAACCCTGTAGAGGTACTAGAGGTAGTTTGGAATTTTTTAAAATTTGTATAAAGCAGAGGAATGTGAAAATCAAGAAAGATCACAAGTAGAAACATTTTTGTAAGTCTTAATTATGCCAATGTTAGAGGTAGATGAAGCTCAGCAACTAATAATTAAGATAGGAGAAGATGAAAAAAATATATATAATCATTCTGAATGAAAATTTCCAGGGACACCTGGTATTTTTTGTGGAAGGTTGGAAGTTAGGATGGAAAAAAGTGAAGATCTAGAAGATTTTGTTTTAACAATATTTTAAAATGAGGGAAATCACCAATATCTTGGAAGAAAGGTGCGGTAGCTGTATTATCCAAAGACAATAAAGACCTGTCAACCAAGCTTCATACAGACCAATTTCAGTTTCAAACTGTGATTCTAACTCATTTATGTTCATTGTAGCTAAAAGAAGAGCAAAGATGTTGTCAAAACTGAGAGATATGAATCAGTGCAATTTTGTGGAAGGGAGGCAAATATTTGACAATATTAATAGAACGATTATCCAGAGTGAAATGAATGTTAGAAAATATTGCTGCTGTTGTTGAGTCTTGATGCAGAGAAAGAATTCAGTAGAATAAGCTGTTATGTTATCAGTAGGGCTATGGAATCATTTGCATTCCCTGATACTATAATAAGGTTAATTAGAAGGATACATGAAGGATTGGAGGTAAGCATTAAAGTGGGAGGGGTCCCGTCTGATGAGTTTTGTTTGAAAAATGGAACAAGGTGGGGTGTCCTCTTTCCCCTTTGCCAGTGCCTCTAAATATAAAGCAAATAACAAAGAAAATAATGGATATAGTTAGTATGGTAGTCAAAAAAAGTTGGCTTTATTTGCAGATGATATTATTTTGTACATGATAAATCCAGAAAGGGGCAGCTCAGTGTTGTGAAACATTTTGAGATGATTTCAAGTCTTTTTAGGATACAAAATTATGGAAGATAAAACAAAGGCTATAGGCGTAAATGAGATACCCACACACAAATTGGTTCAACATATTTAAGGGGCTACAATAAGATGAAGTATTTAGGAATATGGATTAAAGAAGCTTCTGTTATGGCAGCTAAGGATATTTGGGAAGAGACTAAACAAAAGATAATACAAAAACTGAAAAACTGGAAGCGGTACTTTATTGATATAGATAGTAAGATGCAAGCAGTGAAAATGTTTTTAGTCTGTTTATTTTTAGATATGGACCAGGTATATTTTTATCAACCAGAAGAGAAGTTGTGGCCAATAATTAATAAAGAGTTGAAGGAATTTGTCTGGGAGAGAAAAGGAACAGAGTTAAGATGGAAAAGTTGATCTTTCCAATAAATAAATAGTTTTTGGATTACATGATTTGAAGGGTTATTTTAGAGCTACAAAGTTAAGCTGATACACATAACACTAGCAGAAAGCTATAATTAAAAGTAGTAAGGGATGATGGTTAAGCAGGGGGGAAATTCAAGAAATAATGAGAGACTGTGATTTTGGATGCAGATCCTTAAGGAGAATAATAAGAACCATACAGAATATTATAGTCATATAATAGCAGAAAGTTTTCTAAGAACTAACCCAACATGAGAATGGAGAAAAGGCGATTTTGACAATAAGGATGACTGTAAATAGGAATACAGAAAATGTACGAGAAAGGTCTGTAATTTACTGGAGAAACTGACTAAGGAACCAAACTGTTGGCTCAAATAACCAGAGAAGGAAAGGTACTAGAGCGGGATGTTGCCAAGAAAATGTTTGGACTGGAGCCAAGAGACTGCCTTCCCTTTCATGGATTGATATCAGAATATAGGCAAAGAGAAAGGGCTAGGGGAATCCTAAATGAAAGACCTGCTCTGGTAGAGGTTTTAGTTGAATCTTGAACAGAAGCTGCTGATAAAAAGGAATAATTAGTTGGGTGTATACTTATTGTGCAATAATTATAAGAATCAATCAGACAAGGTTAGAAAAGATGGAGGAGAGACTAGAAAAATAATTTATGAGGGAAAAATGATAGGATATATATATATATATATATATATATATAGATATAGATATATATATATATATAGATATAGATATATATATATATGATTTACTATCAAAATGTGATAGGATATATATATATATATATATATATATATATATATATATATATATATATAGATATAGATATAGATATATATATATATGATTTACTATCAAAATGTCGCCGTGCAATTGCACGGCTATGAAGTATTTGAACAACATATGTTCGAACACTTCATAGTTCGGCAGGTTATGTGAGCGAACGTTATTATTGCGAGTGGACTGTGCATTCGCAATTATAACGTTCACTCATGTAAGGGGATTGCGGTACAGTGCGGTTAGGAAAATACATCCCTTTCCCCGCTGTAGTGCGATCCCGGAGTTGGAATATTAAGTTGGGGGGGTGCAGCCCCCCTCAAGGGGATGCAGGGGGGCTTGCCCCCCTGCATAGATGTGAGTTTAGGCTACTTAGGTAGAGAGTTAAGGGAAGGTTGGGAGTGCTGTTAATTGTCGCGACATTTTCGACAATTAACAGCTGTTTTCGACATTAGGTACATACGGAAATATTCATTTCCGATGTTAAAATTCAAACAGTAATACACTTTTTTTTTATTTTCGATTTTATGACAGTGAACCTATAGATATATATATATATATATATATATATATATATATATATATATATATATATATATGGGTCTACTTCATAACATTGAAATTTCATAACGTTGAATTTCATAACATTGAGACCAAAACATCTAAATCCCAAAACATTGAAAACTCAGAACATTGAAAGTGTGCTTCATAACATTGAAAACTACAATGCATATGTAAATAACATCCTCTCCATCTACAACACCACCTAACAAATACACTTTCTACTGTGTTTCTGCAGGGGGGCAAGATTGTATCACAATCACCATACACTGAGGTTAGGAAATTAACTTTTTTCCACTGTAGTGCAATCTTGGAGTCGGTATATTTAATTTACGGGAGGTGTGGAGGGCAGAGAACCCCACATGGGGGGGTGCAGGGTGGCTTGCTCACCTGCAGAAACATAGTAGAAAGTATATTTGTTAGTTAGGTGGTGTAGATGGACAGGATCTTATTTACTTGTGCAATGTAGGTTTCAGTGTTATGAAGCACACTTTCAGTGTTCTGAGTTTTCAATGTTTTGGGTTTTCAATGTTTTGAATTTTCGATGTTATGGTCTCAGTGTTATGAAATTCAATGTTATGAAATTTCGGTGTTATTAAGTAGACCAATATGCACACATACACACACACACACACACACACACACACACACACACACACACACACACACATATAGATATATGTGTGTGTGTATAAGCACTTTACTCTCTCGAAATACTGAAATCTCGAATTTCAGTATCTCTAGATGAAAACGCCGAAAGTGCAGTAGAGCGAAACAGCACTTGATAGAATTTGAAGTGTCGAATTCGCAGTTGTGGTGGCACGGTACATGGGATTTGCCGTGTTTGTAAGGTGCAGTGTGCTGTTGGATATGGTTTGCCTGCCGTTGTGTGGATATATGTGGAGATTTAGGTAAGTGCTGTTTTTTTTAACGGTTTTAGGTAGGGATTTGAGTGTATGTGAGTGTGTTGGGAAGTTTTAGGTGTAGATTAGGGTAGGTAGGTAAGAGTGTGAGTGTGTAAGTGTTGAGAGTGGTGGTGTTTGTATGTATATGGTATGTGTTTGTGCAAGGGGAATATAGAGTATGTAGTGGTGGGTTTAGTGTCTTTTTAGTGTGACCTCTGAGTTAGTATATATAAGTAGCAGGGGTGTGGGGGGTGCAGGGTGGCTTGCCCCCCTGCTTATATGTAGGGTAGGAGTTTAAATACTTGGGATCAGCAGTTTAGAGTAATGGTGAGTGTGGAAGAGAGGTGAAGAAGTGAGTACAGGCAGGATGGAGTGGGTGGAGAAGAGTGTCAGGAGTGATTTGTGACAGATGAGTACCAGTAAGAGTAAAAGGGAAGGTCTACAAGATGGTAGTGAGACCAGCTATGTTATATGGGTTGGAGACAGTGGCATTGACAAAAAGGCAGGCACCAGAGCTTGACATGGCAGAGATGAAGATGTTAAGATTTGCACTGGGTGTGACGAGGATGGACAGGATTAGGAATGCGTATATTAGAGGGTCAGCCCAGGTTGGAAGGTTTGGAGAGAAAGCCAGAGAGGCAAGATTACATTAGTTTGGACATGTGCTGAGGAGGGATGCAGAGTATATTGGGAAAAAGATGCTAAGGATGAAGCTGCCAGGTAACAGGAAAAGAGGAAGGCCTCAGATTAAGGTTTATGGATGTGGTGAGAGAGAACATGCAGGTGGTTGGTGTGACAGAGCAAGATGTAGAGGACAGGAAGAAATGGAAACAGTTGATCTGCTGTGGCGACCCCTGACGGGAGCAGCCAAAAGAAGAAGAAGGTGTGTGTATTTCTGTTGTTGTGTTTGTGTGTATTTTGTTGGTTTGTTGTAGTGTGGGGAGGAAGGTGAATGTATGTTTGTTTGTGAGGTGGAGGGTGTATTTAAAAGTTATGGGTTTTGATATTGTGAAAGTTCAGCTTTATAGTCTTGAGATACTGAAATTTGAGATTTCAGTATTTTGAGATTATAAAGTGAATACATATAGGTCCCAGGTATGCAACAGAGTCCAGAAGGCTTGGGATTTTTGTTTGGAAGTGTTTGCATAGGTATTTTTATACCCCAGGCAGACTTCAAAGAATTTTTCCTCAGGTAGATATCAGATGTTGGAAGTGCAATGGGAAAGAAAGAGGTAACTGGGAACATACAGTTTGGGAATGTAATGAGTTAGCAGATTTTAAAAATTTCCTACAGAGTACTCTGTCAGAAATATTGAGTGATCAAATGACCATCACTAAGAAGATGATTCTTTTGAGCTGGGACAAGGATCTGAATCACCTAGGTAGTAAGGCCTTGTTAAGTCTAATTCTGTTGGCTGCCAAAAAGCAAGTACTAGAAAGTAGAAATCAAAGTCAAAACCCAACTGTATTTGAAGTAGGATAATAATAAAATACCCCAAACAACTGAAGGTCACTCGATTCAACAGTAGAATATATGCAGCAGCCGTGGTGGACACTTGATTTTTGTTTTATTTGTGTATTTGAAGTATTAAATATTATAAAAAGATAAAAGAACTGGAAGAATGATCTTTAGAAAAGGAATGGAGTCGGGTTACATAGAAGTAAATGGAAATTGTGGGAACAATGCATGGCAGAATAATGTTGAGGAGGAGGAGTGAGGTTTGAGGGAAAGCAGGAGTTGAGAAAAGTGCGTAATGTTGACATATAGTTAATAATGAAAAACAATATGATGCATATTGTATGTTAAAGGAAAAATGTTAATATGGTTTGTTTTCTTTTATGATAATTTACTAAAGATGCTTTAAAAAAGAATCAAAATGGGTTTCCTTCACTCTGATTCATGACCTTTCCCATCGATAGGCATAACCACCACTTCTACGTCTTTCCATGTTAAAAGCACATTCCCACCCAGAAAAATATTATTGCAAATTATTAGCCAGTCTGTTTATCCTCTGTTCTTTCTTTTTCCAGACTTCTGCTGGACTTCCATCCCTTCCTGGACATTCCCTATATTCTGTTTTCTTGTTGCTTTTTTAATTTCACTTTCTTTTATTTTCAGTGTTAATATCTCCCTTCTTTTTGTGTTAACTGAGGAAACTATAACTGTTCCCATTATGCTGCCATTTCTTCTGTGTTACTATCAATCTCCACATTTTTTTCTATATAGTGTACTGTAATAGTTACCGTTACATTCTATCAGTCTGCACATTTTGCCTGTATAGTGTACTGTAATAGTTACCGTTACATTCTATCAGTCTGCACATTTTGTCTGTATAGTGTACTGTAATAGTTACTGTTACATTCTATCAGTTTGCACATTTTGTCTGTATAGTGTACTGTAATAGTTACCGTTACATTCTATCAGTCTGCACATTTTGTCTGTATAGTGTACTGTAATAGTCACTGTTACATTTATACTTTTTGCTGGGTCTACTTCTACCCCACCAGTTTCATACGTGATTTTATTTATCATCCTTTCAGTCTTTTTTTTTTTCACTCAAATGTTGTTGCAGCTATTTTGTTGCTGTATACTTAATAGTTTGAACACCATTGCTCTCTGTTCATTCATATTTCCAAGTACTCATTGCATGAACATTCTAGCATCTTTGTTCTCCAACCTGATGTGTTCAATTTATTCCTTTTCATAGGTTGGTACTAGGCTATCGGCCCTAGGGCCTATACAAGCCTAGCCATAACAATTCCCTGGGTATTTCTTCCCACACTATTTACTTCCCTGGACCCCTGTCTAGTAGGGCGACTGACATGATCCCCAGGGTAAATTTCCTATTTCCCATCCAATTTTCAATTTTGTAAATCCATTACTTTTAAGCCCTGTGTATACTTCTTCTGACTGTTATTTCATATTTTACTTGCTTTCATTTGACCACATTTCTGATCTTCAGTTTACAAGTATCCAAATCCTTTGCAAGGAGTTTACTACTTAGATTGAAATCTAATAAAATAGTACTTAAAGTTTGATATACCCACTTATTAAACAGCATCCTTAAAAAAAAAAAAAAAAAAAAAAGTTCTAGAAAATTCCAATGTTTGTCACAATAATCTTTTACTTGCTTGCAAAACTTAGTTTGCGTAAGTGCATGATCTGACACTATCACCAAATGTGTTTTTGTGGTTCACAGCATGATACAGTATTCTTGTAAAGTAATATAGATCTGCTCTTTTCCAGTAACCATAATTCCAGGAAGAATATGTATATTCCAATTCATACTGTCTCATTTTCATAAATGCATGCATATATTTCCCAATGCATCTGCCTTTAACAGGTATTCTATGATATCTTGGCTCTCCATGGATGTCTTCTGTATTTCTTAAAGTGCTCCAGTCTCCAGCAATTGTCATACATCCTTGAAGGAAAACTATTTTCTCCCATAATATTCTTTATGATTTATTTCAGTACTGTCTGTGGAATATGTACTGCATCCAGTGTAATTCTTGCACCCTGCTAGCGATCTCTATCCACTACAAATATTTCCTGCTTATCCTTCATTTGTTTTCAGTCTTTCTGATACCCTTTTAAATAAGACCCATTTCTTTTGCTATCTTTATTTTCCAGCAAAGAAACTTTCCCAATTTTCTTTACAAAAAAATCCATGCTGCCCATGATTCAGATGTATTTCTTGTAACATTATTACATGTGAATTACTGTTGTAAATGTAATTCAGCACCTTGCCTTGTTTTTACTGTCCACCAACCCAGTAATGTTTCAGGCTAATAAATCAAATTATGACATAAAAAAATCTTTTATTCTACTTAAATATATTCTTTATGTTTCTGTTGTAAACTGGTCTTTGATATGTTTCTATCATTTTTTCTGTCACTTTATGTATTTGTCTGTAACATTGTCCCAAATGAACCCAAAAAATAAGTAGCATACTACCTATAGACCCCTAGATTTACATATATATATATATATATATATATATATATATATATATATATATATATATACACACACACAGAGAGAGGGAGAGATAATGTATAGATATAAAAAGTTTACACACCCCTGTTAAAATGTCAGGTTTTTGTGATATAAAAAAATGAGACCACAACAAATCATTTCAAAACATTTTCCACCTTTAATGTGACCTATAACCTGTACAATTCAATTAAAAAACAAACAAATCTGTTAGGGGAAAAATATAAAAAATAAAAAAATGTACCATATACTGGTTTGCATAAGTGTGCACACCCTTAAACTGATACTTTGTTGAAGCACCTTTTGATTTAATTACAGAAGTCAGTCTTCTTGGGTACACACCTGCCATCAATTAAAGAGACTGATTAACCCCAAATAAAGTTCAGCTGTCCTAGAAGGATTTTCCTGATATTTACTCAGTTGTCTACTACAGCAAAAGCCATGGTTTGCAGAGAGCTTACAAAGCATCAAAGGGATCTCATTGTTGAATTGTATCAGTCAGGAGAAGGGTACAAAAAAATTTCCACAACATTGGATATACCATAGAACACAGTAAAGACAGTCATAAAAAGTGGAGAAAATATGGGATAACAGTGATGTTGCAAAGAACTGGATGTCCCTCTAAAATTGATGAAAAGACAAGACGAAAACTGGTCAGGGAGGCTGCCAAGACACCTACAGCAACACTGAAGAAGCTGCAGGAATTTCTGGCAAGTACTGGTTGCGTACTACATGTGACAAAAATCTGCCTTATTCTCCACATGTTTGGACTGTGGGGTAGGGTTGCAAAGCAGAAGCCTTTTCTTACACAGAAAAACATCCAGGTCTGGCTAAAATTTGCAAAACAATACACCGTTTCCCAAAAGCATGTGAGAAAATGTGTTATGGTCTGATGAGACCAATGTTGAGCTTTTTGGCCACAGTTCCAAGAGGTACATTTGGTGCAAAAACAACACTTTGCATCACCAAAAGAACACCATCCCCGCGGTGAAGCATGGTGGTGGCAGTAGTGTCATGCTTTGGGGGTTGCTTTTCTTCAGCTGGAACTGGGGCTTTAGTCAAGGTGGAGAGAATTATGAACAGTTCCAAATATCAGTCACTTTTGGTCCAAAACCTTCAGGTGTCTGCTAGAAAGCTGAAGATGAAGAGGAATTTCACCTTTCAACATGACAATGATCCCAAGCATACATCCAAATCAACAAAAGTATGGCTTCACCAAAAGAAAATTGAAGTTTTGGAATGGCCCAGCCAGAGCCCAGACCTAAATCCAATAGAAAATCTGTGGCGTGACCTGGAGATGGCTGTGACCAAGAGATGCCCTAGCAATCTGACCGATTTGGAGCGCTTTTGCAAGGAACAATGGGCAAATGTTGCCAAGTCAAGATGTGCCGTGCTGATAGACTCCTACCCAAAAAGACTGAATGTTATAATTAAATCAAAAGGTGCTTCAGCAAAGGAGGAGGGCAGTGATAATATGACACCTTGCAGTGGTAGGTGTAGGTAGTACGTGGGTAGTGATAATATGACACCTCGCAGTGCTAGCTGTAGGTAGTAGGAAGGTAGTGATAGTATGACACCTTGCAGTGCTAGGTGTAGGTAGTAGGAGGGTAGTGATAATATGACACCTTGCAGTGGTAGGTGTAGGTAGTAGGAGGGTAGTGATAATATGACACCTCACAGTGCTAGGTGTAGGTAGCAAGAGGGTAGTGATAATATGACACCTCGCAGTGCTAGGTGTAGGTAGTAGCAGGGTGTGATAATATGACACCTCACAGTACTAGGTGAGGTAGTAAGAGGGTAGTGATAATATGATACCTTGCAGTGCTAGGTGTAGGTAGTAGGAGGGAAGTGATAATATGACACCTCACAGTGCTAGGTGAGATAGTAAGAGGGTAGTGATAATATGACACCTTGCAGTGCTAGGTGTAGGTAGTAGGAGGGAAGTGATGATATGACACCTCACAGTGCTAGGTGAGGTAGTAAGAGGGTAGTGATAATATGACATCTTGCAGTGCTAGATGTAGGTAGTAGGAGAGAAGTGATAATATGACACCTTGCAGTGGTAGGTGTAGGTTGTAGGAAGGTAGTGATAATATGTTACCTCACAGTGCTAGGTGTAGGTAGTAAGAGGGTATGATAATATGACACCTCACAGTGCTAGGTGTAGGTAGTAGGAAGGTAGTGATAATATGACACCTCGCAGTGCTAGCTGTAGGTAGTAGGAGGGTAGTGATAGTATGACACCTTGCAGTGCTAGGTGTAGGTAGTAGGAGGGTAGTGATAATATGGCACCTTGCAGTGGTAGGTGTAGGTAGTAGGAGGGGAATGATAGTATGACACCTCACAGTGCTAGGTGTAGGTAGTAGGAGGTAATGATAATATGACACCTCACAGTGCTAGGTGTAGGTAGTAGGAGGGTATTGATAATATGACACCTTACAGTGCTTGGTGTAGGTAGTACGTGGGTGGTGATAGTATGACACCTTGCAGTGCTAGGTGTAGGTAGTAGGAGGGTAGTGATAATATGGCACCTTGCAGTGGTAGGTGTAGGTAGTAGGAGGGTAATGATAGTATGACACCTCACAGTGCTAGGTGTAGGTAGTAGGAAGGTAGTGATAATATGACACCTCACAGTGCTAGGTGTAGGTAGTAGGAGGGTAGTGATAATATGACACCTTACAGTGCTTGGTGTAGGTAGTACGTGGGTAGTGATAATATGACACATCACAGTGCTAGGTGTAGGTAGTAGGAGGTGTGACTTCTGGATAATTACCCTACCGGACTGCCAGCAATAATGTGATGTTCCCCACTATCCTGGTTCAGCAGTCAAGGAGCTTCAATCTTCACTACTAACTCCAATAGGAGGCCATCACTTAAACAGGAGTAATATTTCACAATTTTCCCCTAAAGAGCACAACAGGAACAGGCTCCATAGTCTGGGGCTGACTGTATACTTCTGTCCACCCCTAATGTAACATCTTATTACACACTTCATAGCAATGTGTCCTAGTTTAAGACCTGTGATACACTCACACTTAAATAAATTAAATCTAGCACATCCAAACACTTCTGGGAATGCCTGGCACAGATTTCCAGCTGTGCCCCTACCCCAAAATAATACAGTAACATGCTGCCACCAATCAGAGAGCCTACATGCCTTTTTAAAGGGGTGTCCCATTTTGAAACTAGATAGTAAAACAAATAGTAGCAAATGACATAGAGCAGCTAGGCTTTCTGGGTGGCCCGAGAATTATCAAAGCAAGTATAAGCACTCTCAAATCACTAAAGAAAACACTAATTGACCATCCACAATGTAAGTTAATGAAAATATTTAATAATGAGCAAATGATTAAAAATATAAAACAGTAATCTCCAATAAACAAACAGAACTTGAGCACTGGGAAAATTAAATGAGTACCTCTGCAAGAGGATAGTGAGACCAGCTGTGTTATATGGGTTGGAGATGGTGGCACTGACAAAAAGGCAGGAGTCAGAGCTGAATGTGGCAGAAGTAAAGATGTTAAGATTTGCATTGGGTGTGATGAGGATGGACAGGGTTAGGAATCTGTATATTAGAGAGTCAGCCCAGGTTGGACGGTTTAGAGACAAAGCCAGAGATACGAGATGGTGTTGGTTTGGACATGTGCTGAGGAGGGATGCTGGGTATATTGCGAAAACGATGCTAAGGATGGAGCTGCCAGGTAACAGGAAAAGAGGAAGGCCTAAGATAAGGTTTATGGATGTGTTGAGAGAGGACATGCAGGTGGCTGGTGTGACAGAGCAAGATGCAGAGGACAGAAAGAAATGGAAACAGATAATCCACTGTGGTGACCCCTAATAGGAATAGCTGAAAGAAGAAGTAGTTTTATGTCCATGTGGAAGTACGGATACCAAATAACCAAGAAGGGTGGCACTAGTGTGGCCAGTGGGGAGTACATGTTGGCAGTCCTTGTTCCAAACTTTTCAGATGTACCACCAGTCTGATGCAGAAAGAAAAAATCCATAGCAGTATTACCCCCAGAAATAAGTTCAGCTCCAGTACTGTGTTTTTCTTAGCACAGATCACTCAAGGAGCTGGGAGATAGGGGCACTTAAAGAAAGGTGACACCACAAGCATATTTTGAAGACACACTGGTATTATAAGCTCTCGGGTAAACATGCTATAATTTTGCTAATAATTAGTGAACAGTATACTATTTTATGTCTGTTAATCTTTTGTATTAAACCACAGGGTTTTCATTCTGAATAGTCTTGGAGATTGTTATGCATAACATTACTAACTTGAGAACCTTCTGTATTTTTTGTTAGAGTTATATGTCACATTTATCATATTGTTAGCACTATGAATATGTTAATCATTTTATATATTTTTAGTCTCTTCCTTGATGTTATACATCAGTGTACACTGATTTCCATTTTTTACTTCTTATATTTTATTTTAACTACAATGCACTCTTCCAGGCTATATGTGAAAATATTCATATTTTTCCTGGTTTGCCATAAATAATGTTTAAAATTTGAAAATAAGTATTTATCATAGTGACAAATGGGCTGTCACTGCCATCAGTGTGTCATAAATGTCTGGCATTTAATGGGAGTTTGAATCCCACCACTGCCAACCAGTGTGCTACCTGAGCATGTAAGGGACAGGGGCTGCGGTCCTGGGAAGTGACCCACTAGTACTCAACAAGTTAAAGGAAAGTAAAGCATAGCAATTCTTATTTAATAATCATTTCATCAAATATAACTAGGCCCCAGGAGCATATTGGGAATCTGCACTGCTGTGCACTGATGTTTTTAACATCCACACCCTGACTTAGAACATAGAACTGTGCACACTGATCACTTACAGAGCTTAGTTATTAACCTAGCATGCCTTCCCTCTTTCCCACCACTCTCTCTGAATGACCTTGTCTTCCAGTACTCCTTGCCAACAGTAGCTGGTTTGCAAACATTTTTTTTCTCTGTCGTACACGCACAAACACAACAGATGTTCGTGGGAAAGGGTGGCAGAATTTTCTAATTCTCCACAGCTTTCTTCCTGGCATGATAGTATTGTCACAACTGTAGATAGAGCTAGAGATCCAGACACACTAAGTACTTGTCAGTCTTGATTTTTGCCAAATATGGGTTATAAAATTAATATTTCACTAGTGGAATGCTCAAGTGGTCCAGCTACCTGGATGTGGATGACACAATGTTTGCCATTTTATATTGCTATGTAATAATAATAATAATAATAATAATAATACTTAAATAAAAAATAATAATGGACGTAAGTAATAAATACCATCCATAAGACCTCATAGTTTAATAAAACTTCACTTAAACATTAGAGACTGCTAATACAGATTAAATATGCAAAAAATGTGAGAATAACAGTAAGTTTTACGGACAGATTATGTACATAAGTATCATATCTTCAGCTGTATAAAAGGCCCAGCTGTGTCTTACTGACGAAATACTGACATTGACTAATCTAAGCTAGAGAACTAACGTAAGGCAGAACAGTACTTGCACGGATGTAGCAGGGTCTGCCAAGCTGTAACAAGATATGGTAGTTCTCTGGTTCAATTCCAGACACATCCATCCTAGCTCCTCATTCTGTTCTTACAAAAAGCAGGGATCATCAGATTGCAGCGCTTTTTACCCATAGAAAATGTAGCTATATTACATTAGTTTATTTCCCACACAGAAGAACAGTGGAAAAAAGGTGTTAAACAGGATACATCTATTAACCGTCTGCTTATTAATGGCTGCTTCCTTTTACAGTTCTGGTCGGCTGTCCCTTTGAAGTACATTGTGACTGCATTTTAAGGCCTTTGGTTTTCCTGTCTAAAAAAATCCTTGTGTGACTTAATTATGTGCAAGCAGTTAAGTCATTCATGTGAAACTGCAGAAAGCTAAAATATATATTTCAAAAACAAATTTTATGTATTTCCTTTTGTCTCCTTATCTCATTTATGGAGAAAATGTCACATTTTTTTAAGCCACAGGAAGCATACATATTGCAGCATAAACCAAGTCCAAATATACCTCGTAAAGGTGCCAACATTCTGAAATAAAGAAAAAGTATATCACATCATATTTTAATTAGTTTTTCTCTCATCATACCATTATAACTACATTATGTTTCTCTCTTTCTTGATTCTAGATCTCATTTATATCTATGAAGACTGTACACTTTGTTCATAAATCTGTATCATGTGTTCAGGAACAGTTTTTATAATAATTTCTGGAGCAAGTATATTTTGACAGCAACAATGCAAAACTAAGTGAAGCAATGAGCAGCAGGTCGTCTGACTAATTCTTGGATTTTTTTTTTTTTCATTTTAGAACAAGACTGTCTATGTCCATTGAAGAGATTTCTGAGTTTGGAGATAGCAGAAAGGAACTGTTCATTAAATCTAACAGCTACAGTGTTATTTCATTAATGGTCATAGAAACTGGACTGACTATAAACTGGGTGTTCTCATCTGAACCAAAAAGTGTGTCATTTTGTGTAGTTTACCAAGAATCTGCTGAGAGCCCTTTGGAACAGAGCGTAGTAAGTCATCCCATTTTAACATTTTTACATTTGTATTCATTTGTTTTATATTATTTTATTTATTTTACTGTATTTGCTTGTTTTCTTGTTATGTTGACTGGCTTAGTTCCACTTGGCTTGTGGTCTGTTTTCAGGGAAGATCCAAAATAAAGTTAGTCTTTATTTTTTTCATTTTTGTGTTGATTAGTGGCAACTGTATTTTATTTTGCATGTGTATATATTTATTTATTCATCATTAATTTTTCCCTTTTGTGAACTGATAGGTAAATTAGCTTTAGCCTTTGCCAGAATTCTGATGTGCCAGTCTTGACATAGGGACTTGCAGTACTGTACAGATCCATGTGGAGCCTGTATACCTTATTCCTTGGGATGTAACCCTTACATATCCAAGTTTTCCAGCCTAATATTTTCTACTATATTAAGTTATGCTGCTTGGGACTCACTTCATTGAACACACATGCAGGAAATTAATGTGGAGTTGTGTCATATATTGGTCAGAACAACCAGCTTATAGTTGTTTGCGCAAGTGGACTACATTGATACGGATACATGCCCATTCATGCTTATTACATAATCCAGCTGTAAATATTTTTTTTTCTGCCCCCTCCTCTGCCTTATTCCTTCTTTTCATCTGTCCCCATCCATTGTTTGGTCTTCCTGCTCCTCATTTTTTCCCTAGACTTCTACAAGTCAGCTAGGGCTGGAGTGGATTTGCTCGGAGTGATGCTGTTATGAAACTTGCCCCCCCCCCCCCACTCCTGCATTTGGTGACAGTGTATGAGAGCTAATCCCCTATGTGGACCATGCCTCCCTTTCAGGGAGCATCTTCAACAAATGCTGTCTTCAAATGGGTGCACCCATTACTCCCTGCCAATGCCTCAGAATCCCAAGTCGGATGCATGTTGCTTGATGAACGACTTACTGCTTTTGCTGAGTCTGTTTCTTGGGATTATCTGCATTTTAAACAGTGAGAAAGGACCATGGCAGAGGGAATTACTGATGCATTGTAACTGGGCTATACTCCACAAAATAAGTTAAGTACCAATATGACAGAGAGACTATCTGATTTTTTTAAATCAGAATGACAATCCTTTACTGTTACATACTCAGTCTAGTACTAACAACGATGCTTTGGTTGAATATATGTTAGTTCTACAAAAAGAACTATTTCAGCTATAAAGTAAACTGTTTAAATTAAAACATCTTCAAACATAACGCTATAATTTTGAAGCGTGTTTGAAGTTTCGGGTGATTCCCAGGGTCTAACGGTACTAAAAATGCCCACATACGGTGATGTATATTAAGAGTTGCTCGTGAAGTGACAAAGACTGAATTTAGTAAAATCACACAAAACGAGCCAGCACAAGGAGGATGACAAGCAGAAAAATATCTTTTATTGTGGCAAGATAAAATAAAGCATTGCAAACCGGTTTCGGCCTCACAATAGCCTTCTTCAGTGCAAAAAGAAAGCGTTTGAAAAATGGTGCCTTCTCATGTGCCTTATATATTGAAACCTTAAAGGTATATACACAAAAAAAAATCCTGAAAGTCTAAAATATAATGAACAATTGCAAAAAAATATATATAAAAAGTATATATATATATATATATATATATATATATATATATAGATATATAGATATATAGATATATATATATATATTAGTCAACATATATATCTCTCTCAGGAGTCATGTGTCAAAATAAACATAACAAATTTATGTATAATCTGAATCTAATGAATCAATTATACAGCCAGCATGAATGCTTATCAAATAAATTTTAGCATTCATTTAGACCAGGTTTAAACAAAGCACCCAACCAGGTAATCCATAAAGATTCCATTTTATTAAGCTTATCATGCCAGCCAGCTTTAGATATCCTAGGTAACTGAATTTTGTCAATAATGACAAATTGGAATTGTGCTGTTTTATGTATTAAAGTATGTTTGTATAAAGCATTGGCTAATTTCTTTGTTTTAATGGCACTAAGATGTTCAGTGATACGGAATCTCAGTGGTCTAGATGTTTGGCCTACATAAAATGAAAAGCATGTACAGGTGGCTAAATATACTACCCAATCTGTGCAGCAAGTACCAAACACCCTGATCTGAAATATTCGCGAGGTGTTGGAACTGCTGAATTCTTTACTCTTAGCCATATATCTGCATGCACTGCAGTGACCACAAGGGAATGAACCAATTAGTGGATCACCAAACAAAGTAGTTTGTACAGATGTAGTTGGATGAAGTTTTTTATAGTATGTCAGATGTGAAGTAATTGTCCGTCCTTTATGATATGAAAATGCACATTTTTCTGGTAGGATATCAGACAAAAAATCATGTGCCCATAATATACCCCAATGGTTATTCACTATATTCCCTAAACCAAGATGTATTGCTTCCAAAAGTAGTTGTAAATCTGATGGGTTGGTTTCTGGAAATATTAGAGGCACCTTGTTCATTTTTGTATTTTAAGAGCTCCGACCGAGGCATCTGTTTAACCTCATTGATAGCTTGATGAATACAAGATTTGTTATATCCTCTATATGTGAATCTGTCACAAAGATCCTGTTGACATTTTTCATTGGATTTGACCGATGAGCAGATACGTTTAGTATGTATAAATTGGGATTTGGGGATGTTGTTGATGATATGACGGGGATGGTTACTAGAGGCATGTAAAAGAGTGTTGTATTGCGGAAATTTTCTATGCACTCTTGTGGCCAGAGTATGATCCATTTGTCGAGTTATCATAACATCCAGAAAAACAATCTCTTGGTATTGCATATCCAAAGTAAAGTGAATACCCCATGGATTATTATTCAGGTATTTGACAAACTCCTGAGCCAAAAGAGAATCTCCCTGCCACACCATCCCACAATCATCTAGATATCTCCTCCAGATATCCAATTCAGCCAAATATTTATTACAAGTGTCATATATATGTATCTGCTCAAAAAAACCCATGAAGATGTCCGCATAAATTGGGGCAAAAGACACCCCCATGGCCTTCCCCCTTGTTTGCCAATATGGCTGACCGTCAAAGAAAAAAACATTTTTAGTTAGTACATATTCAACCATTTTGATAAGAAAGTTGTTAAATCCTGTACTATAAAGCTGAGATTGATCTAACCAAAATGCTATGGCTGAAATACCAGCCTCATGTGGAATACTAGTGTAAAGGGAAGTAACATCCATAGTGCAAAGCCACCAATCTGATTCTAACTGAGTATCCTGGATGATATTTAGAAATTCAGTAGTATCTTTGAGTCGGGACCAGACCAATGACAATAAAGGTTTAAGATAAGACTGAATTTAGACCTAAGTTTCAATTATTTAAACTTGCTTATTGACTTTTTCACGCCAGAGGAGGAGCAGCTTTTACACTCCATTATGACCGTGCAGAATGCCAAATATCCAGCTGAGGTGGTAGACACTAAAATCTCTTAATATTTTGGACTCTGCACTCGTATTCAAGTGCAAGTTAATAATGCAAAAGCAGAAAACACTTGATAGAGACATGGCTGATTTTGCTGCTAGCCATGTCTTAACTTGGCTGAGAACAGCTAGCAGATGGAGAGGCAACCAGCTGTGTGAAAGAGAGAGAGAGAGAACATCTGTCTCAACTATCAGTCACGGGGCAGAATGAGAGACAACACCCATCTGAGCAGCCAATTGCGAATGGGACTCCTAGACAGTGTCTGCCCACATCTGATGTCATCAGGGCTTCAGTAGGTAACATTGGCGAGGGTGATACTCATATGACTGAGGGTTCAAAGGTTTTGAACTCAGAGAATCAAGATTTAAGAGCAACTAACAATTTAGGAGCTAGAAGGAAAGTGAGACCACAGGAACAAACATCAGCGTCCGTGGAGAGTGCAGCTGGAATAAACAATTTTATTTTGCCCAGCAGCAATACCTCGACTTCCTACAATAACATTACACTCTCTTTTTCTCTGCCTGTAAACAAAGTCATATGGCAGAAGTCACAGAGCAGAGGGAGAATGAAGAGAAAATTAACCCTGGAAGATGTCAACCATCAGTCCTTGAAGAAGATGTGGCAAAGAACTGTAACATTTCGAAGAAAGTCCTGACAGAAAGTGAAGTGTCACTACTAAACAAAGGTATGAGAGCTTTATTCCAGCCCAGAGAACTAATATAATTGACTGTCTTATAGACTTGAAAGCATTTACTCTTAATGTTATGCTGAAATGCAATATAAATCTTCCCTTAATGACATTCTTAAAGCTTGCAATATTTTTAAAAAACCTAGCACATACATTCCAATTAACAATGCCACTTTAGAAGTTTTTGAGAGACTGTGTGAGGATGAAATTTATAAATTGTTCAGTGAAAGGGGGCTTGGTAAGCAACTTAAAAAACTTGAGTAGAGCTGAATATGATGCACTGAGAGATCTGTCGAGAGATTATACTATTTCCATTA
Source organism: Protopterus annectens (assembly GCF_019279795.1). Taxonomy (NCBI): domain Eukaryota; kingdom Metazoa; phylum Chordata; order Ceratodontiformes; family Protopteridae; genus Protopterus; species Protopterus annectens. The sequence continues at coordinate 444,352,071 of NC_056731.1, forward strand.
GACCTGCTAACAAGGGGGGCTCCGTGGTTATAATGGATCGTGAGTTCTATGAACAATCTATGCATGAGATGCTCAATAACTAAAATTGAATTAGACTATATGGTATTGAGAGTAAATAACACCTTATTAGATTGTTTGCTAGGATGTGATATTTCATTAGACTTGTATAAGTACTTAGTGTGTGAAGAGTCATTCCTTTTATACAAGGCTTGCCGAAGATACATAAAGACCCCCAGAAACCACCTCTTAGGCCAATTGTTTCTGGGAGGGGGTGGTGTACTGAGAGTCTATCTATATTTACCGAGAAGCATTTGAGACCTGTACTTGATAGAAATGTGTTATGTATTAAGAGACAAAACAATTTTTGAGTGATCTGTATTTGTTTCTGTCTAAGAGGCCATTCACCAGTAATTATATTCTTGTCAATTTAGATGGCCAGCCTCTATTCACATGCATACCAAATTCTACTAGCATTGAAATGTTAAAGGATTATTTGAACAGGCTGGATTCAGCAAGAATTTTACTGAGCTTTTGTGCCTGCTCATGGAATTGATTTTGGAAAATAATGCATTTATTTTTGGTGACTTCTTTTACTTACAAAAAGACGGTGTACCTATGGGCACATCATGTGCCAATAGCTATGCCAACATGGTGGTGGCTCTTTGGGAGGAACAACATATTTTGGGACACTTTCAGAACATGTTTTTTTATAGGAGGTTTGTGGATGACCGTTTCCTGATTTGGGAAGGAAGTGAAGAATCATTACAAGAATCAGTACAGGATTTCTATCACCATATTAACACCACCACCACATTTTTGAAGTTTACCTTGAATAGTTCTAAGGAGAAACTTGATTTTCTAGATGTCACAGTCACTAAGATTTACCGTAAGAAATGCTACAGAAATACGTATTTGCATAGGAAGAGTATGCACCCCCCCCACACGTATTTAAAAACATTATTAAGGGTCAAGCCCTCAGGGCTTCAAGACTGAATGCTACTGATGTAGACTATAAGATCAAGGTTGATAGTTTGCAAACCAGATTTGTGAAGAGAGGGTACAATGCTTCTGAGGTTCAGAAAGCATTGGACACTCACAGGCATGAGGAGTCTGAATGGTAAACCATACTTTTCTGATGGACCATGGACAGTAGTACCACATAAAGTAGATACATACATTCATTTACCTTTAGCTTACTCAAGTAATATTAAGGAAACTGAGAAGGTATTTAGGAAACATTGGCAAGTCATGATGACGGATTCTGATGTATATCAAGTAGTAGGAACCAAACCGTCATTTGTTTATAAGAATAAAAAGAACTTAAAGAGAATGTTGTGTTATTCTAATTTTACAAGCAATATTAGACACGATGCAATTGTTTATGTCACCTACCCATGTTTGCACTGTAATTGTTGCAAATATTTACATAGTGCTGGAGTTTTTATATACCCTGACACAGGGAAACAACTTGAATTTAGAGTTTTAGCCAACTGTAATGTGTCATTTCAGCTGCGGTGGTGCAGCGGTAGCGTTGTCGCCTCACAACAAGTGGTTCTCCCATTCGATTCTCAGCAGGAGCGCCTTCTGTGTGGAGTCTGCATGTCCTCCCCGCAGTCGAGTGGCATTCAAAAGACATGCATAAATGGGCATGCCTTCATTGAAGGTTGGGCGTCGAGCTGGCACCTCGGCACCGTGAAAATCTACTGCCAATCATTAGCGGACCAGTGTTCCGCTGTGGCGACCCCTAACCAGGAAAAGCCGAAGGAGCTGTCTGTCAAGAGTGTCATTCTTTTTATATAGGTAAGAGAGACAGGAGGCTATGCGATCGTATCAGGAAACAATTGTATTGTATTAATAATTCTGTACATACGAATGCCTTGGCAAACATATTGCAAACAATGACAGTACGTATGAGTGTAGGTTCATGGTTATAGAGGTTATATCTCAGGACAAGCGAGGGGGAGATTTAAGAAATAAGGTAGAGACTTGTGAGCTTAACTGTATCATCAGGATGAGAGCCGGTAAAGGGCTTAATGACAAAATATGCATTAAGCCAGTACTTAAGAGTAGGCCCCTACCTAAATCCTGAATGTAACATGTTTTAACCATATACTTTTTATTTTTATGTGCCTTTGTGTGTTTTCACATGTGTGTGTATAATATACATATATATATATATATATATATATATATATATATATTTTTTTTTTTTTTACTTGCTTTTTACATTCTTTATATAGCTATATATATATATATATATATATATATATATATATATATATATATATATATTTGGAAGTGCAGTAGGATAGGTAAAAATGTGATTTTAAGTGTTTATACGCAGTTTTCATGATGTTTTAAATCTTCATTCATGACTTTCTGATGCTGCATTTTCAGATGCAAGTTTATTTTTAGATTGAGGACTAGTGATTTCATTTGTAGATTGATTAATTGTGTAATTAATTTTTGAACTTCAGTGTGTTTTTTTGTTTCTTGGCATGGCGGAAGAACCACCAGTTTCGGATCTATTGAACACACCCCTCATTTTAAGGGATGACATTGATGATGCACCGGTGACTCGCACCGAATTCAACAAAGTATTGTTGCTTCTCATGAGTATTAATAAAACCCTATCGGGCCAAATGCACTCCGACGTCCCGGACTCTTTCCAGTTTCCGGGAAATCAACAGCAAGCTGCTGGTAACGGACAAGGATTCTCAACGGCGCAGGAGCCGAATGGCACCGCTGGAACAAGCCACAATTTAGGAACCGACAGGTTGCAACCTCAAGAGCGTATTTTAAACAACAGAGCACCGAATGGTGAAGCAGCTGAAATAACCTTTAATTTCAAAAGTGGACAGAGCTCCAACCGGAGTTTACCAAAGGTACATTTAACAACAATATCCAACAACTTGATTTTGACTTTAATACATTTAGTAACAAGTTGTATACTTATAAGAACTGGCAACTAGAGATAAATTACTTAAAAGAGTGCATTAATGTCAAACGAGTACCGAAAGGGTTAAGGAGCTACAAATTTCCAAACAATGCAACTGTGGGCTCAACACTTCACACACAGTTGCTTGATTTGTTCAACAGAACTGGCCTTGAAATGCTTGACCTTATGGTCCAGGACTATCAAAATAAAAGTAACATTTTGTTGAATGAACTTAATATTATGAACGATGACATTGTGCAACATAGGAATTTTTTGAGACATAAAAAGAAATACGACGAAGTGTTTTTAGAAGTTGATCAACACTGCCTAAAAGTTATAGACAGGAAAATAAAAAAAATAGACAGAGATCTGCTGGAATACAGAGAGGGTAGAGCTTATCCCATGGGAACTAAAAGCAAGGGAGTTACAGGAGTTAACTTAGAAGAATCTGAGATTAGAACTGGCAATCAAAATGTTAGAAATATACCTAACACTGAACCCCTACGCAGGAGTGAAAGATTAGCACAGAAAGGGAACAACAATTCACCGCAGGGTTTTTTTCACCCCCAGGGCAGACCAATGGGGAGGAACTTGAACCCCCCATTCCAACAGGGGTGGGGGAGGACACACAACTAAGTTCGGGATCAAACTTGAAGTTATTTGACAATAATTCTTGTAACATTGCACCTTCAATTTCCTATGACAGCAATATTGTAGTCTCTCTCAACAATTATAATATTTATAACTACACTGATTTAGATATTACCCCAGTCTTTTTTGAGCTATTTACTAAAGGCTTGAACTATATTCCAGCTAGACCTTCCTATTTACCACAGCTAATTATTGAACTAAAACTCTTCATCAGAAATTTGAATCTGTCTATTTATTTTAAGGGACAAAACATAACAGCTAGTAACATCACTAGGTCTAGCACATTCAACCCCCCTCTGCACCCTAGTTTGAAAATATTTGAAGAACTCATAGAAAACACCTTCAGAAGTAATTTGCAAAACAGGTGTAACCCTGTGCATAACTTTAACAGACAACTTGAAGAAGTAATTGACTTATTAAAAACACATAAAACAAGAGTTATGAAACCGGATAAAGGGGGCGGAATGGTGCTTATGAGTCAACTAGACTATGATAATGCAATGCACAACATTTTACAAGACAGTGAGACATACGAACAGGCCTCCATCAATGAATTGAATGTTGCATATGCTAATATTAAGTACATATTAAATGACCACTTGCTTCAAGGTGTAATAAATGAAGAATTATTTAACTATTTGAATGTACCACACCCAAAAACGCCTATACTATTCGGCATACCTAAAGTTCACAAGGGTATAGTCCCTTTAAAATTTAGGCCTATTGTTGCAGGGGCTTACAGCATTACTGAACCATTAGGTAAATATGTCGAACACAGTATTAAACCTGTGGTTTCTAAACTTCCATATGTTTGCAAAGACTCTTGGGAGTTTCTAGCTAGTATTCCCCCAAACATTTGCAGTAGTGGCCTACTAATGATTACTATCGATGTAGTAGAACTTTTCCCGAGTATACCTCATGACACAGGATTAGACTGGTTTTCTGATATCTTAACCCATTTAAGCAACTTTAGTAACAACCAAATAAACACACTTAATTGTGTAAGTGTTTTTGTTGGTTGAATTTTCTTTTATGTAGGCTGTTGTATTAGTAGAATGTTGTCTAATGAAGCAGTTTTAAGGAACTGTGAAAGCGCTCACACAATAAACGTTTAAATGCTTTTGGACTGAATTTTGGATACATTTGTTCTGCCTTGGGTTGTTTCAGCAATTTTTTATTGTTTATTAAATTAAAATATATGTTTGTTCAGAGTTTTTATTAACTTGTTGAAAAGTGTAATCTTGAGCATTTTATGTCAACTACTTGGATCTTATCTGTATGATGATCTAGGATGTCATGCGCTACAGGTGATGCTAAATAAAAGTAGTTACTGAGTGAGATGCGTTTGTTTTTTTGTGCCGAATAAAGAAGGAAGATCTTGAACTTTGTTTTTTTACTAAGGTCGTTCCAAGGTTAATAAACATTATATAAGAATTAGTTTTTAAATGGCAGAACTTCTGCCGAATTACATACTTGTGGCACAAATGTGCAAGGTAGCAACATTTGAACTGCATAGTAAAACAGGCACTGGAGCTGCAGTACACTTGCAGCAGTGAAAACATGGAGTACACAAACCCAAGAGTAAGCTACCATATTTAAATTAATGACAATGTAAACAGTACATCTGAATTAACTTGCCATCACACATATCCATTGGGCCATACAAACTTAAAAAAGCTCAGTGTAGTGCATGTTCATGTCATGAACATAATCTGTGGGATCAGGAGAACCACAGCAGTCATCCTGGGAGCCCTGCTATCATGGTGTTTTTTGTAACACCACATGCTCACTTTTTATACATTACTTTTCTTTTCCCAGCTAAGGGCTCATTTGTACTTACTTGCAGACTCTGTTACCGTACTTACCCTTTGAAAGGTTAACTCGGTTATTATTGATAAGCCACATTGATTCCATTGATTAAATGTAGTAGTAACTTGACTGTTTATTTTACCATGAAGCCATGGATTCATTTTTCAAAAAATGGTGCAGCATTAACTTTTCTTTAATAAAATGGCACCAATGTATTGAATAGAGATGTGCAGTTTCTTATAAACATTCCTGTGGATTTACAATACTTTGACATAATTGTTACTTTATGTATAATACGAAGCTGTAACGTATCCACAGTTTTAGAGACATACTCAGGGTTGTGGGAGGGCAGGGGATGTTGCACAACAGGTGAAGAAAAGAAAGTATACTGACCAAAATCAGTCTTTCAGCTACAACCTCTTGCAAAGAATAAAATGTAGTAAAAAAAGATTTGTAGAAAGTGTACAATACGGTCAAAGCAAATAATGTGGAACATGTCAGGAATGATGCATTATTAAACATTTTCATCCATACCAACCTGATACCATCACAGTTGTTCTAACACAATTCTACGTAAGCAGTGATAGAAAACACTGTGATGATAAATAGTTCTCATTTTAATGCAGGCACACACAAACATGCCCAAACTGAAGATTTTAGTAGAAGACAAATAAAATACAGTGTGGACAAAATAATTACAAAGAGAATGATGATGAAATGTGCTTCAGATAATAATGGTTCAGATAAAGTCTTTCAGAACTATTTCCATTGCTTCTCTGATATGACTTGTCTTTTTTAATAAATCCTTGTTTTTTTGTAATGTACTATAATAAGATTAATATAGGGGACGTTTTTTTCAGTTGTTGACATCAAATGTAGTTTGAAGAATAATTCCAACTGTGACTCCAAAAAATGTAGTATATTTAGCTTTGTGTCAGGATTGCTTCTGTTTCTATGTGGGGAAGAGGATCTGTGAACACGAGTATAACAATAGGAAAAAGAAGGACTCTTAACACCTTGGTTAGGCATATTTTAGATTACCCCAGCCACATGTTCAAATATATGGCCATGATGGAATTAATGTAAATCCAAGGGGGGGGGGGGGGCATGGGGTTTGTATTTGGAGAAAAGGGAGTTGCTGTAACAACTCAGATTAAACGCCTCTGTATGGCCAGGTTTAAATGAATATTGTTCCATTTACTGCTTATTGAGGTTGAGAGCACTTGATAGATAATTACTTGTTTTACTGTTATAGCGAAGGTTTCCACTTTTATGATTCACAAGTACAACATTTTCTCATATATTTTTATTTTTACTTATTATTTTTTTATTATAATGCTGTAGATGAATAATGATTTTATTGCGTCTGTTTATTATAGGAAGGATGATGCATATAATGTAGTCAATGCTTTAAATCAATTATTTTGCTTAATTGTTTGTAATTTAACATCTAACTGAACAGTGACATTAATTCTTTGTACAATCTTATGAGATTACTATTTAATTGGATGATGGAGTAACTGGAGTATCTGATGAAGTCTTCTGTTGTTACAATTTTACAACAAAAGCGCTTATCTATTTTTACTTGTGTTGTCATTAAATTCAAACTTGACAAACATACACTTTGCCATAGATGTCAGGTAGATGGGAAAGAGTGTAGCATTTGAAGGGTGTTACAATGATGCTTAGTCCTAAGATCCTTTACAGGAAATGTAAAGGTTCAGGCAGCCTAAAGCTGTTCAGTCTTGCAGGAAGAACTCGCAGTGACAAGTATAAGTCCATATTCCAGTGAGGAAAGGAGGATACCTTTCTCTTATCAGACTGCAAATGTCACATGTAAGCAGATGTAATACCTTTTATTAACTAGAACTGTTTACTGAAGCAAGAGTATTGTAAATGTGGACTGAGAAGAATGACTGAGGTCAGATTACATACCACTGTATTTAAAGTATGCCACTATTTCATTGTGACCTCAAGAGGAGATTAAACTAGCTTGTGGTAGGTTAACATGCTTACACAATTTTTCTGTCCCAAAAGCCTCAAACCAAGCTAGTTGTACCACTATTTCGGGGTGACCTACATTGAGCTACTCAGCTGACCAACAGTAGTTATGCCTTTTTTGGTTCCTAAAAAGGACCAACCCAGATATTTAATCTGCCATTCTTTAAGGGTGGCTTCATTGGAATTTAACAAAGTTAAACCTTTCCTGGGTCACAAAACCCATAAACCAGTATACTTAAGCAGAGTTAAAAGAAAACTTCGATATCCACCACAGACTCCAGCTGAAGAACTGTTAAACCCTCTTTAATAGGTAATACTTCAATCAAAATTGAAGCTATCTAAATGGTTGATAAACATGAAGATGTTATACTTCCATCATGGAAGAAGGCAGTCATTAAAGATTCCTATCAACAGATGTAAATAAATATTGCCTGCTTCAATGATGGAAGTATAACATCTTCATGTTTATCAACCGTTTAGATAGCTTCAATTTTGGCAATGGGTTAGCTGCCTACAGGATTCTAGTGTACCAGTGATGGTCATCATTGTCAATGTACGCACACTATGCCTTCTGAAGAAAAAGAAGATATCAAATTAATGTAGATTAGTCATAGAATTATGGCAGGATAAAAACAAACTTTCTATTTAAGAAAGCAGGATCGTGGGACACATTTTTTTATCAAACCATTGCCCCTAGAAAACATTCTAGATACTATTGAAGGCAAAGGAGTCATTCCATTAAAGAGGACTGGTCACTGAACCAAGGCGGATTGATAGTAATCCACTATCTTAAGTGTGATAGTGGCTGTTAGTACGATGAATATATTTTTGTATTGAACTAAAGTCCCTGCAGTAAATGAACCTCTCTGAAAAGATATGACCAATGAGTTTTTTGTATGTGTATCGAAAAGGAGTGGTCTGATAATATAAACAACATGAATGGTAAGGGAAATTATTGGATGTAAGCCCGAGAGGAAATATCCGATGGCAATGAGCATGTATGAACAGGAAAGACTTACTGAATGATCGATCACATACTATATGTAAGTGGTACAGATCTTCTTTTACATTGCCAGTTCTCAGTCCATTTTATAATACTCCACAATAAGTAAGAGCATTCACTTTCCCTGAATATTGCCACCTTGGAATCTCTAACCAGTTACAAGAGATTTGCTAGCTTACACAATATAGCAACAGAGCGCCATGATTGGATGAAAGTTGGGAAGGAGGCTATATGACTGGAGAAAATGATTTACACCAGTAACAATGAGTTACCTAATGGATTATGACTCGCTTTATGGAAGCTCTTGATATGATGATCGAGCATGATGGTTGGATGATGGTAGAATTTGATGATTGGTTAAAATAGCACGTCTTTGCCAATAACAATTAAATATACTTTGGACTACTATTTGCCGATCGCAAAAGGGCTGAATATTTTAATAGGAAGAGACATTTGTATCTAATTTTAATAAATGCTGTGATTGGTTTTTCTCTACTTTTTAGTAGAAACAGATTTGCAATTGGTTTACTGATCTGAAGAAGGCTTGTTTAGCCGAAAGCACTTACCGGAAACTGTTTGGATTTAATTTTCGCTCATGGTTTTAAGTTTTACCTGTTAAAGAGGTTTTAACAGTTCTTCAGCTGGAGTCCGTGGTGGATATCAAAGTTTTCTTTTAACTTTGTTGTGCATTTTCCTTCGAAACCTTCAGCAGTACAACTTGGGCTTTTACTGAGTATAATTAAGCAGTGTCATTGTTTCAAGGTGACCATCAAGGGGAAAGTCAACTGATTTATCGTAGTTAATGTCAGTATGTATGCCTTTCCTGGGTCCCAGAAATGACAAATCAAGATATTTAAATTGTTTTATTCGTTCAGCATGAGCACCAAGGTGTGATACAATTGATTAGTGGGAGTTAACATAGTTAAGCCTTTTCTGAATCTCAGAGGCCACATACAAAGGTATTTAAAGTATGTCACTGTTTCATGGTGGCTTCCAGGTAAAAAAAACACCAGTGGGAATTTACATAACTAAGTATTTTCTAGACTCCAAATACTATGATAACTTTGTTTATATATTCAATGGGAAGGTCATAGTTTTCAAGAACCATCAATAAACATGGACAAGAGTAATGGAAGGGGCATTGCAGTTAATGTCAGCAAACTTGTCAGTGGCCCAGGTGCAAATAACTGTATAATCAGTGTGTAGTAAAGCAGTGATGCCGGTATGAAAAGTATCAAATGAACTGATAAAGATGGTAAATAAGAAAGGACCAAGCACAAAATTGTATTCATTGCCCATGAAGACAAGAATAATAATTGAAAATATTTGACTTACTCTGACTATAAAATATTGGTTGCTCCGATAACTAAACCCAGATGAGTGCAAGGTCCTTTACACTATATTGCATAAATTCTGAGAACAGTGTTGTGTGTTGAGTAGAGTGTGATGGTTCAGATAAAGTCAGTAAAAATCTATCCAGTTGTTTTGCAACACAGACCATCTCTTTCAGAAGTATTTCCATTGCTTCTCTGACATTACATGACTTTTTTAATAAATCTTTGTTTTTAGCATTTTTGCTTCTTTTTTTTTTTTTTTGCTTTACTTCAGTTGGATTTGCTGATAGTTACACAGCATATGTGCTTCCTTTTTCGTCTCTCATACAACTTTCCCTCTCGCCATCTATATTCTTTTTTATTTTCTTCTATTTTGCACTATTCTTTTCCTGTCCCACTCTGTCTTTTTCTATCTGTCCTGTACTTTCTTCTTTTCATTTTCAGTCTTCTTCTGACTTTTGTTTCACTTGCTTTCCTGATTTCTCTGTTATTCTTAAGCCTATTCCTCTCACTCTTGTAATGTTTTTGTCGAGGTTATCATTCAGCAGCATAATTGTGTTTACTGTTTCCATGCATGTCAATATGCAATTTACATGATGTTATTGTACTTGCTTGCCTATGAATTTTAAATTTTTTGTTCTTTCCTTGCATTGAGCCTGAAGTAGGTCCTTTTGGAGCAGTACTCTGATTGGTCAGTTAGTTAGTTAATTAATTAATTAATCAATTAATTAATTAATTAATTAATATTTCTCTTATTTTGACTGCTTTTTTTCACTTATTTTCACTGCTTATTTGGCATTTGGTTTTCTAAGACCTGGTGTATTTTTCCACTGAATTTCTTTGTTTACATTATTTGCATCTGCTTGTTTAGGCCTAGTGTGGGAGCCATCTCGAAGCAGTAATGGTTGTGGCAGAAGAAAAATAAACAAATGCCGTTTTGGTCCACTTACAGAAAACAAAAAGACATTGGAACACAGAAGTGATGAAATAACTGTTATTGATGTTGGATAGGTTTTGCAATTACTCTATTACTTTAGAGCTGGCATGAGCCCTTCAACAGGAGTTAAGTTATTGATGTAAAATACAGTGCTTAAGTGTCCACTTGTGCCTAGAAATGGAAGTACATCATTTATTTCGAATTAGCTAAGAAAAAAATCTTGAAAAATGCTATTGTGGGGAAAAATGTGACTCTGGCTACACCTCAGAGACAGACTTTGTGTGTGTGTGTGTGTGTGTGTGTGTGTGTGTGTGTGTGTGTGTGTGTGTGTGTGTGTGAGAAAGGGAAACTGAAACTGCAGAACAAGGTCAGAGCATGCTATAAAAATCAAAGTTTGGCATGTTACGTTAGGGTTAGTATTCATTTAGCAGATGTTTAGTAAGAATACATTGATTACAGCTACTTCAGGGTCACACACAACAAACTGCTTGAAGTTACAGCTGTTTTTTTCATTAGTCTTTAGTTTTCAACTTTCTGCTGAACACACTGCTGCCGTAATTATAGCTAGAAGGTACCTTGTGTGTGTGAGTGAAGTTTTTCCTGCAGTTATCAGTGTAAGCTGAATTATGCAGGTCTGATAGACTTGATAACTACTGCACGAGTTGACACATGGCTATTTCTTATGGACTCAGTAATCTCTGCCCCCCCCCCATGTGATCTTATAAAGAATAGCGTTGGCCAGTATGGAGCGACAGCTGTCTACGTTGCCTTCCAGTGCCAGCCTTCTAGCAATTGGTTAGCATCCTAAAGCAGTTGTAACAAAAATTCCAGCACAAGATTGTCAATGCTGGAGTGAATGATCCGACATGAAAACTTGTTAAAAATGTACAGAATGTTTTGCTAGAACTTGCTGTCCACTGTCCATTCTTCTATCAAGGATAAAATGCTGGTTTTGACTGGTATCCTACCCTTACTGAGAATTATACCTAGATTCAAGGGGAAGATAATTGGTTTCAACAATTGGTTAAATAACTGATCTGAAGTAGTTAACTTCATTTGTGTAGCAACCTTTGGGAATCGGATCCGAGCCGGCAGTTTTCAACAGCTTTAGATCTGAGCTCCAAGCTCCTCCCTCTACCCATAATCTCCTGCCAACCCTGACTGACCCCAGATCTAGTTTGCTGCGGTTTCGTTCAGCAGCATGATCCTGAGTCTCCTGGTGTTCTCGTCTCTTCGTGAGAAAAATTTTTACTTTTTCAAATCTTTTTCTTTAAATTTTGGTGTGAGAGTGTTTTTAACCCCCTTATAGTCTAAACTCTCTTAGTTTACCGTAATAGTTTTCCTTCCCCTACCTTCGTGGTTCCGTCACTGTTGTGTGTGTGCGTGTTTGGGGCCTTGAGTGTGTGGGTTACTTTCTCAGTATGTCTGAGGCCCCAAAGTTAATGTTCTCTAAGTGCACCGAGTGTGGCCATAAGCTGTCCCCAGCGGATGGCCACACTCGGTGTGTATTGTGCCTTGGGGTTGAACACCTGTCCTCTGGTTGTACCATTTGTGCAGCGTTCAACCCCAGGGCACTTAAGGACCGGAGGTCTAAGCTGATTCTAGCGGGTCTTCTGCCTCCAGATTCGGCTTCTACCTCCGGTCCTTCCGCAGCGGCTGCCACTCCTGCTTCCCTCCCCCCGGCCCGGACTCAACCTCCCACCTTAGGCTCGGAGGAGAGGGAGGCTAGGAAAGGAAGAGGGAGAAGCACCACAAGCGGCGGGCCGAGGCCTCTGCTTTGCCCCCCCCCCCCGGTTAAGCAGTCTTCTCCCTCCAGGTCTTCTGGTTCTCCTCCTTCTCGGATCCGGTCCCCATGCTTTTCACCGGGTCCTGAGGAGGAGGAGACCCGATCTCCATCGAGGTCATCGAGGCAAAACTCCCACCCCGCCTCAGTGGCCTCGTCGAGATCCACAAGAACTTTCACTGATGCAGATTTGGAGCGGATGATGAGAAGATTCCTCCAGGCCCAACTGCAGATGGGAGTGCTCCTGCCTCCCCCCCCGGGGGGGGGAGCTGGACCCCCTTCTTTGCCCCAATAGCTCCTTCTCTGTCCCATTTCCCGGGTTCGGAGTCTTCAGAGCCGGGCAGCCTTGGAGCCAGGGGTGTGTTGGCGCCGATAGTCTCGGGTACTTCAGCGCCGACACTTCCCTCGAGTCTGTCGGGTCCATTTTCTTTGGATCCAAGCTCTCGGAGCTGAGGGCTGAGCTTCAGATCCGGCGGTATCGGTATGCCTTCGGCTCCGTCTGGTTCGGAGCATGCTGGTCCGTCGGATCCGATCGCTTCTGCACTGGCCCTGATCGTCCATCGGATCCAAGGGAGAGTCTGCTTTTGGATCCCAGAGAGAGCAGCTCTCCCTCGGCATTCGACGTGGTGGAGAGGGTTCTGTCGAGGGATTCCAGGCCCCCGACCCTTGCCACGGCTCCACCCTGCACTCCTTCTCAGTTGGGCCCGGCTTCCATCACCCGGCCCCAGGAACAGCCTGCTAAGACGTCCCAGGTAGTTCCAGTGGAACAAGACGTTGCTGGTGAGACCTCCTCGGACAGCCCCCCCAAAGAGGTCCCTCACAAGCGAAGGTGCAAGAGGAGGCATCTGGACTCCCCCGAGTCCTTGACTGAGAACACGGATTTGGAGGAAGGGGATGGCTCCCCAAGATCACCCCCGAAGATGTCTCTTTTGGTGACATCATGGAGATGCTCAGAATAAAGGGTGGGTGGTCTGCCTCAAAGCCTACCTCAGACGAATCCGGGTTCCTGGAGGCATTTGAAGCAGGCCCATCTACCTCTTGGTTGTCCCCTCCGGCCGACCCCCTGGTAGATTTGATCACCACCAGGGCATGGAAGGAGCCGGACACTGTGGAGCCAGTCCCCAAGCGCCCAGACAAGATCCTTAGCCCACCCCCTGTCAAGTCACACTGGAGTAAGGGTCCCCCGGTAGATGCCATGTTGGTGGCGGCAGCCACCAAGAGGAAACTTGCTCAGGAGAGTCCCTCGGTTCATCTCCCGAGCAAGGAGTCTTGGTCGATGAACCGCCTAGTGAAACGGGTGTTTAGTTCAGTGACCTTCTCGGTGAGGTCACTGAACTACATGGCACACGTGCTCCGACTGCAGCGGGACCTTATTAAAGAGTATGCTGCGTCGCCCCCCAAGTCCATGTCGGCGAAGGACAAACAATTGCACTCCACCCGGATGGCCTCTCTAGGATCAATATCTAACACCTCTATGTGGCTTCTGTCTCATGCCACGGAAGGAGCCGCTAGAGTCGGTGGAGTGGGCCTCATTGTGAGACACCAGGCCTGGCACCGACACTGTGATGTTGCAGAACCCTTCAAGGCATCATTTGCTAATGCCCGTTTTGATGGTTCTGCCCTCTTTGGCAAAACCATGCGAGATACCTTGGTCCAGAGCGAAAAGGACGGGAATACGTTGTCTGCTGTCGGAGTCCGCTTCTCTGCTCCCCAGAGGTCCTTTTCTAAGAACCAAAAGGGACAGAAGAAGATGTGGTTCTGGAAGTCGCAACAGTCCCGTTCCGCTCCGAACTCCCAGCCCTTCCGCGGCAGAGGAGGGCAGAGTGGACGCCACCCTAGAGGCAGAGGGGGCCTGCGGAACTTTGGATCCAGAGAACCCTTCTCGGACCAACCCACGCAACACCCCTGAGGGGTTGCCCAACTGCTCCACTCTGGAGGCAGTCGGGGGGCATTTCTCGAAGCACCTAGCAGCTTGAGAGTCCATTACGACAGACCGCTGGGTGCTTCACGTCATATCCAGATGATATCAGATTCCCTTCTCTCGTTACCCACGCAGCCCCAGATACCTCCCTGATGTCCCACCCGATCAGAGGGAGGCCGCAGCAATGGAAATCCAACATTTGCTGGGAAAAAGAGACATCCAACACGTCCCACCAGACCAGTGTGGGTCCGGGTTTTACTCCAGGTTCTTCTTGGTGCCAAAAAAGATGGGGGACTTAAGACCAATCCTTGACCTTTCTTCCCTGAATCTGTCCGTAACCAAAGAGAAGTTCCGCATGGTCACTCTTCAATCCATTCTCCCCCTCTTACGGGAGAACAATTGGATGTGCTCTATAGACCTCAAGGATGCGTACTGCCACATTCTGATGGACAGGCGATCCAGGAGGTTCCTCCGCTTCCGGCTAGGAGCCAGTCATTACCAATTCAGGGTCCTCCCCTTTGGTCTCACCACAGCCCCCAGGGTGTTCACCAAAGTGTTAGCAGTGATAGCGGGGCTCCAGGGAATTCAGGTCTTCCCGTACCTGGACGACTGGTTCCTGACCACCCCGACAAGGCATCTACTCTGTTCAGCCAGAAACTACTTTCTCCATCTAGCTCCCCGGCTGGGGATCACTATCAACATAGAGAAGTCGTCTCTTACTCAGACTCAGATTATAGACTTCATAGGGGCCAGATTGGACACAAACAAGCTCCTAGCTTTCTTGACCACCGACTGGCTACTCTCCCTGAGGCTACATGTGCAGGCCATTCTACAATCTCCAGCTCCCCTGGCAGAATTGGTCCTGAGGGCTCTTGGCTCGATGGCAGCAGTGATCAACCTATTGCCAATGGCATGTTTGACCATGAGAGTCTTACAATGGACCCTCCAGGTCCAGTGGTCCCTTCTTCACTACCCTCTGAGCCATCCCATCCCCCTCAGTAGGGCCTACAAGAGGGCCCTCCTATGGTGGCTCCAATCTCCAGACCTTCAGCAAGGACGCCCCTTTTCTGTGACCCCTCCTGTAGCCATGGTGACCACGGACACCTCCTGCCTAGGGTGGGGGGGGGCATTGTTCGGGCAGGACAGTCCAAGGCACATGGAGACCTCACTGCATATCAACATCCTAGAGATGAGGGCAGTGCTTTTAGCGTTGCAAGCACTTCAGGACCTTCTTCCCATAGGAACAATTGCGATTCAGATGGACAACATGTCGGTTGTCTGGTACATCAACAAACAAGGGGGAACCAGGTCTTACCCACTCTGTCGAGAGGCCATGAGAGTGTGGGAATGGGCTGTCTCCACCAACCGCTTTCTCATAGCAATGCATATTCCGGGATGGTCCAACATCCTAGCGGACAAACTAAGATGCACCATCCTGTTACCATACGAGTGGTATCTGAATCCCGAGATAGCGAATCGGATCTTCGTCAAATGGGGTCAACCCTGTTGCGATCTCTTTGCCTCTCCCTCGAACACAAAATGTTATGACTACTTCGCTCTCATTTCCCCCTCTGGGGAACCCTCGAGAGACGCTCTGGTGCATGCTTGGCCTCCCGGTCTTCTTTATGCTTACCCTCCTCTTCCTTTAATGCTGAAGTTTCTTCAGAAAGCCAGTCGGTTGGGGAGCAGGATAATCCTCATTGCCCCGTTTTGACCTCATCAAACCTGGTTCCCTTACCTGTGGTCTCATCTCGTGAATCCTCCTTGGATTCTGGATACCCGTCCGGATCTAATATCCCACCCCCTAGATCTCCCAGTCCCGAACCTGGACAACCTCAAGCTCATAGCTTGGCTGCTCCGGTTCCACTCATAGCTAGGACTCCCGGTATCTCTTCCCCAGTTAAAACCATTCTATTAGCTGCCCACAAGCCTTCTACTAGAAAGATCTATAGCAGCAAATGGAAACATTTCTCCATTTGGGCGGAACGCAAAAATTTGGATCCTTTTACAGCTCCTCTGCCTGCTGTATTAGACTTTCTGTCAGGACTGTTTCATCAAGGAGCTAGTTCCTCCACAGTCAAGGTCCAACTAGCAGCTATCTCTCATTATCACGTTGGAAATGAATTGGGCCCTTTGATCACCACGAAATTGTGTAAGACTTTTTTGAAGGGCACCTTTTTGCTCAGACCCCCAGTGAGGGAGGTTGTCCCTCCTTGGGATTTAACGTTAGTGCTTCAGGCCTTGACAGCTCCCCCATTTGAGCCTGCAGCCTCCATAGATCTTAAATTCTTATCATGGAAAACGGCCTTTCTTGTCGCTATCACTTCGGCTCGAAGGGTCTCTGAACTACAGACCCTGTGTGTAAAACCCCCTTACCTGACCTTTCACAAGGATAGAGTTTACCTCAAGACCAATCCCTCCTTTCTTCCCAAGGTTGCCTCTGAGTCAAATATTAACCAGTCCATCAACTTGCCGGTCTTTTTTCCTAACTACCATAACAAAGGGGAATACAAATTACATTCATTGGATATGCATAGACAACTTCACTTCTACATCCACAGGACATCTGGTCATAGGAAATCTGACCAGTTGTTCGCCTCCTTTGCCAAATTTAACTTGGGTAAACCTGTATCAAAAGTCACACTCTCTAGATGGATTTCACAGTGCATCCTTTTAGCATACGACAGTTCGGGCAGGCCCGCACCTCAAGGAGTCCATGTCCACTCTACTCGATCTATGTCTACCTCTGCGGCTTTTAGAGCTAGAGTTTCTTTGGATGATATTTGCTCTGCAGCCACTTGGGCTTCATCTCATACTTTTATCAATCACTACAAATTGGACATTATCTCCAGAGGGAGAGCATCCTTTGGCTCTGCAGTGCTCTGGAACATCCTTCCATAAAGGCCGCCCAAGGTTCAGGTAGCTGGGGACTCTGTCCCAAAGGTTGCTACACAAATGAAGTTAACTACTTCAGATTAAGAAGTTATGTACTCACCATAACGTTCCATCTGAGTAGGTAAACTTCATTTGTTAGCAACCGTCCCTCCCTCCTGCCCTCTGACTTGCAAATGTTCTCATACTCAGGTCCATGGGTTTTATCCATTTATCTTGGGATTAGTCATTGCTAGCATTTTTCTGCTGTTGGGCAAACTTGATCTGAGGTCAGTCAGGGTTGGCAGGGGATTATGGGTAGGGGGGGATCTTGGAGCTCGGATCTAAAGCTGTTGAAAACTGCCGGCTCGGATCCGATTACCAAAGGTTGCTACACAAAGGTTGCTAACAAATGAAGTTTACCTACTCAGATGGAACATTATGGTGAGTACATAACTTCTTATTTTCATACCAAGAGGCTCAGGTATGTGCCTTGGGAAGAGATGACCTACAGTCCTACTTGCTTTGTCAGGGATGGTCTACACCTCTCATTCAAAGGCTTCTCCATACTAACAAAGCTTTTGCTATCCCCATTATGCCTTTTTTAGGCAAAGTTCATCTGGTGACCATCCCATCCTAACCAAAAACTCGAATCATAATGTTATTTATTTTATTTTTTGTTTTATTTATCCTTTGTTGATCAGGTTAGACTAGGAGCCTCTTTTCAGGGGATACCTAAAGGGGTATTTAAACTACTTGGGGAAATTTGGCCAGGGCATCGAGAAACATCCCCACTCTTTTTGATAGGTACCGTGGGATCTTTTACATTCACCTCAGCTACCACCAGCTCAAGTAGATGGAGCCTCAGTTACATCTGAATGACAACACAGACGGGAGAGCAGCATCCCTCCCTTTATGCAATGTCAGCAATTGATCTACCTGTTGGGAGAATAGAACCTGAGATGACTGTGCTCCCTGTTGTACCCCTGACACTACCAACATCAGCATGGACCTTTAGTTGCCAGGAGTCTTAATAACAAACTCCCCAATTTGGAGACATTTCTCCATTTGGAAAGAATTCATGTTTGTGCAGTGACTGTCAAGCACCTCAAATGTAATTGAGAACCACCACCCCCCAGGGTTTTTGTGCTTATTACTCCTTCAGGCTAGCTGAAAATGGTGGCAGTGCCTGTGGTTTTCTCTATGATTTCATCTCTTCCAAAGTGATACTCATTGACCCTCCCCATGAGATCATTGAACTCCAGATTACACTAGGTAAGTCTGTGTTTTAGTTTATAACATGTCACTGGTCCTCTTTCATCTCACCTCAAGATGAGGGTAAGTTCCTAGATCTCTTTGGTGACCTCAACTACCCTTTCTTAGCTGGAGTACTTATACATCTAACATTGGGTTTGCACTGCATTTCATAGATTGGATGAATTAGAATTCCCTGGATCAAATAGTAAACTCAAGAGGGGTGGTAATATCTCACAAACTCAGTTCCTGCCTGCTCCTGGCTCCCAGCCCATGGTTGATCCCCCAGTTATTAAGTGAGATCACTGTTTAGTTACCTTCCCTCATAGAATAGTCCCTCCTCCATTCACCAACGCTGCTTTCTTTAGAGACTTCAGAAAATATAACCTTTTATAATTGTATGAGGAAACTGCTTATCTCAAATTGGAACCACATGTGAATGATCTTTATGCTCATTTATGTAAATGCACTGATTAGGTTGTCCCCACCTGGGCCCAATATAATACTAGCTTCGTTAACAAACCTCTCTTGTGGTCAATAAATACAAATACACTTTACAACAGAAGGAAGAAACAGCTTAGATTACCTTGTAATGTTAGAATCCCTCACCACAACGAGAATATAAAATGCCTCAATATGGAGTTGAAGGCAGCCATTAAGACCAGCAAAGCCACACATGAACATAGGCTAGCCTCAGAGGCTATGGATAATTATAAATACTTTATTAGCTGCTTTAAAAAACTAAGGAATAATTCACCTCACTGCTTGTATAAGTTCATAGATTCTTAGGTGATTCGTAGGCCAACTGCCATGACTGGCCATTTAAGCCTAGCCAGTAACCCCAGGTCAGAATTAAAGCCTGTACCTTGTGACTGTGAGGTGACAACCTTAACCATTATGTCAAACCCAGCTGCCTGCATAGAACTAATCTATAATAGCAACTTCTGTTCAAATGTTAATGACATTACCAACATATAAACTAAAACTCTTGCTGCAAGTTTCTCCTCCAAAACTATCATACCTACTCAAAACATACCCGAGTCATTTTCAGTCTTGTCTGTCTCCAAGGATCATATCCTTAAAGCACTTTCCAAGACCAAAACTGCTTCTACAGTGGGTCATACCAGGTTGTATTATAAACAATGCCAAGGAAAGAAGCCCTTGCTGATTCCCTTCTTAAGCTGTTCAGTGTAAGCCTTTTCACATGCTATAATAATGACACAGTTCAGTGGTGATGTTTATTCATAAGGGAGGCCCCACCACTTACCCAAGCAACTACAGACTCCATAGCCATACTAGTTTTGTCTGTAAAGCCATGTAACACATCATCACTAAACTCATAAACTAGGACATTAAGAATTTAATCAGTCACAACCCACAACAATTTGGATTTTTAAGACCAAGTCATGTCTCCTCAATTTTGTGATGATCTTTGACAATGAAATGCAGGCTCTGCACAATGAATAATGGTCACAGTGCCTACATGGATCCAGCAGAAGCATTTGATATCATCCAAATGAAATGGTAAATAAGGTAATAGCCTCAAACAGAGATCTCTTTGTGGTGAGATGGATTGCAACCTGACTAAAGGACAGAAAGCATGTTCAGTGATGTCTTCTCAGATAAAGAAAGTGACCACTGGCATTCCTCAAGGGTCTGTACTGTGCATCTTCTTTTTGGCATGTACTTCTTTGATCTCAGAATTGACAAAAATGATCTCTAGTAGACTAGGTTTCACGATGATTGTATATTGGGTGCAATTATCAAATCAACAAAGGACAAAATGTCCCTTCAAGTGAAACTGTCACACTTGTGCACTGATAAAGGGCTCAAAACTAAAAGCTAAGAAACGCTCTACCATCTCCTTCAGAAAACAACAGATTGGTATCACCTGCTGCATCAGTGATATCCCACTTTCCAATGAGTCTGTCATGACTTAGACATCTGAGTAGTTGTCTCCCTCTCCTTTGATCATCATTTAGCAACCATAGTTAGGAAGATGTTCATCGTGTTACACTGCTGCAGTCATCACACTTGGGTTATCCTGCCATCAGGCGGTCCCGCAGTCGGCCAGAGTTCCAAAGTCTTGGTCCGGTGTTGGTTGCTGTCGCTTCTTCCCTGACGTCAGTGCGCCAGGGGTCTATAAGAGGCATCCAATGCCATTTTCTCCAGTCTTTCTTGCCGCGCGGTGCCCGAAGCAGAAGCAGTTTGCAAGTGCCCTGTCGGCCGACTCCTGAGATTTTCAAATCGAATTTCAGACCGAAGTCTTCAATAAAGCTAAGTACCCCGTTGGGGAACCTTTTCTTGCCTCAGTTCGATGTCAGAAAAAGTTAACAATTGCATTTCTTGTGGGAAGCAAATACCTCATAAGGACTTTCATTCTTATTGTATTCCTTGCCTAGGCCCAGACCACAACGTCACAGGTTGTCGGTTTTGTGCTAGGTTTAACAAACAAACTATTAAACGTCGGTTTGATTTCGGCCGAAATTATTTTGGTAGGAAATTTAATTATATCATGTCGTCGGAGCAACCGATGACCGGAATGCATAAAAAACGCAAAGATAAGGACATGCAGCTGAGACCCAAACCAGACTCCGAGGCCTCTGCTAGGCCAGTCACCGGTTCTCCGGTTTTCAGTGAGGCACCTACGCAGCCCCTGACGACTGCTGATTTAGAACCCAAGGCGGCATCCGATTCTCAAATGGAGATTGCTAGGCCTCCATAGCCTTTATCTTTAGGCCCTTCTGACTCCATGGCTGAAGGAGATTCTGGTGCAGTTGGAACGCCATCAGTTGCAGGTGGTGTCTTCAGACCGACTACACTCACTATTAAATCCTATGCAAAGCTGAAAATTCCTTTAAAAGCAAAGAAGACTGTACAGCAGTCTCCAGTACAAGGCCCCATGCCTAAGAAACAGATGCTTAAAATGGCTGAAGACTTAATTACCCTAATCAGGGGTTCCCATCCCCCTCCTGATAAAAGGCCTAGACAGGAGGAGGACTACGCTTCCTCTGACCAGGTTTCAATTTCCTCAGATTCTTCTGAGGAACAGGAATACTCTTTTCCCCCTTATGAAGACTCTGATGCTGAAGAGTCTATTCCTTCAGCATCTCCCCCAGAAGACTACTCTTTTGGGGAAACTTTATATACCATGAGGGAACATTTCCACTGGGAAGGCCAGGATTACTCTGATTCTAAGAAAAGGCTCCGAGAGTTCCTTTTAATACCCCAGCACAGACCACTTGTTATTCCACCCGTGTTAGACATTGTGGATGATGTTTATTCAGAATCTAGCCTTAACCCAGGTTCACTACCTCCTGCACCAACCAAACCAGACAGGTACTACAGAGTCCCTGACTCACACAAATTCCTATATAAAGGCCCTGTTGCTGACTCAGAAACCTTTTCCCAGGGTCCCAAAGGGGTTAAGGCCTCTATTGCTAAAATCCTGTACCCTCTGAAAGGGATTCTAGAGCACTAGACAGATGGGGAAAGAAAGTATATTCCTCAGCTACTCTAGCTGTGAGGGCCTTAAATTGCCAGTTTCACATGCTGAAATATCAACAATATTTGATGTCTCAATTAAAACAAAAAAGTGATCACACGTACAGAGCAGCCTGATTACAAGGAAATGCAAGATTTGTTGCATGCAGCTGAACAAGTGGGAAAACATACTTTGCAATGTGGATTTGATTCATTGGAAGCTTCTTGTAGAGCAGCAGTGACAGGGTCTGTCATACGTAGGCATGCTTGGTTAAAAGAACAAACTTTACCTGATCATGTTAAAGCAAAGTTATTGGATGCAGCTTTACAGCAGGATGTTTTATTTGGTGTAAAAGCAGAAGAGGTTTTAAAGAAAATGGAGGATAAGGCAAAATCTATGCAGACGGTCAAGGATTTTTTTACAGGTTCAACCCCCTTGTTTCAGCAGAAATTGGCCAACAAAAAACTGGTCCTTTCCAGCTTCTGACAGACCACAGAGGGGCAAATACAGACGTCCAAGGGGCAGAGGTCAGTCACATGGCTCTTACAAGCCTCGACAATAGAGTGCCACAACCCAGAAAGGAGGAGAAGACAAGTCTCAAACTATCAGAAGACAAACACAATGACTTACCCCTCAGACTGCCAAGCAAATCCCTCTTGGCAGCTCCCTTGGGAGGAAAACTAACTCTTTTTGCAGACAACTGGTGCATCATCACAAAAGACAAATGGGTCCTAAATGTTGTATCTCAAGGATACAGATTCCACTTTCACACTTTACCAAGGATAAAAGGAATGCCAAACCTGCCACCACATCAATGGGCAGAGGCTCAAAAACAAATTACAGCTCTCATGGACATGAGAGCCATTCAACAGGTTCCTACACAGGAGCAAGGACAAGGATTTTTCTCAAGACTCTTTCTAGTTCCCCGAAAGGACAAAGCCTGGAGACCCATTCTGGACCTCTCAATTCTAAACACATATCTGGAAATACCCAAATTTAAGATGCTAACACTACAGCAACTTCTTCCCATGCTGGGCAAGAAGGCTTGGCTAGTAATGGTGGACCTCAAGGAGGCATACCTGCATGTCCCTGTCAGACAAAATTGCAGAAGATACCTCTGATTTATAGCAGGTTCAACCCATTACCAATTCTCTGCACTGCCCTTTGGCTTATCTACTGTGCCCAGGGTCTTCACAAAATGCCTGGCACCGGTAATTGCATACTGCAGACAAAGAGGAATTCAAATATATCCATACCTGGACGACTGCCTTATTTAAGCAGAAAGCAAGGACATTCTTTTAAAGCATCTGGCATTTGTCAAAAACCTATTAAGTTGCCTAGGGTACACAGTAAACAAAAAGAAGTCAAAACTAGTGCCCTCACAAGACATAATATTCCTGGGTGCCAACTTAAATACAATGGCCCAGATGGCTTATCTCACGCCAGACAAGCAAGGACAACTGACTCAATACTTCCAAATGATGGCAACAAAGACTCAACTCCCTGCAAGAAAAAGTCTGCAGGCCGTGGGATTCATGGCATCTTGCATACTACTAATACCATATGCAAAACTGCATATGAGGAAATTACAATGGTACCTGAAAAGCATATGGACTCAACACAGCCACAGCTTGGAAACAATAATACCACTCATTCCCTGCCTTCAACAGGAATTTCTATGGTGGGCTCAGGCATGTCACCTCAACAAGGGTCAGCCTTTTACCTTACCCACAGCCAGGCACACTATAACAACAGATGCATTGGATTATGCCTGGGGAGCACACATGGCAGGACAATGTATTCAGGGCAAATGGTCTGCAGATCAAAGGCATCTACATATCAATCAAAAAGAGATGCTAGCTGTACAAAATGCCCTAACAGCTTTCAAGGACCTCCTACATCCAGGACAACTCCTAATAAAGACGGACAACACCACAGTGATGTGGTACATAAACAAGCAAGGGGGCACACATTCCTACCCCCTATGCAGGCAAGCAATGACCTTGTGGAACACAGCACTACCGACCAAGTTCAACTACAAGCACAATTCCTGCCAGGAAAGAAAAACACATTGGCAGACGATCTAAGCAGAAACATCATAGATCCTCACAAGTGGAAACTAGATCCACAAGTATTCGCAATGATAACTCAAAAATGGGGGAGCCCAGACATAAATCTCTTTGCCTCCCCCCAAAACTACCAACTACGGAAATTTTGCACAAGGACATACCACACACTAGCTTGGAAAGTGGACGCCCTCTCATTCAGTTGGAAAACATTGACAGTGTATGCCTTTTCTCCACTGCCTCTTCTGGCAAAGGTGTTGTTGAAAGCCAGATTAGAAAGGCCACAAATGATACTCATTGCTCCAGACTGGCCACGCCAACACTGGTATCCAATACTAAGGAACATGCCTCAAGGCCCACCATGGATTTTACCTCAAATTCCTCTCCTGCTCACTCAGTAAAACAATCAGATTATACACAGCCAGCTCAAGACTTTAAATCTGGCTGCATGGCAAATTACCTAAACAACCAGTCAAGACTTCTCTCTAAAGCTGTTATGGATGTCATTCTGGAGACCAGGAGGCCCAGCACCAGGAAAGCCTATTCAGACAAATGGAAAAGATTCTGCGCCTGGAACCAGGCTAAAGGCCAAAATCCCCTTGTCCCAAATATTCCTCAGATTCTACAATATTTAACTGAGATGTTGTAGAAAGGACTTTCTTTCTCATCTATTAAGATCCATGCCTCAGCTATTTCAGCTCATTACAACACGGATCCTCCTATATTTTCACATCCATTACTAAGACAATACCTCAGAGGGGCTAAGAACATAAGACCACCCCGGAGAACACCAACACCAACTTGGGATCTCAACTTTGTTTTGGAAAAACTTAAACTACCGCCCTTTGAACCAGCTTTTACAGCTGATTTACAGTTTGTATCATGGAAAACTGCCCTGCTGCTAGCAATAACTTCAGCACAAAGAGTCTCAGAGCTACAGGCCCTAATGGCAGTGGAACCTTTCATCATTTTCCATCAAGACAGAGTCGCTTTATGAACTAACCCTTCATTTATGCCAAAGGTGGTATCCAGTGTGGCCCTAAACAATCATTTGCCCACCTTTTATCCAAACCCCCAGAACAAAGGGGAAAGGCTCCTACACTCTTTGGACATTCACAGGCAATTATGTTACTACTTGGATAAAACTAAGGCTTTCAGACAATCTGACCAGCTCTTTGTATCCTATGCTGCAGGATCACAAGGAAAGGCTATCTGAAAACAGACCATTTCAAAATGGATAGGACATTGTATCCATTTCTGCTACACACACCATGGGAAACTTGTACCTGGTAACATTAGGCTCCATTCCACCAGGGCTACAGCAACATCAACAGACTTCCTCAGAGGGGTACCAACCAAGGATATTTTGGAGGCCGCAACTCGGAGTTCAGTGCACACCTTCACCAAGCACTATCACTTACCTCTATACTCTAAAACCAGAGCTGGCTTTGCCACTGCAGTTTTGCAGGGCCTACTAGCTTCTCCAAACCCTGTTTAGTTCCACCGCCCATCCTTAGCTTTGGGATTCAACCCAAGTGTGATGACTGCAGCAGTGTAACACGATGAACATAGTACAGTTTTGTACCTACCATAAATGTAGATGTTCGAGTGTTCACACTGCTGCAGTCCAGGTTACCCTCCCTCCATCCGCTCTGACCTAGCTGAATTTTTCTATATCTTTCTATCCTGTATAACGTTTGTGGTGTATTTGCTTGTAACTGAAGGTATTCCTTTTATTCCTTTTATATGTTTTATTAGCAATATGTATTGCCTACCTACTTGGGGGCACCTGACATCTGGGGCAAGAAAAACTAAAGAAAATGGCGTTGGATGCCTCTTATATACCCCTGGTGCACTGACGTCAGGGAAGAAGCGACAGCAACCAACGCCGGACCAAGACTTTGGAACTCTGGCTGACTGCAGGACCGCCTGATGGCAGGATAACCCAAGTGTGATGACTGCAGCAGTGTGAACACTCGAACATCTACATTTATGGTAGGTACAAAACTGTACTTTCTTCTACATGTCACAACTAAACACCAAGGGCATTTCTTCCAAAAACTATGGAAGGGACTACTCCCTTTTACTCTGCCCTGGTTAGGCCCATTATAGAGTGCAATATACTCATTGACATGTATCTCACTAGACGTGTCAAAAAAAAAAAAAGAGAAACCACAGAGATTCCTAATGAAAAGAATCTCAGGCCTCAAAAATCTTGGCTGTCAGGAAAGACTGTAATCATTCTCTTTGTACACAGTGTCACATAGACTCTTGAGGGGACACCTGCTCCTTGCTGTCCATACCCTCAGGAATCCCATTTTCCAGGACCTCCATTTTCTTGATGTGACAAATAGTATAGACAATACTAGAACAATCCAAACCAAAGGGTGAAAATGGCACACAAACCATTCAGTAAAAAATACAAAAGAACAATACTTTAAACTTCCTTTAGTAGAGACCCTTGGGATAATATGCAAATTATCTTTTAAGGACATACCAATGTTCCAGCTACATGCCTCTATTACACAATGAAGACTGTAGCTTGACTGGGTCTTTCCTGTAGTGTTTACTAAATGGTATGTCTGTGTGACCTTTCTGCCCATTGTTTGGATGTTGTTTGAGATATTTTTAGTCATACTAATGTTTATGAGCATCAGGCTTGCTTTTAAGCTCTGTGTTTTCAAAGTGTAGCTAAAACCACTTAGACTGTACTAATAAACTCAGAAAAAGAGCAAAACATGGCATGTCTGCAGCTAGTGGGGTGTAGCATTATTGGCCAGAACCTCAGTTTATATGAGGGAATAAATAAAACTATATAGAGCCATAAGCTCATCACTCAGCAGCTCCCCTTGCTATGGAAAGTACTCCCCTTTCATATCAAGCAGTGTGATTCCCTGCCTGCCTTCAGACAAAACTGAGACAATTGGATGCATATCGCAAAATACACTCCAGGACATAACAGACCTTACCAGCCTTGAGAAGGTTTTTAGTGCCCGAATGTGGTTATTGTGAAAGCACACTAGATATCAAGTCTATTAACCTTGTATTTCCTATGATTCTCATCTATGTGTCTGTACACACGCACACACACACACACCCTAAGGGAGGATGTGGTGGTGAGTCTGCTATCTATGCTGTATACAGAATTTGTGCTGGTTCTAAGTATGCCATAGCTGTTATAATATGTATTATGTTTGGGTGATGCTGCATTTTGAAAAAAATTGTAGACAAAGGTCCGATAAGTGACACTGATGTGTAACTTGTACCAGATGATGGCTGTTATGGTGAAAGACTTTCATAGCTCAAGGACTATTCCATTTGCTAAAGAAACATTGCTAATTTGTGGAATTAAAAATTAATGTGTCATAAGTACAAAGAAACATGGTGTTAGTACATCAGGTCCAGTTCCTCATGATTAGGAATATTCATTAACAATTACTTGCAAGTGTGATGTTCATGAAAGTGACATCCTGAGTAGAGCTTGTAGGGGGTCTCCCTGAATCAGATAAAGAATTGGGGGATGTTGTGAGATGTGTGGTGTGTACTGTGAATAGGAAGAAGACACAGGGAATTATGATGGGTGTCTGACCTTAACACACTTATGTGCTCAAGACAGTGATGCCAAGAGATTCACCTTAAGATCAAAGCTCCTCTTGGAATCCATGTCAAGAGCACATAAGGGTTGTGGTCAGAGACCTGATAATAATGCTTTGTACTGTATGAAGCTTTATCCACTCCAAGTGCTACCAGTTACAAAATTAAAAAGGAGAAAAAGTGTCGAAGGTCAAAGTGATTACCAGTTTTGAAAGCCAATAAAGCAGTTACAGCTGTCAAACAGACACAGCATACTTGTCAACTTCTTTGCTTAAGCATTCTGTCCCAAAATAAAAATAATGGGGGTGGGCGGGAGTAGAGTACAGTTATACCAAACAGTAGATATTGGAATGATCAAGGCTCTAGTAGCCTTAACTATATGGGTTACATCCTGACAGGAATATTACAGTCAGTCAGCATCTGAAGCTTCAGGACACCTTCTACGTGTCCAAATGTTCAGCTCAAGCTGTGCTGACTAAAAAGGCTGGTTTGGGCACCAAGTCCTACAGAACTTTCCTGCCATTAGAGAATGCAGTTCTCTGTGGTCTTTTGAGGATCAACGGTCAGTTTGTACAGTTCCTTTGCTGGGCAGATAAGATCCCTTTGGGGAAAACCCCTCAGTAAAATAGAAATTGTTTTATTGTACTTTCCTATTTGGAAAACCTATTTTTAAGGTAAGAGAGTCAGGGGCGGCTCGTCCTATCGGACTGCCGGTCTGCAGCCCTCCCACCTATAAAAAAAAAACAAAAAAATAATCTGTGAAACACAAAATTCATGACTGCCTTACCAGCAGTCCGGATAGTTACATACAAAGCAAGCTTTGCTATGAAATACCCATGATTCTGTGTGGTGACAACCACACAACATAGAGGAGCTCCGGACTGCTTCAGCCGCAGTCAGAACCAATAAGTGGACTGAGCTGCTCTCGCAGGACTTGCGAGACAATGCGTCTTGTGGAGTACTGATCGGTCGTTTGGTGAAGGAGCATGCAGGATTTAGTAGCAGCAGCAGCATGCAGGAAGTAGCTGGTTTTGGGCTCGTGGATGGGGATTTAGTAGCAGCAGCATCGTTTTGGGCTCGTGGATGTACCGGCCGGGTCGCATGCAGGATTAGGTAGGTGATCATCTGGTGGTTGCTCGCTGTTTAGATGGAGTTTACTTGGTCGCTGGTTAGTGCGGGTCGTGCAGGTAGGAGTGTGTGTGTGTGTGTGTGTGTGTGTGTGTGTGTGTGTGTGTGTGTGTGTGTGTGTGTGTGGTTAGTCCGGGTCATGCAGGAGCTGATCGTTGGGCTGGTAGGTGTGTGTGTGTGTGTGTGTGTGTGTGTGTGTGTGTGTGTGTGAGAGACTGTGTGCTGATCGTTGGGCTGGTAAGAATGTGTGTGTGTGTGTGTGACTGTGTGCTGATCGTTGGGCTGGTAGGAATGTGTGTGTGTGTGACTGTGTGCTGATCGTTGGGCTGGTAGGAATGTGTGTGTGTGGTTAGTCCGGGTCATGCAGGGCTGGTAGGAGTGTGTGTGTGTGTGTGTGCATGTGTGTGTATGTGTCTGCATCTGCACTCAGGCAACAAACAGCAGAGCTCCCATTTCCTGTGCTGCTTTTATGATTTGAACTTCTCTGTGCTATCTCAGATTGTCTGTTCTGCGGAGATGATCTGCTCTGGTGTTGAAATTCCCTCTTAAGTACCTGCAGAGCATCCTGGAGTCCAAGTTTATTTTCTTAGCATTAGTACTTCAGTTGATAAGTAATAGTACATATGTACCCTCGGCTGTCAGACTAAATGATTACTGTGCAATGGGATGGGAACTTCTGTTGGCCTGAAAAATGCATAGTTACCTGGATTGAACATCTCAAACATGTACATTTTCCTCAGGATGGAAAAGAACGGTCATGTAACAGTTATGCTACTTCAGTCCATAATTATTGCTTTACAGTGTTTTCATTTCTTAATTTGTTAGGCGATGTCTGATAGATCTCAGCTGACTGCCTGCTGTTGCCAAATCAGCTTCTGTTTCTGATTCATTGTAGATTCATTCTTCTTAATAAAAGTATGGAACAGCAGAAGTATAAATTTAAATGCCTACTAATGTGATCTGAGCTATATGTGTTGTACAGATATGTAGAGAATAAAGAGTCACATGGTAGCATAGTGTGAAATGCCACACAACTTTTCAGTGGTATGTTAAATGTATGATTATAAGTCTGTTATTTTGACATAGTTGAATAAAGCTCTTTGAATGAAGGCAAATGGCCTGTGTTTGATTAGCAGCTCAGATGTCTGTTGGAGCTGCCACATGGTGGATGGGCATCCAAATCCTGTGGAAGGGTTAACAGTGCAGGCCACAAAGAGCCATTGATCCCCGGGAATGATGAGCAGCAGATGCAGCTGTACCAGGGGCAGGTATCTGGCTGACATTTTTTGTAATCTGCAGGCCACTGCAGTTGCATAGAGGAATAAAGTCTTAACTACAGCCCAGTTTGCCCAGACTCGATTAGTGGCTTGGGCAACTGATGACGTAGCAGGTAAAAATGGGAGTAGCTATCCTGGGTGGGAGTGTGCTCATCACTGATGCTCTCTTAGGGGAAGCGTGTTTCCAAAAAAGGAGCTGCCCTCAAACTTAAGTGGCAAGTGTGGGATGCAGGGCAGGGAAGTGGGTAAGGCATGTAAAGCACCCCTCCAAGGATGGAAGCAAAGATGTATGAGCCCCAGGACATCCTAAAGATCCA
Organism: Protopterus annectens; assembly: GCF_019279795.1. Classification (NCBI taxonomy): domain Eukaryota; kingdom Metazoa; phylum Chordata; order Ceratodontiformes; family Protopteridae; genus Protopterus; species Protopterus annectens. The sequence continues at coordinate 444,382,439 of NC_056731.1, forward strand.
CAAATGACCACAGTGATACTAGCATGGGTATATACGTGTGTCTGTATTTTCAAATATGCACTGTTGAAGTTTCCTTCTCTGCTGGCTGGCAGACAATAAGGATATATGGCCACATCTAGCTTTTGCAAGCACAAGTAGCCATGCAGCTACAACTTTATCAGGCCAGACTCACAACACAATACTCTTGAACTCTCAATGACATTTTCACAATCCACTTGTCAGATGAAATCAGTCAGGAAGAAAATTATTTAGATTTCCCCTGATATAGTTTGGAAATGAGAATACTAATATGGAATTTGGATGATATGGTTAGGAAATGGTGTATATATGTATGGATTATGTAATAATAGGAGTAGCCTTGTAAAATTAAAATAAATCCACAGACTGTTTGATTACTGGAATGTTTCACGTCATGACTGTATCAGTAATAGTTTCCTGAACAGAAATGTGATGGCATTTAGTCTAAGAGTACTACAACTGATGAGTAGAAGTTTGCAGAAAACATTTACATTCTATATGGTTGATATGTTAACTTATTAGTGTGTTTCAGAAAGGTTAATGATTTGATTGGATCCTGAGCTCAGAATGCTGGAGCACTGCCTATGACTCAGATAATTTGGATAGAACTGTCTCTCTTGGCACTTAAGGAACTGATGATTAGGAGAGGGAATCATGGGTCACGGCCTGCTGTTTTTTCTCAGAAGGCAGGAAGATGAAGGCATACTGGGGGAGCACCCAAAGCATATGAGCTCTGATAGAGACTGCAGTCATTGGCAGGGATGACTTTAGCAATGTGAGGTAGGCAAGCACACACCTTTGTATAACACTACCCAGCATATCAGAGGGGTTAGGGTGCATAACAAAAAATTCTCTTCATGAACAGGAAACAGGACACTGCAGGAGCTCAGCTAACCTCCACCTTCCATGTCCCAGGTATCTTGGATGGCTGGTAGTCAGTGGTTTGGTGGGAGCTGCACTAAGCAGGAAGATCTGTAGAATTATGAGATGCACTGAGCTAATGCTGGGTAAGTAGCATTGAGAAAGGTGCTAAAATAGTAAAATAATAAATAAAGGAACAAAAGATTAATGGTTTGTAAAGTGTTTGTATGTTTAAGGACAGTGTCATTCTCACAATTGTCACACTTTAGAGGATCACCCAGCAGGCTCCCAGTAACAATGGCAAGATGGGAAATGCAGATTCCTAGTCACAAAAAAATGAACTTCAGTTTCAGCAACAAGCAACAGATGTTATTAAAGTGTTTAAGATGAGTCCAATCTCCCTTGCTTCCCTGATAAAAGGGGTCTGCACCCCAACATTCCTGCTACTTACGTATAAAGACTCTTAAGATCACCATGCTATGGAGGACAGAGAATACTATGATGTACAACAACTGCATACATAGTATATAATCCACCACATTCATGTTTTGTAGGTCAACTATTTAGAATATTGCAGTTACAATCATCACTCAGTGCTACACAGCTTCCCTTGTGTACCATGTGCACCCCCCCACCATATTATTCTTATACCCACACATTCCTGACTCAGAGTTTCACACTGCTGTGCACATTCTGTCCCAAAACTTATGCCTCTGCATTCATATTAACTTGCTACCATCCACTATATGCTACGTTCAACTAATCCATAGCATAAAGGCTGTGGTATGTGTGGTGAGCGACACAAGACATTTTCAGCAAGCTAGCTTCAGTCAGTTTGGCAGATATGGCCTGAAAAATGACCAACCACTTATTTTCTTTTAGCACACATGGTATTCCAGAATGCTAAAATCTGAAGATGGATTATGCTTTGCCGGAGTAGAATTTGTTGACTTTATGAAAATAAATAGCATTTTTTTCCAAAATGCTTTTATTCATTTTATAACACAATAACTTAGTATAGTAACAAAAAAACAAACTATATACACTGTAGATTTTACAAGGAACTGAGAGCTGCAGGGGAAGAGAAGTTTAGTGCTGCTTATGCTAAGTCAGCTCGCATTATTAATAGCACAACAGGTTGTGTACTTGCTTTTGATGCAGAAGGTTGTTGGTTCTACTCCCACAAGGGGTGAATGCTGCTGTACTGAAAAAGTTAAGATACTAGCTATGAGCCTGTTATCGGTTTGCTATCCATTTCCTATTGCAATATTACTAGCTTATAATTTTTAATGTAATATAGGCAATTTATTCCTCAGGGGCATCAGACACTTTATTTTTCGACAAAACCATGAAATATAAAGGTATTTGCTAGCAGCAAACCTCTTCATTAGTTACTGATTTATTTAATGTGGAATTATTTAGATAACTTTTTTACTTCTTCAGAGATTGTGCATATTTACTGATAATGGTGGACTGTAGAATTGTGCATATTTACTGATAATGGTGGACTGTAGAATTGTGCATATTTACTGATAATGGTGGACTGTAGAAGTTTGAGTAGACTTTTATGATGGAAATGTTCTGAACTGGGCAGTTTTGTCATTATGGGTGCATGCATTTTGTTTCATTGTTTACTGGAAAGATGTTCTGAATTGGGCAGTTCTGCCACTGGTAAAATGTATTTTCTTTGAATGTGGGTTTCAATGCTGTTTCAATGAATATGAGTTTCAAGGGCAGAGAAGTTTTAATGCTAAGTTTGTTTAGCAGATGTCTTAGTGTTTGTGCTGTAAAATGCAAAATAAAACTTTCAAATGAAGTCCAAATCATCATAGAAGTAAATCAGTATGCACATTAGTGTTTATGGTAAATGGAGTGAAATAGCCAAGTAATGAATCATTGGAATGGCTGCAGGGGGAGGCTCAATTCGACCATGATTTTGTGAGGGGGAAGGGTGGCAAACTTAAAGACAGACCCAGCTGAACTATACCTCCCAAATGTCCAGATTTTCAAAGAATGAATAGATTTTTGCTTTTTATTTTTGGTTTGTTCCTCATAAAATTTGTGGTTTTCTGGCAAATCATTTAGGAATTAAGTCACTAAATAATGACACATCGAGTTTCAGACTTCATAACCTTCAGAAAAATGCATGCTAAAGTAAGACCTGTTGTTTTATCAACTGTCTCAGTTCATACAAGAGCAATTTTTAGTACTGTTTATATGTCCCCCCAATATATTTGGCCTTGTCCAGATTTATTGCATTAACAGGTTGAGAGGTACATGCAAATAAATTGCTTTATAGAATTAGGCATAGCAAAACCTCTCAACTGTCCCTGATTTTGGCTCAAAATGTTGTTCTTCCCCCTAGTAATCCCTCCGCAAAATAGCAATTTTGGAAGAAAACATGGAGGGTTTACAATTAAGAAATAACTGTAATAATCAGCGTTATAGATTACTTTTATTTCAGAAATGCATGAATATTCTTTTATTTTGTCAGCTGCTCAAGTTAGCAGTACTAATATTAAAGGGTCCCTTCTTTGACAGGTTCCCATCTGTATTGTGTGGCTATTTTATATTTTTTCATAAAATTGTGTTTCTTTTGGCAAATTTACGGGTTTTTTGGCAAATTAGTGACAAATCATTAAAGCCTGAAGTTAGAAAAATAATGAGACGTTTGAGTTTCAGATTTCATACCATTCAGAAAATTCATACTAATGCAAGACCTATTCTATTATCTTTCTAAGTTTATAAGAGCAATATTTAAAAATTGTCCTTATTTTTGGGCCTTTGTCCCACTTCTTTGTATGGCTTTGTCTAGATTTATTGCTCTGAGGTTGAGAGGTATGACAAATGTGTCAGGGCCATCACAGTCAGCCAGAGACATTTCAAATTGTGACATACTTCTTGCACCCCACTCCCCCATGTAGTGACTCTGGATGTGTTGAAGCAAGGCAAGGAGTAGTTATGCAGTGTAAATGTGCAGAGTATCGCCCCCATCCAAGGTAGACACAAGTACTAGAGTGGCTTTTCATCTGTCCTTGATTTTTGCAGAATGGCCTGGTTTCTGTCATATTTTTTGTACTGTTGATTTATGCTTATTACTCAAAGTGCCTATTGCTCTGTGTTTAAGTAGCAATACTTTAATGACCATCAGGTAAGCTTGGCTGAGATCGTAAGATGCAAGTAAGCTTTAATAAGCATACTGTTAAAGAATTGCCAACATTGAAAGCCTTTCTGTTGTTGCCATGTAGAGAATACTTAACTAGATAATGTATACGCCTTGGGTATTGAAATGCATATGACAGTATTTGTAATAAAGGACAGATTACATTATTTTAAGAAGCTCATTACACTTTGAGACTTCCAGTCATCTCTGCAGGCTTTACCCGTAAACTAAACAGAATGCCAATTGTGTACAGTAATCCTTTTAAGCAATATATCTTGAGCTTATTTCTTGTTTGCTTTTCATTTTTTGCTTTGATCACGTTTTCCCCATGAAACAAGTAGATAGTTGTCAGGCAGCAGGTCTTTTTGGATAAGAAACATTTTTACAAGTGGGGGCATCAGACACTTCTACTTTCAGCATGTTACTTGGTACTTTAATAAAGCTGAATATAAATTATAATTAAAACTGCAGTGCAAGAACTGGTTTGAGTTGACTGCTACTTGATTTTGACTGGCATTCCATTAATATATTTAAAAAGTAATTTATTTTTTCATGCCTCACAACCTTTTTGTTTCCATCTAGATATTAAGTAAGCAGTCATGCAGCCAATGCACTAAAATATTTTTATTCTTCTACACTTCATTTTGTCTTGACTGGACTCTCATAATGATGATTTGGCACCCAGGGCAGTGTATTTAGTTAGTTTTTGTGGTTTTGAGCATAGCTCCTCCCCTTTCTAGTTGGCCACACCCCTTCCCATTGACCCCACCCATTCAGCTGTCTTCTGCAGCCCCCCTTTGATTTGAAGTCACCAGCCGCCACTGAAGAGAGTATTACGGCCATGTAGTATGTAGCTCAGCTGGGATACTCTTGTCCATATGAACAGGAGCAGTTTTAAATATTGCTCTAACTCATTTAAAAAGTTAAGAATACAACAAGTTTTGCCTCAACATGCATTTTCTGAATAATAAGTATGAACCTGTAATGAATGGCATTATTGACTTTCCATACTCCTTGGTAATTTACGATAAAATTAAAAGATTTTATGAGGAGCAGGGCAAAAAAATAAGGCAAAATCATGAATATACTGCAAAATAGTAAATCAGGTACAGTTTAGAGATACAGCAGTCATGAAGAAGTGTGCCCTCTGGCAGAAGGTAAAACAGCTTATAAAAGCTGTTAAATAGTTTGTTCAGATTTTAAAGCCTGTTTTACCATCTGTCATTTTTCTTTGCCATCACTGTTCATTTTTTAAGGATACCTAAGCACTTCTCTGATCTGGTCTCATGCTAGAAAAGAGGTTAACAAGTATATCTTTATCAATACTGGGCCAAATTAATAGCATACAGTGCATTACAATTTGGTTATTAATTGGTTATCACTTGCGAAGTATCCGGGTTACCATACTTTTAGCCTGTAGCTTGTTGTTTCACTGTAGTTTTTTTTTTTTTTTTATTTCATAACAGAAGAGAAAATGACCAAGCTGGAATGTTTTTTTTTTTTTTTAGAATTTTAAAACTAGTTCAAGTTTTTTTTTTTCTTTTAGTTTAATTGAGTATTAATGTTTTGTGGACAGCCAAGGAGCTAAAAAAGGACTACACACAAATCAACAAATTCCATAATTTATACATGTAACAAAACAGAGAATTTTATTTAATATAAGCATTAAATGTAATAAGTCATTACAAAACCATATAATGTCCTCTAGTTTTGTCCTGCAGTATGATTAAACTACTTGGTTTGTATTATAGTCATCCTGATCTGAAATATAGAGTCAGTCAGTGGGAACAAGCTCATTTTAGAAATAGCTCTGCAGAAGTCTTGAAAGCTATATAGTAAGTGGAGCTGTCAGTTGTGTACTGCACCAAAGAAAGGGTGGCGATAACACAGTGATACCTAAAGAAGGGAGAAAGAATTTGAGGAGTGAAAAATCAAGACTGGAAATTAGTATCCTTTCTAGTAGGTTGCAATTAGCTGAACATGATTTAGCTCATGTTGGGGTTAAAACAGTCTGAGTAAGAAACATCTTGATTAAGAAGAGTCCAGTTGGTCTGATGCTTTTGATATTTCAGAACACTTTAATGTTCCCAAAGAACAAAGTGTTAGATTTTGTAAGAAAAATTGCCATGTTGTTCATAGGTTCGTAGGATGTTACTAGGCTGGTGACCTGAGGGTCTTTACAAGCCCATTCATTAAATACCAATATAATACTAGATGAGAGATATGTATGCCCAAGATTTGTCTAGCAAGGACAGCCCGTGTCCAAGAGAGAAGCAGGGGCAATCCTTGGCAGAAATGTACAGTTTCCCATCCAGTCGTCCAGGTTGTGTTTAAACAGGGTCATGGAGGTGCTCTGCTTGACATGGAGTAGAAGCCTATTCCAAAGGAGTGGCAACCTCTTGAGAGATGTATCGGTCTCTCCAGCAGGTCCTGTTTATGTTGCAAGCTAGATTGAGGCAAAGCTAAAAATAAAAGGGGGTGAAACAGCAGGTTGTAGTGAATGGCAATACTGTTTGTTTATTCTTTGTTGACTGGGTTATTCACACTAGGCTAATGGCCTCTTTTCATGGGAGACTTGAAGTGGTGTTACTACTAGGGAAGATGACCTGTAGAAAGGCACTGACAGACAAATCAGTTAGGCTTAGGCTGGAATCTGTCTAGATATTCATAACAGTACACCACCAAATGCATTCATCTCCAGGTTTGAGACATTAAAACACTTGTTAGTGACTGTTCTGTGCTGATGGAATAATTCACAATTCAAAAATGGTAATGATGTTTGTATTGAGACTGTGGATCCAGCATTTAAGAGAGGAGGATGTATTGTGATTAGATCCAACATTGAAAGCCACAGCTGAAATGACGTTAGTCTTATGGGTATCTGTGCTAGGAGGTACATGGTTTAGTTCTGCAAAACGTGAAAAGGAATGCACACAAAGCAACAAATGCAGTAATGTTTGCATGTAATATAATAAAGAATTTTATTTGGTATAAATATTAAAAGAAATAAGTTATTACAAAACTAGATACTGTCCTCAAGTTTTGTAAGTCACAGGAACTTCACATTTTTTTAATACCTTTATTAAGTTATCACTGAGGACAAAGGCAAAGATTCTCATTAACAGAAAAGAAAACAAACCGTATTAATATTTTTGCCATTTAAGTTTATTATAGGTCACACATCTTTTCTTTCCTAGTCACTATCATCAGTCCAGCATTACACACATTGTTGAATTCCTGACTTCCCTTAAACATCACTCCTCCTCCTTTTTTGAACATTATTCTGTGTGTATTGTTCCCACTATTTCCATTTATTTTTAAGTAATTTGCTCTTCCAGTTCTTTTATCTATTTTATCATATTCAGTACTTCAAGTACAGCTGGTTTAGACCTTTATTTCCATTTGCTACTAATTGCTTTTTTTGGCAGTCAACAGAATTAAACTTAATGGCTTACTATGTCTAGCGAATTCAGATCCTGTGTCCCACTTCAAAAGAATAATTTCCTTAGTTATAGCCATTTGCTCACCCAGTATTTCTGACAGAGTACTGTGTAGGAAATGTTTAAAATCTGCCAACTCATTGCATTCCCAAAACAGTTATTTCTTTTTCTCCATCATACCACAAACATTTACTATCCACCTTAGGAAAAATCCTTTGAATTCTGCTCTTGGGTATACAAATCCGTATGCAAACACTTCCAAACAAATATTCTAAACCTTCTGGACTTTTATATACTTGGGAATGATACATATGTCCTCCAATTGTTCTGTTTAAAATTCCTTTTATAGTCTCTCTGTTGCTAGTCTTTTCTAACCTCGTCTGATCGATTCTTATAGGTATCGTGCAATATTTTACATGCCGTACTAATTATCCCTTTTTCAACAGCAGCTTCTGTTTTAGATTCAAATAAATACTCTACCAGAGCAGGTCTTTAAAATAAGGTTCCCATATCCCTTTCTCTTTGCTTATACACTGATATCAATCTCCGGTTGGGAAGGCAATCTATAGCCTTCAGTCTAAACATCTTTTTAGCCTCATCCTACACTGTTACCTTTCTCTCTTTCTCTAGTTATTTGGTTTCATTACCTTGGTTCCTTTGAGAACTGTCTCCAGTCAGTTCCAGTCCCCTCTTGCCTATTATCTGTATCCCTGCTTGCAGTCATCCCCTGTTGGCAAAATCTCTTTTCTTGTGTTGGCTTAGTTCATAGAATGCTTTCTGCAACTTCATGAATATAATATTCTGCATGGTTTTTCATTAAGGATCTGCATCCAAAATCCTGCTGTGTCGTTTTTCCTTGAACTTCCTCCCACTTCGCCATCATCCCTTTACATTTTTAATTATACTTGCATTATGTATATGAGTCTTAACAGTGTAGCTTTAAAGTATCCTTTCAAATCAGGTAATCCAAAACCAACCTGTTCTGTTGGAAGGATCAACTTGTCCTACTTAACTCTTGCTCACTTCCCCTCCCAGATAAATTCTTTCAACTTTATTAATTATTGTCCACAACTTCTCTTCTAGTTCATAAAAATATGTCTGACCCATATATAAAACTAAAGGGATTGAAAACATTTCCACTGCTTGTCTCTTACCATCTCTATCCATAAACAATAGTTTCCAGTTTCTCCTTTTTGTATTATCTTTTATTAATCCTCTACCACCATTTCCTTAGCTGCCATAATGGAAGCCTTTTCTGTCCATACTCTTAAATACTTCATCTCAGCATGTACCCATAAATAATAGTATTATTGAACCAAGTTTTCTCTTCATTAATGTTACTTCCCCAAAAGACATGAAACTGTCACAAAATGTTCCACAACACTGAGATGCCCTTGTCTGGATTTATCAGGTACAAAATAATATCATCTGCAAATAAAACTGACTTTTTTTTATTACTGCACCAATTACATCCTTCAATTTCTGAGTCTCTTGTTTTCTTTGGCAGTGGCTATAAATGTAAATCAAATAACAAAGGGGAAAAAGGACATCCCTGTCGGGTTCCTCTGTTCAAGCACAATTTATCAGATAGGAAACTTTCAACTTAAATTATTGCCTTCAATTCCTTATATATCCTCCTAAGTAATCGTATTATTCTCTCAAGGAATGCAGCTACTTCCATTGCACTTCTCATAAAATCCCAGCTTACTCTATTGAATGCTTTCTGTGCATCAAGACCCTCTAACAACAGCAGTATTTTTTTTTTTACATTCTGCTTCCCTCTATCATCATTTTATTAATGTTGTCAAATATTTGCCTCTCTCCACAAAACCAGATTTATCCATATCTGTCAATTTTGGCAACACCTTTTTCATTCATTTAGATGATATAGACATAACCACTTTGTAATTGTGGTTTAAAATTGAAATGCGTCTATATGAAGCTTGGTCTGATGAGTCTTCACAATCTTTGGGTAAAATAAAATCTTACAGATTTTTAACACTTTCTTCCCTCCTAAAATCTAAACTTCCACAGGAATACCATCTGTTCCTGGAGACTTTCCTGAAAATTGATTATATATCACCGTTTTTATCTCATCTCCTCATATCTTAAGCATTAGGTTTTTGAGCCTCATCTACCTCTGTCCTTGGCATAGCTAAGTCTTCCATAATTATTTCAATTTTTACTGCTTCCTGATTTCTACATGTCCTTGTTTTATACAAATTTTCATAATGAAATATCTGTAATATCTCTACAGGATCTCTAGTTATTTTTCTTGATATAGGCTCCCTGTGTTTGGTGACAACCCTTTCTACTTTCGGTTGCCTAGGTCATTGAGCTAAAAGTTTTTGTTCTCTGGAGTTATTTTCAAAAAATAGTTGCTTAACAACAATCTGTCTAAACTCATGCATATTATCCAGATGTGCCCTTATGGTCTCCTTAGCACTCTGCATTTGTGCCTCTTCTTGTTTTGTGAGATTCCTGTTATTCTGCAATACTTTAACTTTTGTCAGATCCTCTCAGTAACCCCTATTACATCTTAACCATGTTTATTTCTTTCTCTTTTATTTTTAACCTGTTTTTAAACTCTATTTTCAGTTTATCCAAGTCACTAGCTATAACTTCTGAAGATATTTCTATCTTCCCTAATAACTCCTGAATAATTTCCATTACCTATTAAATTCCTCTGTTTTTAACAGGTAAGTGGGAAAACATCAGTGTCTCAGTTTTACTTCATTACCCTGCATTTTTATCTTATTTGTTATTGATGCATGATCTGAAAGAGTGCTTGGATGTGTTGAAGCTTTCAGTTAAATGCACGTTCCCATGAAATATAATTTTTGTCTAGTCTAGCCCAGTTATTGTAGCTTGGAGAATGATATGTAAATTATGTCAAATTTCCTGCTACTAAATTCACATTTTCATTAACAAATATGTTCATAAATGTCTTCAGAAATCTACCCTCTTTTGTTATATTTTCCCTTCAAACTTCATTATTGCAAATCAAGTTCCAATCCCCACCCATAAATTATATTCTCTGCTGAAAGCTAATTATTTATCCCCAAATTTTATTAAGGTCCATAATAGTAGTTTTTAGGTGAATATAAATACATACCAGCATAATCCTACTCCCTTGCCAATAGCCCCTTACTACCACAAATCTGCCATTATTGTCTTTTTCTCTCCTCTTTCACCTTTGGAGCCCCTCTAGCAATTAGTATAATTACTCCCCTTTTATATTGATCCTGATATCTGCTGAATATCCATCCTGAAATTCTGTCTTTGTCAAATTCACATGCTCATTTCTTTCCAAATGTGTTTTCTGTAGCATTGCTATTTGCACTGTGCAGTTCATAATATAATTCAGTAGGTTTTCCTTTTTATCTGTGTCTTTAAGGCCATTTATGTTTCATGATAATATGGATAGCATAGCCGTAATGATAAAAAGATTTTGCTCCCACCTGTTATACCTGTTAGTTTTTGAATGTGTATGTTTAACGTTCATGTTACATGCACACACTAATGTTCGGCAGGCTGATATTTTATTCATTTGTTTCTTCTCATCTCCATTTCAGCCTGTCTTTCAAGACTTTCAGTTTTAATGAAAACCCTCATACAAAAAATGTATATGTTTTCAAGACACCCTCATCCCCTGTTATCTTAGAACACATACACTAAACTATTGCATCTTAAAAAAAGGAAGTGCCACCTTCCAGATAGGAATATTTGCCCCAAATTGACAGCTGCACTCACATGCATTACCTAACATAAAATTAAGGTTACCCATGCTAAAGCACATGCTACAGACTGTGTTCTGACATACACTGATTGCTGTTTGTTCTTTTTATATCTCTACTTCACTCCCAGTTGTGAAAAACAAAAGTACACCAGCTGTCTTTTAAATAAAATTAAATTGTTCAGTGTTCTATTAAATAAGTATAAAGAGCTGTTATCTCTTATTCACTTCCTATAATTTGAAATTTGTATTTTTCACTAAATCTTTCTTACAAAAACACTTTTTTTATAACTTAAGCTATGGATATTAATCTAGACATTTGCTTTGTAAAAATAAGGGAAATTTCTTAATTTTACATGTAATATATAATCATTGTACTTTAATACCCCACCCCACTACCTAAAATCATAGCGTATTAATATTAATCTTGCTTTTGACCAACTTTCTTCCCTTATGTTGTGAAGCCTGCATTTATTTACTAAAAAGTACTTGTTTCCATTAATATCTTTAATACATACAACAGTCACTGAAGAGGCCCCCAGTACATTTAAAATACCCCAGACCACATACTACACAAAACTGCTTTACTGTATGTAACATGATGTTTATATCATGACATGTTTTATACAAATGCTAATAAGAACAAAAATATTTTTTCTTGCAGTTACTTTTTTTCTGTTTAGTGCCCTTCTAAACATTAATGGCATAAAGTGGGGTATATACTTTACAGCCCACCCACAATTTTAACAAAGTCAACAAAAGTCCAGTCTTTCTCATTCAGTTTTTATTACAAAGCCATACTTCACAAATGGGACTGATGCTTTTTAGTCTCCCTTCTATTCACTAATTTTAATGTTGCTAGGCTTCTTGTTCATCTCCATCTCCTAACACCAGGTTCACGTCTGTTGTACTCCTGATTCTTCTAGTTAATTCCTTTGCTTTTTTCTTGTCTCTTAATCATTTTCCTTTTGAACACTTGGAAAAAGTTTCACTGACAAAGTCCCTCTGTGAGCTTTATTGTCAGAATAATGAGAAGCAGAGTCCCCTTCAGTTGCATAAGGGTTTAGCTAGGTCTTGATAAGAAGTGTGGATGGAGTGTCTCTTATCTATGGCTTTTGTAGCCCAATCAAAGAAATTAATTGGACATAATGTATGTTTAATGAAATTAATATGGTTTGAATCAAGGGACTGAAGCTTCCGTGTAACATTGTTTATATATGTTATGATAGGTTCCATGACCTTACAGATGATACTGGTAAGACTTACTGGGTATATAATCAGCTGAATCTGTGGTGTGGAAACACTGTGGAAGTTCATCAAACTTGGTACTTAACTGATGACTATTCTGAGGTTTAAATAGTTTAAAGAGAGTGCTGAGAAAGGCTATATTTCATTCTTGTCAGCAGGTAGCCATGTATGGTGTCTAGACTTATGTAAATAGTGTTTTTGGTCTTTGACAGAGATGCTAGGAATTGAGTGAGAAAGATAATAAGGAGAGAAGGAGTAAGGTGGGTAAAAGGAGGGACTGAAGGTTAGGTCAGTAAGGTGAAATTGGAGGAGAGTTCGTCTGTAAGTATGTTGAGTTTGTCTGTTGTGGGAGTCCACACCCCTCGCATTATTGACCAATACATTTGCTGGCTGTTCCAGCCATCCTGTATGCTTGTGACTAATACTCAAGGGCTTGTGTGATGATCACTCCTAGGTCTTTTTCAGCCACTGTTTGCCCTAGTTTAGCATTCCGTTAACTTTTACATGTTCATTGTTTTATTGCATCTAAAGTGCAAACCGCAGCACTGATAAGCATTTAATCTGATTTGCCACCACTTTTCCCAAATACAGGGGATTTCCAAGTCCTTTTTCAAGGTTTCCCCATTCAGAACTGTGGACCCACTTACTGTTATTCCTTACTTCTGACATATCAGAGATGAATGTTTTCAGTAGTAAGGACCCCGGTAGTGACCCTTTCAGCACTGTACTGCTTATTTTCCTCCTTCTTCACAGTCTGCAGTGGCTTCACTTGCTAATGTACTTCTACATGTGTTCTCTCATCAGTCCCTAATTTTATCCTGTGATAGAACAGCAAGATGTCAGAATGGCTGCTCTTCACAGAAATGAATCCCTGCTGGTTTGGGTCCAGAAGGAGGTTGTCATTTTTAAATCTATTTTTATTTCAGGATATATTCAGTCACTTACCCTGATCGTCAAGATAGCTGGCTTTAGTAGCTTGTATTAAACCTGCTACTTCCCTTGCGTAAGAGAACAACCAAAGATATTTCCTGTCAGTTGGAACTTTCCCAGTGAGCAGATATCTATTAATGACTTCTGTCAGTATAGCTGCTAGTTTTTTCAGTAATTTGAGTGATATCTTTTCTATGCTCTGTGATTTATTCTTATTTAACCTAAAGAACTCAGTTTATTCATCCCTACTTCCCCCACATTTAGTAACCCTCCTAGGGAATTATAATTTAGCCAGAGACAGCCCCCTCAATGCATCACACAGGGCAATTGCCACCATAAGCTGCTGCATTAATCGGCATCCCAAGATGCACCATGCTGCTGCTCACTTTAGCCATTCAACTTGATTGCACAGGACAGTTGCAAGTGAAGCTGCTGCTGGTGTGTGTGTGTGTGTGTGTGTGTGTGTGTGTGTGTGTGTGTGTGTGTGTGTGTGTGTGTGTGTGTGTGTGTGTGTGTGTCTGCATTCAGCATCTTGAAATGTAAGAGAATAATACTTACTTTGTCCTACACTGTGCTTACCTGACTGTGACATTTGTTATACTCACTAGTAGCAGAAGCAGCACTGTATAATTCTTCTCATGTGCATGAGATGCTAGCTAAATGATTACACAGAGCACTCCCTAATGGCATAAGTATCACTAGCTTTAATTGTAGTAGGTCACATGCAAATGTATAATACAGTTATGATAACTGTTTATCGGTTGTTTTTCAAATACACTTTGTGTAAAATCCAACTAAATATATTGCACAAAGTCCTTACCTTTGCCATCTTGACACCTTAAAATCTTGTTCCTATCGAATATATAGGCTAAGAAAAACAGACAAAATAGGTACCATGGTACTTAATCATTTTGCTGTCAGGTTCCTTGGTAGTAATACCTTCTAATTTCAAAGGTACCACTGACATCAGTGAGTGAGTGGTGCTCTAACTGCTTTCTGACAGCAACATTCATTCCTGACTTCAGTTGGAAACTGGTGACTTCCTCGAGCTGCTTCTGTCCTGTCGGCTTTGAGGGGCTAGAGTTAACTCCTATTTATTTCAGAGCCTTCTCTGCACCTTGGAGCCTCAGCATGGATCAGTTGGGCTCTGTCTTTGGCTTTGGGAGGTGTCTTCTTGGAGCAGGGAGTGACCATGGTTTTGAAGCAGTCTTTCTCGGTTCCGGGATCTCTTCCCTCTTCAGGTGGGCCAGCTTTGAAGGTCATGGAGAGGCCTTGACTGCAGCAGTTAGCCAGTCACCATCTTACAGTTCAGAGCAGATACCCTTGCCTTTCTTCCAGCCAGATATTCAACCAGTACCACTGGGTCAGCGGGTGCCAAAACTGCAGGATTCCCAGAGGGGAATTCCTTCTTCTTCTGATACCTACCCAGCTCATCCCACTGAGGAGGTTCCTCAGAAGAAAAAGGCAAGAGAAAGCCCTTAGATTCCCCAAAGGAATCAATCACCGAAGACACAGACTTCAATGAGGGGGACGGATCCCCAAGGTCACCCTCTGATGATGTCTTCTTTGGAGACATCCTAGAAATATTAAAGCAGAGGGGTGACTGGAAGTCCCAAAATCCTTTTTCTGAGGAGTCGGTGTACCTGCAGGCTTTTGGCACTCGACCATCTACTTCTTGGGTGACTCCACCCACTGATGAGTTAATTTAGTTGATCTTTCAGTGAGCATGGAAGGCCCCTGATACCACAGAACCTATCCTCAGGACTTTGGGTAGTGGGTCTGTGCTTCATCTAGCTTTTCTTTAAGGTCTTTAAGTATCTTGGCACACTTTACCAGACTTCAGAGGGATCTGGTCAAGGGGTTATCAGATACCCTTGTAGGAAACGTTTCTGAGGACGTCCAGGAGAAAGTGGCTTCCCAGAGGGCTACCCTGGAGTCTGTGTCCAGTTCATCCATGAGACTCATCGCTCATGCAGCTGAAGGGGCCACTAGAACATCAGGTTCAGGTGTTGCCATTAAGAGAGACACCTGGATGTGCCTATGTGACTTTGCGGAGCCATTTAAGTCTTCATTCATCAATGCACCCCTTGATAGATCATCCTTATTTGGTCCAAAGGTTAGAGAAACTTTATCTAGACGTGAGGAAGGTGGAAGAACCTTTTTGATGTGGGAGTACATTTTTCCACCACTCAACAAGTAGAAATCAGAAAAGCAGTGGAAAAATTTGGTTCAAAAAGTCCCAAGGGCCTTTTCAGGACACACGTGGAAGTAGTTCCCCTAGGGGCATAGGGTGGAACTTCAATGGAAGATGCTGCCCCTGCTTCAGAGGTGGCCTGCAAAATCAGGGTTTTAGAGACTTTCTCTGGTAAACCCCACCCTGTGCTCCTGAAAGGAGACCTTGTTGGTCTTCTCTGGAGGCAGTTGGGGACGCTTATCCCTGCACCAAAATGCCTGGCTACAAATAACATTGGATGCTTGGGTCAAGGATTATATCCAGAGGTTATACAATTCTCTATTCCTGTCCTCTTCCCGTATGCAAGAAAATTTATTTATTTTTATTTTACATTTGTTAACCGGCAGTGTCTGAGCTGAAAAGGCCCGGGGAGAAAAGCTCCACATAGAAAAATTACAGATACATTTAGACATGATCAGTATACAGACAAGTTACAAAAGACATGTTTTTACAGTGGTATGCAGCACATCAACAGTTACAGTGGAGAGAACAAAGAGAAAAATATTAATTTAAAAATAAAGGTACTTAGTAGATTTGAGGTGTACAGCTGAAATTTGGAACATAGGTAGAATACATACATAGTACGCAGGTACAGTACATAAATTGTAGATTAGCCAGTGTTTGTGAGAATAGTTTTCAGTCTTAATCAAGTACTCTAGGTTTAGTATGTGCACATTATCCGCTTTCACTAGCCTGGGGAGCAATCATGGCACTGCCAACTTTGCTTGAGATGTTGCCTGATGAGGTCTTTAAAAGAGGCTTTGGATGATGTGTTTTGAATGCTAGTGGGGACAGAGTTCCATTTTTTAGCCACTGAACTACTATATAGTGCATCTCCAAAGCTATTGTAGCTGTTGGTGACGTCTAGTAGTAGTTTGCTTGATGATCTGTGAGGTCTTTTGGCTGAGTGATGTTGTATTAGGTTTTTGAGGGCAGGGCACTTATTGGGGAGGTAATAGATAGAATGACAGAGGCAGAGCTGATTGTAGGTTAGGAGGATGGGCAGTTCAAGCCAGTGGAGCTGTCTCAAAGCAGTACAGTGATGAGTTCTATATGAGCAATTTGCAGCAAAGCAGGCAATTCTGTTATAGCAGGCTTCCATTTTGCTTAGTTCAGTTTTGTTGAAATTAGTCAGAATGGGAGATGAATAGAGTAGGGTGGATAGAAGTTGGGAGCGAGCAATGGCTGATCTTGTGTTGTTGGTAAGAAATGGTTTGATACGGTAGAGTGATCCCAGTTTGGCATGAACTTTTTTAATAGTTAAGTTGAGATGACTATCAAATTTTAGGTGGGAGCCTATGGTTATTCCCAATAGCTTAGCCTGTGCCACTGGAGCGATTGGAGTAGCATTTCTGAAGTAAATAATGAATTGACTGTTATGAATGTTTTTGTTAGAACTGGTTATAATCATACGCTGAGTTTTCTTTGGATTGAGGATAAGTTGGGCTTTGGTTAGGTAGTTTTCAACATCAGAGAATGCTAGTTGAGTTATTTGCAGGAGGGTGGGAATGTTTTGTGCAGTACAGATTAAGGTAGTGCCATCTGCATACTGAATGATAGATGCATGATGTGTGGAGGTATGGAGGTCATTTGTGAAGATTGTGAATAGTAGTGGTCCTAAGATAGAACCCTGTGGGACTCCTATAGTTATGGACAGCTGAGGAGAGAGAGAATTTTCTCATTTCACAGCTTGGTACCTGTCAATTAAGTAGCTTTGGAACCAGGTAAGAGTGGAATCTGATAGGTGATATTGGTTTAGTTTGTTTAGCAGGATTTGGTGCGAGACTGTGTCAAATGCTTTGGACATATCCAAAAGAAGAGTTGACACCTGCAGGCCTTCATTTTTGAGATGGTTTACTGTGTCTGTGAAGCAGAGGAGGGCTGTAGTGGTACTATGGGCAGGTCTGAAACCATGCTGAGTAGGTGACAGGATGTTGCTGTCTAGGAGATATTTTAGCATCTGGGTATGGATGCATTTTTCTAGGATTTTGACCAGGGGGGAGAGTAAAGCAATGGATCTGTAGTTATTAAGTTCGGTGGAGGACCCACCTTTATGTATGGTTGTAACATAGGATATTTGCCAGAGTCTGGGCACATAGTTTTCAACAATTGATCTGTTTATGAGAGTGGAGATTGGGATAGCAATAGCATCTGCTGTGAGTTTCAAGAAATACCTGTGGAGTAGGTCGGCTGCTGTTGATGAGGTTTTTAGTTTCGAGAGCATGCTTTTGATTGAAATGGTGGAAACTGTTTTGAGGGTAAAGCTTGTATTAGTGTTAATTGTGTTGGGGGGATAGTGAGGAAGGAACTGTCCTGTGATACTAAGGATAGAATTGAGTTCACAAAGTGGGAGTTGAATTGTGTTTCAGTGGGAACTTTAGTGTCACGGTGGTTGGTTTGGGGGGTAGCCTTTTGTGTGGGTTTTAGTAGCTGGTTTACATTTTTCTAAATTTTTGGGGGGGTTGTGTTGGTATTTAGTTTGTAATGTCGTGTAGTAGGATTTTTTGTCCAGCCTAATGCATTTTTTTGCACAGTTGCACAGTTCTTGGTACTTAGGCTGTGTGTTTCTGTGTTTTTTTGATAGTAAAGCCAGGCAGTGTCTCTGGACTTGAGGATTTGTTTGGTTTCTTTACTGAGCCAGGGGTTTGTAGAGGTTTTAACCTTGATTTCGCACAATGGAGCGACAGTGTCTAAATGTTGTAGAAATGTTTTGTTGAAATATGCTACAGCCTGGTCAAGTGGGAGGGTTTTTGGGGGGTCCAGTCACAATTACAGAGTAAAATATTGAGGACCTCAGGATAGATTTTTTTTGTGTGTTTCTAGTGGATATATAAAGAATGTAAAGGTGCAGGTACTCCACAACAATCGAAGCCAACCAGTCTTTAGATGAAAAATAAAATTCTTTATTCAATAAAGGTTAGTAAGCACTTTCACATCTACAACGGACGCTTCATCAGACTTAAATTAAAAACAGTTCATACTGAATGTTTAAATATCCAGCACTTGAACACATGAACCAATAAAAAGACAAACTGAATTCATTGTCATGAATAATTAAATAAAACAAGCTTATAGTAAACAGTCATTAAAAATGCCATGCTTATAATCACATCCAAGACTGAATACATAAAAAATGGATATACAGAAGTTTTAAACTAAGTATATTCAACTGCCATATATAGGCAATATAAACACTATCTTATGTATAGCCATTACAAAACAATATCAATGTTTCAAAGCACGATTAAGTAGAAAGGGCCTCAAGCTAACCCTATCATTAAGACCATGCCCAACATCTGCCTGTAGTCTAATAATCCACCTGCTCTCTTCTTTCTCAGTAAAATTACTAGTATTCCCTAACCTCATAGTTGTATGTATCAATTCTAGAACTAAAAACTCAAAAGTATGTGTAGTACCTTGCGATAAGACATGTTTCGCTAAAGCATTAGTCTCATTCTCCCTATTAATAGCATACAAGTGTTCTCTAATTCTCTCCCTAAGGGTCCTATTAGTCTTCCCCACATAGAATCTATTACATCTGCAACAAACAGCAAGATATACTAGATTCCATGTTCTACAATCCGCATAGTGATCAAACTTGTAGGTCACTTTCGTTTCTGGATGTTCAAAATTAGCTTTACTCGATACAAAGGTACACTGATTGCAATTCCGACATGGGAACGTACTGTTCCTTGTTGATGATAATCTGTTATCTGCTCGTCTCTCATAGCATAACATATTTTTTTAGTGTTCCTATAACAAAAACAGGGATGAGGACCAATTAGTGCCTTAAGTCTGTCATCTAACTGTAAAATACCCCAGTTCTTCCTTATAACACCTGTTATGCTCTTATTCTTGTTAGTATAAGTGATGACCGTCCTCTTATTATGTTCAATCAACTTCTCTTGTTTAATGTGTGTATCTTTATTCCTGTGAATATATGGTGTAGCCGTACCCTCACATTCCACTTGTTGTAAAGCTGATAAATCTTTATCTCGATAACCTCTACAACTCAAATCATTATGTAAATCTACTAATGCTGCTTCAAATACCAAATTTTCACTTATTAAACGGGAGCATCATGTAGCTTGGTTCTTTACAATATTTTTATGCACGTGAGGTGGATGCATGCTGTCTCGATGCAAAAATGCATTCCTCCTACATGGCTTCCTGTAGATTTCAGTGTCCAGTCTCCCATTGTGTTTCTTAAGGGTAACATCTAAAAAGTTTATCTGTTCACGTGACCTCTCTCCCGTCAATCTCAAAAACGTGGTGGTATTATTGATATAAACTAAAAACTCATCTAGGGTTACTAAATCACCACTCCAAACAAGAAAGAGGTCATCAACAAAACGTTTAGAATATTTAATGTACCCAGAATATAAATCATGTACTAAGATATATGTAGATTCCCAATAAGCTAGTACCAGGTTAGCATACGAATTGGCACAAGACGTGCCCATAGCAACCCCCGTTGTTTGTAAATGGTATTTGCTATTGTATAAAAAAACACACATCTAGAATTGATACATACAACTATGAGGTTAGGGAATACTAGTAATTTTACTGAGAAATAAGAGAGCAGGTGGATTATTAGACTACAGGCAGATGTTGGGTATCTTAATGATAGGGTTAGCTTGAGGCCCTTTCTACTTGATCGTGCTTTGAAACATTGATATTGTTTTGTAATGGCTATACATAAGATAGTGTTTATATTGCCTATATATGGCAGTTGAATATACTTAGTTTAAAACTTCTGTATATCCATTTTTTATGTATTCAGTCTTGGATGCGATTATAAGCATGGCGTTTTTAATGACTGTTTACTATAAGCTTGTTTTATTTAATTATTCATGGCAATGAATTCAGTTTGTCTTTTTATTGGTTCATGTGTTCAAGTGCTGGATATTTAAACATTCAGTATGAACTGTTTTTAATTTAAGTCTGATGAAGCGTCCGTTGTAGACGTGAAAGCACTTCCTAACCTTTATTGAATAAAGAATTTTATTTTTCATCTAAAGACTGGTTGGCTTGGATTGTTGTGGAGTACCTGCACCTTTACATTCTTTATTTTGATTTCTTCTGGGTTCAGCAGGTACCTTACCCTGAGAGAGCTGTTCGTTTTTTATTTCTAGTGGATATATAGTTAGTGGTTTTGCATATGCTTGTTCTACTATGTATAAAGTATATTATGTTGTGGTCACTTAAGGTGTCTGGGAGACTGCCTGCGTGGGGGTACAATGTGGGGTTGTTAGCTAGGACCCAGTCAAGGATGGATTCCCTTTTAGATTTTTTATCACATCTAGTTGGAATTTGGACTAGCTGCTGGTAGCCATGGAGATTTATTAGATTACTTGGTGGTTCTGATATGCAGGTAAACCAATCTAGGTTGAAATCCCCCAGAATAAAGGTTTCTTGTGAGTATGTGGAAGAACTCCAGGATAAGCAGTCTTCAATGCTAGCAGGTGTTTTACCAGGTGGAATATAGATCACAATTGTGGTGATGACCTTTTTAGGGTGAAGTTGAAGTTGTGAGATAAGTATGTCCCAATTATTGGGGGAGGGATAGGAGTTTGGTGATTGACATACAGTTAAGTTGGACTTATACGGCAAGTAAGGCAGTTCCACCCCCTTTACGAAGTGGTCTGTCTTGTCTAATGATATTGTAGCTGGTAGGAGGAACTTCTGAGTTAGCTGTCTTTTTACTTAGCCAGGTTTCTGTTAAAGCAACTATGTCTGGGGAGTAGTGTGCTGTTGTGGCCTGGAGTTCAGGTATTTTATTTTTGATACTTCTAATATTAATATTTAGCATTAAAAGATGGTTGGTTTTGCTGTTGTTGATTTGCCCAGGGATGAAGATAGTGGGGATGTTATGTTCTGACATTTCTGTTGGAGCAGTTTGTGTTGGACAGGATGGATTTGGGCCTGGGTTGGGGTGGATATCCCCACTTATGGTGAGCCTAGTGTTAAAATGGTGATACAGATGTTGGAGTTTGGTGAGGAGTGTGAGAAAGTATTGTGTTTTTGTGGAGTAGGGATGAGAGCATATGTGTTTAGTTCTGAATTGGTCAGTTATGTAGTTCTTGAACAACTGTGGGCAGATATTATTATAATGTGTGGTGTCTTTATATGAGAGTGCATAATGTAGTGTTGTACCCAATACCCAATGTTCCAGCCAGTCAGAGGGAACAAGCAGTTCTAAAAATCCCGAATCTGTTAGGAAAAAAACGTCATCCAAGGAGTCCCACCAGACCAGAGAGACTCCGGAATTTACTCAAGATTATTTTTAGTGCCAAAGAAGACAGGAGACTGGAGACCAATTTTGGATCTAAGTGTACTGAACAAATCAGTCCGCCAAACCAGATTCCAGATGGTCATGGTACACTCCATTCTTCCATTTTTGGAAAAAGATGATTGGATGTCCTCTGTAGATCTTCAGAATGCGTATTACCATATAAAGATGGACAAACAATCCAGAAGATTCCTCCACTTCCAGCTGGGAGCCAAACACCATCAATTCAGAGTTCTGCCCTTTGGCCTCACCACAGTCCCCAGAGTGTTCCCAAAGTGCATGACAGTAGTTAACAGCTCACTTGAGACTGCAAAGATTCTGAGTGTTTCCATATCTACATGATTGGCTCATTACCACCCCAACCAGGCATTACTTGATAGAATCAAGAAACCATGTACTCCACATTTGCTGATACATGGGAATAACTGTAAATTATGAAAATCAAAATGAACCCCAACTCAGAATGTAGAGTCCATAGGAGCCCTTCTAAATACTCAAACTTCCATAGCTTCTCTTCTGTCAGTGAGACTGCAGAAAGTCAGAGTTCAGGTACAGAAACTAACCAGCAACAGAAAAGTAACCACTCACATAGTCTTTCAGGCACTGGGCTCCACTGCTGCAGGTATAACTTTGGTTCCCTTATCAAAATTCCATATGAGGATACTACAGTGATTACAAGTATCCCAATGATCAAGGTTACACCACCACATGTCGGACCTGATTGTGATCACTAATTATTGCAAAGAGGATCTTGCTTGGTGGATGCATTCAGAAGAGATTCTTCTGGGCTGTCCTTTTGTCCCATCACAACCCCAAGTGATAGTGACCATGGATGCCTCCCAGATGGGGTGGGGGGTCATTATCTGGCCAGGACGTCAACTTGCATATCAATGTACTGGAGCTACAGGCAGTGATTTTAGCATTGCGGGCCTTTCACACTGCTCTTCCTTCAGGAACAGTTGTAATTCAGTTTGACAATGTGTCAGTAGTTTTGTACATCAACAGGCAGGGAGGAACCAAATCCTATCCCCTTTGTCGAGAAGCTCTCAAAGTGTGGCAGTGGGCAATCTGTTCCAATTGCTTTCTGTTAGCAACGCACATTCCAGGGAGTTCCAGTGTGATAGCAGACAAACTAAGCAGGTGTATTCTCCTGCCTCACAAGTGGTCTCTCAGTCCAAAAGTGACGGAAAGGATTTCCCATCAATGGGGCCAGCCTTGCTGTGACTTGTTTGCCTCGCCCATAAACAACAAGTGCAGCAACTACTTTGCACTGATCTCCCCTGCGGGGAGTCACCAAGAGATGCTCCTCCATGTCTTTCCCCCAATTCCTCTAATTCTGAAATTTCTGCAGAAAAGAATCAGGTTGAAGAGCAAGGTAATCCTCATTGCACCATATTGGCCTCAACAAATATGTTTCCCCTTTCTTTGCCCTTATCTGATTCAACAGGTTTGGATTCTAGACCCAGCTCTGGACCTTTTATGTCATCCAGAGGGATTATTCCATCTGAACATTGTAAACCTCAAGCTGGCAGCTTGATTTCTCCAGTTCCATTAATAGCCAGGTATCCCTGTCTCTCCTCCCTGGTATGTCAGATACTCTTAGCCTCTCATAAGCTAGTTACCCATAAATGCTATGCTAGTTAATGGAAGAGGTTTACCTTTTGGGCTTGTGACAACAATATTGACCTGTTTTCAGCACCCATTGATACAATCCTAGAATTTTTAGCTACACTTTTCAAGGAAGGTGCTTCCCATTCTACCATCAAAGTTCAATTAACAGCTATTTCTAATTTCCATAATGATTTTAAAGACTCCTTCCTGGCTTCTCATAAACTTTGCAAAGCCTTATTGAAAGGAATTCTCTTGCTAAAACCACCTTACAAAAATCCTACTCCATCTTTGGATCTGAACTTAATGTTACAAACTATTGATGTTAAGTTGTCTATCTCACCTTCATTCTTGTTGGATGCGTTCAGAGCCGATCCTCGGCTCCAACTCGGCCTTCTACTAAAGCTCGAGAGCTATTTACTGGCTCAAGGCCTCCCCATATCCCACAATGCTAGGTGTCAGATACCCTGATCTCGTTTGCCGCTTCAGCTACGAGGTTGTGATTTTACCGGCTCCAGGTGGTATAAATCTTTTCTTCTATTATTACCTTTAATATTTTCTTATATTTAGATAATCCTTTCCTCTTAGTTTAATTAGACTGTGTACCCCTTGGTATCCCACTTAGAAACTCGTTTTTTGTTGTTAGAGAGTTTCTTCCCCCCCCCCACCCTTTTAGGGTAGTGTTAGGCCTTGTTAACTACAATTAGTTAGTTTTGTAGTTTTTTCTTGTATATTTATGTATATATTTGTTAGTAGTAAGGTAGTTATGTGACTATAGTTTTATAGTTATTATTATTATTATTGTTAGTTTACCTAGTGCACCCGTGTGTGTGTGTGCCTTGATTAAGCACTAGTTAACTTTTCCCTTTGGTATCTCTTTTTTAAAATGTCTAAAGATACCAAAGTTTCAGGTTTCAAGAAGTGTGACTCATGCTGTCAGAAGATGTCTCTGACAGACGGTCACACTTCTTGTGTTTACTGCTTGGGTCCCCTACACCTGCAGGACTCTTGCTCGGTCTACCATGACTTCAGCCCGAGAGTCCTGCAGGAGTGTAGGAACAAGCTCATATTGAGAGGCTTACTTAAGCCAGAAGGATCCGCGGCTAAGCCTTTGTCGAGAAAATCCTTAAAGCTCGCCAAACCGTCAGCTCCCTGTTCGGAGCCGTCGCCGAGCGGAGCTCCTGTCTCCTTGTCGATTCCGGCTGGAACCGACATCTCGAGACCTCAGTTGGCTCCGACATTAGTGTTGGAACCTTCTCTGAGCCGAAAACGTTCAAGGTCCCCCTCTTTAGAATCTGTTCGTTTGGCTCCGAGGTCTCCATTGCTTCAGTCGGAGCGGAGCCATAGGTCCCACTCCTCTCGGTCCTCCAGGCTATCCGATCATGACTTGGAGAGGGTGGTCAGTAGGCTCCTAAAGTCGCAGGCCCTGGCCAAAATGTTGACCAGCCCTTCTCAACAGACTGTGGCTATCCCTGTGTCTTCAGCGGTTCCTCCTCTGACTCTACCACTGTGTTTGGAACCGGAGCTTGTTGGGGCTTGAATTGTAGGAACGTCGGAGCCGATACCACACCTTTCGGCTCCCTCGTCGGCTCCAATCTCTTCATTGGTTCCGTCCTCGGAGGGATCCGGGCACCGAGACTCCCTCGTCGGCTCCGAGGGAGCCAGTGGCATCGGACCCTTGCCCGACCCCCTTCTCCCTCTCAGGGCCTCGGCGCAGGTGAGCTCGGCCCCGACATCAGCCTTGGAGCCATCCCTCTTGGTGCCTGGAGGAGTTCACGTCTCTTCGGAGCAGGGACCCTCTTCTCTGCCTGATAGGGGTGCCTTCGAGGTCATGAGGAGTGTGCTGACTCCTTTGTCGGCTCCACGATCAGCCCCTTCGGCTCCTCCCTCCATGGTGCCTGCTTCGGTCTCTGTCCACCCTCCTGATCCCAAGCGTGGAGAACAGACACTCCAGGTCGCCCCATTGGGTGTATCTTCCAAGGCCTCCCCTGATCATTTAGAGGAGCCCCCTCGGAAGAGAAAATGTAAGAGAAAACATGTTGACTCCCCCGAGTCAGTCACGTCTGATACCGACTCTTTTTCAGACATCCTTGAGATCCTTAGGCAGAGGGGGAGCTGGACTGCCCTTAACCCTTCCGAAGACGAGTCGTGTACCTGGATGCATTTGGTTCTCGGCCTTCCACTACCTGGGTGTCTCCACCTTTCGACCCGCTCATGGAAGTGGTGGCTCGGAAGGCATGGACAGCCCCAGACACAGTGGAACCAATTCCCCGCAGGCCCACTAAATTCATTACAGCCCCATCTGACAAGCAATTTCTGACAAAAGGTGTCCCTGTTGATGCCATGGTGGTAGCAGCAGCCACTAAGAAGGAATTAGCTGACCCTTCTGTGCCTGTCCATCCATCTAATAAAGAATCTAGGACAATGGACAGGTACAGGAAGTGGATGTTTTCTTCAGCGATCTTTTCCATGCGGTTGCTGAATTATCTGTGCCATTTCACCTGCCTTCAAAGGGATCTTCTCAAGGAACTGGGCGATACCCTTCAGGATCCATCAGCTGTGGGGTCTCAGGATAAGATTAACTCCCAGCTGGCAACCCTTAATTCTATAGTCAACTCCTCCATGCGGCTCATTTCTTATGCAGCCGATGGGGCGAGTAGGGCCGCAGGTACAGGCATGGCTTTGAGAAGACATGCCTGGGTGCGGTTATGTAACTTTGCTGACAACTTCACCAATACCCCCTTCGATGGTTCGGCTTTGTTTGGACCACAGGTGAAGGATACCCTTACCAGGTGTGAGCAGGAAGGCAAGACTCTCTATGCAGTGGGAGTCTGTTTTTCTACTCCCTCTAGACCATACCCCAAAGGTCAGAAAAGTGGAAAAATGTGGTTTTGGAAACCCCAGGAAGTCGTGCCTGACACACGTGGCGAGTTTCCCTCCAGGGGCAGAGAAGGAAACAATAATAGATGCTGCCCAAGGGGCAGAGGGGGTCTGCAAAATCAGGGTAGCAGAGAATCTTTCTCTGACAAACCCTTTCAGCACCCCTGAGGGGCTGCCCGACTGTCCACCTTCGGAAGCAGTCGGGGGAAGATTGTCACTGTACCCAGAAGCCTGGCAACTCCTCACACAAGACAAATGGGTACGGTCTATCATATCCGAGGGTTACAAAATCCCCTTTGTCTACACCCCTGTACAAACAAACAAGTCCCTTCCAGATGTTCCACCTGGTCTAAGGGAACAAGCAGTGCTAAAAATTTCAAAACTGCTAGAAAAAAGGGCCATCCAGCCAGTCCCAGCAGACCAGCAAGGATCCGGGATTTACTCCAAGTTCTTTTTGGTACCAGAAAAGACAGGGGACTGGAGACCCATTTTGGATCTCAGCAGGTTAAACAAATCTGTTCAAAGAACAAAGTTCCGGATGGTCACGCTTCAGTCCATTCTACCCTTTTTGGGTCAGGACAATTGGATGTGCTCCATAGACCTTCAGGATGCGTACTACCATATCAAAATGGACAGACGCTCCAGAAGGTTTCTCCGCTTCTGGCTGGGAGCCAGTCACTATCAATTCAGAGCCCTGCCCTTTGGTCTCACCACAGCCCCCAGGGTGTTCACCAAATGCATGGCAGTGGTTACAGCTCACCTGAGACGGCAAGGATTCCAGGTGTTTCCATATCTAGACGACTGGCTCCTAACTGCTTCCACCAGGCATCAGCTACTGCGAGCCAGGGATTATACCATCCAAACTTTCTCCGAGCTAGGTATCTCTATAAACTTCGAAAAGTCTGCATTGTCGCCTTGTCAATCTATAACCTTTATAGGCGCAAGATTAAATACAAGAGAGCTGTTGGCAAAACTTCCCTTAGAAAGAGTATCAGACATTCGCTGACATGTCCAGACCTTACTACAGTGCAAGAGAATTCAGGCCAGATTTGTACAGAAAACCTTGGGTCTCATCGCAGCAGCAATCACATTACTTCCCCTGGCTCGTTTTCACATGCGGATTCTTCAGTGGATGCTTTTTACCCAATGGTCGTTTCAACAGCTTCTGATGTCTCACAACATAATAATCACCCAATCATCCCCTCAAGTACTTCAAGGCAGACCGTTTGTTCTTCCTCCTCCTGTTGCCATGGTGACAACAGATGCCTCCCTGATTGGGTAGGGGGAGGGCATTTTTGGGGCAGGACTGTCCAGGGCACTTGGCAACCTCTAGAGTACCACCTGCACATAAACATCTTGGAGATGAGAGCGGTACTTTTAGCATTGGAAGCTCTTCAGGACTCTCTACCCACCAGGACTATTGCAATTCAGACGGACAATATGTCTATAGTGTGGTACATCAACAAGCAGGGCGGAACCAGGTCCTATCCCTTATGTCGAGAAGCACTCAGACTCTGGCAGTGGGCGATCTCCTCTCAATGGTTTCTGATAGCAACGCACATCCCCGGGAAGTCCAACTTCATAGCAGATAGGCTGAGCAGAGCTATTCTCATGCCTCACGAGTGGTCTCTCAATCAGTTAGTAGCGGGCAAAATTTTCCGCAGATGGGGTCAACCTTGCTGAGACCTTTTCGCAACCCCTCTAAACAGCAAGTGCGATGACTTCTTCACTCTCTTCCCCCTCCCTGGCCACTCCCCCAGAGATGCTCTAGTTCACGATTGGCCCCGGGGTCTTCTGTATGCATTCCCACCTTTTCCCTTAATTCCCAAATTGATTCAGAAAGCGACTGCATTGGGATCCAGGATGATCCACATTGCCCCTTACTGGCCTCGACAAATTTGGTTCCCATTCCTGCATCATCTGCTGGAGCAGCCTTGGAATCTGGATCCAGTGCCAGACCTCTTGGTCCATCAGTCGGGCAGGCTGCACCAATCCCTTCAGTCTCTCAACCTCACAGCTTGGTTGCTCCACTTCCAACCTTAGCCAGGCTTCCACATATTTCCCAGCCAGTGTGTGAAATCATCCTTTCTTCGCACAAATCTACTACCAGGAAGACTTATGCTAGTAAGTGGAAACGTTTCTCTTTCTGGGCGGAGGCTAGAAATATAGACCCTTTTACAGCCCCTGTCCATCACATTCTAAATTTTTTGGCAGAACTTTTTCGAGCAGGTTCCTCATCTGCCACCATTAGAGTCCAGTTGTCTGCTATCACTAATTTCCACGCCAGCCTGTCAGAAACCAGCATCATGTCCCACAAACTTTGTAAAGCCTTTCTTAAAGGGACTATTTTGCTTAGGCCCCTGTCAGAGATCCCCCGCCTCAGTAGGATTTAAACCTGATGTTAACTTCCTTGATTCTCCCTCCTTTTGAACCTGCGGCCTCCTGTTCCTTAAAATTACTCTCCTGGAAGACTCTCTTCTTAGTAGCGATCACCTCAGCTAGAAGAGTGTCGGAACTTCAAGCCCTCTGTATTCGTCCTCCTTATCTTATTTTTCACAAGGATAGAGTTTCACTCAGGACTAATCCTTCCTTTTTACCCAAAATACCTTCTGAGACAAACCAGAATCAGGCTATTGATCTTCCTGTCTTTTTTCCTAACTTTTCGAACAGAGCTGAACAAAAGTTGCACCAATTGGATGTTCACAGGCAATTACGTTTTTATTTGGATAGGACTAAACAAACAAGAAAATCGGACCAACTCTTCCTGTCCTATGCTGAGTGCAAAGCAGGGCCTGCCAGTTTCTAAAGTAACCTTATCCGGGTGGTTGGCCTCTATTATTACTTTGATTTATCAACTGAGACATAAAGAACTCCCTACAAAAGCAAAAGCTCATTCCACCAGAGCATTAGCTACGTCGGTAGCTTTTCAAGCAAGACTACCAATGGAATCTATTTGTGCTGCAGCCACATGGGCCACTCCTCATACTTTCATTTCACATTACAAGTTGGATATGGCCTCAGGGAGTCGAGCTGATTTTGGTTCCACTGTGCTCAAGAGTCTGTTCCGATGTGCCACCCAGGGCTAAGGTGCTAGGGACGCTGTCCCATCCAGCAAGAATGAAGGCGAGATAGACAACTTAACATTAAGAAGTTATGTACCTACCATAATGTTCCATGTTAGTTGTCTTCTTCTCGTCTTCTTTCTTGCGTCCCACCCTCCATCACCCTAGCCTGGACAGACCGAGAAGAATCCCTTTTGAGGCCTTCTTCCTCTGGTTGACTCTTTTCTAGGTTATGTCCCCCTCTGTTTTTAGCACTGTAGGTAAACCTTGTAGTTTGGACAGGTGTCTCCAAAAATTTGTTTTTTTCCATGGTGTTAGCTCTGCCAAACGAGGTCTGGGTATCTGACGCCTAGCATTGTGGGATATGGGGAGGCCTCGAGCCGTTAAATAGCTCTCGAGCTTTAGTAGAAGGCCGAGTCAGAGCCGAGGATCGGCTCCAAACCCATCCAGCAAGAAAGAAGGCGAGAAGAAGACAACTAACATGGAACGTTATGGTAGGTACATAACTTCTTATTCAATCTCCTTTTGAACCATCAGCTGAATGCAATCTAAAGTATTTATCTTGGAAAACTATATGTTCCGTAGCAATAACTTCTGCCAGGATTTCAGAAATACAAGCCTTATCATGTAGACCTCCTCATATGATTTTCCACAGAGTGTCACTAAGAACCAGTCATTCCTTTTTGCCTAAGGTAGTATCAGAGACCAGTATTAATAAGACTTAATTTATCAGTATGTTTTTCCAGTTTTGCTAATAAAGGTGAATACTGCTTACATGTATTAGCCGTTCACAGACAGTTGCACTTTTCTTTACACAGAACTGAGACTATAATACAATCCGACCAACTATTTGTGTAATTTTCACCTACAAGACTTGGCCAACCAGTGAGCAAAGTGCTAGCTAGGTGGCTTAAAGATTGCATTTCTTTTTTCTATAATAAAAACAAAATTAATTTGCCTAGGGCTTTAAAGGCTCGTTCTACATGAGCAGTTACTACTTCAGCAGTTTTTCAATCTAGAGCTTCTATGGATTACATTTGTGCAGCAGCAACTTGGGCTACTCCTCATACCTTTATTACACATTAAAAACTGGATTTGGTTTCGAGGGGAAACATTTAATTTGGTTCTGTGGTGCTCAGAAATATCCTTCCTTAAGTTCATCCAAGACCTAAAGTACCTGGAGACTGTCCCATATGTTGAGGATAAAATGAAAATCGACAACGTCATTTAAAAAAGTTATGTACTCACCATAACATTCCATCTGTGTTGTCCATTTTTATTATGCTCGACTCCCCGCCCTTTGTCCCCCTGCCCTCGACTCCCCGCCCTTTGTCCCCCTGTCCTTAAGTTTTGGTAGTTCGGAGAATGGACATATACCACTTCTGCTATTATTATTATTATTATTATTATTATTATTATTATTATTATTATTATTATTGTTGCTGTTGTTATGTGATTTTAGATATGGACTCTGAAAGTTTTTGGGTTTCTGTCACTATCGATCTTTCTGCATACTCGATCTGATGTAACAGGGAAAGGAGCATTGTGGGTAATGGTCAGGCTTGAGAGTTTTTGGTTTCCGTGAGCTGTAGTAACGTCCAAGTTGGTTCTGATGCTCAGAACCAAACCTCCATGTGCTGAGGATAAAGGAAAGGGGACAACACAGATGAAATATTATGGTGAGTGCATAACTTCTTTTTTTATTTCTTTGTGGCTTTTGGAGTATAGGGTAGTCAACATAATTATTTTTGTTTTAATTGATATGATATCAAAAGAAGTGCTTTTCATTGGGTTAATGTACTCTATAACCACTACCTATATTGAGTCCATCATAAATCACCTGTAGATCCTCGTGCGACAGCATGTGTCACATAAATATGTTAAGCTAGATTAAACACGGCTAATTGTAAGCACTCTGGGGGAATTTTTTTTCCTTTGGTCCTGGCTCTTATGCTGTATTCCTCTTATGTTTTTGTGATATTTTCCCTAACTCTGGTTAATAGTTCTTTTCTTATAGTTTCATAGGTAAGTGCTAGGCTAGCTGTCCTTGCGGGCCATTTAAGCCTGTACACTTTCTCATTTTTTGCTTGAATAACTTAACTTTAATTAATCTCACTACCAAAGGAACTTCTACATTTGAATTTCACCTCAGATGCAAAAGTACAAAAGAAACAATACCTTCAGTTAAAATCTATATAAGGCAGTTTCCAAGAATCAGACTAAACGTAATTGCTTTCCCTCACTTCTGCAATAATGTGTTTTGTACCACGGTGGTGAGTCTTTTGGAGGGACAACCCGACCCACACCCAAAGGACTTTTATTGCTGAAGGTGAATCTAAATTAACACTTTACTTTACTCTAGTAGTGTAAAAATTCCCTGTTAGGTGATAAAAGCCCATAACAAAATTAAGTGCTGTGACTCACATCAAGTATTTAGAGTTCAAAGACCTTATCCTTGTATCCATAAACATTGTACCCCACTGATTATTTTTGCTGGTAAACCATCTGTGGGGGGAGTAACTGCATTCCATTAAAGCACCCGATTGGCCCTCCTCTCTTCTCAGTTGTTTCTCCAGCTACTATAGCATCATTTCAAGCCAAAGTCATTGCAATACTGTCTGTTGCAGTTAACTTAGGTGTATGTTAACAGCAATCTAGCAGCATGTGTTACTGTCTTTAAAATTCTCAGGACTTGTCTTACCTACTGTCTGGTTGCATGCAGTTTTACAGATTATTTTCCTGGTACTTACTCCACTGTGGGCTGACCCGCTGTGTTCAGCCCTCACTACGCTCGGGCTTCATTCTGCTCCCCAATTCTCACCCACCCCCACTACATTTGCACTTATACTTCACTTACTCCCCCTCCTCTATTCATCCTGCTATCCTGTACCTAACTATTTCCAATCACAGACTGTTTTCTTTATACCATCTCCAACCACTTCTGTTCTAAATTCATTCTCAAATCTCACTCTGCTCCCTCCTCATCAAAACCTATCTGTTCTCCACTGTTATCACTGCTCATTACCTCCTCCTACTGCAAGATTTTTACAACACTAA
Source organism: Protopterus annectens (assembly GCF_019279795.1). Taxonomy (NCBI): domain Eukaryota; kingdom Metazoa; phylum Chordata; order Ceratodontiformes; family Protopteridae; genus Protopterus; species Protopterus annectens. Next base: position 444,414,967 of record NC_056731.1, read on the forward strand.
CCATGCTGTTTCCCTCCTGTATCACTTCATTCATAATATCCCCACTGGTACTAATAATTAATAAGCACACCTCAGCCATTGCTTCATCCTCACCTATCAACCGTCTTCCCTCTAGCTACCCAAAAATCTCTTCAGGCTTATTTCCCATAACTCCATTCCACTGCTGTAACCCCAAAATACTAAAAAATATCAGTCCCAATGTCAAGGTAATAATTCTACCCATCTCTGCTAAAAATGCCATAATAAATAAACCATCTTTCTGCACTATACGCCACTGTGGTGATATCCAGTGCAACCCAAGTCCCAATCAAACCTCAAACCGTAGAATACATCCTAAAAGTTTAAAAATAGTCACTCCAAACTGTAGAAGCATATGCAACAAAACCACAGGTTTTCATGCCTGGATGATACAACATAACCCAGATATCCTAGTCACAACAGAGACATGGTTAAAGCCTGAAATAAAACATGCTGAAATACTACCACTGGCTGTAATATTATTAGGTTTGATAGAAAAGGTTCATAGATTAGTACTAAGCTAACTGCCATTGCGAGCCATTTTAAGCCTAGCCAATTGTCCCTTGTGAGACTCAAACCCTGCACCCTGTGTTTGTAAGGCAAACACCTTAACCATTAGAACACCCTCCTAAACCCTTTAATAAATAAGTAGGTGGAATAGCTGTAATATTCCCAAATATGCTCACAGTAACTCCCTATAAAGGCACAATCTCAAAGTTTGGAAAAGCAGAAACCCTAACCTCATTCCTTAAACTTAATAGAACCAAGAGTATATGCATTGCTGTGGTATATGTCCCCCTAGGACAGACCATTCCAATACTAGAAAACGTACTATCCTGGATAACAGATACAATCACTAATGAGATTATCCTTCTGGGTGATGTAAACATTGACTGGCAGTCATCTGCAAATTCAGCAATCGGCATCATGAACCTCCTTGGATTTACTCAGCTTATTAATACACCAAAAAGATACGGCAAAAGTAACTCCCAACAATTTATCCTGATTTGGATTCTGGTTACCAACCCTTCTAATTTTACCTCCTCAGTTATCCTCCATGGTATACTAAGTGACCACCTAACAGTTTTTAACCACAGGAGTATTACACAACTAACAAAGGAACAGAAGCTCAAGACTACCTGTAATCTCTCCAGATTCTCCAAGGAGTCTTTCATTGAAGCTCTGAAAACAGTTAACTAGTCCATCTTAAAAAGACTTCCCTTAAATGATGCAGTTGAATAGTTCAGTACAACGTTTCTAAGTATTCTTACACCTTATCTCCACAGCATGCAAAAAGAATTGAACTCAACCATACCCCATGGCTCACCAACCAATGCAAACTTCAAAGCATGGATTAACCGCCAAAAGAATAAAACTGATAAAAAATGGCAATTATTCAGACAGCTACAAAACCAATTCAGGAGACAAGTTAATGGAGATAAAAAGTCTTATTATACTCAGCTACTAGATAGCCATAAAAACAACCCTAACAAATTCTGGTCCTCCATATCCTCTATCATCAGCCCAGGTACAAAAAAGGATCTCAGCCCATACTCAGACATTCCTGCTCTTCAAACTTCTACTTGTTTCAGTACATTCATAGAATGCATACCCAACTTAACCTCAAACTTTCCTAATATGCCACCTTCCACACAGCCAACTTCCCATACCTTAGACCTGCCACATTTCCTTCACAAAACTCACCCATCTGCAGCATCTCCATTACAGATACAGATGACTCCACTCACTTTGCCTTTCAACCAGGTTCTATAACTCTCATAAAAAAAACTTTAAGTAAACTGAAACCTTATTCCTCCTCAGCTGGGAACCTTTCCCTGGAATAACTAAATCTAGCTGCAGATGCAATAGCATACCCAAACAGCATTCTTATTAATAGAGCAATAACAGAATCCTGTGTCCCTAATTTGTGGAAAATGGCACATATTGCCCTATTGCATAAAGGAAGTAATTCTACTGACATTACAAATTTCCATCCCATAAGCATCCTGTCTCCCCTCTCTAAAATCCTTGAAAGATGTATACATCAGCAATTTCTCCACTGTATCTTGCAAAATAAGCTAATCAGCAATATGCAACATGGATTTCAGCTAGACTACAGCACCTCTGTTGCATTGCTTACTTTATAGACACTGTTAATAAATCTTGCAGCTCTAATAAACTTGTATCTGCAGTATTTCAGGACGTATCAAAAGCCTTTGATATAGTCTCTCACAATAAACTCCTCAATCAACTTTCTACCATGGGTCTAGCATCTCCATCTATTTAATGGTTTTCTAGCTACCTTGCCAGCAGGCAACAAGCTGTAAAATAGCAAGTATCCTTACTGCATTCCTTCCCACTTCCACAGGAGTCCCACAAGGAGCCATCCTTGGCCCTCTTGTTGTTGTTGTTGTGTCTTTCGGCTTTTCCCGGTTAGGGGTCACCACAGCAGAACTCCGGTCCGCTAATGATTGGCAGTGGATATTTACGTGCCGAGTTGCCAGCCCTGACGCACAACCTTCAACGAAGGTACGCCCATTCATGCATGTCTCCACACAGAAGAAGCTCTAGCTGAGAATCGAACAGGACAACTTCTTACTGTAAGGCGACAACGCTACCGCAGCACCACCACCGCAGTCTTCTATTTATTATTTTTATCAATAAGCTACAGTCATCTTCTTGTGAAGGCACTTTGATTCAGTGTGCAGCTGTGACTCTACCATCATATGCTCTACAAACACCTTAGCTCACTTCCAAGAAATAACTCAACAAGCTGTCATCTCCATTAAAACCTCCTGTTCAGCACCTCCAAAAATAAACTCCTCCTCTTCACCCTCAAACATCACATCCATAACAAAGCATCTTTCAAAATCTTTTCAGCAAGTAGCACTCAAATCGAGTTAGTCCACCTATTAGGAGTCATAGTAGATGATCTTAAATTTGACCTCCACATCCAAAACAGTAGCAAGAATACCCATCAAAACTAGATATGCTATACAGAAACAAACATTTTCTGAGCACACTCACAAAAATTACTCTAGACAAAACCTACCTTCTGCCTTTCTTTTTGTTGTTGTTGTGTCTTTTGGCTTTTCCTGGTTAGGGGTCGCCACAGCGGAACTCCGGTCCGCTAATGCTTGGCAGTAGATTTTTACGTGCCGAGTTGCCGGCCCTGACACACAACCTTCAACGAAGGTACTCCCATTCATGCATGTCTCCACACAGAAGACGCTCTAGCTGAGAATCGAACAGGACAACGTCTTACTGTGAGGTGACAACGCTATCGCAGCACCACCACCATTCTGCCTTTCTTTTTGTATGGAGCACCAATTCTAACCAATTTACAATCCTCCATAAAAAGCAAACTTGAAAGCTGCTACAACAAAATTGCCAAGTTTGCTACTAATTCATCCTCCTTTACCCATCACTGTAAAACTCTGCATACCCTTAACTAGCTGGAACCCTCCCTCCACCTCTCCTACATTCAGCTAATAACAGTGTACATTCAGCTAATAACAGTGCATAAAATCATACACAAACCATTAGCCTGCCCAGCTCTTACCACTTTAATCAACATATTTTTTTTGAAAATTTATAATCAACTTCTCTCCATCCTTCTTCCTTCTATAACAATAATATGAACGCCATCTGTCATACTAAGACATCACTCAGTTTCCCCTCACTGTCCTTAATCATGTAATCTCTTTTATCTCTTTAAATATGTTATTACAATTGTCTCAGGTCTCACTTATCACATACTGCTCTATGCAACAAATAATATGACTGTTGAGTTTTTCCCCACATATTTTCTCCAACTCATAGGTAGGTACTAGGCTTTTGGCCCTAGGGCCTATATAAGCCTAGCCAAATGGTACCCTGGTTTGTGCCACCCAAGAAAATTATTTTCCTGTGCCTCTGTCAAGCAGAGCCACAGAAGTTATCCACGGGGTGAATTTCCTATTTCCCATCCAATCATCAAGATTTTTCTTGAAGAGTGCTAATGAGGAGCTTTGTTTGATATAGATAGGTAGTCTGTTCCAGAGTATGGGAAGTCTCTGGGACAGGAATCTATCCCTCCAGCATGTTCTGTTTATTGTGGTGACAAGGTTTAGGTCCCTAGAGCGTGTAGCTCGGAGGGATTGGAATTTCTTTACGTGAAGCATGTCCAACAGTTCTGAGTTTGACATAGCTTTATATGTTAAGCAGAGATCGCCTCTGAGTAGGTGATATGTGACAGAGTAAAGCTGGAGTTTTTTGAGATGGTTTGCATAGGGCATATGTTTGAGGCCGGTAATCCTCTTTGTGAGGTATTTCTGTGGCCTTTGCAGTTGTTGTAGATGTCTTGTGAGGTACATACAAAAAGGGACGTTGTACTCTATAATGGGTCTAATGAGTGATGAGTAGAGGGGTACAATGACCTCTTTTTTCCTGGATGAGAAAACTTTTGTGATGAGGTGTGCCACGTAGAAGGATTTCCTGACTACTGTGGTGATGTGATTATCAAAGGAGAGACTATTGCCCACCTGTGTCCCAAGGTCTGTTATCACACTTTCGGTGTTAAGTAGACTACTGCCTATGTGGTTGTTCATGGATACAGAGTTTTTACCAAAAGGGATGACAATGCACTTTTTGGCATTGAGCTTGAGGCCATGGCTTTGATACCAGGCATCTCTCTCAGTGAGGCCCTTTTGTAGGATGTCCACATCTGTAGGAGTTTTGATTATGGCTCCTAGCTTGCAGTCATCTGCGAACTTTGTTAGCCAAAGACCTTCTATGTTAGCCTGTACTTCAGAGAAGTAGATGCCAAACAGGAGAGGATCTAGGACTGAACCCTGTGGTACTCCACTTGTCACTGGTCTGAAGTTGGATTTAGAGTCTGCTACTATCACAGTGTAGGTTCTGTCAGTGAGCCAGTTGCCAACCCATCTTGTGACATAGGGGTGTATACCTAGTTTAGTGAGTTTGTCTGTAATTCCAGAGTGGGGGGGGGGGTGTTGAAAGCCTTGGCTAGATCTAGATAGGCTGTGTGAACCACCTTACCCTCATCTACGGCTTTGGTGACCGCTTCAAAGAAGTCTGTCAGGTTTAGGAGACATGATCTGCCTTTTACAAACCCAAACTGGGTAGGGTCCAGATTTTGGAGATTACCAATGTCATTGTTTATAAGTTCCATGGTGATACGTTCCATAGTCTTGCAGACCAGGCTAATGGGGCGGTAGTTCCCAGGGTCTGTGGTGGCTCCCCCTTTGTGGAGTGGGATAACTGTTGCTGTGTGCCATTCAATGGACACAAAGCCTGAGGTGAGGCTATGATTGAACATGGTACTTAGGTGGGGTGCCAGTTCGTTTTTTAGTTCATGTAGAACGCAGCCTGGGATGTTGCCAGGCCCCATGGATGCTGTGTTCTTGGCTTTGGAGAGTGTGTTTTTTTACCTGTGCAGCCGTGATTACAGGAACTTTGCATTCTTCCAGTATAGAGATGGGCTCTTTAGGTGATGAGAGAGGGGTAAAGTTAGCACTGAACCTATCTGCCAGGATGTTGGTAATATCAGTTAGTTCTGTATATTTAGTGCCATTGTGCTGTAACTCAGAGCAGATCTGAGTGTTGCCATTGAGATTCCTGACATAGCTATAGAATGCTTTGTGGTTGTCTTTAGAATCAGTGGGGATTTTGTTTTCGTAACTAGTTTTAGAGGATTTTATGAGGGATCTCAGCTTCTTACTGAGGCTGACCACAGAGTTCCTCCAATCATGGGATTTTACTCTTTTTTGCAACAGTTTCTTTCATGTTATAACTCATATTATTATTTTTCATTGCACTCTAATATGAAACGTGTTCTATGTTTTTCTCATTGCAACATTTTTTCAGTCTTATGTTTTTTAGTGTAACATGATATTTTGTGATTTAATATGTACTTGATGTATTGTAATGTTGCATGATACTTTGTGATTTAAACTGTCTGTACTTGATTTTTGAAATATTGTGATGTGGAGCTTTTCTCCCCAGGCCTCCACTGTAAATGGGCACTTTCTGGGCCAGTTGGACTTTTCTGGTAAACAAATGTCAAATAAATAAATAAATAAATAACACATTTGGTTAGAATTTGGCCTTACCCATCCCATGGTTGTTAAGGTTTACCATGAAAATGCAGAATGAATGTTCAATGAAAATGGGAATGTCAAATGTCAGTTGGCTGCTTCCTGTTTTGCTGACCTTCAATACTACGAGTGTTCTTTGCTGCGAGTGCCACTGTACATTCGCACATATGTGGCCGACATTATGCCTAGAGATCATGGTACAGTGCGTATCGGGAAATTACCCTTTTCCTCATGTTAATGCGATCTCAGAGTTGGAATGTATCATTTGCAGGGGGTGTGGGGGTGCAGGGGAGCTTACCCCCCCTGCAAAAACATTAAGCCATGTGATTTGCAGTAATGAACTGCAAAAAAAATGTCGAAAGTATGAATGCAATAGTGTCGCTAAATGCACTTCAACATTTTCAGCTAATTAATATGCACAACATCAGTATTTTGGGTCAACAGTGTGTGAATGGATTATGTTGTGTCATTTGACCTTTTGATGGTTCATAAACCATTGATAATTATATATTACCCCCAATGAGAATAACTGGGATCATAGTGTAGATACTTTGAGAGGACCCATGAATGGGATAATGCATTTAGGAGCTGCCTCTGTTAATTAGTAGTACAAGAGCAGTTCTGGGTAAATTTTCTGTTTCCCATCCATAGATCCAAGATGCACTTGAATATGGACAGGGAGGAACTTTATTTTATGTGGATGGTGAGTCTGTTCCAGAAGATTGGTATCCTCTGTGAGATATACCTGTCCCTCCAAACCATTCGGTTGATGTTACAGAAGAGATTTTGATCCCTAGAGCGAGTGTTTCTGATGCGGATGTGCAGTAAATCTCTCAGTAAAGGGTTGGGATGCCTTGTATGCCAGACACAAGTCACATCTTAGCGGTCTGTACGATACCAAGTTTAGTAACAGGGCTTTGATCAGTCCAGGTAGGATATGTTACCTAGGCCTTGTATCATTTTAATAAGGTATATCTGTACGCATTCCAGTTATTGCATGTGACTGGACAGATACATGGCAAAGGGGGCATTGTATTCAATGACTGGCTTAATGAAGGCTGAGCAAAGGGGGCCAATGACATCTCTAGATCTAGACACAGTCCCTTTGTTTATAAGCAGTGCAAAATAGAAGAACTTTCTTCCAACAGTTGACTCGTGTTAGTCAAAAGTTAGGTCAATGTCCATATAAGTTGCCAAATCCTGAACAACTGGGTCAGCTCTTATGGGTGTATTGTCAGTGTATTAGTTCTCTGGGGTAGATGACTTCCCAAAGGATATAATAATGCATTTTTTGGCATTTAGTTTTAGTCCACGATTTTGGCACCAGCTATTTATTTGTGGCAAACCTTCTTGCAGGATGGCTAAGTAATTTGGGGAATCAGTGACAGCTCTTAGCTTACAGTTGTCTGCAATCTTAATCAGCTAGAGCCCTTTGGTACTGGCTTTTACTGCAGAAAATTAGATGCCAAACAGGAGAGGTCCCAGCACCGAACCCCGAGGGACTGCATTTGGTGACTGGTCTCTTTGTAGAGATAACTTCCACTATTTTGATTTCCTCAGTCCCATCTGTGAGCCAGTTGCCAATCAAGCAGGATGACATGGGGGTTTATTCCCAGTTTATTTTCCTTTTCTACTATACCTATGTGGGGAAGTGTGTCAGAATCTTTGACTAGGTTGAGTTATGTGGTATGTACCATTTTGTCTTCATCTTTTTCTTTGGTGACCTTTTCAAAAAAAATTTACCAGGTTGAGTAGGCATGACATGCCATTGAAGAATACCAGCTGAGTTGGGTCCAATGTTTGGAGGTAACCTATGTCCTGATTGAATAGTTCCATGATAAGTCTTTCCATGGAAAAACTTTTTTTTTTTTTTTTTTTATACTTTTTCCTAAAGCTCCATACATTACAACAAAACCAGAAATAATGGTATTTGTGTTGTTTTCTGTAATTTTTGTCAATCTGTGAATTCTGTCACTTGAATGCCATATTTACATGATTATTGTTTCCAGTCTCACAACCCAGATGTTGTGAATATCACAGAATCTTGAAGTAATGACAGTTCTACAGGCTGTCGCCACTTTTTCTAGGACACCATTAGGTCTGTATTGCTATGCTAGGGAAAAAAGAGGTGCAAGTAAAATAGTTTTCTTTTACGTAGATCATGTGAGCCTTAAAATAACTGCCAAGTGTACTTCCACCAATGACCATGTCCCAAATGGATAGTGGTCAGATTTTCCAGCATAGCTCATGTCTTACGTTTTCACTAGCAAGCAAAATAGTTTTCTTTTACATAGATAACTTAAGCCTTAATATAATTGCCCAGCGTACCTCCAGAAATGATCATGCCCCCAAATGGATAGGTGGTCCGATTGTCCACCATAGCTCATGTCTTAAGTTTTCACTAGCTTACATTCCTCCACTATCTAGTCCCAGCTGTTTGCTTAATATTCTTATGAACATTTGGTAAGATGCACATTGCTCCAAAGAAATTTTCACACTAGAAGATTTCAGCACTCATTTCTAGGGCATATTTATTTATTTATTTATTTATTTATTTGCATTTGTTAACCGGGTTGGTCCAGCTGGGTAAGAATTACCCTTTTTCAGTGGAGACCTGAGGGGAAAAGCCCCAAACAGACATACAAATACATACGAATAGAGACAAATTAAAAGTATTACAGAGGAAAACAATATTATGGGTACAATGGATAAGAAAAACAAGCAATGAAAGTTTGAGAATATGAGTAAGGTAGGCCAGAGGCATGCATGCAAAATATTTATGAAAAGGTGTTCTGAGCAAGATCTCTGAATTAAGTTAAAGTAGGCAACGAAATGATGATTTAAGTGTGGAGTTAGTAGTGTGCGAGTTTTAGGTGGGAGCATGTGAAGGACATTCCCATTTGGAGGAGAGAAGCATGGATTTGAAATTGTTGTGGTTAGGTATATTACATAGTGGTGTGGGGAGATTGTTCCATAGTTTGGCTATAGTGTGGGATAGTAGTAGTAGTTTACCAGTTGGGTGGATGGGTTTGTGTACATGCAGGAGGTTTTGGCCTGTGGATCTCAGGGTACGGGTAGGTGTGTAGGGTGTTAGAGATTTAGCAAGAGAGGGGCATTCTGCTGGTTTAAAGATGAGTTTGTGGGCTGTTGTAAGTTGTAGGTACTTTAGGTGGTTGTGGAGTTCTAGCCAGTTTAGGGTGTGTAGGAAATGACAGTGATGGGAAGAGTTCTTAGAATTGGTTGCAAATCTGCAGATTTTGTTGTAACAGGCCTTAAGTTTAGCACAGAGTCCGAGTTGTAGGTTGGAGAATAGGGGAGCACCGTGCAAGAGAGAGGGGAGAAGAAAGGTAGATGCAAGGTTATGACAGGAAGATGGAGTAAGGTAGTAGTTGTGTCTGTAGAGGAGGCCGCTTTTCTGGTGGGCTTTTTTGATTGCTGAGAGGATGTGGCAGTCGAATTTTAGGTTTTCATCAATGGTAATGCCAAGTAGTTTGGCACTAGGAACGATTTCAAGAGGGGTGTTATTGTGGCTTTTGATGGAAAATTGGACTTATATATCAGAATTGCATACTGGGAAGTACTAGTAGAGTTTGTAAAGTATCAACTAGTTAGTGAGCTCAGTGGTAATAAACAAGTTATGTACATGACTATGCAAGTGCATCTTAGCTTGACAGTAAGACAAATTGGAAATGTTTGTGTCACAACTTGAACTGTAGCTTTTTGAAGGGTGAAACTAAACAACTGTTTTGAAAGAGAGGGTGGTCAGAGGATAGGGAAAGAGAATTAGTGTATTAACAGGACAGAGAGAAGACATAAAACACTGGGACACTTGGAAAATAGACACAAACATGAGTATCCTGAGGGAATAATGATACATAATACGAAATCAGAAAAACAGAGCTGTGTGATAAAATTAAGGATGATGAATGCAGTGTAAGCCATTATACAAACAAGAGGAATACAGATATAGAACAAATTCAAGAGGAAAGATGTGAAAGTCAGAAACAATTATATAAAACTGAATGAATACAAGAGAAGAATGCTAAGTATAGAAATTAGTTTTTCAGAGAAATGGATTAAAAATATGTGACTAGGAAGAGGATTTTGAAGTTTGGACTGAAGCAAAGCTGATTTGGGGAGGAAAATTTCTAGGAAAAGATTCCTCTTAATGCTTTAAATTACTTGAGGCAAAACCATCTTTATCCCATTTTAAAGTAGGAAAGGGCGACAGAACTGCAGGCAAGTTAAAAGACAGCCAAAGAAGAAAGCTCAGTCTTCAATATGTGGTGCTGATCTTTAATCTACCATTTGTTACCATAACCTGAAATGCAGAGCTGTGGGACTGCCTGAATTCTGTCAAGCTGTGTTCATGAATGTATACAAGTGTGTTACTAGCATTGAATTAGTTCTGTCAACCCTGTACACTATGAGTTGAAACAAGAAAATGAAAACTTGGACTTGTATGCCTGCTTTGCTATAAAGACAGTATTATGTGTCTAAACAGCTTGACAGTAGATTGTTCTATTTATTAACAATTTAACTCATTTCTCCCACTTGAGGTAGAGGACTGTATCAATAGCTATTATGTGACTGTCTGAAGCCTGATTAATCATGATAAGCAAGGAGAATACTCAACGTGGTATATGTGTTGTTGTGGAACTAACACATGCTTCTAGGTGTTCCTAAGCCAAACACCACAGGGCAGAGGGCCCCTACATCTGTGGAAGGGTGTTATTTTCATAATAGCACACATCCTGGACAACATCATTGGACTCAGAGAATTGGCTAGCTCTTAAATTATTTTGTATGTTTGTTTTCTTTTATTGTTTTTTTTCTTTATATTTTTGATGTGAAATTGTTCCTCTGAATAGTGTTCCATACTAGCTTTAGTATTTGTAATTTTGTTGGAGGAAGTATTTTACATCCAAAATATAAGTTATGTAAGTATGTAATGTCTGCATGCACGTATACAAATTCAGAGGTACAGACATTCAAATACATACACACACACACACACACACACACACACACACACACACACACACACACACACACACACACACACACACACACACCAGTTAATTTAGTTTACCCTCAGATTTCTCCTTGTGAGCAAATGAATGAAAACACACATAAAATGCAAGCATTGCTAATTCTGTGCCGTACCCCCTTACTGTATGGAGTTTTGTTTCTTTGAATCACTGAGGATTAAAGTCAATCAGTAATGCCAGATGTTGTTCAGTTTCATAACTCCTAATATTTATTGAATACATGCTAATGGATAACCTATGCTGATGGACTTCCTGTTGCAGTTCTTGGAGTCTCCTCAATCTTTCTTCCTCAGTCATTTTTGCTTATGCTGTCATACCCGCTTGCAAACACATATGCACAAACAAATGCAAAAATGCATGCATCCACACAAGCACATGCTTTTCATTTTTATTTTATTTTTCCTTTCATTTTATGTTCACTGTACAGCAAAGAGCTGTTTTGGAAGTGTAAAAAAGTGGCAACCAATTGCTTCTTAACTGTCCGAGCTTCACAGCAGCTTAATATACTCCCATGAAGTGGTGGACTAGTTTTCCAGCAGCCATTACCTATATATTAACACCCTGCTGGAAAACATTTGTTCTGCCATCAGGGTTTAATGTACAGTTTTCCCATTCTTTAGGACATGTTCATGAACAAGTGTGATGACGTTTCAAAATGTAGACAGTGATCCAAACCAAACACACTTGGGTAAATATTTAAAAATAGAATGACCGGACAACATTACTAGTAATTAATTATTGTATATGTGCATAAAGGTAGAATAGGCATGCTCATTTGTCTTCCTTAAGACTTTATTCATGCCATGGGGTCAGCAGCAGTAATAATACACTTTCAGTCACATTTACAGACTCAGACCATGAATCAATCCTTTGTCTTTGTGGTACTTCATAATTTCGCATGGTAAGTATGAACTCATTGTCTCCATATGAAGAAGTTAACAATGTCAATCGTCTTTGTGAGATTTATATTGATTTTTTTTACTTTTCTTTAACATTTCAGGTTTTGATACCTTTAACTCGCTGCAATTCCCACAAGGAGACTATTCAAGGACAACTGAAGGCCAGAAAATCTGGCATTTATTTGTTGATATTTGATAATAGCTTTTCCAGGTATGTGCTGTTTAGCTGTAAAAATTGTAAAAGATAATTTTCTTTGTAACTCTTCCGTTTGTAAAACATATAGAGCCAGACCTCTTGGTATAACTGAAGTAAGCACATCAAAACCAAAAATGTAGCCAGCAGAAAAGGTGGAAATCAAAAGATTTTAATATAAAAATCACATAACTAGGTAGAGGGTAGTAAGCCCAACTACCTGTCCCTGAATTAAGCAAATAATGATGCATTGGTATTTAAAGTAAATAATGACATTTATCTAGTACAGTACTGAGTAGGTCACATGACAAATATTTATTTTAACTTGCGGTATGTCTTGGGTATATAATTCTAATAATACCTTAGTTCAGTGAATAAAATACGCTTCTTACATGGTATTTTGTTTAAGTATAGCTATTTTCATCTGTATTTCTCTTCATATGTCTCATGATGTTAAATGTATTATTTCATTTCAACTAATGTGTCAGTTATCAAATTTTCACTGTAATGATTTTTATCGTGGTGGCTTTCCCAACATACTTCTGAAAATGGGTCTCCCAATATAGATATTCCTGGTTAGCAAACATATAAATATGGGGAAATTTAACAGCATTAGAAAACTGATGCAGTTAATTCACATTTTAAAAGTGGGAGACTGCATAGATTCACTTGCAACTGTTATGCTAGCTGTACTTGTGGGCTATTTTAAGCCTAGTTAGTTTTCATTCAATGGTGAAAATTAATAATTTTACCTTCTGTCTGTGAGGTAAACACCTTAACCATTATACCAACTCCCAACCCAGATATGTATGTGTGTGTGTGTATATATATATATATATATATATATATATATATATATATATACATATATATATATATAAATATATATATATATATATATATATATATATATATATACACACACACACACACACACATACTCATATATATATATATATATATATATATATATATATATATATATATATATATATATAAAATCTAT